>NC_091437.1:163531145-164141576 GCF_964237555.1 Oryctolagus cuniculus | reverse complement strand
CCACAGTTTCTCGGAAGGGATACGAATCTGTCTAAACTTGACTTATTAAAATTTGTCCTGGTACACCTAAGCTACCCAAGGCTTCATACACATATGTTTTGCTACAGTGAGGAGCCAAAGACCCTCTTGTAAGACAATTGCAGAATAGGCACCTCAGGCATCATTTTAATAGAGGCTGGTCGCCTTCCAGAAACAATTTACCGTCTATAATTCACTCTAGTAGCAGAAATTCCCACATGGACAGGAAGCTGCAGCCAACAGGATTACAAGTACGGCCTGGATAGCATCTGTGGACTCCCTTAATGTTTATTGCTTCATGTGATGCTCTGATAACTTTGACATGGTTTTGTTGCATCCAAAACCGCTCCACGCATCATTCATGCATCCGTTTATTGACCCATCCATCCATCAATCCATTCAATAAAAGTGACGACTCATGGAACACTACTACATGCAGATACTATCATTTGCATTATAGACAGTGTTGGACAAAGCAGATGGAATATTTGCCCCAAGGAACATACATTCTAGTGGGGTAAGTTCCCAGAGGAAATCTCCAGGCAGTCATGTATGGTCATAGCTGTGAGGAAGAGAAATAGGGCACTATGGTGGAAGAGGAAGCCTGCACACAGGTCCAGGCTCATGTGGAAGAACCAGGAGCCCAGAAGGGAGGCAAGTGTTCAGCCAGAAGTCATGCCAGTGCCTTCTCTCTCCAGTCAGGCTCAAGGGAAGTAGGAAGAGAGGGGTAGAGAATGGGAGAGTGAGGGAGCAATAGATATTGTTGGGAAAGCCAAGGGAGAGAAGAGGAGAGGAGAGCGTTGTGACTGAAGGGCTTCCATGAGCAAGCATTTAACACATCATCACCTTTACTTATGATGCACTAGAGAAAACTGAATCTCAGGGAAAGTGCTCATTCAGGACTGCACCAGGAGGAAGGCACTAAAGGGGGAAAGACTTCCAATGGGAGGGAGACAGAGGGGGTGGATAAGAAATTAACAAGGAACAGGAAAGAGGGAAGGAGGAATGATAGGGAGGAGGGAGGATGAGAGAAAAGAGGACAAAATGGAAGAGGAAGGGTCATGGAGGGACCATAAGGGAAAGCCCCAAGGACAAGAGTTATTCAGCTGGGAGATGAGAATAAGAGGAGCAAATCAAAGAGCAAGAGAATTGATAAAGTCTGAAGAGAGAAAACTGAAGTAGCAAAGCAGGTATGGAGAACAAAGTGAGGAGAAAGCTGCGGAGGGGAGGGTGATGAGGAACATTGCTGTCACAAGAGTTAAGAATCACAGGCAGCCAAGACAGCAGAGCCAGGAGTAGGAGGCCACTCAACCTCCTGGGAGGTGGGGACCATTGCCCGAACCACGCCCTGGGTGCTGCCTCCCCACGCTGGGGAGTTTCCCCCCATTGCTCCCCACCCTCTCCTCTTCCCCAGGTTTCAGAATTTCCTGCCACAGCCTTTTCTTTGCCACCAGGCGTGACCCCACCCTTACCTCCTTGGATTCTGGGTTAGACTACCTCTCAGGCAACTCTTGTCCCATATGAACCCACATGACCACTGGGGGCTGGACCAGGCTCCCAGAGCACCAGGGCTCCAGGCCAGCTGGAGGTTCTCCTGTGATGTAACAACCCATCCCTCCAGCTAGGAGGACTTGCCACCATTTTCCTGCCCAAAGACACACAGGGACCTCTCCTATTTATTTAGTTACTATCTTTCTCCACCCACTAAGGTTTGATTTCGTCACCGTCTGCTCATTGCTGGGGCCTGGAAGAGGCTTAGGAACTGCATGTGGAATGAATAGGAAGTTCCTTCCACCTCTCTGGATTCAAGTTTCTTCATCTGTAAAGGAAACATTTGGATAAGGTAGTCTCTATGGTTGCTCTCTATCGGAAAACCAGCCCAACCTTTCCAATTCCATTTTTGGTTTGCAGAATTCTAAGACAGCCTTCCTGTGTAGCCCCTACGCCTTGAGTGTGAATGAGACTTATAACTTGATTCTAACCAATAGTGTTTGGTGAACATTGCAAGTTAGCTTGCAAGTGACTGTTAATGCTACTTGACAAAGGTACAAGGGCTTCACAGACATAATGAAGAGCCACAGTTACTTAAGCCAATCAAAAGGAAGATTGCCCTGGGTGCACATGATCTCATGGAGTCAACCTTTGCAAGGATATCAGAGACATGTTTCCTGCCAGCCTTGAAGTTTCTGCGACTTCTAAACCTGCAAGGGAGTGAAGTTTTCCAACACCCTAAAGAATTTTAGAAGTGGATCCTGCAGGAGCAGAAGGAAGCTCCCTGTACTGACCTTAATCTGATGGGACCCTCAGTTTATGCCCATTCCCCTGACCCGTGGAGCCATGAAATAAGTGTTATTTTACACCTGTAAGTTTGTGGCAATAGAATAGTAGTACAACATTCCGTTCCAGCCTGTCCACTGTATGTGAGGAAAGAAGCCTGCTTCAAAGCACAGGTTATGTTCAGGAGATATTGGCCTCAGCGTTAGGCACCTGCATCTTTTTTTTTTTTTTTGACAGGCAGAGTGGACAGTGAGAGAGAGAGAGACAGAAAGGTCTTCCTTAGCCGTTGGTTCACCCTCCAATGGCCGCCGCGGCTGGCGCACCGCACTGATCCGATGGCTGGAGCCAGGTGCTTCTCCTGGTCTCCCATGGGGTGCAGGACCCAAGCACTTGGGCCATCCTCCACTGCACTCCCTGGCCACAGCAGAGAGCTGGCCTGGAAGAAGGGCAACCGTGACAGAACCCCGTGTGCTGGCGCCGCAAGGCAGAGGATTAGCCTATTGAGCTGCGGCGCCAGCCCAGGCAGATGCATCTTATGCACAGAAATATGCAATTGCCCAAAATGTGACCTAGCCCAGTCCCAAGGCACACATGTGTGGTCAATAATCAAAGACCAATTTAAAAACAGGTATTAGCTATAGCTAGAAAAACTTAGATAAGACTTAGGTTTTCCCAATTCAATTTCCTCGACTGTTTTAAGTAGAAAGAAATGACAATGTTATTTTCTATCAATGTCACACAAATTACCTTACATTTAGAGGCTTAAACACATCTGTTATATTTCTATAAATTCATGTCCAGGTCTTAAGCTAAAAAATAAATAAAATCAAGGTGCCAGAGAGGGTCCATGCTAAGTGTTCTGAAGGCTCTGGGAAATGCAGTTTCCTTGCTTTAAAAAATGCTTGCCCATCCTTGAGGGGCTGCCCACACGCCTTGGCCCTTGGTCTCTTCTAGCATCTTCAGAGCCAGTAGCAATGTACAGGATCCTCATATCTCATCACCTGGACCTTGCTGCCATGGTAACAGCCCTTTCTCCAATTCTCTTGCACTTTGAACTCTTGTGATAACATTGGGTCTATCTGAATAATTTGATTTTTTGTTTGGAAGGCAGAGAGACGACAGATCTCCCATATGCTGGTTCACTTCCCAAGTATTTTCAAGAGCTGAAGATGGACCAGGTTGGAGTTGGGAGCCTGAACTTTAATCAGGTCTCCTACATGGGTAGCAGAGACCCAAGTACCCCAGCCATCATCTTCTGCCTCCACGGTGCACATTAGCAGGAATTTTCCCTGTTTTGGTCAACTTTAATTCCCCTTCACCATGGAGTGTAATGCATTGCAAAGTCCCAAGGATTGGGGTGTGGCTCTCTTTGGAGGACCGAGATTCTCCGTGCCATATCATGCAGGATTGCTATAATGATACAATGAGATTGCAGGAGCTATGCTTTGTACCTTGGTGCGTATCAAGAGCTTAATAAACTGCAGCAACTGTTGCTGTTCGCTATCTCACAATCGAAATGTCATGGTGAACCTGAGAAGTAGGCTGGGAAAGGTGTTGCCACCCTCTTTCCACAGAGGAACGAGCTGGAGCTCAGAGCAGACAGACATTCTGCCCAAGGTGACCAACTCGCTGGCAAAGAGGGAGAGGCCTTCTCGGATCTGCCTCAATCAATCTTGCGCTAGAATTCTGGGGCAGCATCAAAGGAAAGTCCTGAATGACAAAGCAGTTTCTGGCTTTTAAGAAATGACAACAAAGCCCCCAGTCGTGCCTCTCTGCTGGGCTGTGCCAAAGCTCTAATGGAAGGCATTAATCAAATTGGAAACAGGCTGTTCTCATTAACCACAGAGAAAACCCTATTTCACGCCCAGACGGAAAGCGTCCCGCTGCTCTCAAACACCTCTCTTCCTGCCTGCATCTCTCTGGGGTTTTCTCCGACATTTACCTCCTGGGGTGTTCACTGCCTCTGCAGATCCACCAAGGACAGAGTTAGAGCTCCAGGGTTGTTGGGGCTCTCAGTGGGCTGAGCGTCAACTCCCTGGGGCACTGTCTTAAGCGGACAGCAAATTCTCAATGGAGTGCTCCCAGCTCAGCTTAGGAACTGTGGTTTGCTGACTTTGAGGCAAACAGAGGTACCTCCACTGTGGTGGTCACCGGGAAGAGGAGAGTCCTTGAGTTTACTTGGAATCGCTGCTCAGTGCCATCTTGGGAGCTGAGCAATGCAAACACAGAGGTAATACGAAGAAGTCTTGGCCCTTAAGGAGCTCAGATCCAGTGCAGTGCATTGGCACATACACACACGGGAAGCTGTGGGATGTTCCTGGCCCTGCTGTAAGGGCTTTCCAGGGATGGGCTAGACATCAGTTCTTTGCATAGCTCAGAGTGGAGGGGTAGGAACGAACTTACTTGTCATGCAAAAGTTTGTGTTTAAAAATGTAATCTCCAAGTCCATGTGTTGATAGTATTTGGGGATGTTGCCTTTGGGAAGAAGTTAGGATTAGAAGGGGTCATGGGTGTGAAGCCCCCATTGATAATTTCTAAGAGAAGAGACTTGGGCTAGCAAGCTTTCACCCTCCTGCCATGTCATGACACAGCAAAAGGCCCTCACCAGATGCCAAGCAAAGCCAGGACCTTGCCCTTGAAATGTGGGCCAAATAAACTTTCATTCTTTGTAGACTACCTGGTCCCGGGTACCTCGTTATAACAGAAAATGGACTAACAAAGAATGCTTGTCTGGGAAATGGGTTTTCTGTGTCAATTCTGCCACACCAAGTTATGTCATCTCTATCTCCCACGGAAATTTCAGCTGGCACCTGCAGGACTGGGCAAGTGCCATGGCCGATGAGATGCTGAGCACAGCCCCTCAAGTCTACTGCCATCCAAGAGACCAGGCACCTCCTCCCATCCCACTGTCCTCAGGGCAGTGCCTGGAATGTAATAGTCAATGTTTCTCAAATGACAAAATAAAACAGACCCATGCTGCCAAGCATAACATGCTGAGTAAATGCAGGGGACTGCTTAGACTTTGAAAGAAAAACTGCATGAGGATGTTCACTGTCATTACCAAGAGCAATAAGTGGAAACAGTTTAATGATGATTAAATAAAAGAGAGGCATGTATACATAATGAGATATTTTGCAGGCAATAACAGTTAAGTTCACAAACCTAAGCAAAGATGGGGAAAATGTGTATCTTATAAAAAGTGAAATACAGAATGCGGTTTCATGTATCACACCATCATGGAGTTAAAATTCTACAAAGTTTCTTGAAGTCTACAAAGAGGAAAACCAAAGTGTAAAGGAAAACATTACAGTGTTCACAATGGATGCTCCTGGCTGGTGATTTTATTCTCTTCCTCCTCTGATATAATTTTCAAATTCCTGTCAATGAATATACATTCCTTTTGGAATGGAACAAATAAACCCATTAAAATCAGTGGATGTTTCATATTATGGATGCCATGTTCTCCATCCTCATCTAATCAGGTGCTCTTGGTCTGACTCATTGAAGACTGTATCTCCTTTACCAAGGAAATAGTTACTTCGTGCTGTTGACTCAGAATCCTCATCACTAGCATTTGTCTGTCATTGGACAAAGCTGTTCTACATGTTGTCTTATTTGAGTCACAATATCCTATGTGTTTAGCTTTCTTTCAGTACTGCAGTAATTACCTTACCTCTGAGTCTAGTTTTCAGTTTGTTTATCTGAAAAGCAGAAAGACAGAGAGAGGGAGTGACAGACCCCATCTCCCACATGCCCTCAATAGCTGTGCCTGGCTCAGGCTGAAGCCAGGAGCTAGGACCTCAAATCCAGGTCTCCCACACGTGTGGCTGGGACCCAACTGCTTGAGCCATCACCAGCTATCTCCTAGGGAGCTCTCCGGCAAGAAGTTGGAATCAGGAGTGGAGCTGGGACTGGAACCAAACACTCAGATAATGGGTGCTGGTGGGTGTCCCCAGTGGCGTTTTAACTGCCCAGATAAGTGTTTACCCCACTTTGAGTCTTTCACATACCCAGGCCTTACCAAAGCAGTTTTAAGGGATTTGATTCCCAACAATCTTGGTGCATAGAACACACTGGTGCTTGCAGACATTAAGTGGCAGAGCCAAATCACTAAGCTAATTAAATTGCACCACCAGGATTGGAACCCAGCCCCATTCTGCCTGTAATTTCTCCCTCCGCCTGCCATGCCTCTTCCCCAGTCTTTCTTTCCTCACTCATATCTACATAACCAACGCATTTCCCCCTCCCCCAGTCTTCAGCCCACAAGGAGCTGTGGGAATTCTGTGACACACTCCAGGCTAAGACTTGGGGAAGTGTCAGCTGCCACCATGGACCTGGCCTCTCCTGCTGGCTCTGTTGGTGCGCAGCTGCCCCCCATGGGTAGAGCGGCCCCAGGAGGATCACCGGAGTCCCTGCCTGCAGAGACCTCACTGTTGAGGGGTTCTCTTGATTAACACTGGGATCACAGCCTGGAGCTGGAGTGATTGAGTCCATGAAGTGTGTGCCACTGGGATCCCAGCCATGCACAGTCTGAGGGCTGTGTGGCTGGGGTCCTTCGGGAACCTCCAAACTCTCGGATATGAGGAGATCCACTTAGCAGGTGTTCAGACGTCAGACCCACAGCTCCCAGTTCCCACACTACTGAGCTCGCTCCTTGCTTCCACTCTTATTCCCTTTCAACAGCCCTGCGAGTGGATGTGGACGACAGTCCCCATCTTACAGGTCAGGGGATTAGGTCTAGGGGAGGCCAAGAGACTCATGCAGGGTGATGTGGTCATTAAGGTGGAAGATGGGGAATTGGTGTCCAACCCTGTTGGCTGCAGAGTTTCCATGGATTCCCCTCACTCCATGTGGCCTCTACCACACCTGACCACGAGAAGGTGCAGGGCGCTGCTAACATCTCTTTGAGTGGTCTAAGACAGCATTAGATTGGTTTTGCTCACGAGTTTCCCAAGATTTAACCCCAACTTTAAGAGCCACTGTTCTCCTGATTCTCATTACTGCAGAGTTTGGTTTAGTAATTAAATTCTATCTATTTGAAAGGCAGAGAGAAAGGGATCTCATCTGCTCATTCTCTCTCCAAATGCCTGCCATAGCTGGGACTCAATCCAAGTCTCCCACCTGATGATAGGGACCTAAGTACTTGAGCCATCACTGCTGCCTCCCAGGGTACCGTTAGCAGGAAGCTGGAATTGGGAGCAGAGCCAGGACTGTACCCCAAGCATTCAGCTAGTGGGTGTAGGTCTACCTAACCCCTAAGCCAAACGTCCCACCCTGTTGCTGTGATCTCAATCGTTGGTTGATTTTCCACTGAGGGGATAGAAAGGCAGCCTTATATGTTCAGGTGCTTGCTTGCATTTGTCAAGAATTCACAGCTGTACCCCAATACGCCATGATCCCTCCTCTTGGACATGTGTCATCACCATGGCTCTGGATAAAGCCCTTGGAAATTTCTAGACACTGAAGATGTTAGCGGTACCTTAACAATAAACCATAGAAATGAATAAGGAGAAGTCCCACGTGCACTAAGCCTGCTACTCCTTTTGAGCATTCACAGAGCTCTTTCCAAAAAGAGCTTTTTAGAAGATTACCCTTAATGTATGGGACACCAGCTAAGCAAAGGCGTGAGGCTAATGCTATTAATGTTGAGTGATTCAGCACAAATTAAGTCTGTACTTTTCAGTATAATTATTCAGTTAATTGTTTCACTTGCCATAGAATAGTTCACCTCTCTCTCTCTCACACACACACTTTGGCCAGAGCTGTTCTCTTAAACCAAAAGCATAAGGCTGACTGCCCACCCTGACACATGCAGTCCAAGAATCTAGAATAAAATACCAGTCAATGACCTGTTCTGTGCAATGGTACGGTGTCCGTCTATTGGTTATATGCTCTGTGCCCGTCCTGCTACTAAGAACTTCGCACTTTTTCAGTTCACATAACACCTGCAATTCGGTTTACAGGTTTTTTTTTAAAAAAACTATGCTTTCTCAGAAGTAAGAACATCACAAAGGGGATGGCCCACCCACACAAGTGAATCTGTTGCCAGGGAGGGGACCTGTGCTGCAGGCTTTGGATCCCAGGACCACCCACTTCCCCTTTGCCCAGTGAACTCAGTCCTGCTTCTCGGGAACCACCACTCCCCATTGTAGGCTCTGCACTTCCCCCTCTTTGGCAATTGCTGCTATAACACTAACTAGGGCATGCCAACTGGCGTTTCTTCCATAAGACCCACAGTTCACAGTTGAGGCTTAGACCACAAAGGGCTCTGCCCAACTCTGTCTTTGCAGCTGAGGCAGCCAAAGACCCTCCACACATGGTGGGGGTGGCTGCACAGTAATAAAGCTTTGACAAACCCGGATCATGCTCCTGCTAATGAGATTGAGTGCTCCTGCAGCTTCCAGAGCAGTGTTGCCTTGTCTTCCTCCATCCTGCTGCCTAGAACCCCAAAGCCCCCATGTAGACACCACCACACCCCAGCGATGGTGGAGTGTGAGCTGGGAGGATCCTGGGTCTTCGTGAATCACAGCCGTACCAGAAGCCCTGCAATGGTTCCCTTGTGGCTGAGCAGTTGAGAGACAGCAATGACGTTCGCTTCACTCACAGCTGGAAGGTATCCCAACTAAGACAGGGGTGAAGCCAAGCACAAAGCAGGCATATGCTAGAATTCAGTCTTCAGATCTCAGACTCAGAACTGTTACATCCATCCCTGCCCTTCAAGTACCCTATGCCTCATGAGAGCTCTGCAGTTGCTTTCTTAAAAGATTTATTTGAAAGTTACAGAGAGGTGTGGAGAGATAGAGAGAGGTCTTCCATCTGCGGATTCACTCCCCCAAACAGCTGGAACCGAGCCTATCTGAAGCCAGGAGCTTCTTCTGGGTTGGCAGGGACCCAAGGACTTGGGCCATCTCCTGCTGCTTTTCCAGGCACAGTGGGAGGGAGTTGGATTGGAGGAAGTGGAGCAGCAGGGACTCAAACCAGTGCCCAAATGGAATGCTGGGCTGCAGGCTGGGGCTTTAACCTGCTGCACACAGCATGGTGTAATTCATTTTGCACATTTTCAGTGCTTTACAGCATCCTTCCTTGCTTCCATTCCTGAACAAGTATCTTTCAGAACCATAAGTATGGCTTTAAGCATTGGACACGTGGGTAGAAATGAGACGTGGAAAACGTGCCCCCATGGAGCTGCACACCAGTCAATGTCCAAGCTGACTCGTTTCTATACCCAACTCAGATGTGACATCTACCTACCATCTTTTCTCCTTTCAATTTATTTTCATTTTGGAATCACTTTGCCATCTGACCTGTACCATTTATGGATAGTCCCTTTATTCTGCTTGGCTTCATTCCAATATCTGATCTTTATAATAAATCAGATTGTTTCAACTCAACTGCTTGAAGTCTCAAATACTTCCCATCACACTATGGAAGAAACTTCCAAAATCCTGTACCATGGCCTATACCGGTCATGTAGGATCTGGCTTGCACGGTCTGGTGTATAATAGATGCTCATTAAGTATCTGCCAAGAGGCCAGCGCTGTGGCATAGTAGGTAAAGCTGCTGCCTGCAGTGCCAACATCCCATATGGGCACTGGTTTGAGTCCTGCAGCTCCACTTCCAATCCAGCTCTGCTATGGCCTGGGAAAGCAGAAGATGGCCCAAGTCCTTGGGCCCCTGCACTTGCGCGAGAGATCCAGAACAGCTCCTGGCTCTGGACTGGTGCACTCCAGCCTTTGCAGCCAACTGGGGAGTGAGCCAGCAGATGGAAGACCTCTCTCCCTCTCTGTAACTCTGACTTTCAAAATAAATCTTTTAAAAAAAATCTGCCAAATCTTTACAGGATGACAACAAGATTAAGATTCTTCCCAAGTATAATACTTAGATTTTTCCTCCTTCTTCCAGTTTGCCTTCCTTCTCTTTCCTTTCCTACTTCCAGGGTGTGTGTGTGTGTGTGTGCGTGTGTGTGTGTGTGCAGGCATATGAAGAGAGGGCATGCATTTACAGAAGAGGATCTCTTAGGTCATCTGCTATTCACTTCTTGTAACTCAAGACTGAAAGAATTGGAATTGTTACAGTCAGAGATAAAGATTCTACTATTAGTGTCTGAATGCCCTGGCCAAAGTCGTTGTTTCCTGTGTCTTGGTCTCCTCCTCTGTTCAGTGGGTGTATCTATGCTGCATGTTTGCTGGAACTAAGGAGGTCTTGTACAAGCACGTGTGACACTCAGCACGGTGTCCAACAAGAGAAGGTCCTTAACACATGTCCCTGTGGTCCTCTTTTTATGTTCCTATTCTCCAACCCGTCAGAGCCAGGACACAGCTACTCAGGCCGTCTTCAGAATGCTGCTGCAGAATAAGCTCCCCAGTTTACAGGTTGGGAGGTTGATGGCTCCAAGAGTCCTCCTTCCTCTTGAGTATATCAGAGTACCAGGCAGGCCTGAAGCATTAGGTACTAGACAAGGAGAACCTGGGAATCGAGTCATTGCCCTGCGTCTGGGATCTCCCTAACAGATCTCATAGAAGTTTATAAGCAAAGTAGCATGAAGCCAACTGGAAACTCTGGCTATGCTATCAATTATAGACACATGGGGACAATAGGTTTTTAAAGATTTATTTGAAAGTCAGAGTTGCAGAAAAAGTTTCTGTTCACTGGGTCACGCCCCCAGATGGCTACAATGGCCAGGGCTGGGCCAGGGCTGGGCCAGGCCAATGCTGGAGCTTCATCCAGATCTCCCATATGAAGGATAGATATCCAAACACTCGAGTCATCTTCTGCTGCTTTTCCAAGGCCATCAGTAGGGAGCTGTATTGGAAGTGGAGCCGCCAGGGCAAGAACTGGCACCCATGTGGGATACCAGTGTCGAAGGTGGTAGCTTTATGCGCTACACCATAACACCAGCCATGGAACTTTGTTTTCAAGATACTTCCTGACTTACTTTTAGAGGACTAAGGATGCTAACCAATTTTGCAAGAAGGCCTGGGTCTTGCCCTGGCACTGTTGAAAGTAAAAAGGGGACCAATGTCTCCCCACATTTGCATTCTCCAATGACTTCACGTGCTTTTTGTTGTCTTCTCTGAACACGTGAACTGGAAAGCAGCTTCTATTTTAGAGAATGTATCTGCTAAATAAAAACTTAGTGCAGCATCACACACACGGGCACCGCTCAAAAAGCTTGAGGTTTACATGACCTTAGAGAGTGCATTGACCTTACACACAATCATCTATGTCCTCAAGACAACACTGGGCCTCAGTACACAAGTAGGACATCGCTCCATGGGTCCAGAAGCCCCACAGTTAGCAGATGTGATGCACAAAGCCAGTATTTTAAGCTCTTTGGGGGAAGGAAGTGTTGGCTACCTATCTTTGCTTCCCTGGTGCCTAACACATGTTTGACATCATTGCCAAGGTTTCCACACAAGTTCATAGAGATTGAATGCTACCCAACTCTGGATTGCATTGCCTTATCTTAGGCCATACAAGAGTTGCCCCCCAGAGATGCCCATGTCACAGCCTCTGTGGCTGCACGCAGTGTCCCCGAGGTGGTGGTCTCTTGTTGACACCAACTGGGGCTGATATCTTATTGGGGATGGTGGGTCTGAGCTAGACCTTGAGCTAAGCTGGGATGCCAGCACTGATGGTATGCCTCACCATGGCTCCATCCAGTTCTCTCCCTGTTTGAGATGTCTGGGCCCACGGGACCTTTTCCTGGTACCAACTAATAAAACATCTCCCCCTCCCATCATAATGCTTTCAGCAGTGGTAAGAGGAGTGTGAATATATTAATTTCCTATTGTTCCTGTAACACACCCATAAGTTTAGTGGCTTAACACAAGTTTCTCATAGTTTGGAAAGTCAGAGGTTCAAAAAAAAAAAAAAAAAAAAAAGGTGTTATAAGGGCTCTGATCCTGTGGGAGGCCCTAGGGGAGAATCTTTCTTTTCCTGGTGGTCAGTAGCTGTGTGTGTGTATGGCCCATGGCCACATTCAATCTGACTTCTAGCTTCACTCCAAGTATCTGCCCCAGCTCTGACCGACTCACCACCCTCTTACTTGATCTTAGCCCAAAGGCCGAGAAGTGATGACCTACCTCTGTGTTTAAGGGCCCATGTGATTATACTGTCCCTGGACACTTCAGGATAATCGCACGATCAGGACCCTTCACTAAGTTAGTTACAACTGATGCAAGGCCTTTTACTCAAGCTGGGGGGTATTACTTGTGCATCTTTGGAGGGGACATTACGTACCCCAAAGGGAACTGTCTCCCACCATTTTACTAATCCAGAGGGCTCTACTTGCCTGTTTTTTGTATTCCATTTCCAATTTAGATTTAATTCACAGAAGCGGTTCTGCAAGGGGGAGAAGCAAGCTTGTTGGAAATGTCAGTTTTCCGAGTTACCTACAGCGCTGAGATCAGAGGTCGCTTAGATTCAGACACTCAGGGTTTCCGCCATGAAACCGTCTACACACTGAAAACCTGCTATCCTAGGCTTCTCAGGAGAACAGGATTGTCTGAGTGTCTGGGATGGGGTGTACGCTTTACATTCTTAACCAGCACTCAGATCCTAAAGTAGCGGGATTGCTTGGAAGACCCCTATTCGCTTATCTCATCCACACCTATCCTTCTAAATGTATTTCTTCATGGAACAATATGAACCATTTCAAGTTTTCACAATAACCTAGAATGTTGTCATTGTCTCCTTTTTGGACAAAAGGCACAAGAGGTCCCAGGCACGCTCTTCTATCACAGTAACATGTAGAGCTGGGATTCTGCCCATATCTGTCCAACTTAAATCATCCTTTCTTTTACTCTACAGAAAGTGTGACCAAAGATTTCACAAGAATCTATTGCCGGGGCTGGTGCTGCAACATAGTAGGTAAAACCATTGCCTATAGTGCCAGCATCTCATATGGGCGCCAGTTCAAATCCCAGCTGCTCCACTTCTGATCTGGCTCTCTGCTATGGCCTAGGAAAGCAGTGGAAGATGGCACAAGCTCTTGGCACCTTGCACTCACATGGGAGACCTGGAAGAAACTCCTAGCTCCGGATTGGCACAGCTCTGGCCATTGTGGCCATCTCGGGAGTGAACCAGCGGATAGAAGACCTTTCCAACTCTGCATTTCAAATAAATTCTTTTAAAAAGAGGAAAGTCTATTGCTGGGCCAGGCCAAAGCTGGAGCTTCATCCAGATCTCCCATATGGAGAATAGGTATCCAAACACTCAAGTCATCTTCTGCTACTTTCCTCAGGCCATCAGTAGGGAGCTGTATCGGAAGTGGAGCAGCCAGCGCAAGACCTGGCACCCATGGGCAATTAGACACTGAGATGAGCCTCATGTCACCCAATAGAGATCTTCCTAATGTTTTATTTCAGAGATTATGAGTTTGGTAGGGATAACCCATTCTCATAATGTCTGCTGAAACATGCGTTATTTCCCCACTCAATTATTGTTTTCCTTTTAGCCCACATTTTCTGGATAATTGTGTCAATTTTCCACTTTACTCATTGTGTTTAAACATAGCCATGGCTTTCTGTGGCTCTCAAAGGAAATTGGACAAACAACCATGCAAGGATTGGGCCAGTCATTATTCACAGAAATAGAGGGGCTGGCAAATTGTGCGGTTCCAGCCATCCCCTTGCCTGGATTTCCATTCAGAGTGAAGCAGCTTAATTGCAAAGCATTGTTTGTAAGTGGACAAAGTATGAGCTTGATCAGAAATAATGGCAGGGCTTTGGGTTGCTTAACCATGTACCATAAAGTCATTTGTATTTCCTTAGAAAATCGAGGGAACAAATAGCATAATAATGCATTTTTAAAACTAGCAGGTACAAGCATCTGGATAGATTGCAAAAGAACTCTTAATGTAATACAGTTCTGTCAATTCAGGCTCATCTATACAGCAGTATGTTGAGAAATTTTTCCGATCATAAGCAATGAATATCATCAGGTCCTCTCAATGTGATGTTGCAACATTTCTCAACAGGCGCACCCAGGGAATATCTAATTATCTAGGGCAAAAAATCCTTCGTTTACTACTCACTCTTGATTACGGCCCAGACTCTGAAGACACATGAGGTTAATTTGTATGCTTTTGCCCATTAGGAAGACAAAGGATTTCTTTGTGGTACATAAGATAAACATGAAACTTAGTTTTATTGACCTGGAGCACATTAACTAGTTTTGTCTCTAACTTAAGCTTACTTTGTATGCAATAAGTCTGTGTATACACATGCACAGGAAATATTGCTATCGTATATATATTACACCCCCCAACACTCACCCCTCTCTACCCTATCTACCTTCCTATTTCTTGATTCTTCAGTTGAGTCAGCTTTACTATTTTGGCAGTGTCCACACCGAGTTGAATAAGCAAGTGTGTATCAAGGACATAACAGGAGATCCCTGTGTGGGATGAGGAAGTGAATAAATGCAGGAAGTAGGGCAATACAAGGGAGTGGTGTGGCCTTGGCAGGATAGTACAGGGGGCCTTTCCAGTGTAAGAATCTGTCCACCCAATGGCCCTCACCAACGTAGCCCCTACCAATTTTATAGACCCAAGTTTGACATGGACCTTAATTACTAGATGCAGCTATAAATACACAAGTCACCGTTACCATTATGAGAGCCTCATTTAACATTGTAGTTGGACCCAGAAACCACAATTTTCATTGAAAGTTCAGGAGAACAATCTGAAAGGATAAAGATAAGAACCACTTAACCATGATTCTTTGTTTAGAAAGATAAGACATCATTGTAGAATTTCAGCCCAGCTCTTAAAGTTTAATTTCTGTATTTTCTAACAGAACTGTTCTGTGATCCTTCAAGATTCAGTTTTAAAATTATCGTTAGACCTACTAGCATGTGATTTGTAGACTTTGTAAGTTTAGAAGAAACTGTTGTTTTTGTTGTAATTATTTTTACTTGAACTATGTGAGAAGAAGTTATACTTGCTGTCCATACTAGTGATAATTCATCTACTTACACCGAGTTCACTGGCCTTACAATAAATTACTTAACAGATGCAGGTTGCCATTGGCTCACTTAACATGAACCTACATACATGGCTTGAAAACATTCTACAATAAGGTAGTTAGAAGTAAGGGGCACTAACAGTGATGAAAACCTTATTTCTCTCCATGATTTCCCCTGTCCTTTCGTTTTGCTTCGACTTACCTAGTGTAATGTAATGGATAACAAACATTGAGTGCAGCAAATCCTCCCAGTGCCAGAAAGGGGCATTGTTTAACAGGTGCATTCAAGGATTATTTAATTACCTGGGGGCATTTACCTGACCTTCATTTTTAAATTTGATATTTAAGGCATCGAACTCCATGTGACATTTCTCGATGTGTTGACCTTTCTCTAATAGTGTTGCAAATGCTTACCGCCTAGTAGTAAGGCCAGCTCCAAAGGTTATGGTTTTATTGCATGGTAGAACACTAACCAGTTTTGTTGCTGGTGGAGACAGTTTACTTCAAAGCAGGGCTGTCTGGGAATAACTTGCCCCAATATACAGGCAAAATGTCCAATTAGAGTGGTCAGAGACCAACAGGACCAAATCGGTATTAAGTTTCGTCTAGGCTTCATTGTTGGCTATGGGACTTCCCAGTGGTAAAAGCCAGTGCATTCCTAGGCATTTGGTTGTTATTATTCCTCTTTAAAATTTTTTGCTAAGGCTGGCATTATGGAGTAGTGGGTAAAGGCACTGCCTGTGACTCTGGCATTCCATATGGGTGCCAGTTTGTGTCCTGGCTACTCCACTTTCAATCCAGCTCTATAATGGCCTGGAAAAAACAGAAGATGCCCCAAGTCCTTGGGCCCCTGCCACCCATTGAGAGACCCAGACGAAGCTCCTGGCTCCCAGCTTTGGCCTAGTCCAGCTTTAGCGGTTGTGGCCTCCTGGGGAGTCGACCTGCGGAGGGAGGATCCGTTTCCTCAACTCTTTCAAAATAAATCTTAAAGAAAATTTTGCTACCATTACTTTGATGACTTTTGGCATTTACTCTGGATGGTAAGTATGGCAGGAAATGTTATTTGGCTTTTCAAGCAAGACAGTCATTTCTCAACAATAATCAAGAGGAAAAATAACCTTGAATCAAATCTTCATTGTTCTGGGAGAATCACTTGGATGTTCTCTTTTAGTCACAGATGCAAATGGAGGAAGTGCCCTTTGTTATAGGAGAAAGAATATGCAAGGCTGATCACAAGGGAAGAAGGGTAATTAGTGTCCAGGTGAATGAGGCAGCCCAAGTAAATGCGTCGCTGATCAGTGGGAGTCAGGGAGGGGCCATGGGACTCCTTAAGTGAACTTGAAGAATGAAACAGACCAGCTTGCTCCCTGGTTTTGAGACCAGGACTCAGCAAGAGGAATGGGATAGATTTCACACCATTCTCTGTGTACATACCTCCCTGTCAGCCTTCCACTTAGTAATGCTTCCCTGCATGGAGTCTGAACTTGACCACTTCCATTGCTTTGGACAGAAGAACGGTAGCAAGTCTATTACATGTAAAGCAAGGAGAACCTGCAAAGCACCTCCATGTTCAGGGTTTGGCTTTCTCATCGCTTTTGAATCCTTTCACTGGAACAAGCTCAGGATAGCTTTCTGAGACAATGGCGCAGCTGATGCCCCTGTAACCTCAGTTCACATTCTAACTTGCAGGTAGAGTTTTGTAGCTGATCAGCTATGTAAGGGAGCCCCAGCCAACACCGGCACAACCATTCAGTTGGGTCCAGCTTTCCGAGATTCGTGGCTTTAAGTTCTGAGCACGGCAATGCTTTATTCCACAGTGAAGGTTGACTAATACGAGGGCTGTCTGTAGTGGATGTGTGGCTGAGGCTAGAACCACCCCCCAAACCCGAGACACCGCCACATGGAATTTTGGGGAAACAGTGATTGGAAGCAGAAGCTATGGAAGCTGTGATAGCCAGATGGTCTAGATAGGGGTCTGCCCCTGGAACACACCAACAGCCCCGGAGTAGGCTTGTCTGCCGAAGGTACGGGTCCACTCTCCAACTGCTACTTTCCCTAACAGCATGAACCTGTGGTGGACTGGCCAGGCAGAGGCTCCTTGTCTGAGGAGTGTAGGTTTACAATCCTTTCAGGCCAAGTCAATATCTGCAATATGCAACAGATGCAGTGGGATCCAACCAGACATGCGAGTACCTGAAGACAGGGACAAAACCAAGTCTACTCCCCAAGTGCTTGGGTCATGCCACACTGCTCCCGAGCCCTGTTATGTTATTGCATACTTTGGGAATGGAAACTTGGAGATAAAAAAGGAGATGAAACAGAGGTAGCAGAGATTTCACCTATAAGTGAAAAACAGTAGAGGAACGATTGTCAGTGTTGGCAATTAACAGGCGGCAAGAAGTTGCTGTGTCAACAGCTGGAAGCACTGTAAATACAGTTAGAAAGGCTGTAGAGTGCAGTGGGAAAATGAAAGAAATTTAGATTCAAATCTGTGTTCTTGGGGCCGATGCCGTGGCGCAGGCGGGTTAACACCCTGGCCTGCAGTGCCGGTATTTCATATGGGCACTGGTGTGAGAGCTGGCTGCTCCACTTCTGATCCAGCTCTCTGCTGTGGCCTGGGAAAACAGAAGATGGCCCAAGTCCCTGGGCCCCTGCACCTGCGTGGGAGACCTGGAAGAAGCTCCTGGCTCCTAGCTTTGGATTGGCGTAGCTCCAACCATTACAACTAATTGGGGGATGAACCATCAGATGGAAGACCTCTCTCCCTGCTTCTCCTCTCTGTGTAACTCTTTCAAATAAATAAGTAAATCTTAAACTTAAGGGGCCAGTGCTGTGTCACAGCGGTTTAACGCCCTAGCCTGAAGCACTGGCATCCCATATGGGCCGCTGGTTCGAGACCCAGCTGCTCCACTTCTGATCTAGCTTTTTGCTATGGCCTGGGAAAGCAGAAGATGGCCCAAGTCCTTGGGCCTCTGCACCCACATGGGAGACCTGGAAGAAGCTCCTGGCTCCAGATGAGCGTGCTCTGGTTATTGCAGCCAAATGGGGACCTCTTTCTGCCTCTTCTCTTTCTGTGTAACTGACTTTCAAATAAGTAGATCTTAAAAACAAAAATCTGTACTCTTCCCTTGTCTATCCATGTGCTGTGGGAAAGAATTGATCCAGACCTCCAGCTCCTCATTTTTAAAATGGGTTTTAAATATCTCAACTGAGGGCATGTGACATGCTTGGATAAAATACACCGGAAAGCGTTGCTGCAGAGTGAGGGATGGAGCAGCGGCTGCCAGGCGGCAGTTACAGCAGCAGTGTCTGCAGCAACAATGGTGATGGTGTTGGTTCCCCGGGGAGAGGGAACGTTTCCCTGCATGTGCGCAAGGGAGGAGTTGTGGTCCATGGCCAGAGACAGCCAAAACTCAGAAGTCAACATGCAAATAGAAGATGTACTCCAGAGGCCTAAGCTATAGAAGTCAGGTAATACAAGGGAAGGTAAGCCTAAAGGAAGATGGCAAGATCAGAGGTGTGTGGGGGACAGTTGTCACAGAGCAGAGAGCATGAGGCCTTGTCTTTAGCCAGAAGCATGCAGTGAGTGATGAGGAAGTATAGGATCTCACGGCAGACGATTGTACTATCTTCTCATCTTGCAGGAGAAAGGCTTGTTCCCTTGCCAACTTGGGAGGCCAAATTGCCATGTGGCAAGTTGCCCAGGGAAAGGTCACATGACAAGGGTGGAGGGCAGTCCTCAGCCAGTGGGCAAGAAGAAACAGTCCAACAATCTCCAGTGAATGACCATGTGAGCTTGGACACGGGTCCTTCTCCAGGCCAGTCTCAGATGAGACCACAGCTTGGCGAGAACCTGGGGCAGAGGCACAGCCAATACACACTTTGATACCTGTCCCCAGAGCAGCCGTGAGAAAAGCTCATGTCATTTTAATCCAGTAAGCACTCAGCATATGCAATAGGCCAAAGATTGCATGTTGCCCTCTGGAAAGTGGGGTCCCTGCCATAAATGCAAAGGTGGCTGAGGATTTAGAATTGGACACTGGGTAGAAAATGGAAATTTTTGGTGGGCATATTAGAAGTCATGGCCAAATTCCTTGTAATCAAACAATTTTAGAAGCATTTTGCCAACAAAAGGAACCAACGTGAACAAGTAGCCTTCTCCCTAGATTGTGGAAGTTAGCACATTCAACTTAACACCTGAGCTTTTCATAGGTAAATACTCCTCACTGGAACACATGTGTATTAGGAAATGAAAGTTAACATAAGATGTGACAGACTGAGGCACTTACCCTTCAGTTTCGACAGAACTGAATATTTTTGTTTTAGTTACAATTTTTACAATAGTCATTATAGCCAAATTAGCTAAAGCGTTAGCTTCCGACCATCACTTTATCTTCTTCCATAAATGCAACCACTGTTTTGAAATTGGTGTATTTCCTTCCCACGCATATTTTTAGACTTTTATTACATCTATATTTAGCTATAAGCCATATCTAGTATCAGTTGGTGAGTTTTAAAAGTTTAAATGAATGGCATGTCTCATTTGTTTCTATTTTTCTATTCGATAGCAAGTAAGCCAGGTCATTTTATATAACATTGCTCACAATAACAATGTTATAACAAAGTGTAGTTTTATCCACTCAACTTTTGTTTACTGTTACTAATATTGCTCAAGTGGATGTCCTGGTGCCCTTTGGCAAGGCTGGTAGGAGAATCAAGCATAGTGACTTGAGACTGACAGCGTTCAGCAGACACACAATCCCACACACCTGTGCTGGTGTCTACACGCATGTCAGTTTCAGCTTCACGGGCATTCGTCCTTTGATAGCCTGGATCCCCCAGTTCTCTAGGGATGTAGCATCCCTAAGACTGTAGTGTTTTCCATGTTCTCAGTCCCTCTTTCTTCACATCCTGCCTGCCATTTTTCCAGTCCTCAGGGTTCAGTAAAGAATACGCCTTGACCAACGTGAAGGCAGACAAGTTTCCAAGCCCCCCAAGCCCCCACTTACAGCAGAGGAAATGGAGAGTAGGAGAGGCAGAGACTTGCCCCAGGTCATCAAGCTGAAAAGCACATCAATGGTCCACTCAGAGTTCACATCCACATGTGCCCGACTGGAGCTCATGCCGATTCCAGGGTCACGTTTCTTTCTACAGAGCTTGCTCACTGTAAGCATGCAACAAATGCTGTTGAATATGTTGCCCCTGTTCACTGGCATAGCATGTCACCTGCTTTGTGTGTTTCTGAATGTGAGTGTATATTTACATATACACACATGTGAGCATATGTATGTATTTCAGTAGGGGCTTGCTACTTGTTTCAATTCTTGTTTTTTAACCTGCAATATTCTTTTGAAGAAACTGCCAAGGGTAAATGTTTCTCTTATAGAGGAATAGTTGTTGTTAGTTTTCCAACATTGCACCTGCCTTCAAGGAATGCAGCACCTTAACATTGAACTGTCATGAAGTTGTGTACTAGGGACTCGGTGTGAGGTGGCTGAGTGGGTACAGCAAGGTGCCATCTCGTTTGTCACCGTGGCACAGGTGCACACGACTCCACAGCTACACTTCTCCCATTCATATATCCTCACACTGACTTTACTTTTTGAATCATTTGCACCCAAAAAATGTGTGAAGTTACTACTTGGAAAGGATAAAGTCACTCTCACTTATCTGCTCTTATCACACATATCACTAGTAAGTCATTACTTCAATTGATCTTCTGGGTATGACTTGGTGTCAAAACAAGTATAACCAGTAGTAACTTATGCTGGTTTGCTCGTTATTAAAGAACAGTCTTTAATATGTTTACTTTATCCTTGTATTTTTTTTTTTTGACAGGCAGAGTGGACAGTGAGAGAGAGAGAGACAGAGAGAAAGGTCTTCCTTTGCCATTGGTTCACCCTCCAATGGCCGCCACAGCCGGCGCATTGCGGCCGGTGCACCGTGCTGATCCGATGGCAGGAGCCAGGTGCTTATCCTGGTCTCCCATGGGGTGCAGGGCCCAAGCATTGGGCCATCCTCCACTGCACTCCCGGGCCACAGCAGAGAGCTGGCCTGGAAGAGGGGCAACCGGGACAGAACCGGCGCCCTGACCAGGACTAGAACCCGGTGTGCCGGCGCCGTGAGGCGGAGGATTAGCCTAGTGAGCTGCGGCACCAGCCTTATCCTTGTATTTCTATGAGAGTCACAATTCTTCCTTTTTAAAGTAGTCTTTTCAGGGCTGGCACTGTGGCACAGGTTAACGCCATGGCCTGCAGTGCCAGCATCCCATATGGGCACCAGTTCTAGACCCGGCTGCCCCACTACCAATCCAGCTCTCTGCTATGGCCTGTTAAAGCAGAAGATGGCCCAAGTCCTTGGGCCCCTGTACCCACGTGGAAGACCTGGAGGAAGCTCCTGGCTCCCAGCTTTGGATCGTCCCAGCTCCGGCCATTGTGGCCAACTGAGGAGTGAACCATCGGAAGACTTTTAAAAAGATTATTTATTGGACAGGTAGTGTTACAGGCAGAGAGACAGAGAAAGGTCTTTCTTCTGTTGGTTCACTCCCCAAATGGCTGCAACAGCTGGCGCTACGCCGATCCAAAGCCAGGAGCTTCTTCCCAGTCTCCCATGCAGGTGCAGGGGCCCAAGGACTTGGGCCATCTTCCACTGCTTTCCCAGGCCACAACAGAGAGCTGGACTGGAAGAGGAGGAACCAGGACTAGAACGGGTACCCATATGGGATGCTGGTGCCGCAGACGGAGGATTAACCTAATGCACCACGGTGCCAGCCCCGGAAGACCTGTTTCTCTCTGCAGCTCTTTCAAATAAATAAATCTTTAAAGCAGTCTTTCCCAGTCTTGAAGTCATCCACTAGAATGCCTAACAACTTGCCTGACAGGGCCAGGCAGACCCTGTTGCTAGAGAATTATACCTTAAGCTCAGGTACACAGAGGATCACAGAAGTTAATTCCAAATGGCAATAAGCTCTGTTGGCCCTCCATTGTGTTTTCCTCTAGTTTTGTGTATTGTTTTTGGTTCCCTGACAGCTATGAAGTTACTTCTTATTGGTGGTAGCAATAACTGGGAAGTTGATGTTGTGGTCTGACCTCTTAGTGGTCCCTGTGAGTCGATTAATGCAACATAGGGATCTATTTTCTACCGGGTGTTGCACATTAGAGAATCTGCCTTTGTTGTTGTTTGTGCATCTGTCTACTAGGACTCAGTGTGGGAAGGAGAACTGCTCTCTAGTATCCAGATCTGAGTTTAGGTGTTTGTGTCTCTTGATCTATGGTTAAAGTTGAAGCTCGGGTATTAATAGATTAGCTTATGAAGTCTCTTAAAAAGGTATTTTTTTTCTGATTGCTTATGAGTGTTTTTCATCCTGACAAACCAATTTCTAAAAATCCCAGAAAAAGAAAATTGAGCTTCAAAAACTTTAGGTATTCCATAATTTTAAGAACTCAGAGCTAACTCAAATGTTTTAGGAATACAGAAACAGGTATGCTGGATGAATTGCCATCTATGATATGATCTCTGAATGTTTGTCTAGGATAAGGGTATCTCCTTATGGCTTTGCCACCCACTATCTAGAACTTCATGTATTTCAACAACTTTGTAACTAGTGGAATCCGATTTTAGATAACAGTAATATTTGCAGTCTTATTGTCTAATATCTGAAGGTGCTTAAGAAAAAGTCAAACTCAAGTAGAAATACCTCAAAAAAATTGGAGATGCAGATCCCAGTAGCCACTGAAGAACTCCTTGATGAAAGGTCACTTAAGTTTTCTTAGGGCTTGGTTACTGCTATTCGCTAAACCATTTATCAGCTAGAACGAACAATCCTGCATCTTCAAGAAATTAATGCATGACCCCTACCCCATCCCCACCCACCTGCTCCAGCAAGAGAGCTCTTTAATTACTGGTGACAAAGCCTTAGGCCAAAGCGATGTGAGCAAAAAGGAGCCGTCATTGGGCAAGTCCAAAAGATGGATCTGGCTTTGGATGTTTCCAGCTTTGGATCTGAACTATGTCCCTGAGCGCTCTTCATTTTCAAGTGCAACTTTCTACAGATGTCAGCTGCACACCCCAAAGGTTCACATGCATGAGGGATCCTGGAGGTTCTAGGCCCCAGAGAGGGGCAAGGACCTTTGCTGACTGTACCACAGGTCTGTTGTGACTCATGTTCCACTTGTAGGAACAGAGCAGGTAGGCCAGATGGATTAAGGTAGGAGATGTGGCTTCACTTAGCAAGGAAATGAGGCAGATTCAAGGTGCTTAAAGTCAAAGTCAGAGCTACAGAAATGGAAAGAGATCTTCTATCTGCTGGTTCACTCCCCAGATGGCTGCAACATCTGGGGCTAGGCCAGGCCAACGCCAGGAGCCAAGAGCTTCCTACAGGTCTCTCACATGGGTAGAATCTGGGCCATCCTCCATTGCTTTTCCCAGGCCATTAACAGGGAGGTAGATAGGAACTGGAGCAACCAGGACTCAAACCAGTTACCATTTGGAATGCCACAACAGGCTTTACCTGTACACCAAAATATTGGTACTTGGATTAAGCCTTTTTTGATGGTTTAAATTTTTATTTGAGAGGCAGAGTTACAGACAGAAGGAGAGAACCATCCACTGGTTCACTCCCCAGATGGCCGCAATGCAATGCCAAGTTGATCTGAAGCCAGGAGGCAGGAGCTTCCTCCCGGCCTCCCATGCAGATGCAGAGACTCCAGCACTTGGGCCATTCTCTGCTGTTTTCCTAGGCCAGAAGCAGAGAGCGGGATCGGAAGAGGAGCACCTGGGACATGAACCAGCACTCCATGGGATACCAGTGCCGCAGGCGAAGGCTCAGCCCACTATGCCACAGTGCAGGCCGCAATTTACGTTTTAAAGGCCATGTCTAGCACACCTCAATGCTTCCAGTTGCCGCTAAACTGCCCCTTGTCAAAGACTTGCTCCTTCCTCTGTGGTCCTGTAAGATCCTATCACGTGCTGCTTTGAGATTATGAGGTCACCCGTCTTCAGGGCCAGAGAAGAGCAGCTTCTGGGAGTGTCATTTTGCATCAATGCATACCTCCTCTCAATTAACCTCTGGAACAACCTTGTGTGAATGCACCATTATGCCCACTTCACAGGATCAATGAAAGATCAGATAGCTTCCAAGAGGCAAAGCCACATCACAAGGGCTGTGCATCACTCGTCTCTGGAAGTGTACACTGCCAGGTCTGGCACCTCCTAGGAAGACCACAGACATTAACTGCATGGGAGGAAGGAAAGACAAGCAGCAAACGGAATTCACTTCCTAAGCAGCTTCTTGTCTGCCCCTTCCGAGTACAACCCATGGGATCCCATGCTAGTGTCCATTTTCTGAACCCTGCTGTTCACACCTGCTCTCTCCTCGCGATCCCCCGCGGGTCCCGGGCAGACACTCACATGCTGGGCCAAGCCCTCCCTTACTGGTTGTGCAAACTGGCAAGAGGTGCTCCGTTTTTGGGTCTGTGCAAGAAACCATAGATCCAAAAACACGGGCAACAGAAGGGAAGGTGGCACTTCCAGGGCTGCTCAGGGCCCACCATGGTAGGGGTGGGGAACCTATCTGCCAAGGGCCGTTATAACATCATTCATGGAACATACCAAGTTATCTGCTTAAAAATTAGACTGATGGATTTGTTGACTTTCAAGTCCCACCTGTGGTTGTCTTGGCAGAGCCAGACTACATGACTCTGCTGTTTTTAGTGGCCTGTGGGCCACATGTCTCCTTCCCCTGCCAGGGGATAGACGGGGACCACTTAGAGTTATGTGTTCTGCTGGATAAGGTTGTTGGTAACACACAGAACTCCCAGTTAAACCTGAATTCCAGCATAAGTATTTCCCTTGCACCACCAGGAACTTACTGAAGAGAAAGACTCGCCACTTACCTGAAATTCAAGTGGAACTGGGTGTCCTTATTTGTTTGCTATGGTTGGCAACCTTACCCCGTGAGTGCTGGGCTGTGGGGCTCCTTTCCTTAGAGACCCTGTACTGCTGTGCCCCTCAACTCCCCCAGCCAGGCTTTCAGAGCCAAGAAATTCTTCCAAGTTCACTCAAACCTTGCCCTTTGTGGCTGCCTGGGGTGTGGCCCTGATAAACTTAGAAACAAATGAATTAGCTTAAGAAAGGATTAAGTAAATTGTACTTGATATTGAGATGGAAAGAAAAGTCCTCCATCTGCTGGTTCACTTCCCAAATGCTATTCACAGCCAGCAATGGGCCTGGCCATAAGCCAGGAGGCAGGAGTTCAATCTATGTTTGATGTGTGGCAGGGACCGGGGTACTTGAGCCATCCCCTGCTGTCTTCCAGGGCGGGCATCAGTAGGAAAATGGAAACAAGAATGGAGCCAGGACCCAAATCCAAGCACTCTGATACAGGATATGGGCGTCCCAGATGATGACTTTACAACTAGGCCCAATATTTCCCTCCTCTTGGCTACCTGCTGCTTCATGGACCGAATTGACAGATGCTAAGTGCTTCCTGCCTCCCCGTCTCACTGAGCGCCTTCCTCCCAAGTATGGAGGCGCCAGGGCATCCCATATAGGCACCAGTTCTAGTCCTGGTTGCTCCTCTTCCAGTCCAGCTCTCTGCTGTGGCCCTAGAAGGCAGTGGAGGATGGCACCCGCATGGGAGACCAGGACGAAGCACCTGGCTCCTGGCTTCAGATCGCCGCGGAGCACTGGCTGTAGCGGCCATTTGGGAGTGAACCAATGGAAGGAAGAGCTTTCTGTCTCTAACTCTGTCAAAAAAAAAAAAAAAAAAAACAACACACCACAAACAAAACAAACCTCAAGGGCCCTGGTTGTCCAAGGCCCTCTACCACTGGCTTCCAACAGGCTCTGCCCCTCAGGCAGGTATGCATGGATGTGCTCATCGGCCCTCCTGACAGTACAGCTGTTGTGCCCCGTAGTCACCCGATCTCCACCTGCTCCCAGCCCAAACCCCACCCCATCCTGAGGGGTCCATGCCCTGTGCAACCTGCCCCAGTGCCCCAGCACCAAGGTTGATCCTATTTGGAAAACTGAGCATCTCACTGCAACTCGTGAGAGGCAAACTGCCACAAAGAAACGGACATTCGAGTCAGATTTTCTTGATGCCACAGAACCTGCGCTTGGGGACAGTGAACTTACCTTGGTGGGGCTTTATTTTCTCATGTGTAAAGTGGAGCTAACAATACCATCAAGGAATATTGTGCTGAGAAATAAGCATATAGTTTTAACTGTGTCCATGGCAGATCCTTAAAACTCATTTCTGTGTTTGTGTTTTAATTTCTTTGCTTCATTTCTGTAAGCTTCCCACGTAAATTAAAAAAATATTTGAAAGGCAGAATGGCAGGGAGAGACATGAAAGATCTTCTATCAGCTGGTTCATGCCTTAGGAATGCTGAGAGCCCAAGGCCATTGCCCAACCCTCCCTGGGAAGTCGGGACTGTTACAAGATCCCACACCCCTGCGTGTAGCCTCCTCCCAGTTCCAAGAAGAGAAAAAATAGATCCAAGAGACTGACATAACTTCCATCCACTGCTTCATTCCCCCAAATAGCTGCAGTGGCTGGAATTGCGCCAGGCTGAAGCCAGGAACTTCATCTCCTTAAGTGGGTGTCGGGGGCCCATACACTTGGGCCCCATTCTGCTACCTTCCTAGGTGCATTAACAGGAAGCTGATAGAAGAGGAGCATCTGGGATATGAACTGGTAACCCGATTTGGGATGCCTGTGTCAGCAGCTGTGCCACAAAGAATCACCCCCCACCCCATGTGCATTTTCATCTATATTATTTTAGAATAATCTGCACGAGTCCAGTGAGCTTCGTTTTGATAGAATTGCTCCCCGAGGATTGCAGTGCCGTAACAATGCCTCCTTGCATTTAGCAGCTGTTTAATAATGGACGCTTTGAACTGGGTATTTCCATACGTCGTCAGCCAAACAGCAGATTTCTTGTCTTCTAGAAGCAGCATTGGAACGATCGGTCACATGGTTTGAAATTATTTCACACACACTCCATGGGAGGTGTAATGATGTGTCAATTAAATGGTTGATTATACCGTGAGTCTATAGTTTTCATATTCATACAGCAATCATCCATTATTAAGATTTCTTCTCCATTTAAATGAAAAGGATCCTTTATGTAGGAAGTTAGTAAATTACTTTTACATCAGTTGTGATAGCATGCATTTCCTCCTAGACATCAAAGTCTTAATTAGAGCATTCCGAGCTTCCAAAAAGATGCATTCATGTGAAAACTCTTGTCAAGGGAGCGGGGTGGGGAGGGTGGTGGTGGTGGTTTGGGATTCTGCAGAATAAAGTGGGTTAGCATGAAAGCTGCTTGGATAAGGAAAACCTCAGATCACTGCATAGGGAGAGCAGAGCCCAGCGGTCACCTGTTGCCAGTCCTCTTGTTGCTGACCAGAGCCTTCCAAGGCAGGCAAAGCTGGTTTACAGCCTCACTCACACGGGCTGAGAATAGGAAACAGCCCCGTGGAGTCCTGGGGAGTGACCATCCCCCTGCCGTGGCACCCAGGCTCCGACCTGGCAAAACTGGGGATACAGCCACACTCACGGGCTGTGGCTGAGAATAGGAAACAGCTCTGGAGTCCAGGGGAGTGGCCGCCCCCCTGCCGTGGCACCCAGGCTCTGACCTTCATTTCCCTCCCCTGCATGAGTGAGACTTGCCCAGGACTCAGGAAACTCAGGCCGGAAACTGGTTGAGGGCTTTACCGTGACAACCAGCCCCCACTTCCAAGGCCCTCATCTCACAAGCTTTCCACGGACACCCATTGTTCCTGAATCTCAGCTCTGGATCCGACTCAGAAACCACCTTGGACTTTGGTCTCACCTGCCACCCCTTGGCCTGCTCTTGGCTTCTGCTCCCGAGAACACGGTTCTCACTTTGTGCAGTGCACTCAGGGCCCTGTGGAAAGCACAGCCAGATGTGGAGTTCACCCAGTCCCAGCCCTGCACCTCTGCATCTGCAGGCTTCAGTTAGACCCAAGAGGCAGAAGAGGTGGGGCCCACGGAGTTTTCCCTGGGATACAGTAGTAGAAAGATAGCTACTGAAATACAACAGAAGCCTAGGCCTAAAAATGCCTGGGTCATTTGAAACCAAAGTGATTTTAAAAAGCCATGCTTCTTGCTCAGTTACATGAACAATGATTTCTTAGAAAATATTTACAAAATAGAAACAGATGGTGGGGAGTCCGCATCACCAGTACCCCAATCCCCAGAGACTACCTTGGTTTTGCCTACTTGTGATTTTTTGATATTAGTTTTGTTCAGAAGTGGGGCTACTCCATGAAATTATAGAAACCGATTTTTCTACTTTGTGTGGGGAGCAATCCGGACTGGACTGAGTTACTCGAATTAGGACTTATTCTATGCATCTGCTCTCCCACAATATGGCGCTGGGAGAGAAGTAAACAGCTTCCGCACAGCTGCCTCCAGTTCAACTAATAAACTGTAGGACTTGCTCCTGATTGGAGGAGAGCAGCGTACTCGGCGTGTGGGCAGCCGAGTTAGGATTGGCGGAGGAGGACTATAAAGGAGGAGAGAGACGGCATGCACCAGGAACATCTATGGGGAACATCTAAGGGGAACACCTGTGCAGCCCCCGAGAGAGCCGGCCGGCGGTGTGCCGCTCCCCTGCGGAAGTGGGGAATGCGGCCAGGGGGAACTGCCCTTCCACGGAGGTGGAAGGGATAGTAGCCAACCCGGGAAGAACCAGCAGCAAACCCGGGGAGGGCCGAGCAGACGAAAGAACAGTGCAGGGTCCTGTGTCGTTCCTCCACGAAGAGGGGGAGCGACATAATGGTGCCGTGACTCGGATATGAAGCCTAGGCAGGGCTTAGTGTCGTTCCTCCACGAAGAGGGGGAGCGACATAATGGTGCCGTGACTCGGATAGGAAACCTAGCTTGGATAGGAAACCTAGGACGGATAGCAAACTTAGGAGGGAAGAAACGGGAAGAACTAGGGAAAATATCGGAGAGAGAGACTAGCAAACAGCCTAGGGAAAAGCCGGACGAAAAAGGTGCCGGAAGAAGCTATTGAAAGCCTAGGCATAGACTCGGATACGGACTACGGGGGGAAGCTGGGAGAAATCTCTAAGGTCGAAAGCGAAAGTGAAAGCTAGAACAAACAGACTCGGACGCGGACTGTGGGGAGAGGCCAGGAGAAATGAGGGAGGAATATCGTTGGAGGAAAGCTTGGGGAAACATACCGGGTAGAGAAAAATGTTAGGGAAATTGAAGCCGCGGGGGGCAGGCCAAGGCGGAAACGAAAGCCACTTTGGGATTCTCAAGTTAGCCCGGGAATAGGGGGCGAAAAGTTGAAACCAGAAGCTGAGACGTAAGCCAGATTGGGATCCGTCTGATTAGCCCGGGGAGCAAAGGACGGGAAGCCAAATCATGGGGCGGAGACGTACGCTGGGTTGAATTCGCCAGGCTAGCCCGGGGAACTTAGATTGAATCCTAGTGGCGGAGACGCAAGCTACGCTGTGTTACTCGCGGAAGCCGCCGCGTGCAGAGAGAGCACGGGGCGTGAATAGATAGGGAACGCTGGCGTAGGCCGTGGTTCAGACGCGAAAGGGTTAAGCGTGGAGACCGCGGAGCGCGCGAAGCCAGAGCCGCGCAAAGCCGGGAAGCTGCGCAGATGAGAGAGGCGCGTGGGCTGAAGCGGCGAGGTGCCGGGAAGCTGCGGGGATAAGAGAAACAGAAGTTTGGAAGTGAAGTAAAAGAGAAATGGGAATGCTGGAAGATAGAAGTGAAATGGGAGAGGTAGGAATGCCCGGAGATAGAGAAATAGAGAAAAATAAGGCCTCCCCTCAACATGCCAATTAGAAGGCTTGGATTCGGTCTGCCCGATTAGTGAGGCGATGAGCACCTGGGCGGCTAGCCGCAGGTCACCGAAGACAGGCACGAATTAACATCAGTAAAGCTTCCCCACAATGCAACAATTAGGAGGCTTGGATTCGGTCTGCCTGATTTAAGGCGGTAAGCGCCAGCAAAGCTCGACCAGAGTATGAGCTGCAGGTCACCGAAGATAGGCACAAACCAACACTAATAAGTCTCCCCCACAATACGGCAATGAGAAGGCTTGGATTCGGTTTGCCTGATAGGTTTTGTAAACACCTGCAGGCAGTTCTAGCAGAGCAGAGTATGCGCTGCAGGGCACCGAACACAGGCACGCATCAGCGCCTAAAAACCTCCTCACAACATGGCGAAGAGAGGACCCGGATTCGGTTTGCCTGATAGGACTTGTAAGAGCCTGTGGCAACTCTAGCAAGTAGAGCAGAGTGTGTGCCGCGGGACACCGAAGACAGGCGCGTATCAACGCTAAAAAATAAAAAGAAAGGGGGATCTGTGGGGAGCAATCCGGACTGGACTGAGTTACTCGAATTAGGACTTATTCTATGCATCTGCTCTCCCACAATATGGCGCTGGGAGAGAAGTAAACAGCTTCCGCACAGCTGCCTCCAGTTCAACTAATAAACTGTAGGACTTGCTCCTGATTGGAGGAGAGCAGCGTACTCGGCGTGTGGGCAGCCGAGTTAGGATTGGCGGAGGAGGACTATAAAGGAGGAGAGAGACGGCATTCACCAGGAACATCTATGGGGAACATCTAAGGGGAACACCTGTGCAGCCCCCGAGAGAGCCGGCCGGCGGTGTGCCGCTCCCCTGCGGAAGTGGGGAATGCGGCCAGGGGGAACTGCCCTTCCACGGAGGTGGAAGGGATAGTAGCCAACCCGGGAAGAACCAGCAGCAAACCCGGGGAGGGCCGAGCAGACGAAAGAACAGCGCAGGGTCCTGTGTCGTTCCTCCACGAAGAGGGGGAGCGACACTTTGTGTCTTTAAAAATGTTCCATCAAGAATAACAGTTTGCCCATAGCTTAGAGTCTTTTATTCACTCGCCTGGCTTTCTCGTGCCACCCTCAAACCACACCCTCTGGGTTTTGTTGCTGGGAAGGATGCAGCGAGGGACCTCCTTGTATTGTGAGGAGAGGGTCACCTGCAAGCTGCCTGCCACACTTGCGCTTCAGTCTGCGCTGGAACCGCAGGCAGAATAGCGACAGGACAGCCTAAACCAGGGCTCTCAGAGCCGGGTGGCAGCTGGGAAGGCACCAAGGACTGTTGTTTCATGAGTTCTCTCCGAGTTATCTCGTGGTTAAACAATTCACATAGGAGACATAAGCTCAGGGTGCCTACTTTGTGTCTACACAGCACAGGGGGTGTGGGGCGATCTCAGTTTTCCCAAACAGTGCAGGGGAAGGCATCTGAGGTGTAGGGAGCTACATAAGCAAAGGCAGGGCGGGGTCACAAGTCGGTGCTTGGAGCATCAGTGAGCTGACCTTTGTACCTGAGGGCAGATCGCATTGCAGAGGAACAAACCCTGGTCAGACGTTCAGCTTCCTTGGCTTCGTGCTAACCCGCTTGAACTCGATCACGTTCCAGAGCAGTCAGCTTTTTAAAAGTTAGCATTGATAATGCCATTCCCAGTGGACAGTGCGTTCCTGTAACTCAAGATTCTTCTAGCCATGAAGTATGGAGGGACAGTGAAAGGTTGCAGAGCCCATCCTGACCCTGGCTGATGGGCTGAGCGAGTTACCGTCTGGGGGGCTTCCCTGCAGCATGCATGCCTGTGACCCAGAGCCCATCCCCATGAGCTACAACAGTGCTTTCACGGCTGGTACCCCCTCCTTGACGTGGGACTCCTACAACAGTGCTTTCACGGCTGGTACCCCCTCCTTGACGTGGGACTCCGTTGTGCTCCCAGGGCCTCCCAGAGTGCAGAGGCCACAATGCAACCTCCAACCTGGGTTTGCAGCGGGGATAAACAGATGCATAGACATGACATTTCCTCCTGCATTCTTCAGGTTGACGCACATCAATCCCTCTCCATCACAGTTCCCAATCTCTTGTCCCCGCAGTGGCAAAGCCATGAGCTGCCCTCAGAGGCTTTGGCTCTGCGGTGATGAGCGCCAAGGCGGCCAAGTGGGGGCTGCAGCATCACAGTCTGCCAGAGTTGAGAGGCACCCGGACCCCAAATTCAGCCATGCTCTGGTTCACTAGCACACCCAGGACAGGAAGTCCGGCTGCTCATACACAGTCCCTTCCTGAGGCTGAATAGGAAGGCATGTTCTGTCGTTTGCCTTATGGACAAGAACAGCCCTCCACAGAAAGGAAGTATGGTTGCCTTGGGGTAAAGAGTAACCAAGAGATCCTGGCAAACAGAAGGGGTAAAATGCATGCAGGGATTGTGAAATACAAACCCAAGGGAAGGCACCTGGGAAGGAGGTGTCAGTCCTTTGGACACGTTGGGGAGTAGATGAAGTCAAAGTTAAATTTGGACTCTCAGGTTTCTGGCCAGCAGACTCTGGTACTTCCCATGGGTCAGAGCACAGCCCCACACCAGGAAATAGTGGGCCGCAGCCCATACACCCACCCGGAAGGCTGTCAACCTTACACTGCTGTATGGCTGAAGTCTCATGGCTCAAGCCAATTTTCCAATAACTTTGATGAACATAGAATCCATTATACTAAGTAAAATAAGTCACTCACAGAAGTGCAAATATGGCATAGCTCCAGTTCATAAAAGGCCTTTAAAGTAGTCAAACTCGTAGACGCAGAGTGTTGGAAGGGCACTTGCCAGGGCTGTGGGAATGAGCATAGGACTTCTCTCACGCAAGATGACCAAGTCCTAGAATTTTGTGCTCTACAGCTTGGTGTCTACAGTTGACATTGTGATATTGTTTATTTCATGATGTAAGATAGGTCTCCAGGCCAACATTGCAGCATAGCAGGTTAAACTTTGGCCTGCAGTGCTATCACCCACTATGGGCACTGCTTTGTGTCCCAGCTGCTCTACTTCTGATCCAGTTCCCTTCTAACATGCCTGGGAAAGCAGAAGAGAACGGAAGAGCCATGTTGGGAGGCCCAGAAGAAGCTTCTGGTTCTGGCCTGGTCCAGTCCTGGCCATTCCCACCATTTGGCGAGTGAACCAGTAGATGGAAGTGCCTCCTTTCTAACTCTGGGTTTCAAATAAACATTTACAAAGAAGAAAAAAAAGGGCAGAACTCATGTTGAGTGTCCCTACAAGTAAAAACAGAAACAAGGCACAAAAGTACAGAACAAAACAATTGGAGGTGATGGATGCAGGGGTAGGATTTTCTCGTAGCTATGTATCATGGATGTCCCAGGTATGTGTATGTGTCCAAAGTCATGAATGTACACATTAAACTTGTATAAGTACTTGTATGTCAATTATACTTTGTGTGATGACTGAGTATCCCTTAATACAATCCAGCTGCTATCAAAACAGTTGACAAAGCATTATTTCTAGGTGCACCTGTGGGAGTTTCTGGAGGAGATTGGCCTTTGAACCACCACACCGAGTAAAGAAGGCCCACCTCACGCAATGTAGGCAGGTACTGTCCCAGCTGGTTGGGACAAAATCCAGGGGAAGGGGAACCCACACTCTCCTTGGAGTTGGGCCACCTTTCATTGTCCCTTGGACATCAGTTCCAGGTTCTTGGGCTGTTGCACCTGCCACACTACTGCCTTCTCTGGTTCTCCCTCTGGCAGGTGGCCCTTGGGGGACTTCCCACCTCCAGTCTTGTTAGCCACTCTCCCCTGACAAATGTCCTCTCATGCCACCCATCTGTCTGGTTTCTCTGGAGAACTAATACTCCTAGATTAAGAAGAAGAAAAAACACTATGGTGCTTTAAGCAACTATGCAGAGAAAGTGCCACAGTGAGAAGGTTCTCACTGCACAGGAGGCGGCTGCGGGCATAAAAGGTACTCGGGACCCTGTGATGCTCTCCATGGGGCACCAGCACAGGTTGAATTTGACGGGCTTTCTCTATGGGCACTGCACCTGCATGCACATAAGGGAATCCCATCGAACCCAGAAAAGGACATCCAACCGTGTTGTGACAATACTGCTGAGCTCCTTTTCCATGTAGTATCTGCGACAAGCACTTCTGTGGGCTGACTTATGTACCCCAAATCCACAAACCGAAGCCCTCCGTCTCCAGTCCCTCAGAATGTGCCTGCTTGGAGAGGAGTCTTGAAGAGGTGCTTAAGTAAGACTGAGGTCATGAGGGAACCTTCTTTGCATTGCTTGTTTGCGCCTCCTGTAAAATTCATGTTGAAACATTGTACTCCCAGTGGTGGTACTAGGCGGTGGGACTTTGAGGGTGTGATTGAGTCCCATGGGGGCTCTGCTCATGCATGGATTGGTGCTTCATTAAAGGGCTGGGAGGGGGGAGCAGAGGCCCCTCTGCCTTTCCACCTCTGCCGGGTGAGGGGGCAGCAGCAGGGTTGCATCCTGAAGCCGAGAGCGCAGCGCTCCCCAGAAAGCAAACCCACTGCACCTTGATCTTGGCCTCCCCGGCCTCCAGAACTGGGAGAAACTCCTGTTCTTTGTAAGTGTTTATGCTGATCCAGCATTTTTTGGTTTTTGCTATTTCTTTCCTCATTTTTACAAACCCTTCTGTTGAGGGCTGACTTTCAGTAGAAGAGCAGACCCCTCACTGCAATCTATCTCTGAAACCCCAACCCAGAAGCAGGTCGTCTACAAGTGGTTTAGAGCCAGGTTCCCCACACCCGTGTTGCATGATGGGGAGACAGCACAGCCCCCCTTTCTGGCTGAACCCCATTTCCCAGCACAAGGGCTCTTCACACCAGACCCCGGTCCCAACACGTGGCACGGGTGTGGTGGGGACAGCAAGGGCCGGCTCCCTGAGGTTCTGCAGCGCTGTTGCATCCTTCTGCCTGGGCAGGATTCTGACCTAGAGGCGTTCAGTCTTAATCTCCGACTGGGCATTGAACAACATACACCTGAATTGAAACATCACACGGTACCCCCCAGTTAGGTACAGGTTTTACAAGTCTGTTAAAAATAACTTGGTCTATGGCATTTGGTGTAGCAGTGAAAATTGGACCAAGACAGGCCCTAATCCAATACAACTGATGTCCTTACAGTTAGGATTCTGTCTATCTGAAATGCAGAGTGACAGAACGGGACAGAACCGGCTCACTCCCCAAACGACTGCAGCAGCCAGGGTTGGGCCAGGCCAAAGCCAGGAGCTAGAACTCCATCATGGTCTTCTGTGTGGGTGGTAGGGGCCCAAGCACTTGGGCCATCATTGGCTACCTCCCAGGCGCATTAGCAGGAACCTGGATCGGAAGCACAGGTAGGACTCTATCCAAGGCATGCATGTTGGAGGCCCAAGTGGTGGCTCAACCCACAGCACATCTCCCACCTTGTGGGAACATGGACACAAACCACAAACGTGAGTACAGAGGGAAAACGAAGGGAGAGTGGCCTTGGAGGAGATTCTCTGCTGATTTCCCTCTTCTGGCCTCCAACTGAGAAAGCAAGCCGTGCTGCTTAGGCTACCCTGTCTGCAGCATTTGGCCAAGGCAGCCCCAGCACATGAATCCAGTACTTGACACCATCGCCCCAGTTCATCCTCACAGGTGGAAAATGGGGGTGAGGGACATAGAATCGCCATTTCTGGTTCAGCATGAGAACCTGAAGTTCTCCAGACTTCCCTGGGGCTGTTTTCATGCCTGCTTAAATGATAGTAGCCATTAATATCATGAACAGTTATAGGATGCTTACGTGTAAAGAGCGTTTGTCACAGTAACCCCAACAGTAGGAATTTTACTATGAGATGAAGGCACAGACAAGATGCTATGCAGGAGTTCAGTCAGCGAGTGGCTCAGCTGGGGTCTTCCCGGGGTGGGGTCAAGTGGACAGTACCTTCCTGCAATACTGTTCCATTTAATATGAATTTATTCTTTTATTTGAAAGGCAGGAGAGGTCTTCCATCTACTGGTTTACTCCCCAAGGGCTGCAACAACTCTGTTCGGGCCAGGCTGAAGCCAGGAGCTTCATTCGAGTCTCCCATGGGGCTGCAGGGGCCCAAGCACTTGGGTCATCTTCTGCTGCTTTGCCAGGTGCCTTAGGAGGTAGAGGGTTTGGAAGTGGAGCAGCTGGGACTTGAACAGGTGCCCATAAGGTGTCAGTGCTGTAGAAGTTCCTAACCTTCCACGCTGTAGAAGTTCCAATTCTAGTGCTGGGGTGTGCCCAGCCCTGCCTCTTCCATTTTCCCACCCTTGTGTCACTTGACTTCATACCCCGGATCTCAGGGTTTACGTGCAAAGACTTTTGTGGTCCCGAGACCAGGTGCAGCCTCAGGTGGGCTCTGAAGCTGCTTCCTTGCATTTCTCTTCAGGCCCTACAGGGGGCCCTCATCCCAACCTGACTCCCCATTTGTTTCTGGGAACCACTTAGAGGCAGGGCCCAGAACCTAGGCATCTTTACAAGCCCCGTGCAGAGAAGAGGCGTGGACAAAGCAATGGGAGGGTGCATCTTTATGCAGAATTAACTTAGAGGTCTCCTCTCTTGCAGGAGAATGAACCCAAGTTCAGGAACCTAGAAGGCCAGGTGTCCTTTGAGCTGCTTGTTCTAGGCCACCCCACAAGCCAAGTCTGTAAACATTAATACTGTCAGTGAAAACCACAGCAGATGCATACTGAGTGCTTGCTATGTGACAGCTACTCTTTCCAATGTTTTGTGTGTACTGAATTATTTAATGTTCAGTGTGACCTTACTAGATTTCCATTTTGTAAGTGAATGACTGGGGCCCAGAGATAAGTTAGGTCTCTTAAGCCAGATTTTAAATTCACACCAAAGTGGGAGGAAGGTACCGGCATGTCCCACACTTGCCCTGTAACCTTTCATTGTCAACATCCCACATCAGAGTAGTAGGTCTGTTATAACTGATAAGCTAATGTGCACACGCCAGTGTCATTCAAAGTATAGTGTGCATTAGTGTTCACTCTGGTGTTGTACGTTTTATGGGTTTGGGCAGATGTATGAAGGCATGTGTATTTGCTACTATGCTATCATACAGCATGTTTACTGTCCCCAAATTCCTCTATGCTCTGTATGTTCACCATTCTTCCCTCCCCCCAAATATGAAAGTGTTAGTCCCAGTTCACCAGCTTTTAACTCTCAGGTCCAGGGTTTGTATCTGGGCACCCAGGCTCCAAATCCAGTCTCTGGGGCACATGCTGGTCTATCAAGGTTGAGAACGATGAGGCCAGTTGAGAGAAATAAATAAGAAAGCACTGTGGAAGCGTCAATGGATGCCCACCTTCCTTCTCTCCACCCTCACAGATCAGGTTTGGGTTGAAGGTTTGTAGCTGACAGTACCACTTCCTCTACTGAATCTACCAGGCTAATGCTGCTGCCTGACATGTTCACAGAGGTCTGTCCTCTGCCTGAGGAGGGCAGTGTTAGGGTGAGGGCCCTTACCTCACTCTCCTCCCCTCCAACCCCTGGGCCTAGATCTCCACAGAAACTTCTAGTAGTCCCCCACCATGCCCCAAGGACAAAGCGCTCAGGACATAGGGACCCCTGACATCTGAACTCAGCCAAATCCTCCAGCAAGGGGCCAGTGCTATGGCATAGCAGGTAAAGCCACCACCTGCAGTGCCAGTATACCATGGGTGCTGGTTCGAGTCCCGGCTGCTCCACTTTGGATCCAGTTCTCAGCTATGGCCTGGGAAAGAGTAGAAGATGACCCATGTGCTCGGGCCCCTGCACTTGCATGGGAGATCTGGAAGAAGCTCCTGGCTATGGATCAATGCAGCTCTGGCCATTCCTGTCATTTGGGGAGCAAACCAGTGGATGGAAGACCTGTCTTTAAAATCCTCCAGCAACCCTGAACCAAAGTGAGGAGATGCACTAGGCTTAACCCGACATTCCTGCCTGCAGAGTGGCCCTGTGTCTTGATCTTTGTGGAAATAAAGACAGGATAGCTCCAGCATTGACTGCTTATATGGCTTGGAGCAAGGAGCACCACTTCTTGCCAAAATCGGCTGGAAGTCTTGTCATCCCTTCTGGCAGAGAACAACAAAAAAATCAGATCATGCATATCAAAGCATGCAGCAAATTGTTCACAAGCTCTGCATTTGCAAGGGATGTTGGTCCCTAGCCAGACTGCTTGATCTCTACACTCAAGTTTTGTCACATGTAAAGAGATCAAACAAGATCCTAAACATGAGATGTCGCACTCCGCTTTCTTGCTAATAAATGGATTATAGAAGGCAGCAAGACTCAAGTGGGCCCCTGCTACCTTTGGGAAGAGAGCGTCAAATCCCATGTGCACAAACATGCAAGATGAGGCTGCCTTCATAGACATACAGCAGAACACCTTGTGACACATCCACACACTAAGGTACCTGGACAACCATTGGCAAAGATTCTCAGTTTTTGCCCATGAGACGGCCTGGACCTCGGATTCAGGGAGGCTATCCAATGTCACACAGGGAAGGCTCCTTTTTTAGTTCCCTAGGGAAACAGGCACGAGCATCCTCCAAGTTGCTGGGTGGACCCCTGAGCCAAGCCAGGTGGCCACCGCTTTCCACCTTAGTTAACGCTTCCTGGAAACCAGAAGGTTCCCTCCCAGTCACATTTGAGGGCTCCGCCATCCTCCACCGAGAATGTTTTCTTCACCTCCTCTTATTTGCTTGGCAGTCACCCACTCATCGAACATCTTTTTAGGTTCTGTGCAAACATCGCCTCCTCTGTGGAGCCGTGCGGGCAGAGCTAGCCAATGCCTCCCCCAGGTTCCATAGCTTGTTTATGCACGATCCTGGCCTGACTCTTCCCAGTCTGACATGACCCTAGTTCTCTTTTAGCATTGTTCTTTGCCATACACTGATTTCCAAACCTGCTGGCCACAGCTGCCCAGAAATGCCCCCAGTGCTCCAGCCCCTGTGGACTCTTTGCTGCCAGGAGACCCACACTGTCCCAGACTACCGAGCTTCCTCCATCTGGAATCTCACCAGGGTTGGGTTCAAAGGTCACCTCAGGCGAGTGTTCCCACCCAGGATCCCTGGCAGCTTGCCTTGCACACCGTGGTACATAATATGTGGTATTTCAGCATGTGTGATTTGTGGCCAGAGACCCGAGTGGGTTTGGAAGATGGGACATGTATTGGGAGCTCCTCGGGACAGTGACCACACCTTAACTGAAGCCCAGCTCCCCGTGGGAGCTGCTTAGCCGAGAAGGCTGCAGGAGTGGGGTGCAGCTCCGATCCCCACACTCCCATTCTCTCAGGAGCTCCAGGTGCCTGTCCATCTTTACAGCAGAGGGTTTTTGGAGTCCGTGGCAGCTTCTCTCCTCCCCACATCTTCCCTCCGTTCTCTTCCTTGCATTTTCTGGCTCAGTACTCTACCCAGAGTCCCACTCTTCCTCTGGGAGATTTGAAGGTCCCAGGAATGCCTCGCCCACCTCCCTGGCCTCTTAGCAGTGGGCTACTGGGCTAGGACCAGAGCAATTTGGAATCGCAATCCCATGTCCTCTTCAGATCGGAGGTAAGGCTAGGACCCACCTCATCTTCTGCTATGAGAATTAACTTACATAATGTATGCAAATTCCTTAACACTCTGCAGAGATGGCAAAGGCAAGAATGATGATTCTCACTTTGGTTGGTTCCACACGGTCCTGGCTCCATCTTCGCTTGCCACAAAGCCACTTTTGCTTTTCTTCCTATGATGTCATCAGGGATCAACTTGAGCCTTAACCCAACCCAAGCTGGAAATACCCTGACAGACGTGAATTCAGATCCATTTTTTGACCACAACATCATCCCCTCTCCACACTAAGTTATTTTTAAAGAGAGAGGGGGACCCTGCCAGGCTAAAGCCAGGAGCCCAGAACTCAATCCCGGTGTCCCATGTTGGTGGCAGGGGCCTGAGCACTTGAGCCATCACACTTGCTGGCGCCTAGGACGCATGTGCAGGAAGCTGGTTCAAAGTGGAGTAGCCAGGGCTTGAACAGGTACCGTGATGTGGGATGTGTGCAACCAAGCAATGGCTTTGCCCAGTATGCCACACCTCCCCCTGCCCCCGGCTTCTATATATTTCCTTTTTATCTTAGCTTCACAGGCACCTCCAGCCCCAGTCCCCTAATCCTCTTCCATCTCTCCTGCCAACCTCTAGTCGTTGTCCTTAGTTCACAGAACTTTGAGCTCTCTCCACCCCAGTCTGGCTATAGCCCCTCTGGAGCCTCAGCCATGGCCCAGTTGTCTGCCGTTGTCTTGCCACCTCAGCCAAACCCTTGTCTCTGGTCACCTGGTCTCTAACATCAATACTTCCTGTCTTCTTCATAAACCCAATTCTAGGTCTTCCCAAGTAGGGAAGTCCTCTATTTCTCAGACTAAAGTCTCAACAGGCAAGAATTCCTTAAGCCCCCAGCCTTCTATCACCTTGGAACATATCCTATTTCCCCCTTCCTTTCCATCCTGTCTCTGCAGTATAGAGCTGGCTCCACCGAGTCTAACCCCAGGCCATGGGCTCAGCTCCTGTTGCCTCCCAGGGGCCCTCCCTCGCCCACCATCTGCAGTCTTGCCACCCTGTATGGGCCTTTCCTCTCCACTTAGACTGAAGTTGTTTAGATCCTGCAAAACATCCCTCTTCCATCTCTAGAACTTTGTTTTTCCATTTAGGAACTGAATCAATTAAAACTCCAAATAGACTCCTCCCCTCAAGTGATTTTACAGTTGAGTAGCTAATGTTATAAAAAATTCCAAAGTTAAAGAGGGGAAGCTACACTGAGAGGGTAGTTGTCAACTTTGGTTGTAGAGTCAAGGTTCAGAGTAAGCAAAAGTCACATTCAGACCTCACTGGTAAACACAGCTTAGAGAATACTGGCACTCTGAATAGAACAGTGTTTGCAAAAAGATGTTGCATTGCAACCAGTTGGGGTTTATTCCAGGAATGCAAATTTGTGTCGACTTTATAGAAAACATTTTAATCTACTCTATTAATAGAGGTGAGGGAGAAAAAAACCTCATCTTAATAGATGCAGAAAAGAGTATTTGTTTTAATGACTATCTTTAAAAGTGACACAAAAATAGGAAGTTTCCATTTGCCGATAGTATTTAGTGATAAAACAAGAGAATGGCGCACATGAGTTGCTCCAAAGCCTTCAAACAAGGGTCAGACTGTTCAGGGCCACTTCCTCCACCCTGGGCTTAGCAGGGACTATGCCATAAAAGGGCAATAACTTTTACAATATACGTAGAATCACAACAGATTAGAAGCTTGTCCAAAAGAAGCCAGGTTAGTGTATAGACAAATTGTTAGGTTAGTAAGAGATTACAGGAATACAGCTGGGATGGCCTGAAGATTTTTATTCCCCTAAAATTCTTATGTTGAAAGCTAATTCCTAATGTGGTGGTACAAAGGGGGGACTTTGAGAAGTGAGCGATTCATGAGAGGGGCCCACTGGAACAAGTGTGCCCTTTCCACTCACATGGAGACACCATACAGAGGCTTAATCTGAAGCAGAGAATGAGCCCTCACCAGACCTCGACGCGGCTGATGCCTTGATAGCAAGTGTTCCAGACTCCAGAACTGTAACAGGTTTCAGATACAGCAAATGAATAAAGACTTATTTGAAAAGCAGAGTTAGAAGTTGTGAGAAGATATTTCAACACATTAAAAGACTGAGTACATGAAGAAACTCCTACAGAGCTGTGAGAGGAAAGAGCCGGTAAGAATCAGTAAAGCAACAGCATTTCAAAGAAGAAACTTGAGTGGCCAGGAAGCAGGGAGAGCTGAACGCCATGGGTAATCAGAAAAACGCAAATAAAAACCCATTTCTGAGTGAAAAATTTTTCCAATCTGATGAATGGGAAATGGCCTAAGTCTGACCTTACAGGTGGTAGACTTACAGACGTAGGCATGGAAACCCATGCACCCTACTGGAAATGTCAAATGTGATTGCATCATTTGTAAAATCACTGGGACTACCCACCCAATTGGAACATGCATGTATCACGTAACTCAGCGACTGTTCTACAGGGAAAGCCAGAATACCAGGAGGTGCACATGTGCATACCCACAGCTTCATTTAACATAGTAAAGTCTCAAAATGTGTTCTGCTTTTTTTTTTTTTTTTTGACAGGCAGAGTGGACAGTGAGAGAGAGAGAGACAGAGAGAAAGGTCTTCCTTTGCCGTTGGTTCACCCTCCAATGGCCGGCGCACCGCGCTGATCCGATGGCAGGAGCCAGGAGCCAGGTGCTTCTCCTGGTCTCCCATGGGGTGCAGGGCCCAAGCACCTGGGCCATCCTCCACTGCACTCCCTGGCCACAGCAGAGAGCTGGCCTGGAAGAGGGGCAACCGGGACAGAATCCGGCGCCCCAACCGGGACTAGAACCCGGTGTGCCGGCGCCGCTAGGCAGAGGATTAGCCTAGTGAGCCGCGGCGCCGGCGTGTTCTGCTTTTTATATAGCAACAGCAGCAACTTTTCAGCTCTCCAGATCAACTGGTTCCCAAAAGTACATGGAGAAAAAAATATTCAGGTCTCAGTATTAATTTGATGCCTTTTACTGAAATCACACACACCCTAAAGTTTTTGAAATGCTCATGAGAAAAACCAAGGATTTCAAAAAACTTTTACACTAAGGGTTCTTTTCACTTCCTCATGAAACTTTTGAAGTACTCCTATGTATGTATGTACACATATACATGTTTTAAGATTATGAAATAGTTTGAATAACTCTTAAACAGGAAACACATAGGGTTGTGTTTGAAAGAAAGCATCGTACTAGGTAAAAGTTATACATTTGCACTCAATTTTGTGTTGAGCTTGTAGTTTTTGCATGGATGGAATGGAATGCAGGTCCGATGGCATAAGAGAGGTCAGGTTGGGAGGGGCCTTGGTGCTTTTGTTGGTCCTGCCTATTACAGAGATAGGGAAACTGAGGGTCCTGGTGATGCTACCAAGATCATTGACTCATTACCAGTGTATTCAGCACTAGAAGCAAGGCTGGGGGCTCTTTCTACATCCTCAGGAGGTCACTGGTCTTCTACAGGTGGCCTATAAGGTACTATAAGCCGAGGAATCAACACAGACAGTTGGAGTCTGAAAGGAATAGGCCAAGACATGTTGGGAGCCTGTTAGGTACCAGCCCATGTCCTGTGGTGCCATTTAATCCCCCTGGCGATTCTGCAAGGGCAGGGTGCTCATAGCCTCTTATACAAAGAAAATGAGTCTCAGACAATGGGCAAGAAGTCATCATACTCAGATAATTTCTTTATAACTCACCAAGGGCATGTCTTGGAACCATGCCTGGAGTTTCTGCAGACAGGAACGATATTGGAGCCCCAAACTTCGACCAAGAGAAGTGAGACTGTCCTGGCCACCTCCCAAGTCTGCATTCTTTGCAAAATGAAGAATTTGTCCCAAGTAATCATTTAATGTAGTGACCCACCCACTTCAAATGGATTTTATATAAGTATAAAACATTTATTCTATGAGTTATGGGTTATACAAGTGCATTTTTATGTGTACGTAATATCCTTAAACTTGCAAAGTCGTATCATTCTTTCACAACTTAGTAAGGACTTTAACATCCTGTATCAACTCAGTAGATTACTTCCATTTTTTGACATTTCTCATTCTCAAACTGATTTATCAACCGACTTTTCTTGGTAGCCAGTCAAGCTTTTCAGTAGAGAAATGCACCTCATTGCAGGAGTTCTGTAAACAGCTTGTGTATGCGACTCCAAGCATTGCTCTTATTGACAGCTCTCAGTCGAGCATCCTGGACCCAGACTGCTTGGGGTCAGTGCTCGGTTGTCGCTTTCTATCCTGCAGAAGTTGTATCAGGAAGCCATGCCCCACTTTGGATTAACTACAGCAACTCCCACTGAGTGATCATGTAAATGCTATAGTTTTTGAGGTGATTAGCTAGTGGTTTGGAAGTCTACAGCTCTTCACGGCTTAGAATGGTCTAGTGTTGTGTGAACAGGTAAATTCTGACATCTCAGGGACACGAGTTAATTTCTAGCTCCATCACAGTCTAATATGCAGTCAGAGAAGCTGTTAGGAGCTTCAGATGAGGGGTGGGAGTTGAGGTGCATTGGCTAAGCCACCTCCTGGAATGCCCATATCTTCTATCAGTCCTTGGGTTCAAGGCCTGGCCCGGCTTTCAATTCCAGCTCCCTGCTAATGCATACCCTGCAAGGCAGATGATCCTTAAAGTACTTAGGTCCCTGCCACCAACACAGGACTCCTGCATTAAGTTCTCAACTCCTGGCTTCAGTCGGGTGTAGCCCCGCCTGTTGGGAGCGTTTTGGGGACTGAACCAGTAGGCAGATTTCTGAGCCCTCCCCCCACTGACTTTCAAATACAATAAAAGGTGCTTCAAAGGCAACTTCAGGGGTCTTACCTACCCCCATTTTGATGTGTGCTGCCTTTTGTTTATTTTTTCTTTCAGTTGCAGAGGGGTGTGTGTGTGTGTGTGTGTGTGTGTGTAGCTCCTGCCCATTACTTCCTCATTTGGGAAAGGACATATTACTTGTGCTCACTTGACCACTGGGATGACTCTTTACTGTGGATCCCCACCTATCTACCAGGAGGGCTGGGTAACACAAGCAGTCACACAGCAGAATGAGTTGCTACATCTTGGCCGGCGCCGTGGCTCACTTGGTTAATCATCTGCCTGCGGCGCCAGCATCCCATATGGGTGCTGGGTCCTAGTCCCGGCTGCTCTTCTTCCAGTCCAGCTCTCTGCTGTGGCCTGGGAAGGCAGTGGAGGATGGTGCAGGTGCTTGGGCCCTGCACCTGCATGGGAGACCAGGAGGAAGCACCCAGCTCCTGGCTTCGGATTGGCATAGCTTTGGCCGTAGCAGCCATTTGGGGGATGAACCAATGGAAGAAAGGCCTTTCTCTCCATCTCTATGTCAAAAGAAAAAAAGTTGCTACATCTAGAACTCAAAAGGTTAGTCATTTCCATATGTAGATAATTCTCCTGAAGTGCAGATGAGAGAACTCATGTTCAGGAAGATTCTATCGTGCACAAAGTCACAGGTAGTCCAAGGTCAAATGCCTGAAGTTGGTTGGGTCCCTCTGGTTCTAATGTTCATGTCTATTCCACAAGAACACAGCTACCTCCAGGTCGCAGGGGAAGGAGATATTCATGCTTTGAGTGTGTAGTCAGAATGTTGAAGTATCCACTTCTAGCTAACTTTGTCTTAAACAGTAGCAAAGCTAATTCACTTCCCTTTTTAACAGTGATTGGCAGTGGCCACCTAGCTCAGTTCATTTTGGTAGGCACTTGCCTTGCCTCATCCCACAGGACAACTTTGGGGCTACATGCCAAGCAGAAGTTGACAGTGGGGCCTTCCCTCCAGTGTAATGAGTACAGTTAGTGCTTCAGTGAAGGTTATATGGGTATTTTAAACTAATCTTGGATGGGATAAAGGTCATGAAAGAGGACCCTGTGAGACAGTGAAACACATGAATACTAAAGGTGAGTGTGAATAACACAAGTGAATAAAGAGGGTGGACAGAAAAAGCATCTTTGCCAGGAAAGCTTGACAGCCCAGTCTTAAAAGATGTAATTATTCCTAACAAGTATCAGCCTATTACAATATAAATGCTAACTGAAGTAGGATTTACACCCATTATTACTACAAAACTTAAGTTTACCTTTATCATTGGTGGTTCTCAACTGAGGGTCGATTCCCCGCTCATCCAGGAACATTGTCAAGGTGTGGAAGTAACTGATTGTCACAACTGGCCTGGCTGCGGTGGGGGGAAGGAGTAGTGCTACTGGCATCCAGTTTGGAGACAAGTGTCAGAAACACAGCGACACTTCCTGTACCACACAGGGCAATGCCTCAGGACCAAGAATCACCTGGCCCCAAGCTCAATCCAGAATCTGAGAACCACCACACTAGATAACATAAAATACCCTAGTGTCCTATGTTTAGGACACAGAAGATGAAAGCTTGTTGAATGCAGAGGTGGTGAACAGGACCTGGCATCCAAACCCTGGCTTAGCTCCCTTTAGCTGTGAGTTTAGTCGACTTCTACAGCTATGCCTTGGTTTTCCCATGGGGTGGTAACGTAGATGAAATAAGTCCCTATTGAGCCGGCGCCGTGGCTCAATAGGCTAATCCTCCACCTTGCAGCGTCGGCACACCGGGTTCTAGTCCCGGTTGGGGCGCCGGATTCTGTCCCGGTTGCCCCTCTTCCAGGCCAGCTCTCTGCTATGGCCAGGGAGTGCAGTGGAGGATGGCCCAGGTGCTTGGGCCCTGCACCCCATGGGAGACCAGGAAAAGCACCTGGATCCTGGCTCCTGCCATCGGATCAGCGCGGTGCGCCGGCTGCAGCAGCGGCCATTGGAGGGTGATCCAACGGCAAAGGAAGACCTTTCTCTCTCTGTCTCTCTCACTGTCCACTCTGCCTGTCAAAAAAAAAAAAAAAAAAAAAAAAAAAAAAAAAAAAAAAAAAGAAATAAGTCCCTATAGAATAAGCTACGGAACAGTGGCTGCTGCCCAGGAAGAACTCTGTGGGGCTGGTGTTGTGACACAGGAATCAGGCTACCGCCTGCAATGCCTGCATCCCTATGTGGGTGCCAGTTCATGTCCTGGCACTCCACTTTCAGTCCAGCTTCCAGCTAATGTGCCTGGGAAAGCAGGCACATTGAGATGACTCAAGTCCTTGGGGCCCTGCATGGGTGGCCCAGATGGAGTTCTTGGCTTCAGCCTGGCCTAGCCCCAGCCAGTGGGGCCACTTTGGGAGCGAGCCAGCAGATGCAAACTCTGCAACTCTGCCTTCAAAAAAAGAAAAAAAAAAAAGGCACTGCACCATGTAGGTGTTTACAGTTACTGTTGCTGGATTCCCAAGTAAGGTGTTGATGGGAGTGTGTGCTAAATGATTCCTCTGGACTAAAAAGCTACTGAGGAAGTGCTCCAGCCTACTTCAAAACTGAGCAAAACTTCTCCTAAGGCCCCTCCCACACTATGTCAAGAAGCTGAGTCTTTTGTGAGCCAATCCACCATGTTATTAAATTAAAAATTGTATTTGAGTACCTGTCATAAGAGACAGAAAAACTTACTTATTTGGCTTGTCAACCCCAAATCGAGAAAACCTAGGATGCACTTAAGTTTGGAAAAGATGTATTGAAAGTCTTCTACAGGTTCTAGATGCTGCACTGTGCATTGTGGGAGGCAGGGAAGATATGTTGCAGGCCTTTTAAGTTGTTAATTCAAAGACCTTAGTGTGGGAAATGCATTTTTATGCAAATAGTTACATTACAAAGCTCTGAACCTGTGTGAGGCTTAGAGGCAGCTCAGCGCAGGGAGGGGTCAGTGCAAGGTGCTGGACAAGGCTGCTTGAAGGAGGTAGTGTGAAGACAAGGGTTTGAGGGACAAGTGTGCACTCACGGATGTGCTAGGTGTCCTGGGGATTTCTGGGCTGGACAGAGCAGGGATAAGATCTTTAGATGTATCTGAATGCCAGGCCCAGGGCGTGAGTGTGTTCCTAGAGTCCAGAGTCACTTCTGACGGATCAAAGACAAGTGTATGGGATCAAAGTTGTGGTTTTGAAAGATCAATACTCTGTGCACAGCAGATAGGTTAATGGGAAGGAAACTGGAGTTGGGGGAAATAAGTCAATTTCAGGTAAGAAACACCTCTGAAGCAAATCCAGCCAAGATCTTAGGCAAAGTGGTGTGGCTCAGGGAGTGGATAGAGTGTGAGTGTAATGGATAAAAATGCCCCCTGGACCTCTTTCTCCAACCCATTCCAGCATTGAACAAAAACAACCACAACTCACAGGCACACACACCCCTTACTGGGGTGAGGCACCGTTCAGTTTCAGTTTGTTTAAATCCATGTGAGCTTTAATCCATTTACGCCAACATCCTTGTTTGCAGGTGAATTTGCACCTTCAGAGCCAGATTCCCAAGCTGGGCAAGCTGACCCAGGCTGAGCTCTATCTGGAGGAAGAGCCGTCTTCCCCATCCTGAGGATCCAGGTCCATCCAAACCAGCTTAAGACCACGGAGCAATTCCAATTTCCACCCTGCATGCTGTGTGCAGATGGGACAAGGGGACGCTGGGCGTTTTGTGACAGTTGCTACTTGCTGCCACAGGATGTCACCACTAAAAATCCTCTTCCACTCGAGGCAGTGCTGGCCACTCTGCGGGATTTTGTTCACCCCGAAGGGATTCAAGCCCCCATATTCCGACGAGTGAAGACAGCCTCAATCCACACCCCCTCAACTAAACTCAGCCAGAGGCATACCGTCCTTACCTCCCAGAACATAAGTCTTGGAGCTCAGCCTTTTCAAATGGACAAGCCCCCTCTCTGTAAAACTCAGGCTGGAACATGCTCCACATTTGTTCCAGAACCATCGTACCCCTGTCCGAGCCATAACTGCCCACTTCAGAACAGAGCTAAGACGACACCCATTTCTCTAGATGCGTCATCACTCACAGCCTCTGAGTATCAAGAACACAGAACTCCTCTGGGGCCCCTGTCAAAGGCAACTTTGAGGCATTTACATGGCAGGATTGACAGAGGTGGTATTAATTAGATGCGTGGGAGAAGGAGAACAGAAGAGAAAGACTAGATAGTGTTAGGTTTCTGGCTCCTGAGCCTTGATGGGCAGCGAGTCATTCCTTGGTAGAGTGGTTGCCAGGGAGGGCTACTTCGTTCAGCTTTTCAGTCTGTTGCACACAGGCACAGCTGGGGCAGCGACAGACCTTACTCCCCCCTACAGCTGTTAAAGTCTCATCAGTTTGGAGAGGAGTATTGCTTGGGGCCAGAGAGCATAAGAGCTGGAGGTCCGACGAGTCACCGCTGGCGAGTGCATGGGCAGGGTCTGAAGATGATGACCTCACAGTGAGGAGTCACAGCACAGGGGAGCGGGGAGCAGGTCCTGGGACACACCAATTGGAACAGGTTGCCTGTTGCTTTGGAGTTGATCAAGGTTGAGACCTTTGTCACAGGCTATACACAGATGTTAGTAAAAAATGAAATCAGGAAGTTAATATATTTTGGTACAAATAGAAAGCCATGCACACAGAGGGTCTCTAAAAAGCCTGAAGATACAGAATATGGTTTTCAAAATAAACTCACCTGTTATTCCAGCTGTCCACTAACTTTTTGAAGTGTCCTTGTATATACAAGTGTGTCATTAAGTGTTTTACAGCAGCATGCGTCGAGTCTCATTCCCCAGTCCTGTCCATCAAGTTCCTGTCATCCCCATTGTCAACAGGTGGCTCTCCAGGCTCCTCCCACAGCCTCCTGCTATGTGTCTATGCCTGTGCCAGCAGCGACCAGTTCACTTGAGTCACTGCTGTTTTAAAATGAGTTACCTTATTTCAAACACTACAGTGCACTTTGCTTTCTTACTTGATGTCATGCAGCTATTATCTAGACAATTGAGATACATCCCAGTACCGAAAAAAATTCTATGTTCTTGACCTCTCTATTGCTAGGGCCTTGTAAATGCAGAGGAAAATGTTGGAGGTTTGCACCAACTTCCAAAAATAAGGTTGCATAAAAATGTAATGCCAAAACAGATGTGATACAATTTCAGGACAAAAAGAAAGGCACCATTTTCTCTATGGAGAGATAACTATTCATTTGTTTGCCATTCGCCAAACCTTTACTGAGGATGTGTGGCCAATGCTCGGCTGGGTGCTGCAATGACAGGCCAAGAGACAGAGCAGCGCCTCCTTCAACCCTGTCCCCTGTGGCTGCAGCCTACTCACCACACCCCCCCACTTGTCCACCTAACACTCCCACGAGGTGGGCCCAGCAGTCAGACCCAGCCTCTCAAGTCCCTTCAGCCGCACCTGCCGTCCTCAGGGCCAACCCAATGCTTCACTCAGGTCCCGAAGTCCTTTTCACCTGCTGCCCCCTGTGCACACCTGTCCTGGCCCTGCCGTTCGGCTATCCAAGATGCCGTGTGGACTGAGAGCCAGGCCTGCTCCTCCAGGACTTTGCATGCCAGGCCCTCTGGTTCTGGAAGGGGCGTTCTTTCCACCCTTCACCTACCTGAGCCCTCTGCTTGATTCTTGTACCTTCTTACAGGTGTTTTCCTGAGCCACCTGCCCCCTTGCGTGCTTGCGCGCACACACACACAAGCCGCTTGGGTTACAACTCCTTTCTCTTACTGGGCGAGTCAGTGGAGCCTGTTCTAATGGGCTGCCGGGTCCCCTTGACCAAAGGCCGTTTTGTCACCTGTGATGGACCAGCCAGGACATCCTGACACGGGGATGGAGAGCGGGAGTTCCCTGCGAAGGACTTCGTAAGTGGCACCTGGCTTACCCTCCGTCTTCCTCACCCCTCCCCGCGGACAGTCTTTCACATCCCTGGACTCCTAATGTTAGCTTTAGGCTGGGGTCTAGCAGTGACTGGTTATCGGCTGACTTACCGTAAGAGATTGCCAGGCACTGTGACCCTTTCTCAGGAATCTACTTCTTGCCCCTGGGCTCTTCTTCCAAACTGGGCACCCCCTCCCCGGGTGGGCACCCGGAAAGGCCCCCCTCCGTCCGCCTCACCCCAGTCCTCCAGCGCTGGAGCGCACTCCCGACGTTGGGTGGAGACTGAGCATGCTCCCGGCCGAAGGGGAGGGCAGGGCCGCACCTCGGACCCGCACTTGCGCCCTCCGCAGGCCGGGTGGGCGGGATTTGTCCGCGGGGCAGACTGACCGGCCGGGAGCTCCTCGCGCGGACCCGCGGCAGCGGCGGGAGGGCGCGCGCGGCGCCTCCCCGCCAGGCGCGCAGCCTCTCCACGGTGCGTAGAGGCGGCGGGAGCCGAGCCAGCGCGAGCGGCAGGGCGGGCTCTCCGGGCCGCGAGGGCGCGCTGCGCGGCGCGGGGTGGCCGTGTCCCGGCGGGGGAAGGATTGGAGCAAGGGCGCTGAGGTGAGCTGAGCCCGTGAGACGCGAGCTGGGGCGGGGGTGGGGGAGAAGGCACGGGCACAGCCCTGGGTCCTTCCGCCTTGGACAGCGGTGACGGCGAGTTCCCTGGGCGCCCGGAGGCCGCGGCGGGCAGCTGTTGCGCCGAGAGGGGGCAGCTGCGGAGTTCCATAACCATAGCAACCACATCAGCACCGCGGTGGCAGCGGCGGCGGCGAGGGCAGCATCCTCTCGCTCCTCCTCCGGGCAGCCGCGCCACGGGCACCGGGGACCCGGCTCGCAGGTGCCGCCGACTCCTCGGCCCGCCCACCGCCGCCGCCGCCGCCGCCGGGTTCGGCGTCTGGAGAAGGCAGCGGAGAGAGGGAGCCAGGCGCGTGGCCAAGGAGCCGAGAGGGGCGCGCTGCGGTGGGAGACAGGTAGGGGAGAGCTCTCCGGGGTCGGCGGCCAGGAAACTCTCCCGAGGCAGTGACGTTTCTGGAAGCGTGATTGCTAGTTGGGTGGCTTTCCGTCACGGAGCAGGAATTCTACCGCGAAACATGGTGTATTCCTCTAGTCTCTGGGCAGGTCCAGAGAGCACGAGAGGGACCCGCGCGTCTTAGGTGGGGAAAACTCTGTGGGGACCACCTCACGAACCCAAAGTCCAGCTGGAAGCTGAGGGCACACATCCGGATCCTGATCCAAGTCAGGTCCTGAGAGCCACAGGCAGACTGGGGAGAAGCCAACGCAGGGGTGAAGGGGCGGGGGAACAGTTAGTTGCCTGGGACCCAGACAAACCCAGACCCCCTAGCTTCTCGTGGTTGGAGGAGTCCCCTGCAACTTAGCTGCGACAAGAGAAAGACGGGCACCATCTCTTGACCTGCAGGGCCGGCTTCAAATCCAGCCGCTGCGGGTGGAGGGGGGTGGTGAGGTTTAGACGCAGCAAGCAGCAACTCTTACCATTTGCGCATGCAGGCAGGGGTTTCCCTGAGTTTATCGTGGATGATTGGGGAAGGGATGGGAATGAACACGAAGTGTTAAGCCAGCAATCAATGCCCCCTCCCCATTGCCGGCAAAGCAGGGACTATGTGGGATACAGCGACACCCTTTGCCCTTTGGCAGGTTGTCCCACTTGGCAGATGTTGGAGAAATCCCACTTCGGGTCTCCATCTAAAGTGGGAGGTGGTGGCATTGCTGTCCATCAGGTTACAGTTGAGCCCAGTGGCACCTGGTCTCTCCAGAGTGCTGGGTTGTTAACCACATCTGTGGGCTGGAGAGAGGCTTAGAGGTGTGGGCATGATTCCAAACGCGGCTCAGCTGGGAGCAGGGCTCCAGAGAAGACCATAGGAGAACGGGGAAATACGTAGGTGCGTGATCTGGGTCTGCGAGTTCTTGCATTTGGGTAAGTAGGTCTTTGGGTAGTTTCCAGGATGGGCAGCCATTGACTTTGAAAGAACTCTCCATTTACATCCTGAGCCTCTGGAGACAGTGGTGAGTCCCAGTTAAAAGGCTGTGTTCTTTAATTGGGCTTCTAATTTATGATGTTACGTTACCCCAGGGCATGCAATTTAGCCAGCATTTCATCTGGGGACTCAAGTCCTCGCGAGGACGGTATTATCGGCTAGGCAAATGGCAAGGTGTAGAGGAAAGAGGACAGGATTGGGGAGTCAGAAGAAGTTTCACACTTGCTCTGACCTTGAATTACTTCTCGTGTGTAGAATGGGTATGCCTACAGCCTTACACAGCTCACCAAGCTTTCCTCACATCAGTTACGATTGAGGGAGATAAGTCTCCTGCAACTAGGAGTTCATTTCCTAAAGTCTGTTATATCAGCAAGGCACTACCCAGCCATCGGCTAAGAGGGAGCAGAAATACTCAGTTGCTGGTTGAGACAGTGGTCCCAGTTGTCCTCAGGGTAATATAAAGAGGGTTTGTCAGGGGAGGAGGCTGCATGCGGTCCTCCTTGCCTGCAAGTGCTGAAGGTCAAGTGCTTTGCTGTCAAACGCAGTGCTCCCCTGGATTGAGATCTGCCCAGCACAGACCGGACTGCGCGTTTTGTAGTGGAAACGGAGACTTGTCCACCTTGAGGACTGAGGACATGTTGGTGAGGTGGATACATGGACAGTGGACGATTGGGCAGTGTTTTCATTTGACTTTGCGCACTAGTGCTGGGCGTTTCCCAGGTGTTTGCCCAGTTTGGCCAACATTGACTGGATGCTTGCAAGTTTGATTTCGTTGCTGGGGGAACCCTCCTTCTGGAAGGAGCCAGAACTCTCTCAATGTTGTTGTCTGCTCTTGCACATGCTGACCTCTGCCGGGAACGACCGTGGCACCCCTCTGCCTTCGGTGACCCAGTTCAAATGCTGCTTCCCGTAGGAAGCCTTCCCTCTGTCCCGTGGCGTGTTCCCATGGAGCGTTAGGTTTCTCTTGTGGCAGGCTGTGTTGTCACTGCTGCACCAGTACCTGTCCCTTCTAGATTGTATCACCCCCTCCTGAAGATAGGGGGCCTCTCCCTGCTCTTGCTTGCGACTCCAGCTCCTGGCTCAACAACTGCCATGGTGAATGGTCATGGAACAAGTGGGACTTGCTGCAGTGTGACCACTTGTGCAGGATGGAGTGTGCCAAGGGCTGCCCAGCCACCTGCCCCCGTCTCTGGATGGCTAGCGAGCCTGAAGGATGCTTTTCTCAATGGTTGTGTAGTGTTTAGGGTCAACCCACTGAAGCAGTGTGAAGGGAACAGAAGCACATTGTCTTAAAATGCCGATTTCTTCAAGGATGTGCTTTAGAATAATCTAGTTGAGTAGCCTTCATATAACATTTGCTGAATATGTCTGATGGAATATCTTCCATTTAAAATATTTCTCCTCTTCCTTCAGTTTGTTCACGCTAGTTCAGCTCCAGTAAGGAAAAAGACGTATCTGTTTCAGAAACCAGATTTAAATCCAGGTTCTCAGGGGACCTGGAATGAGGGCGCCTGGTCTCATGCCCGTTTCCTCATTTGTGAGGTGCGAGTGGCAGCACCCTTCTCATAGGGATGCCAAGGGCTTGGAGTCAGTGGCAGCAGTCCATGGACTACTTGACCCAGGCAAATTTTTGTTCTAGAAAGTGAGCAAAACCCTGCATAAAGGACATAGTGTCAGACATGGTGGGCTTTCTATCCTGGCTCCCCCACCTGTTAGTGTTGACCTTCATCAGTCACGTTGCTCTTAGCCATTTGTCCCGTCTGCATCATAGGGTGATAGCTGCCCTTCAGGATGGGCTTGTGTGATGTACAGAGAGAAGAGTGGCACTCAAGACAGCATGCCTGACTTGAGTGGTAGACGTAAGTGTCAGAAGTAGAAGGCTGTGGAGTTTAAGTGCCCCAAATGCACTTGCTTCCTCCATTTTACTCATCTTTGAGAGATAATATGGAGATACCAGGAAGATGGTAGTAGCCCACACCATGAAGAGAACTTTGTCCGGCATGCTAGATGCTTCACAGGCAAGTAGACTAAGCTAAAGATTTAGGTGCAGGTACCGAGACTCGTGGTGCCTTTCTCTGCCTGCTTATAGGCTGTGCAGCACCTGGCCTCCTCACGTTTCTGGACCTTGGTTTGTTCATGTTGAAAGGAACTACATGATTTTTGTGGCCCTGCCTAGCCCTAGGTCAACCCTCACATATACTGATCTTTGCTTCTCATCACCGAGGCTATGTCCATGCCTCTCAGTCCACCCTTTCCATCAAGGCTCACAGCTGGCTCAGAATTCTGCAGGTCAGTGGACTCTACAGCCCTACCCTCATCACCAAGGTTCTCTTCTCTGGTTTTTCCTTAGCTTTGATGGCGACCGTGCACAAGATGATCCTAGGACCTAGGCAGTTGTCAACACCCACTCCATGTCCTTGTCCCAACCCAGTTCTTGTCTGACCCAGGCAAAATGGTCCCAGTTCAGCCCGAAAGGTCGCCTTCATTCAGAGTGAGACGCTAGCCCTATGCAGCCTGGCCTTTTCTGCGGCGAACATTCACAGGTGTCACCGATACCCGGCGAGCTTCCCGGACTCTGAGTGCTCAAGCACTGCCAAACACTTTAGCTCAAACGTGAGTCATTTCTGGGTGACTGCACACCAATTTCAGGAGCTATTGCTGGTGACAGGTTTTACCCTCACGAAGGCAATTGGCACAGTGAGCCAGGGCCTTGTAGCCCTTCACTTCTGGTGCAGGGCTAGTGGCACTGATGGTCCCGGTTCAGGAAGTTTGCATAGATGGCCTGTCATGGGTTGCACACATGCCAGACCCTGTGAGTCACAAACAGGTAAGGTCCTTGTCTTTCGGGAGATTCATATGTATTTGGGGGACAGGGCACGGAGACTGACAGCCACCAGCCAGGCATTACAGGGGTCTGTGGGAGCCAAGATAGGGGCTTCTGATGTTTTCTGGGAGGAGCTCTCGGGAATGGCTTTGCAGAGGGATGTCCAAGCAGGAGTCGGGATTTCCAAATGGAGACTACAGGGAAGGTGAATCAGGGAGGGAGCGACGTCCTGAGACCTGGAGACAGGGATTCCTAAGAAAGGAAGTGGAATGAGCAGGGCTGAGATGTGGAAGGCAAAGGTCAGCCACTGCCCCTGGGAGCGGAGTGGAGGCAATGACTGAGCATTCGGTGAGCCTGTCCAAGTGGCCCTTCCCCTACATTGGGAGTCCTGGAGAGCTGTGGAAAAGTCTGGAATTGGACTGAACATTCTCTCCACCCACAGGTTAAAGCTGCCTTAGAGAAGCTGGGTCAGGCAGAAGATAGGCCTGCCTCTTAGAAGGTTTCAGAGGTGTTGGATTTAGGCAGTGAGAGGTCAGTATTGCAGGGAGCTGGGGCCACTGATGGAGTTCGAGGGAAGGAGGGGTCACGGGGCGGGGGTGCTCAGGAGTTCAAGCTCTCAAGTGCCCTCAAACCCCTGCATCTTGCACCAGGACTAGCTCTTCAGGTTTAATTTGACACCGCTGCCTCTTGTCTGCCCCCAGAGGGGGCATCCAGAGACAGCTCTGGAATTGAAGCGAGGGCGAACTTCAAAGGCTTCTCCACTTGGAGTAGAATGTAGCCTCTCCAGGGCCTGCAAGCCCTGCATGACCTTCACCCCTTCCCAGACCCGAACACCACCCCCACCTGGTCTCCCCCACCTTGAGACCCTTCACCCCACCTCCCCCGCCCCCCTCCTCTCAGCAGTGTGGCCTCCCTCCCATCCTGGAAGGCTCCTTTCTCAGATAGCTGCGTGGTTGATTCCTGCTTGGAGCGTTAACGTTAGTCACTCTTCATCACCTGTCCCTAAACCTACGATCTCTTCTTAAGTTGCGGGGCGACCCCTGGCCAGAAGGACTCAAGGAAGAGATTTAAAGAAAACAAGTAGAGGCAAGACTTGTTTAACGCGTAAGGCACACTGACAAAGCGTCACAGGCAAGCTCAGGAGAAACAGCTGCACTTAGCAGGGTTTGAGCTGTCCTTTTATTTGGTCTGGGGAGAGCCCTATTGAATATGCAAAAGGGGTGGGGTTTTGGGCAGGGCGTGAGTAACGCCCGTTTCCTTGCCCTGTTTTGGAAATCCCGCGAGTGTCCTGACAGCTGTTGCATCATGGGAGTAGGGGTGTTGGCCATGATAATTTCATTGTAATGAGATTATAATGAACCAGAGGTCATTGCAGGGGTACAGCCAGCAGCTGTATTGGATACATTTTAGTCGGTGCCGGTTCTGAAGCAGCAGAACAACAGCTGTGGTCTGCGCGAAAGTGGGTGGGGTCTGAGGGGTGCGCGTGGGGCTGCAGCCCAGGTGCTGGCTACCTCCCCTCACTTTGATGGGTCTTTCTGTCTAGCACTTATCAGCATGTTATTTTATGAAGCTCACTGCTGCACTCCCACTGGTGTTACCTAGTACCTCTTGTGTAATAGGTGCTCATGCCTGTTTGTTGGATGAATGAATGTAGGATTGGCCTCTGTCAAGTGCAGATTCTGGGCCCAGCAGTGAGTGGTAGGGATGACTTAGGAGAGAAACAAAGATATGTTCCAAACAATGGATTAAAAAACAAGTGCCTATTGACAAAATACCAACGATATTCCAGGGATGGATAGGCAGACTGCAAAGACCAAGTCTTTGATGAGCTCTTTCTTGGGACACTGAAAACAATGGAAGAGTCCCGAGCGCGGCACTGGGGAGTCTGGGCTGGCTGGGTTCTGATGTTCACTTTCTATTTCCCTTTAGACATATTCTTTCACCCCGGTCTTTCATGGCTTGCCTAATGCTTCCACTGATAGCACAGCTTTTGTTATTGTTGTTTGACTTTGTGATATAGGAAAGATTTTTCTTTCTTCTTGAGGGTTTAGTTTCTAGTTTTGCTGTACTTCCACCGATGTTCAAGGGACCTCGGGCTCTAAGCTCACCGGAATCTTCTGTGCCCTGGGTGGGAAGAGAAGGGAAGGGGTGGGCATTGCCCAGAGTGGGCAGAGAAGGGGTGATGGTGGGGTGAATGCTGTGCACATGTTATCTCAAGGTAGTATCGGGTCCTCTCCCTTTGGTAGTGTGGCATTTTTTGCACTGGAAGTGAGCTCTGGGTGGAGTGACAAAGACAAGGCCCTTGCCACCCATCTGTCTCAGCGGTGTCTGCACGGTGCCCTCTGCTCATCTCAAGACTGGGCTCTGCAGAAGCTCAGGCCTTTCTCTCTTCCTCCCCACACTCAGTGAAACGCCTTTGACTTGGTTTCTTGGCATTGAACTTTTCATGTCTGGATCTTGAGTCAGTGCTAGGCTGTACATGTTTGATTTTTTGAGATTAAGAACTGGGTTTTGCTTTCTGCGAGAACCCTGGTGTCTGAGAAGTAAATTGGATCAAAATCCCAAGGCAGGTGTTCTAGGGTTACCGCTAATCTGAATCAGCTGTGTTTCTGAAGCAGGCACTTAGCCTCTCTGGGGTTATTTTCCTACTTGTGCAGTGTAGGGGTTCCAAATCTGAGTCCCCTTGGTCAACTCACATTTCGTTAGGGCTTATTGCACCCCACGGCCTGTACTGGAAGCTTGGGGAGCCCAAGATAAAGAAGATAATGTTGACATCCTCAAGAAGTATACAACTTGTGGTGAAGACAGAGAAGCAGTTATAAGACTTCATGGCAAAGGCCATGAGAGCGATGAGCCACGAGAGTAGAGAAAGATACTGAATGCCTCCTGGGAGTGTGGGCAGATGGCTTCCTGGAGGAGAGGGTATCTGAGAGGGCATGTGGATGACAAGTAGGAGTTAGATAAGAAAGGGACAAGGAGTTGGGGGAAGTGTTTCAAGTAGAGGAAAAACCAGCGTGAAGACCAGGAGTTGAGGCCAAGCACTGCACACTGGGCAGAGTGTCTGGAGACAGACAGGTCTTGAAACTATGGTGGGAAGTAGACAGGCTGGAGAGGTAAGGAGAGGCTGTAGACATCTCTGTGCAGGGCTTTGGACACCTTATGAAGGCATCTGTTCTTTAACTGGAGGCTGATGGGAGTGGTGAGAATATCTTACAGTGGAAATTGATAGATACAAATATGCATTTTGGAAGTCTGTGTTCTGGTTGCAGCACAGAGAATACTTTGGAAAGAAGTGACACAGGAGCCATGGAGACTTGGTGGCAGGCTATTGCCTGCAATCTAGGGTACTGGAGCTAGAGATGGCCCTCACCCAGGTGAAGGCCATAGGAATGAGACAGGAGAACAAACGTGAGGGGTATTAAGTCAGTAGCCTCTTGGGATGTGTTAGATGATTCAACATACATGGCTGGAGACAGGAGTGGTGTGAAGGATGACTGGTAGCTTTCTTACTTGGTCTGGTGGATCTACATTGGCCTGGGGACAGCGAAAAGATCTTCAGGGGGGAAATGGTGAGTTCTGTTTTGAATAAACAGAGTTCTAGGTCTATGAGGTTATCCAGGTGCAAATTAGGCAATTAAAGATGTCAGTCAACGCCAGCTAAGAGTCCTTAGCTGAAATACAGGCTGAGGGAATTGTACGTAGGTTCCGGTGTGAGCACTGGCAGGGAAGCCCAGTGGAAGTTTGTAGAATGAGGAAGTAAAAGTGTTCTTCTATAGCCACAAGGTCTCTCCCACTGCCCATCAAAAATAAAACCAAACACCCAAACACGATGCTACGTAGCTTCCTCTTGCCTTGGGGACTTTGCACTCTGCCTGCACTGCCAGCTGGGTCAGAGCGTCCCTCAGTGTTCCTGTGTTCCTACCCTCATTCAATCCCATTCTTCTTGGAGGTCTCACCAGACCACCCTAGTCAAATAGCTCCTCTAATCTCTAGTCATAGCTTGCTTTATTTTTTCCCCTGTGGCATTCATCAGTCTATCACTGTCTGCAATATTCTTACAGATATACTGGCTTGTTTTTTATTGACTCTCCTCTGCAGGATGATAAGCTCCATCGTGCCAGGCCTTTGCCATGTTTACAGCTGCTCTGGAGGGTTTGAGCCGTTGCCACCACTCCATGAGCTTGCAATAAATATCTATCAGAAAACAATTAGAACAAGTAATACTAGACATCTTCAATAATGAAATAATACACTTCCAGATTAAAAACCAATAACCACAGCCCCTGTTTAAGCATCACTTAGAGGTCCTGGTCAGGGGGTGGACTCGCAGTTCAGCGTGCCCTGCAGCCTGGGCTCTGCGGCTGCTTCTTCCTCTGGAATGGCTGGCCCTGCCTGTCTCCCCAGCCAGCACCAATGCACGTCTTCCAAGCTTCCGTCTAAACCGAAGAATTTCCCCAGGACAGGGATGAGGGTAGCCTGGGAAAAGCTGTGGGCAGATTTCACCTCCTGCTCTCCAGTGAATGCAGGGGTGGGTGTTGGGCAGTTTCTTGGTAAAGAGCTCTGCTTGAGAGCAGTAAGTGTGGGGCATCCCACTGTTCTACTTAATCTAGCATTGAAGCAGTAATTTCTGGGACAATTGTTCATAACCTTAATTATGTCGGGGATCACTTTAGATAGCTGTTGAAATCTGTGACCACTATTCGCGGAAGAAAAGAAATTGAGGCTCTATTGGAGACTGATGGATCCTCTAGAATTCTCCCATGCCCTCCAGTGAAGACCTTTTCAGAAGTGGGACCATGCTGCCTCGGGGCCTGTGAACATCTCTGCATGGGCACCTTGTGGCCGGTGCATTGTCTGTGAAAACCAGCTTAGCAGGGCTTCTGGGGACAGGTGAGACAGGATCGTGAAAATGAAAGGAAGAGCACAGTGTTCAGAGTGAGGCAGGCTTTGCTTTGAATCCCAGTTCTGACCAGAATGGCAGACTTGTTCCATTTTTCCCTAGGACTGTTCCAGTTTTTAAAACCGGCATCCTTGCATCCCTGCAGTGTCCTGAATGACCACATTGGATGGTCATCCCTGGTTCTGAAGTCTCTTAGCCAAGGAACCCTCAGTGGGTACTTGGTCTCTGTGGATTGGTCCTGTGTATTCCCAGTCTTAAGCTCATTCTCCTGAGACACAGAGCCTAACATGAGGACTCTTGTGTGAAAGGCTGCTTGAGGGGTGCTCTCATTGGAAAGGAGGGAGTGGTGGGAGTAGGATTAGGCAAGCAAGAAGCCGGGCACAGATGTTAGTGCCACCTGGGCCCGTCTCAGCCCAATTGCAACAGGATGCTTTGGACCTGTGCGGCCCCACAATAGCCTCTCCTTGAGGCAAGGTTTCAGGTTTTGGCCATTGCTGTGGACCGAGGGCTCGGGGGGCATTTCCTCCGAAATATTTCTGAGAAAAAGTAGTTCTAGTACGTTGGGGGCAATTCTCAGAACAGGAAAAGCATAGGCTACTGTGAGGGACGTGGGGAGGGGTGCCAGTGTCATCTGTTGCACTCTACCTGATGGTTCTGTTAGAGCCTTCCAGGTCTTCCTTTAAGACAAGCTGGTTTCCCAGAGTTCCTGCTCTGGGGCTCATGATATTGATCAGTGGCACCTTGCATCCTCTTGGAATGGCTGTGCTCTGAGGGAAAGCAGCAAAGAAACCTACTACAAGAGTCTCCTTCGACTTCACAGTAGTTGGAACCCAGGGAGCCCTGCAGTGAGCTCCCTTCCCAACGTAGACTCATCTCTCCTCGCCTGCCATTGGCAGGGTATGTCGCAGTGGGGTGCTGGCTACCCTGGTACCTGTTGCACTGGCTGTCTGCTCACGTATGACTGTCCATTCATTGATGGCTTTGGTGTTTGGAGCTTGTTTTTCTTTGCCATCCAAGTCTATATCTTTGGGTGCCCTTCTGCCCCAGGTAGAGAGATGGTTCTGTACTGTCCTGGTTAGTTCTCTGCACAGACAGCTTTTCTTGTATTCCACTCACACACTTGCTCACGTGGGGCACCTGTTGTATATCCAAGTGATCCGTGTAACAGAAGCTCATCTCCTCACCTGCTGGCTGAGCTTTTCCTTTACTGCCGTTCCTCGATGGCACAGGTGCTTGCGGCCAGCCACCTGTCCTCTTTCTGTGAATTCTGTCTCCCTCCTTAACTCATGTTGGCTCATGGCATGGAATTTCAGCAGTCCTCTTCCTCAAAACCTAGTTGTTGTTTTTATTTTTACAGGCAGAGTTAGACAGTGAGAAAGAGAGACAGAGAGAAAGGTCTTCCTTCCATTGGTTCATCCCCCAAATGGCCGCTACGGCCGGAGCTGAACTGATCTGAAGCCAGGAGCCAGGTGCTTCTTCCTGGTCTCCCATGTGGGTGCAGGGCCCAGGCACTTGGGCCATCCTCCACTGCCTTCCCGGGCCACAGCAGAGAGCTGGACTGGAAGAGGGGCAACCGGGAAAGAATCCGGTGCCCCAACCGGGACTAGAACCTGGGGTGCCGGCACCGCAGGTGGAGGATTAGTCTAGTGAGCTGCGGCACCAGCCAAAACCTAGTTTTCATCTAGCTTCTCCCTCTGATTTAATGATTTCAATCATGTAACTTTACCTGTACTAATCTTAGTTTCTTATTTTAGGAATATAACTTAAAAAGTAGTTACTTAATTTTAGAGGCATGCACACATACACACGGGGGAGATAAAGAGAGAGAGGGAGAGGGAGCGAGCGAGAGAGATCTCCCATCTACTGATTCACTCTCATATGGGTGCCAGTTTGAGTCCTGTCTGCTTCACTTCTGATCCAGCTCCCTACTTGTGTGCCTGGGAAGGCGGCAGAGGATGGCCCAAGTGCTTGGGCCCATGCACCCATGTGGGTGGCTGTTGTGGCCATTTGGGGAGTGTACCAGCAGGTGGAAGACCTCTCTCTCTCTCTCTCTCTCTCTCTCTCTCTCTATCTGCCTCTGCATCTCCTGTCTGTGACTCTGACTTTCACATCAATAAATAAATCCTCAAGCAACAACAACAACAAAAGAGGCTGGAGCTGGGAATGAAACCCGGTTACTCTGATGTGGTCCTAACTGGAGTCTTAACTGCTGGGCTACATGTCTGCCCCTACTGTTAGATTCTTTTTCCCTGAAACACTAATAATAGAAAGCAATGAAGAATCTTAATGAAAATTTCATGGAAAAACATTCAATAACTTCTATTGTGATGCATGGTGCAGTAGGAGCCCAATCAGTGTTTGTTCTGGGTAGAGACTGCTCTGTGTGCTTTCTTTTTTTATTTTATTTTATTTTTTGACAGGCAGAGTGGACAGTGAGAGAGAGAGACAGAGAGAAAGGTCTTCCTTTGCCGTTGGTTCACCCTCCAATGGCCGCTGCGGCCAGCGCGCACTGCGCTGATCCGATGGCAGGAGCCAGGAGCCAGGTGCTTTTCCTGGTCTCCCATGGGGTGCAGGGCCCAAGCACTTGGGCCATCCTCCACTGCACTCCCAGGCCACAGCAGAGAGCTGGCCTGGAAGAGGGGCAACCGGGACAGAATCCGGCGCCCCGACCGGGACTAGAACCCGGTGTGCCGGCGCCGCTAGGCGGAGGATTAGCCTAGTGAGCCGCGGCGCCGGCCCTCTCTGTGTGCTTTCATATCAGCTAAGAGGAAGGCGGGATTGACATTCATGAAAACTAAGGAAACCGAGTGAAACTCTTCGTTCAATGGAAGGTCTTATGAGATGAGGTAATGGGAAACTCTTAGGGAGAACTTGGGGCCTTCCTTGAAGGACCCTGGAAATGTTTGGGCATTCTGGGGTCTTTGAGGTCATTTGCGTGTGGCAGCACTAAGCAATACCTTATGTTCAGAACTGTGACAGTGAGTCACCAAAGCAAAACTAAATTACAGTCTGTAAACCCTGCTGAAATAAGACAGGAGTTCTAAAATAAGTTACACCAGAAATTGCTAAAATTAAGTATAGAAGTATGTGGTGTTTAAAGACTTTGGTATAAGTTATCTGAAAATTAATTTCTGGGGCACACATCATCCTAGCCAAGGTTTTACTGCAGGGGGAGAGAAGGCAACTGAAGCAGTGGCTTTTGCGAACCTTCTTGATTTTAAAACAGTATAAAATGTACTGAGGAATAAATTGCCTTTTTTTTTTTTTTTTAGTTTGTTTAAAGGAAATGTATAAAGATAAGATTATCCTTAGAATCCGGTGCTCAAGGTAGAATTCATCAAGCTTGGTATTTTAGCATGCCAGCTTGTGTTGGCCTTTTGGGAGAATAAAATGAATGTTAATATAATTGCTTCGGAATAACAGAATGAGATCCCTCTTGCACCCCTCCCCCCCTTTAAAAGTGTGTGAATATTGGAGACAAAGTATGAGCGTACAGTCATCTTTCAGCGACATTTAGCACTGAATTATGAATTGATGTGCTTCTAGAAAGTGCTTTCCCTGGTGCGGCTTCCAGTTCATCTTTACACAGGAGCTCTTGTTCCCACCAAAGCTGAGGAGGCACAGAGAGGGCAAGCCATTTGCTCACTGTCACTGAGCTTGCCAGAGTTGGAGCCAGAACCTGACCCCAGACTGGTTTAATCCCAAGACTTGCTTCTTTCTATCCATTCTGTAGATGTCCTTTGTGGAGGGCATTTGAAATTCACCTGTCGGGGCCGGTGCTGTGGCCTAGTGGGTAGAGCCACCGCCTATGGTGCCGGCATCTCATATGGGCTCTGGTTTGAGTCCCAGCGGTTCCACTTCTGATCCAGCTCTCTGCTATGTCCTGGGAAAGCAGTAGAAGATGGTCCAAGTGCTTGGGCCCCTGCACCCACGTGGGAGACCCAGAGGAGGCTCCTGGCCCTGGCTTTGGATCCGTGCAGCTCTGGCTGTTGCAGCCATCTGGGGAGCGAACCAGTGGCTGGAAGACCTCTCTCTCTCTCTCTCTCTCTCTCTATCTATCTTTCTGCCTCTGCCTCTCTATAACTCTGCCTTTCAAATAAATAAATATAGAAATCTTTAAAAAAAACTCCCCTATCGATTATGAAAGCAAAGAAAGGGGAAAAAAACACAACCAAGTAAAGCTTCAGAACTCCCCAGTTTCTCAGATCTTTGGCTTTGAACTCCTCGAGTGAGAATGCGGGGGAAGTGATGGACTCCTGCCTTACCTGGAGGGTTTATCTGATGACTCCTAATGTCAGGGTTGCTGCTGACATCTCTTGACAAGAACACACGTGGGAGACTGTATGTGTGTTTACGTGGAAAGACACTTGATGGGATTAGGCGCCTGTGCAGGTTTAAACAGAATTTGAAAGGAAAAGAAATCCAGGGCAATCTTTTTTCTCCCTTCTTATACAGGTAAAAAAAAAAATCAAAGTTTTAGGTGTTTATCTTTTTGAGACTTTATCAACTATCTTGAATCAATATGAAAGAAAATGTATTTACTGAGACTGCAGATCTGCCCTTTTATATTTGTTCTTGGGGTTTAATTCAATGGCTCCCTGAATATATGTGTTCAAAATTCAGTGATTTATGAATGTGTCAAAGCTCCTAGGATGTTAATGCAATATATTGTTTACATCTAGACTTAAAATCAATGAACTACTTTAAGATGCATCTCATTTAAAGTCAACCCAGAGGCCGGGTTGACACCAGAGCAATGTAATGTGAGGCTGTGTGGAGTCCCCGCAGGGGTTAAGAGCCTGCATCAGGCTCAGTTCCCTTTGCAGGTGTCCTTGGAGTCCTTATTGTGTCTGCCAGGGGAACAGAGGGTAACGTGTCCCCCGAGGGAGGAGAGCTGGTGGGTCCTTTCATAATTTTAGCACAGTGTTTTATTGTCTCCTCCATTCTCTCTCTCTCTCTCTCTCTCTCTCTCTCTCACACACACACACACACACACACACACCGTGTTTCACCTGCACAACCTTCTCATTGATTCACACCAATCTCAGTTGTCATCTCTCTGCACAGCCTTCCCCCATCCCTCTGTGATTGAATCCCTCCTCTTCCTTTTGGTTCCCACATTAGCTGGGCTTGGCTAACCATGGAGTACAGCATCAGGTCATGGGAGGCACTTGTGTGCACGGTAATTTTTCATTCAAAGCTGAGCTCCTGTCTTGGTTAGCTGTGTGTCCATGGACTGATTGTTCACCATCTCTGCAATTTAACATCTTCATTTATGAGATTGAGATTTAAAAAGTAGAATCTCCTTTAATACTTTATCCCTTTTAGTATTTTTCTCTTAATCTAGTTAATACTATTGGTTGAATTCTGTAATTAACACACAATTATTCTTAGGTGTTTAAATTCAACTGAAAAGTGATCCCTGTTAAATATATGAGTGGGAATAAGAGAGGCAGGAGATGTACAATTTGGGACATGCTCAATCAGACTTGCCCCAAGTGGTGGAGTTAGAAATGTGCCAGGGGATTCCAATACAATCCCATCAAGATTGCATGTACCAATGCCATCTCACTAGTCCAACTGATCAATTTCAGTTCACAATTGATCACACTGATAGGTCTAAGAGTCAGAGGGATCACACAAACAAGACTAGTGTCTGCTAACACTAACTGATAGAATAAAAAAGGGAGAGAACGATCCAACATGGGAAGTGGAACACTCAGCAGACTCATAGAATGGCAGATGTCCTAAACAGCACTCTGGCCTCAGAATCAGCCCTTAAGGCACTCGGATCTGGCTGAAGAGCCCATGAGAGTATTTTAGGCATGGAAAGCCAAGACACTCTGGCAAAAAACAAACAAACAAACAAACAAAAAACACCTAAATGAAAGATCTCTGCGAGTGAGATCCTAGTGGAAAGAATGGGTCATCAAAGAAGGAGGTACCTTTCTCTGAAGGGAGGAGAGAACTTCCACTTTGACTATGACCTTGTCTGAATAAGATTGAAGTCGGCGAACTCAAAAGGCTTCCATAGCCTTGGCAACTCATGACTAGAGCCTAGGGAGATTACTGACACCATAAACAAGAGTGTCAAATTGTTAAGTCAACAACAGGAGTCACTGTGTACTTACTCCTCATGTGGGATCTCTGTCCTTAATGTGTTGTCCAATGTGAATGAATGCTATAACTAGTACTGAAACAGTATTTTACACTTTATGTTCTGTGTGGGTGCAAACTGATGAAATCTTTACTTAATATATACTAAATCGATCTTTTGTATATAAAGATAATTGAAAATGAATCTTGATGTGAATGGAATGGGAGAGGGAGTGGGAGATGGGAGGGTTACAGGTGGGAGGGAAGTTATGGGGGGAAAAAGCCATTGTAATCCATAAACTGTACTTTGGAAATTTATATTTATTAAATAAAAGTTTAAAAATTCTAAAAAAAAATTAAAAAGTAGCATCTCCTATTATTTGAAAGTCAGAGTTACACAGAGAGAAGAGAGGCAGAGAGAGAGAGAGGGAGAGAGAGAGAGGGAGAGAGAGAGAGGTCTTCCATCCGATGGTTCACTCCCCAGATGGCTGCAATGGCCGGAGCTGTGCCGATGCAAAGCCAGGAAGCAGGAGCTTCTTCAGTCTCCCACGTGGGTGCAGGGGCCCAAGGACTTGGGCCATTTTCTGCTGCTTTTCCGGGCTATAGCAGAGAGCTGGACAGGAGGTGAAGCAGCCGGGTCTTGAACCGGCGCCCATATGGGATGCCTGCGCTTCAGATCAGGGCGTTAACCTGCTGTGCCACAGCGCTGGCCCCTAGAACTATTCCTTACATACACTAAGACTCTATAAACATTGTTTTATGTACCATAAACATGATTTAAGTCTGTGTTTGTATCCTACTTAGAAATGAGGTTTTTTTTTTCAACTTTTTAGTGCCTGAAATACAGTGTCATTCACTCATTAAACCAAATTCAACAGAACACCTAGGACTAGGCACTATCTTAGCACAGGTTTTATAGGAAAATGTATTCTCTTTGATTTCTTGAGAAGATGGATTAGTATATGGATGGAAGGAAGGAAGGAGGCAGGGATGAGTGGATGGGTAGATGGATGGGTGAATGGGTAGATGCATGGGTGGGGAGATGTGTGGATGCTGAGAGAGTGAAAACAGATTCTTGTAAAAATACATCTTAGAGAAACAAGTTGAAAATGTGAAATCAAGATGCTCAGTATAAACAGATAAGGGTATCCTCTCTGAAGCTATGTTTGATCAAGTTTATTAACCTGCCTAAGCATAAAATCTTTCATAAATAATAGGAATAACACTATGCCTACCTGATGGGGGGTATTTTGAAGATTAAATGAGCTCATGCTTAAGATGCATTTATACGTTACCCGTATACTGTATGCACAGAGCACTGTCAAGAGTAAGCTGCTGGGACCAGCTACAAAGCTTACAGGGCCAGTGCAGAATGAAACCCCTTGTTAACCCCTTCCACTAATACTAAGGTGGTGACAGCAGGGCATTTAACCAAGGGCAGGGCTCTGCTTGGCGTGTGGTGGAACCCTCTGTGGATATACAAGCCATGCCCCCAGGATCCGTGTTTCCCTCAATCTCGGGCTGTTAGCATTGAAGCAATTCCCTGAGCAGGCTGCGGATGGCCTTTCTGATCACGAACATCAACATGCATTTGTTTTATTTCTATGTCTATTCTTCTCCACACCTTGTAAATACTCTGTGTGCCTTGTTGAGCCACTGCACCCATGTCTTGTCCATAGCCCACGTCCATGCCCACTCCGCTGAAATGACGCTGGTGCTCACCCTGCCTGCTTCTCTTCAGGCTGGAAGTCTCCTTCATGTCTGTCCATTGCCGCGCAAACAGCACGTGAGATGTGGACTGTTCCTCTTAGCGCTTTGTGTGGGTCACGTGGCCCATAGAGATGTCCGTCACTGGACCGAACACTTTCATACCCAGTTCTCCAGTTGGTGAGCCCCACCAGGGCAGGTCCTTGGCTTGCTTACTTAGTACTCCCAACCAATGTCACTGTTCCAGTCTTGCCTGCGAAAGGTGGGCCTGGCCTTGTCATGGTCAGATGTGTAGTCCCATGGTGGAGTCTGTTCATTACCGAGGGTTCTCTGAAGTAACCAAGAGAAGATGATTGGTGAAGTGCTGGATTGGATGGGACAGGGCAGCAGCAGAGTGGAAGGCGGGAATCCTGGGGGAGATGGGCTGTTGCTCAGTTTGGAGGAGAGCAGGAGCAATGATTGGCTAGGCTTAAAGTCACTCAGCCTGGGTGGGCTGCATGAAGTAAGCCTTGAAGGGCTGGCCTCCCCAAACCGTTTGAAAATGCACCCAGTCTGAGCACTGGTCCACCCAAGGGAGCAGCCATTGGTTCCTTCCTCTCAGTCTGCCCTGCTGGGGAAAGCTCCGTCCTGCTCTCTGCCCTCAACAGCAGTGATGTGCAAATTCACCAAAAGCAAGCAAGCGATGCATTTGGGTTCAAGAAATTCTGTCCTGGTTTCAACTTTGACAGCCACTAGCTCTGAGTGGGAAAACATATTTACCTTCTCTGATTGTGTTTCCTCATCTGAAAAACGAGGCTAAGAAGAGCATTTGGCCATCGGCAGCCTGGACCCTTAAATGATATGTTTGTAACTACTCCACATGTGGACTTTGCAAAGTGCTGACATGGAGCAGAAGACCTGAGAAAGAATAGACATTCTGTCAGTAAAGGAAGTTTAATTCAGTGTATAGTATGTGCTGAGTGCCAGGCCATGTGGTGCCGATGCTGTGTCTGGTTCCTGGAACACAGATTTTCCAGGAAAGAGTAGAGGGAAAGCAGAAATAACAAGCAATGCTTTCTTTGTTTTTGTTTTCTGTCTGCAAAAAATGCAGTTAAACAGGTATTCATTCAACACACATGGTTCTCGCATGTGATCTGCGTGACAGTTTTATGAGATAAAAACACCTCCTTGTCCATTTTTACAAATGCAGACTCTGGAGCTCAGAGACATTGAGGGCCTTGCGGGACACTGCAGAGAACAGTCTCAGAACCCAGATTCCAATGCCAAAGCTTTCTGTGAGGCCAAGTTGTGAAACAGAGAAGGGCTCAGGCTCTCAGTGCTGAGCTTGCTCCCATGAGGGGGTTCCTTTTCCTTTGGAATGTGTTTTTTCCACTGAACCACTTTGATTTTTCTTAATCCTCACGTACTCATGTAAACTTCATTTCCCTCTCCCTTTGCATCTTGGTATTTGTTTACATTTAAAAAAATATTTATTTATTTGAAAGGCAGAGTTACAGAGAGGAAGAGGCAGAGATAGAAAGACCTTTCACCTGCTGGTTCACTCCCCAAATGGCTGCAGTGGCTGGAGCTGAGCTGATCAGAAGACAGGAGGCTGGAGCTTCCTCCTGGTCTCCCATGCGGGTACCGGGGTCCAAGCACTTGAGCCATCTTCTACTGCTTTCCCAGGCCCCAGCAGAGAGCTGGATCAGAAGTGGAGCAGCTGGGACTCAAACCAGCGCCTACATGGGATGCCAGCTCTGTAGACACTGGCTTTACCTGCTATGCCTCCTCACCTGCCTCTTGTTTACATTTAGAAAAATTTCCTATCTGACCGCGGTCAGCTTGAAGACTAAGTCTGTTTCATAGTGTCTCTTTCTCCAAAAACCTCTCACACCATAGGTACAAACTAAATGTTTATATAATTTAGTGGTACACTTAGAATTTTTTTTTAAAACAACATTTTAACTTTCTTCGAAAAGGCAGAGAGACAGATCTTCCGTCCACTAGTTTACTCCTTAAATTCCTGCAACTCCGGGGCTGGATCAGGCTGATGTCAGGAGCAGGAACTCGATCCAGATCTCCCACATGGGTGGCAGGGACCCAAGTACTTGATCTGGTGTCTGCTGCCTCCCACGGAGTGTGGTAACAGGAAACTGGATCAGAAATGGAGGGACTGAGACACAAATCCACTCCCTCCAATATGGGATGTGGGCATCCCTAGTGGCTACTTAGCTGCTGTGCCAAGTGCCTACCTCATACAATTAGGATTTTATAGTACAACCTACTGGAAAGAGCCTATAGAAAGAATAAATCTCAACATGTCAAGGAATAGATGTTTTAGAGCCTTTTGGGACAGAATGACTGGGGCTCCAAGCTTCCCCCTAAGCAACCAGAACAGGTTGCCTGGTCACCCAGGCAGGCTCCCCAGTGCTGAGCACTGCTGGTAACTGGCTGCTCACTTCTCCACAGTCCTCTGTCCTGGGGAGTCCCTGTGGAACTGACATGAAGCGATTAAACTGTCAAGTGCAGAGGAGCTGGAATAAACTCCCAGACGCTCACAGATATCCAGCCCCAAGGGGCAGTCCCATTGTTTGGCTGTGTTTATCATTGGCCCAGTCCTGCTGACGCAGTCTGCTCCCACCAAGAAATCCCCAGAAAGCCACTGCCCTAGGGTCTCACCCTGCTCAGAAACACAGCCTGCTGAATGGCGGATGTCGGAATAAACCTCAGGGGGTGTTTTATGGAGAAATTAGTTATACAGGGACACATTAGATTTTGTTCATTTTGTATTTTACTTGAGTGCTTTATAATTTAGAACTAAGAGTACAACATCTAGGGGCTGGCACTGTGACACAGTAGGTTAATCCTCTGCCTGCGGTGCAGGCATCCCCTATGGGTGCCTGTTCTAGTCCTGGCTGCTCATCTTCTGACCCAGGTCTCTGCTATGGCCTGGGAAAGCAGTAGAAGATGGCCTAAGTGCTTGGGCCCCTGCACCTACATGGGAGACCTGGATGAAGCTCCTGCCTCCTGGCTTTTGATCGGCCCAGCTCCAGCCATTTGGGGAGTGATAGAACATCTTTCTGTCCCTCTCACTGTCTGTAACTCTACTTTTCAAATAAAGAAATAAAAAAAAAATCTTAAAAAAATAATACATCTAACTCTCATTTCATTTATTCATCCCCCAAATATTATAAGGCTCAACATAGGCCAAGTCCAGTGCTGAAGATACAGAGATACCACCACCATCATCATCATCACCATCATTTCCTAAATTCCTAAATGATGACAGTCAGTGTGGAAGGAGCACCTTTTGTTATTCATAGCAAGACCCTTTCAACCAACCTGAGTGGATATTAGTGAGGTGCCCCGGCCGTCCTCTAGAGATGTGTGGCTGGAGCAAGGGAGCCCACCTTGTAACTAGAAGGTGGGAACTGTCAGACTCCCACCCCCATCCCAGGGCAGGGGAACAGGCAGGAACTGCAGATCGAATCCTCCATCTATTGCCAACAATTTAACCAACTATGGTCATGTAATGAAGCCTCTAACAAAACCCAACAGGATGTGATTCCAGGAGCTTCCAGGTAGTGAAGGTGTGGCGGTGTTGTGAGGTGGCTGCCTGGGGTGGACAGTGAGGCTCCACCCCTCCTCCATTCCTTGCCCCATACACCTCTTCCTTTGGTTGTTACTGAGTTGTGTCTTTTATAATAAACCAATAAATGTAAGCGGATGTTTTTCTGAGTTTTATGAGCTGTTCTAGCAAGATAGTAAACCCGAGGAAGAGGTTGTAAGAACCTGTGATTGACATGTGGTCAGTGAGAAACACAGACTTGAGATTTCCACCTGAAGTACAGGGTAGCCAGAAGGGGTCTTGAGACTGACCCCTTAACCTGGGGGTCTGTGCTAATCCCAGTTGGTCAAGCAGTGAGTGTCCAAGTTGCTTGGTGTGAAAAATCTACTCGTTTGCTAGCAGAAGTATTTAGAAAACTGGTTTGTTATACCTCCTTAGTGTGCATTTTAGGTCATCTTCCACACTCAACTGAATGTGGGACACCTGTCCTATGTGGTGTAATACCCCAGGAGTTGGCTTATTTTGTGGACCCAAGGATACCCCTATTTTAGAGTTGAAGATTTAGAGAAGACAAAGGCTACAACTTTGGTAGGTAGAGCTAGTAGATTTAGAAGCACCTTCAGACATGATATTAAATGCAGGATAGCGCAAGATCACTGCTCTTTGGAATGTCAGGTCTTGGAGGAAGAGGCAGAGGATGAAACAGGTCTTGAAGATGATGGATTATTGGTGTAGCAATAGCAGCCATGGGGTGCTCTATGGAAGCCCAGTGGAGGTAAGGACTGTGCAGTCAGGGAAGGTCTGATGGAGGAGGTGATGTGTGCCCAGTCTCCATGGGCAAGTTGGACATTTCTAGTTGAAGCTTGGTAAAAGCACTCCAAAGCAGAGGAAGAAATGGTGAAAAAACAAGGACCTATGGCAAAAGGAGTCTTTTGGGGACTTATTAGAGTGACTGGGGCTCAGAGAGCATGGCAGGAGTGGCAGTGAGAAGGTATGCAGAGTTGAGGACTAAGGGAGATTTGGAGCAGTGGGTTGAGATTTCATCTTGTTAACAAAGAAATTATGTAGGGTCGGTCTGCATCAGTGCAGACACGGATCAGCTGCAGCAGCAGAAACTCATGGTGGTGCGTATCACCACGGGGTGCCATTTGTCTCATAAAGCAGTAGGCCTGTCTCATGCCGCTGCTTTCAGGAGTCGTGGAGAGCCTCACCTCCCTGGGTTTTTACTTTTCCTAGCTGGGGTGTGACTTTCTTCTGTAGATTCATGCTTGCGGACTCTGCTCTGCCATCCACAGGGTGTCCATATTCCAGATGGCTGGGAGGGTTGACTGCCGTGGAATTCCCTGATTAGAGTTTTTGTGTAGGGATCATTTGTGGGGTTTGCTGTGGGTTGATCAGAGAGGACCAGGATTCTTTATCCTCTTCTTTTTTTTAAGATGTATTTATTTGCAGGTTACAGAGAGGGAGGAAGAGACAGAGAGAGAGAGAACTTTCGTCTGCTAGTTCACTCCCCAAAGGGTTACAACAGCCAGGGCTAGGCCAGACCAAAGCCAGGGGCCAAGAGCTTCTTCTGGGTCTCCCACATGGAGGCAGGGGCCCAAGCACTTGGGACATCTTCTGTTGCTTTCCCAGGCACGTTATCAGGGAGCTGTATTGGAAGTGGAGCAGCTGGGATTCCAACAGGCTCCCATATGGGATGCTGGCATCACAGGAGGCAGCTTTACCAGCTCTGCCACAATGCCATCCCTGGACCAGGATTCTTCCGCATGACCAGATGGGAGGCTATTTTGTGGTTTCCTTGTTGTTTGTTTGTTTTTTAGTAGACTTCATTCTTTTAGGACCTTGTATGGTCATAGCGAAGTTGAGCAGAAGGTACAGAGATATCCCATAGATCCCTTGCCTCCACACATGCACATGTGTACTGTAATTCACTGTCAACATCCCACATCACAGTGCTACATGTTTTTACAGTCAAGGAACCTGTGTTGCCATATCTTCACCCAAAATCTATGGTTCCCATTAGGGTTTGCTGTTGGTTTACCAGGGTTTTACCAGGTTTATGGTGCACATATCTGCCATTATAATATGTTGCACAATAGTTTGTCTGCCCTAAAATTTCTCGGTACTCCATTTCTTCATCTCTTGCCTCTGCCACCCCCAGCCTCTGACACCCACTGGTCTTTGCACTGTTTCCATGGCTTTGCCTTTTCCTAATTTTCATGTAATTAGAGTTATGCAATATGTAGCCTTCTCAGATTAGCTTCTTATCAGTAAGCATCTAAGTTTCCTCTGTATTTTTTATGAGTTGATAACTAATTTCTTTTTCACATGGTGTAATATTCCTTTTTCTGAATATTCCAAAGTTGTATCCACCCACCAATTGGAGGGTTCTTGGTTCTTTGCAAATTTTGGCAATTATTGATAAGGCTACTATTAACTTCCATGTATAGAATTTTTTGTGGACATAATTATCATATCCTTGGGTTTATGCCAAGGAGTGTGATTGGTAGATTGTGTGAAAAAGATGTGTGTCTTCTTGAGTGGCTGTTCCATTTTGCATTCCTACAGCAATGAACGAGACTTCCTGCTGCTATACATTCTCACTAGCATCTTGTGTTGTTAGTGTTTTGTTTTCTTTTTTTTTTTCACATGTCAAATGATTTAATGATTTATAATTTCTTTTTTTTAAACTTTTATTTAGTAAATATAAATTTCCAAAGTACTGCTTATGGATTACAATGGCTCCCCACCCCCCATAACTTCCCTCCCACCTGCAACCCTCCCATTTCCCACTCCCTCTCTCATTCCATTCACATCAAGATTCATTTTCAATTATCTTTATATACAGAAGATTGATTTAGTATAAAGATTTCATCAGTTTGCACCCACACAGAACATAAAGTGTAAAGTACTGTTTGAGTACTAGTTATAGCATTAATTCACATTGAACAACACATTAAGGACAGAGATCCTACATAAGGAGTAAGTACACAGTGACTCCTGTTGTTGACTTAACAATTTGACACTCTTGTTTATAGCGTCAGTAATCACCCTAGGCTCTAGTCATGAGTTGCCAAGGCTATGGAAGCCTTTTGAGTTTGCTGACTTCGATCTTATTCAGACAGGGTCATAGCCAAAGTGGAAGTTCTCTCCTCCCTTCATTGAAAGGTACCTCCTTCTCTGATGGCCCATTCTTTGACTCACAGAGATGATCTTTCATTTAGTGTTTTTTTTTTTTTTTTTTTGCCAGGGTGTCTTGGCTTTCCATGCCTAAAATACTCTCATGGGCTCTTCAGCCAGATCCGAATGCATTAAGGGATGATTCTGAGGCCAGAGTGCTATTTAGGACATCTGCCATTCTATGAGTCTGCTGTGTATCCTGCTTCCCATGTTGGATCGTTGTTTCCCTTTTTGATTATATCAGTTAGTGTTAGCAGACACTAGTCTTGTTTATGTGATCTCTTTGACTCTTAGACCTATCAGTGTGATCAATTGTGAGCAGAAATTGATTACTTGGACTAGTGAGATGGCATTGGTACATGCAACCTTGATGGGATTGAATTGGAATCCCCTGGCATGTTTCTAACTCCACCACTTGGGGCAAGTCTGATTGAGAATGTCCCAAATTGTACATCTCCTGCCTCTCTTATTCCCACTCTTATATTTAACAGGGATCACTTTTCAGTTGAATTTAAACACTAAGAATAATTGTGTGTTAATTACAGAGTTCAACCAATAAAAGTGAGGGTTGGTGAGGGCCTGAACTGGAGAATTGAGTTAGGAAATTATTGGAACTGTTATAGGTTTAGGATTGACAGATCTTGGTGATGGCTGGGCCATGGGTGTTAAGGTAGAATGCTGAGGTCCTACCTTGGATGACAAGATGAATAGTCACAGTGCTTGCACACCAAGGAAAGCAAGGGAGCAGAACTGAAGCTCTTAGGGCTGCAATAAACTGCCTCATTATGAGCTGCTTGCTGCATCTGTGGATTTGGGGAGATGCTTAGGTGGAGACAGAAATAGAGATGTCGTTGATGTGACGATCTTAGCTGAATTCATGAGAGTCGATGTGACTCCCCATTTAGTGCTGGATTCTCCCTGCAGAAAGGTAAAAGAGGGCAGGAGATAGACTTGTGCACGGGAAAGAAGCCAGCACAGGGGTAGACTCAGGAAGAAGAGCCACAAAACTCGGCAGTGTCCTGCCCAAAGTTTGGTGTCTCGAGGAAGAAACACTGGATTGAATTATCTGGTTATGTCTGATTGCCTATAAATGGAAAGAGTAAATGGCACATAATTTGATTACAGCCCAGAATGACACCAGGTCTTGGGTCCAGCGCTGTGGCATAGCAGGTAAAGCTCCTGCCTGCAGTGCTGGCATCCCACACGGGCACTGGTTTGAGTCCTGACTGCTACACTTTCTATTCAGCTCTCTGCTATGGCCTAGAAAAGCAATAGAAGGTGGCCCAATCTTTGAGCCCCTGCACCTATGTGGCAGACCTGGAAGAAGCTCTTGGCTCCTGGCTTTGGATCAGCCCAGCTCTAGCCATTGTGGCCTTTTGGGGAGTGAACCAACAGATGGAAGACCTTTCTCTCTGCCTCTTACTCTCTCTAACTCATTCAAATAAATAAATCTTTTAAAAAATGATACCGGGTCTTGTCCCAAAGTGAATGCCACCAAGAATCTTGCCACATAATGGTCTAGAAAAGTTCCTTACAGGAGGTTGAGAATGAACTGAGTCATTAAGGATTGGTGGCATTTGATTTGTTTGATTCATGATTATTGACAACTCCTTCCTAGTACTTACTGTGAGTTGTATATGGTTTGACATGTTGGGAATACAGGAGCAAACTGGACCCGATCTTCATTGCTGCAGAACCTCAGATCTAGTGGGGAGTGTATGCAATACATGAACTTTAAAAGAGGCATGATGCAAAGTCTGTATTGTGCAGCAAAATTCAGCAGGATTAAGGGGGCTCAGAATTCCTGATGTAGGTGGAGTGGTCAGGCACACTCTCCCTAGAATGAGGATATCTGAGTAAAGACCAAAGTAAAGTTAGGAGGTGAGCTGTGTCTCTCCGGGTCTGAGAAGAGCATTCTATCTGGAGGAGTGGAGGTCACACAGATGACCTCTGACCCCAACCCCCTCAATGCTTCACGCTAAAGTGGTGCCCACGCCCTCTGATTGCAGCTTGTGTAGCTGAAATCACAGAACAAATGCAGCGTAAAAGAGGGAGCTGTTCCTGGGCCTCTTGCCTTTTTTTCTCATGTATCCCTTACAACTGTGTGAGATGGGGAATGTTTGCATTTTGCAGGAGAGAAACCCAGGCTAAGAAAGTAGATAATTTTTCCAAGGTCATCCAGTTAAGGAATGACAGTACTAGAATGTTCTTTGGAGTCTGTTTGGTTTCAACATCCTTTTTTTTTTTTTTTTAAAGATTTTATTTATTTATTTGACAGGTAGAATTACAGACAGTGAGAGAGAGACAGAGAGAAAGGTCTTCCTTCTGTTGATTCACTCCCCAAATGGCTGCAACTGCTGGATCTGAGCTGATCCGAAGCCAGGGGCCAGGTGCTTCTTCCTGGTCTCCCATGCAGGTGCAGGGGCCCAAGGACTTGGGCCATCTTCTACTGCTTTCTTAGGCCACAGCAGAGAGCTGGATTGGAAGAGGAGCAACCGGGACTAGAACTGGTGCCCATATGGGATGCCGGCGCTGCAGGCAGAGGATTAACCTAGTGCACCACAGCGCTGGCCCCTCAACATCCTTACTTTCTGCCGTATTCTATTCTCCATTCTCCACAAATAGCCCAGGCAACTCTGTTGACTATGTATTCACAGAACAGTTAGACTCTTGGCCCTGCAAGGGAGGATCTGGGCTGTGTTTGTTTTCTGTTGACCGGCTGACTCTCTACAAAGGTTTGGCAAGCCTCAGATAGAATCACAGAATCTATTTAAAGTTTTGCCCGAGACACATTTATATAGTCCAGTAAAACATGGAGTGCTGATCTCTACATAGTGTGTGCATAACAGATCTATCCCAAGGCGTTCCTTTGAAATGCTCAGGTCCCCAGAGATGGCTTGTGCTTGAGAAAGCTCATTCTGTTTATAGTTTTATGCACATTTTCTGACACTCCCTGGTGGTCTAGTGGTTAGGATTATACACACTTTCATAAAGCTTGGACTGAATTAAAACAATGAAATTACAATTGGATAGAAATGTTCTCTCTCTCTCATGTACATAAAAATAGTTCCATACATGATTGCTAGTGGGTCCAGAGCAGCTTTGTTCGTATTTGTTTTCGTCATTGTGTCTTAGTCTTTCTGCGCTGATCACCAGGTCGTGCAATCATGGATTCCCAGTGCATTTTTCTTTTTGGCAGCAAGCACCTGCTATCAGTGTCAGTACCCCAGAACGTTTTTAGGAACGTTTTGCTTTGGAAGCTGTTAGACTGAATCCAGTTGGAACAATGGGTTTTGCCCTTGGAGCATTGTCCTCATCCTAAGAATGACGACCTTTTATAAGGTAGAAAGGAGATGCTGGTAAGTGTTTAGATCTCTCAGGTGTATTTTTCCATGTTAGAAGACTCTTCTGTGTGGGGAAGAGCAGGATAAGAGGTTCTGCAAATCCAGGGATTTTCCCTTTTCCCAGCGGAGTTGTATGAGATATTCCAGGGATAGCCTGTTGATGGCTTGGATTCTTGGAAGATTTTTAAGCAAGGGAATGAACTGAAGAGATTTTAGACTTTTCATGGATTATTCTGTGGCAACAAGGATATGACTGTAAATTGAGTCAGTGGGACATCAGGGTGGCACTTTTTTGCTTTTTTTGTTCTTAATATTTACTTATTTTGAAAGAGTTACACAGAGAGGAAGAGACAGACAGACAGACACACACACATTAGTTCACTCCTCAGGTGACCACAACAGCAGGCACTGGGCCAGGCTGAAGCTAGGAACTTCATCCCTGTCTCCCTGATGGGTGTCAGGAGCCAAAATACTTGAGCCACCTTTCCTGCTTACCACAGGCCATTAGCAGGCAGCTGGATAGGAAGTGGAGCAGCCAGGACGCAAACTGGTGCCCATGTGTGATTCCATCATTGCAGGCTGTGGCTTTACCTGCTCCACCACAACACCAGCTCCAGCACTTTTTATCCTTAATGTTTAGTTTTAGGTTCTCCTACTGGGCCCTGCTATCTGTCATTAGGAACCCAAATCTGAGTTTGGGTTCAAGAGCAAAGCAGGTTCACATAATCACAATTTTATGTGGAAAAAAGGTGAAGCTGTTTCAACTTGAGAAGATTTTAAGTCACTTAAGTTTATTCTTATTTTACCAGTAGGTAGTGATTTGTATTGCTAGCTCTGCTTCTGGCTGGAATTCCTGGTGTTGACATGCCGGGTCACAGAGTCACTGACTTCTAGATAAAATGCGCTCCCCTTGTGGTGAGATAAGCATCCTCTGTCGTTAGGGAAGACATCACGTGGCACTGGTCAGCACCTCTGCATTCTCAGACGAGTCAGCAGAGACAAACCCAGGTCCTCAGGCTTGGAGCATCCTGGGTGCACGACTTCCCTTGGCTGCATTCAAGCCGTCCGGGCTCCTGGCGGGAGCAGCACCCGCCCTGTGCAGTGGTGCCAGGTGAAATCCATCCTCTCTACAGCGAAGCTCGGTTCTTACTGCCAGGGGAACCCTTCAAGTCCTCCCTGCCAGTCTGCTCCTCCTCCCTTTCCCTGTTGGAATTTGAGCCAGTTCAGCATCTTCCAGCTCGCACACGGGGTGAGTTGTGTGCTTCCTGCCAGCCTTCCTCACATCCTGCCCTAGAGAACAAGATGGACCCCACACACGCTGGGAGCTCACCCTGCGTATTCTCCCAGTGCTCAGCTCGCAGTGGCTGCGTCTGCCTGCTGCACTTCCCTGCCTCCTCCTGCTCAGGACCCCAGCCCCTTTCCCATCTTCAAAGTCCTTGTCCCTGCTGTTCCTTCTTCCTGAGAATAGTTGGCCCCTGTCTGTGGGCTCCTTCACCTGTGATGAGTGAGAGCACACGGCCACCCTCAGGTCCCTGGCACACACAGTGTCCAGCTTCTGCTCTTGTCCCTCACAGCCACTGTTGACCAGGCTGTGGAAGCTCGTCCTCATTCCCCACTCTGTACCCCTTCCCCACTGAACCTGCCCTGGTGTAATCACCACAGGCGCAGTCTCATTGTTGTGTTCACTGGAAGCATTCGACTTTCCTGGTACTCACAAAGCACGTGGGTGACCGCGTTGACAGTGACTGTTGACAGTGACTTCCTCTTATGAACTGCTTCGCTTCACTCTTTTTACCCCGACTTCATTGTTTCCTCAATCTATCCCTACCTGTCACAGAAGAATTCTGGTTTTTTTTTTTCTTTTTTTTTTTTCTTTTTTTTTTTTTTTTGTATATACTACTGCTGATCCTTTGCCTACTCCTGAGATGCCACATTTTCTCTCTTTGATGTTTTTATGGTGAATACAGAATCCTGGGAGTTTCTATCTGCTCCAGGTGTCAGTTATTTCCTGTCACTTTCTGACTCTGAAGGCTTGCTGGATCACTGTCTCCAATCCTTGCTACCTGCTAGACTTTTCCAGGAGTGCATTCCACAGTGCCTAAACCCAGCGAGTCTCACACTTACTCTCGATTTTCTCCCTAAATCCCATAATGTGTCCTTTGGTGTTCCTGTCTGAGGAGTCAATGATGCCTTGTCCACTTTCCTAATCCAGAAACAAACACCTCCCTCTTATTTATACCCCTAGCCTCATGCCGTCACCGGCCCAGCCTTGGTTCTCCTCATCTCGCTTCGTCTTCTTCCAGATCATGACCATGGAGAAGGCACCATCATCTCTCAGCTCCATTGCAGCCAGTCTCCTGCCTGATATCCCCACATACGCCAGCCTCACCCTGCCCCAGTTCTGTGGCACATTTGATATTTTCAAAGTGGAGGTGGGGTCCCAAGCCTCCCATCTTTCCCTAGGAACCTCTCAAACTCTCAGAAGTTCCATGAAGGCCAGGAGCAGGAGCTTCAGTGCTACCTGTGCGAGGCAGCCAGTCCACCTCTCAGCCCTGTGTGCTTCCTCCCCGTCTGCACTGAAGATTCTTGAAGCAGTGGTTTATGCACTGGGAGGTGCTCATTACAGTGGGTGCTGAATAGAGTTCACCGGAACTCAGAAAATGCTAGAACGTTTATTTATTTTTTAAAAAGATTTATTTATTTATTTAAAAGGCAGAGTTACAGAGAGGTAGAAGCAGAGAGAGAGAGAGAGAGAGAGGGAGGGAGAGAGAGAGAGATGTCTTCCATCCACTGCTTCACTCCCCAAATGGCTTCAATGGCCAGAGCTATACCGATCCAAAGCCAGGAGCCAGGAGCTTCCTCCGGATCTCCCACCTGGGTGCAGAGGCCCAAGGATTTGGGCCGTCTTCTACAACTTTCCCAGGCCATAGCAGAGAGCTGGATTGGAAGTGGAACAGCCAGGACTCGAACCAGCACCCACATGGGATGCTGGCAATGCAGGCGACAGCTTTACCCGCTATGCCACAGTGCCAGCCTCTAGAACGTTTATTTATGTTGGTTTTGTAGTGATACAATAAGTACAAAATGCAGCCTTTTACTGGTCTGCATGATTGAGGGCCTCACCTGTGCGTCTGTTGGGTGGGCACATGCAGTATGACGAGTGTCCCGTGGGAAGAGGCCTCCTCTCAGGGCAGGATGCAGCGATGTCCGTCGAATCGAGTTTGTTGTGACACTGTGTTGTTTGCAGGGCCTACTTACGTAGATGATAGTACTTAGTTTTAATTAAACAGCCCCTAGGAAATGCATAAGTGGCTTTAAAAGATCCCTGCAAGGAACCCATGGATTGAAGACAGTACTGTTAATTACTCTCCAAAAGGGAAACAAGTAGGATCCTTTTCCAGTTACATCACAGGAAACAAAGCTGAGCTAATAGCATTCCATAATCAATTATAAAAATAGTGTCAATCAGGTTATTGGAAGGAGGGCCATTCACTGCCCCAGGTCCACAGTGAGCACCTGCCACTCAGTATCTTGGGACATGGGATATTATTAAGTGGACAAATATAAAATATCCACATAATATGATATTTGTATTCTGCTTATAAGGTGTGTGTCTTATCTGCCTGTTGTCTGTATCTGGAAATGTTTAGAAAGCACTACCCTAAAATTTTGTGTGTCCTCTTGCCCACGTTAGAATACTACTGCTCTGTTTTTCTTATCTTAGCTCAGATATTGAATCCTTCCTGGCGGTTATCTCAAGTCTTACATTTATTTCTTTTTTTATAAAAGATTTATTTTTTTTATTTGAAAGTCAGAGTTACACAGAGAGAGGAGAGGCAGAAAGTGAGAGAGGAGAGGTCTTCCATCCGGTGGTTCACTCCCGAATTGGCCACAACGGCCGGAGCTGCACCTATCCAGAGCCAGGAGCCAGGAGCTTCTTCTGGGTCTCCCACGCAGGTGCAGGGGCCCAAGGACTTGAGCCATCTTCCACTACTTTCCCAGGCCACAGCAGAGAGCTGGATAGGAAGTGGAGCAGCCCGGTCTGGAACCGGCGCCCCTATGGGATGCTGGCGCCTCAGGCCAGGGCGTTAACCCGCTGCATCGTAGTGCCGGCCCCTTACATTTATTTCTGAAGTGATTTAGTTTCTTCTTCTTAGCTGGTATGTTCCATACAGAGGAGAATATGTCTGCTTTTGCTAATCTCTGTAGTTGTAGCCCCAAATATTCTGACCTCACAGGGTGCGTGTTGACTCACTCACTGGGAATGAACGCATGTCAGGCATTGTGCTAGTGCATTACAGTGTTTATTATGTTGCCTATGCAGTCCTGCTCGGTACAGAATATACTGGGAGCTCTGTGCTGGGTTCTGTCACCAAGCCCATTAAAGAGCCAAGATATAAACCTTTCTTCCCCCAAGTAATATGAATCCTTCGGTAGCAATTCAGAGACGTTGTATCTGCTCATTCTTTAGATTTGTTTGTTGTTTTGAAAGGCAGGGCAGTGTAGATAGGGAAAGATCTTCCATCCTGTGGTTCACTCCCCGAATGACTACAGCCAGATCTGGGCTGATGGAAGTCAGGAGCCAGAGCCTGGTGCTGCATCCTGGTGTCCCACATGGGTGGCAGGGGCCCAGGCACTTGGGCCACCCTCCACTGCCATCCCAGGCCCATTATCAGGAAGTTGAAGCAAGCAGGCGGGACTTGAACCAGTGCTCTGATACAGGACACTGGCCTCACAAGCGGAGGCTTAACCAACTGTGCCACAACATCACCCCTGTGTCTGCTCATCCTGATCTCTCATTTGCTTCTCTGTGCCCCCTTGCCTCAGACATATGAAGTCATGTGAGTGCTCAAGGACTCTCTGATCCTTGTCATCCCAGGGCTGGGAGTTCTGTGGAGAACTCCTTTGGTATCAGGACAAGCCCACTGTTCAATGGTTTGGGTGGGCTTAGTGCTTTCTGTTTCCTTGACGTGTTTTTCATTAGTCCCTAAAATCTTGCACAAATGCACATGGCCTTCTCTTGGGTCTGTTCAGAGAAATGACTCCTCCCTGGTTACACTGCAAAACAAACAAACAACAACAACAAAAAACAAACCCACCTCGGTCTTCCCTTCCTGGGTCTACTCGTGCCAGCCCCTTTTGAAGCATTCATCAACGAGTATCTTAATTCCAAGAACTTGAACACCTTTTATGGAAGGGGGTACCTAGTGTTTCAGAGGCAACTGCAAACACTGCATGCCAGTTTCAACACCCTGATCCAAAAGAAACAGGAAGAGTAGGAGGGGACTCATGCAAGTTAGTCAGGTGGGCTGGTCATCAGATCAGTTTGGGAGGATTATGTTGGAATTTTCACGCGTGAAGATTCTCTTTCGTCTAACGCCTGGTGAGTCAGTGGGCACATGAAGGTGTCCTGCTCGTGTGCTCTCCTTGACACAGTGCCAGAGGTTGCGAGGTAAGACCAGCAAAAGGGGCTTTCAAATGCAAACTGTCTTGGAGTTTTGATGTATATCAAAGGCTGTAAATTCCTATGGGTATTACTCCACCAAAAAATTTGTTATGAGCAAATATTTTCAGGCATCCAGAAAAGTTGAAGAAAACACAATGCCTACATACAGTTCCTATACCTGGATTTTGTAATGTTTGCTTCGTCTGTAAACGTATACAATGGTGGGTTTAGACATAGTTTTCCAGATTATTTGAAAATAAATTAGAAATTCCCACAAAGTACAATGCAAATACATGGCTTCCAAAAGTTTTTGCACCAAAGTAGATTTATGTTTTAATTCCATTTCCCATGAATAATTTTCAAGGTACTTTTATATACTTCATGCTCACATTTGCTGAATATCTCAAGAGAGTTGTTTATAGATTTTTTTTTTTGCATCAGAATCCAAAGTGTATGGATTTCTTTTGATGTTATATATCTTTTTTTTAAAAAAAGATTTATTTACTTATTTGAAAGGCAGAGAACAAAGAGGCAAAGGCAGAGAGAGAGAGAAAGAGAGAGAGAGAAATCTTTCATCTGCTGATTCACTCCTCAAATGGTTGTAATGGCTGTGGCTAGGCCAGGCCGAAGCCAGGAGCCAGGAGCTTCTTCTGGGTCTCCCACCTGGGTGCAGACTCCCATGGACTTGGGCCATCCTCCACTACATTCCCAGGCACATTAGCAGGGAGCTGGATCTGAAGTGGAGCAGCTGGGACTTGAACTGGTGCCCATATTGGATGCCGGCACTGCAGGGAGAGGCTTAGCCCACTATGCCACAGCGCCTGCTCCAGCCGAGTGGCTTCTGTATTTGACAGGGGTGAATACGGGCTTGAATAAATTCAAACTGCAATGCCTCAGGCATACTATGTATCTGCTTCTCAGCTTCAGGGGTGAACACCGGCTAGACTGAGCAGCCACTAGGGCCAGGGCTCATGCAAGGTGTTCTTCAACTCCTTCTGCACATTAATAGCCCCGACCGTGGCTCCTCTCATGAGTATTTGGGGAAGACTATGATTACATAGAACTTTTAGTGACTGAGGTCTTATTTGGAATTTGCTTTTTGAGGATATTAATAATTGGAAAATTACCAGGAAGGCGCTTTTACCATGTTTAGTTCTGAGAACTGCTTCCCTCCTTCCCACTCTGTCACACCTCCTTCATCCATATTTCTATGTGTTAATAGTCGGCATTTCACTGATGGTCCTGAATCATCAAAGCAAGGTTTAGATAAATTTGCCACTCCGTGCTTATTAAGGAAAGAAAAGCTTTTGACGATAGAGACTGACGCAAAACTTTTCTGTCATCTCCTAAACTAGACACCAAGCAGATTAAATAGAACTTTCACTATGAGCTTGAGAGATGAAAAAGCCCCTGATGGCCCCTTGCCTTGCATTGGCATAGATACATTGATTGCCCTGACTTCTCTTACGACACAGCATTACTGTTTTCTCGGTGCAGTTGTTGAGCCATGGATGGCTAGAGGAACCACGAGGGGCAAGTTCTTGGTGCCAGGCTCCAGCTCTTCCCTGCTAGCATCAGCAGGTGCACCGTGTGGTGGCTTCCCCCATGCTGGGAGTCTGACTCAGACTCTGGACCTCCCGCCCGCCTGATCATGTTGCCCCTCCTTGTGCCCACATTTGTCTGCTCATGGGCCCTTATCCAGTGTCATCTCTGGGTTTGCCTCGCTCTCAGCCCGATGCTGACCTACTTCTCACTCCTGATCAACAGTCTGACCCACTCTCTAACTGGGTCACAGTGCAGCTCCAGGCTCACTTTTCCCTGGTGTCAGGAGCAGGGACCAGTGTCTTTTTCTTGGCTCACAGGGATTGTACCTGCTATTCCAGGCCTCTCTCTGGGCTCTCTGCTTCTGGGCAAGAGGTGGAGTACACACAGGTAGAGTGCAGAATACACCTTGTCCAGGCTGAAGCCAAGGGTGAGATTGAAGGAGTCAGGGGGAGCTTACACCTGGATGTAGAGGAAGAAGCGGGAGACCTGGTGAACAGAAGCGTTGAGCAGGAGTCTGGGTGCCAGGCCAGGCTCAAGGGACAGCAGAGGCTTTTTGCTGTCTGCAGAGCTGGGCTCCTACAGCTCCCTCTTGCTGCATGCAGGTGCCTTAAGCAAAGTGTGGACTGGGAACAGGCACGAGGATCAAGGGACAAGCAGCAGGGCAGGCCCAGAAAGGAGACTGCATTTGTTAATAGTGAGAACGGGGGCCCAGGAGCCTGCGGCTGGATTTTAGAGAGGTGGCTCCACAGAGGGAAACGAACAAAGTGTCTGGAGTTCAATCCCCTGAAGTTCCTCTGGTAATGCCTCTGTGACCTTAGGACAAGTGGCTGACCTTGAAGCCTCAGGAACTTCATCTGTGAATTGGGACCACCATGAACTTACAGGAAGCCAGGCAGTGCATGGGCTGCTGTGTCTCAAAGAGCCAGGTGACGCACCGGGTGCAGTGTGGGCAGTTCTTGAACCCCCACTGGAGAGGCTCGTGGAGGGCAAGCCGCAGGTGCACTGGTATCCACTTAGACGGAGCTTCCCTCACTGCTGCTCCCTGCCCTCCCTCTGTGTCACAGCCACCTCATTTATGTTCCGATATCGACCTGGCTTGGCTGGTTTCTCTTCCCGCTTTGCCTTGGCAGTTTGTCTCCTGCAACCATAGCCTCTAATTTTCTTATTGTATAATTGCCCTTAAGTCTGTGATTCTAGCTTGTTGCTGTTTCCCCATAATTCTTTAAACAATGAGTACAGCCGATAGTCCCCCCCGGCCCAGTTCTGAATGTGTTCTTCTGTGACTGCAGGAGTGTCACCCGAAAAACTGCAAGTGCCCAAGGATAGCAAGAGCCTGAGCCTGTGGCGCTCACTGCAGCCTGTGGGTCCCGGCCAGGGCAGCAGGGCAGCCTGGGCACTGAACGCAGCGTTCCTGAGTGAGTGGATGCATTTCCTGGAGGCCTGTGCTCCGACTTGTGTCTCTGCTCTGATATCTGGGCAGTGGGCCCACTGCTGTCCAGCCGCAAAGATCTCTGTGGGGACAATGGCAGATTGTCCTGAAATCCTTCCATTCTGTTTTTTTCCATCTCGGAATTTCACTGTGCCTTCAGCAAACCTCTCTTCCTGCCCGCCTGTCTTATTCGGCCACCTCATCTGGAACTTGATGGCTAACTCCCGGGGTGGGGGAAGACAGGGGCCTTCTGCTGGCCATCCCCGAGGCCAGAGGACGCAGAGACGCAGCTTGAGCCCCCACTGCTGTGGGGAGGGTGTTTTCCTGTTTGGCATACTGCACCTTTGGAGGGAGGCTCTGGAGAGGTCTGTGGGTCTGAAGATGGGGTGTCATTGTCTGATCCTGACTCTGAGAAGTGGACGTGTAGACCAAGAAGCTGTGTACCTTCCATTCTAGGTCTCTCCAGAGGGTGTGAAGACCCTGGCCTGGGTGCTGTGTGAGGTCTCAGCCATCTCACTGTCCCCCACGCTAGATTGCAAGCTTCTACAAGTTGAGGATGATGTCCACCTTACTGTGGTCTTAATGGCCGTGGTTACACGGCGCAGCCTATGTGGTTTTGCAGCCATGGCATGGCTCCTGCAGGAATGAGTGCACACAGATACTTGAGCCCTCTGATCCTCCGTCTCCTCGTCTTGTAAAATAGGCGGTGTGTGCTTAACCTCCTACAGTGGTCTTGTGGATTAAGGGAGATCATGCAACTCGGAAGTACAACGTACTTGTTATTTTTAAGCCCTATAACCGGTGGCTGTTATAACAATAGCTACTATTTCCCCTCAAAGAGGTTCTCTCCCCGTGAGCCTTTCTTTTCGATCTTGAAGTCTTCTCGTGTCAGCCTTTCTCAGGATTGTCTCACGTCTCCTGCTGAGGTTTCCCTCCATTCCCCTGCGTCAGGGTGTCAGGGTTGGTTCCCTTACTGCTCCATCTCTATTCTAACCCCCTGCCTGAAACAGGTGCCCACACCTGCTACTTCCTCTTTCCCCTCATGCTGCTCCAGGCTTGCCATCTGGTTAAAGAGTCTTGGTATTTGTGGGACCTCTGATGTTCACCTGGGATTGTGCAGAGTGAGCCATGCCATGGTATCCTCAAGGCATCCGAAAGACGTTTCACCCAGCGGAGCCTGGGCACAGCCCCTGGGGCCAGGAGGTGGTGGAGCTGAGAATCTGGGCTTTCGCTGCTTCCCCTTGGGCCTGCCTGTAAAGTGGGCTCTTGCCAGGCTGCCAAGCCCTGCATCCCCTGCCCCTGTTTGAATCAGCTCCCACTCTCCCCTCGGATTTCTGGGTTCAGTGTTATTTCCCCTGTTTACCTGGCTGACCTTGTGGCAGGCCTATAGAATAAAATTGATCAGGTTTGTGAGCTGAAAGACCATGCCTTCACCATGCCCCTGTGTGACCTCATGCCCCTACCTGGCCACACCTGTGCACCCACTGGCCAATCAGGTTTATTAACCACTCCCCTTTGGAAGTGGATTAAAAAGCCTGGGACACAGTGGGCTCTCTCTCTTCCTTCCATTTTCTGGCCTTTTGTCAGTGTGAGCCCGTGCGACCCTGCACCTCCAGGGCGCGTGGCCTTTGGGCCACCGCCCCAAGCTTCCTGGCCTAGATGCTCCTCCATGTGGCTGGCTCCTGGTACTTGGTGTGAATCCAGATTTCTCTCTTTTAGATGGGGCCCTCACTCTCTTATACATTTCTTTCACTGAATAAAAGCTTAAAACGTATCATGCTGCCTCGTTCATTTGTGCCGGTATTCAGAATTCTTCTCTGAATATTAGGCAAGAACCTACACAGGCGTATTAATATTGGGAATTTATTAAGCACAGTGATATTGTATGGCACCCCATAGTCTGATATCATATGGCACCCTAGGGTGGGCCTTTTGGGGGAACTTAAAGGGGCCATATTCCGATTTCAGCCTCACCTTCCCTCCTGTCACGGCCCTTACCGTGTGTGTTCTGCCTTGAATCGCGGTTATTCCATCCGGGCCCTCCTATCCCACCCCCTCTTTTCTGGCTCTTCCCCAGCCTGCCTGGTGCAGTAAGCACTCGACATGCTCCCCCAGAAATCCAGCAGCAGGAACTCCCTCTTGGGCTGCGATCTTTGCAGTCTTCGCTTTATCGCTCAGCAGAGAGGGGCCTGTGGACTGGGAGTGCGGAACACTGGAGTTATGATGCTCTTTTGGAAAGCGTTTATGATATCTGACTCTCTCAGTCATTTTAAAGATGCAGTGCAAATGGCCTGGCACGAGTTAATTTTTGGGTGAGAATACAGAACGAACTGTAGATGCCGATTGCTCAAAAACCCCAGGGAAGCACCCACCTCTGGGTGCGCCCTGCAGCCCCCTCCTCTTGTTTCACCCGACTCCCATCTCATGCTGGCCCTGGCTACATGGATAAATCCCTAGCATTTTCTCTTTTTTACTCATGAAAAACCATCAACTTGCTGCTTTTCAAATGCAGTTGAACAGATAAACCTCTGTGTAGAAAACAGACAGGAGAACTGCTTGGACTGACTGAATCGTGGGCCAGGGGTCCAGAGGCTCGCTCAGGGGTCCTGGCTTCCACACTGCCTGCATGCCCCTCTGCCCCCAGGCAGCCTTGTAGGGCCTGCAGGCTCTCAGGGGGAGGGTTAGAAACTCATGGCTCTAGAGTTCTCTCCTGTCACTATAAATATGTGCTCAGCAGTTAAACTGCCTCCCTTGGAGCTGACTTAGTTTATGGCAAAACACTGGAGCCTTAATCCCCACCCTTTTGCATCTTGAAAGGACTTGGATGCGACTTGCTCTACCAAACAGGAACACATTCTGCAAAGCTACAAAAGCAAAACGAAATGCACAGAGCACTAGCACAAAATGGGTTGTCCCCACATGGCCTTTGGTGCACTGTACGGTAGGACTCGGGGGACATGAAAGCAAAGTCTTACAGATGCCTTTTCTCTTTGTTTCTGCAAGTGTTTTGGTTGGATGTATTGACTATGGTGATGGTGATTCTCATCATTGTCTATCAAGCCAGCCTTGGCTCATTGACTCACCTGGTTGTAAAGCTGACTTGGGCTTCCAAGAGGGGCTGAGACAGCTCCTCAGTGGCTCTGTGTCATTCTGGCAAGGATGACAGCTGCATGAGCCACACAGCTCTAGGTGGGTGGTTATTAGCAACTCTGCCCCCACCCTGGTGGGCTGACAGTAATGCAGGGATCGTCATTGCGGAGTTGGAGAAGAATGAGGGGACGGTGTCAGCATGGCCATGGGTTGGCAAGGAAGTCATGGTCAGTAGTGGCGGTGGGGACAGGGCATGGCCTGCTTAGATTTCTGATATCTAGGATTTATCTTTCATTAAATAAAGTCCTGCTACTCGTTTCACCGCATTCTCGTGAGGGTTCAGTGAGATACGGGAGGAATGTTGCAAGGGCCCTAAATACGGTAGCCCTGCAGAAAGAAGGCGTTGGCTCAGATTATATTTGCACACAATAGAAGAGCTTGAAAACCCGGGGACATGCGTGGTAGTTCCGAGGCCACTTGTGATTTTCCTGGTGGTTTCTTGTGTGCACTGTGTTTACCGTGTCTCAGTGCTGCCCCAATCCTTTGCAGGATCTCCTTGTTGCAAAAAGCCAAAAAATATCAGAACTGCAATAGAACCTAACTGACATCTGATTTCATTTTGCCAGAGAGAATTAACATCACCGAGAGTGAGTAGTTTCCGCAGGGACGCAGGACACGTCCGCAGCCCCCGACCCACGGTCTGGATCGTGGGAAGTACTTAATACCCCTGCAGATCTGAGCTGCCGTGGAGTGTCAGTCAGGATTCTGTCAGCAACAAGGAACAGGAAACCTGACTAACAGTGGCTTCAGCTGTTTATCTAATAAGCCTGAATGTGACCAGAACCTGACATTTTTCCCCCAGGCTTACAGAAAGGGATCAACTCCTGTTCTTCAAATGTGGTTCTTCTCTGATACCCTCAGCTGTCAGTGTATTGCCTGAAGTCAGACAGTCTGGAATCTTCCATTCCTGGCTCCACTGTTTACCAGCTGTGCACCTGCAAACAGATCACGTCTCTTACCTGTGCCTCACTTTCCTCATCTGCAAATGTTAGCCAGTGCTTCTGCCTCATAGGAATACATGTGATAATGAGTGGGAATGACTGGGAAAATAAATGAAAAGGAGTGGATGATGAATGGAAGTACTTAGTGCAATGCATACTTCAGAAGTGAGGCTTAAAATGCAGGTGGAGCAAAGAAACAATAGGTAATACTTATAAGATGCCTCCTATGGGCTCAGCCCCATTCCGTATGTTTTTGCAGTTATTAGATCAGTTCAATCCTTATAACAAATGCGGGAGGAAGGCTGTCTTGCTTTATTCATTTCACAGCAGAAGGAATGTGAAGTGACCATCTCAGGTCACTAGGATTCAAATGCAGGCTGTCTGGACCCAGCTACGGTGTCTGTTCTCTATGTTAAAGTGATTCAGGGGTTTGCAAAGGGAACCTGGCTGTCATCTCTCCAGTTCTGTTTGTACTGGTTTGGAAAAGATGGGAACCCTGAGCTGTCTGTGTACTTGAGCTTTGGCTGTAGGATGCCAGGCCTCTTCTGCAGGAGTGTGGGCCCTGCCTCCATCCCTAGTTGAGTGAGGGTTTGTGAAGAGCTGAGATCCCGGGTGGTGGTATCTTTGAAGAGGATGGGTTGGAGCAGGACTGACCATTCATCATATCTCCCCGTGTGAGTTCCATGTCAACACAGATTTGTGTCGTGTGCTAGCCCTGGTCCTTAAGGAAGCGGATATCAGGCTTTGAAGATGGCCAGGACAGCCCTGCTGGCAGCAGACGGAGCAAGGGCTCGGAGGGTGTGTCAGAGTGCTTTGCAGTTCTCTGATTTCAATATCCTGCAGTCTCAGAGATTTACAGCCGCCCTGTGCTTGCCTGTGCCTCCCTCCCTGCCATCGCTGCTCATTTATCTGGCTTGCTCCCCCCACAGCATTTGCAGTTGTGACAAGTACTTCTGGAACAATATCAGCTGTTCCTCTCAGTGCCTGGGCACCGGCCCTTCAGGAGCCTGCCGATGCTAAGGGCAAAGTGGTCTGAGGTCCTCAGTGTCCTTTCTCGGGTGCTCCATCAGCCACGCCGCCTGCCGGGTCCCTGCTGTCCTTCCTGCAGAATCCCAGAGGCACTGTCGTCACAACATCTGCAGCTCCTCTGGCCCCAGGCTGACTCGGCGCTGGTGCAGTGTGCAGTAGGCACTTGCAGATTCAGAATCTGAGGCTAGGCTACATTTGAAATATTTCTCTGTATCGGATGTGTCACACCTGTGCACTGTGTGGCTGCCAGTATGTGTTGCTAGTGATTTTGGAAGCCTGCAACCCCACTTTTCCCTTTTCTTTAAAAAAAATGAAAGATTTATTTATTTATTTGAAAGAGTTACAGAGAGAGGGAGGTAAAGAGAGAGAGCGAGCTCTTGTATCTGCAGGTTCACTCCCCAGATGGCCACAATGGCCGGGGCTGGGCCAGGCCAAAGCCAGGAGCCCAGAGCTTCTTCCAGGTCTTTCATGCGGATGGCAGGGGCCCAAGCACTTGCGCCATCTACTGCTGCTTTCCCAGACCATTAGCAGAGAGCTAGATTGGAAGTGGATTGGCCGGATGCCCATATGGGATACTAGTAATGGAGGCAGTAGCTTTACCCACTAAGCCACAATGCCGGCTCTCTTTATATTTATTTATTTGAAAGGCAAAATTACAGAGCAGGAGAGACAGAGAGAGATCTTTTACCTGCTGCTTCACTCCCTGAGTGGCTCCAATAGCCAGGGGAAGACCAGGCTGAATTCAGGAGCCTGGGACTTTATCTGGGTCTCTCACATGGGGCAGGGACCCGAGCTCTTGGGCCATCTTCTGCTGCTTTCCCAGGCACGTTAGCAGGATGCTGGATCAGAAGCAGAGCAGCCAGAACTCAAACCCGCATTCATATGGGAAACCAGTGTAGCAGGCAGTGGCTTACCATGCTGAACCACAACTCCCACCCCTGTATTTCCTTTTATCAGCACTTACCTGGAAATTACTCCTTCCTCTGACCTCAGTATCATTCCTGAAGCAGCAGAGTAGATTAAATGAGCCCCTAAATTAGGATCAGCAAACCACCCCCCCTTTTTTTTTTGACAGGCAGAGTTAGACAGTGAGAGAGAGAGAGAGAGAAATGTCTTCCTTCCATTGGTTCACCCCCCAATATGGCTGCTACGGCCTGCATGCTGCGCCGATCCAAAGCCAGGAGCCAGGTGCTTCTCCTGGTCTCCCATGTGGGTGCAGGGCCCAAGCACCTGGGCCATCCTCCACTGCCTTTCTGGGCCACAGCAGAGAGCTGGACTGGAAGAGGAGCAACCGGGACAGAACCCAGCACCCCAACCAGAACTAGAACCGGGGGTGCTGGCGCCGCAGGCGGAGGATTAGCCAAGTGAACCGCGGTGCTGGTCAGCAAACATTTTTTTAAGACAGGCCCTGGAGAGATGCTAAGTGTTTTAAGGTTTTCAGGCCTTCTGGTCTCTGTCATAGCTACTCAGCTCTGCTCTTGTAATGAGAAAGCAGCCACAGACAATGTATAAATAATGCCTGGGACTGTGTTCCAATAAAGCTTTATTTATACCAACAGGCAGTGGGCCAGATTGGTAGTGGCTTTGGCGCCAGGAGCATGAACTTCCCTGGACACATCCACTCCCTCTTTTGGCCAAACAGCCAGCCATACCTCCAGTGTTCAGGGAGTCTTTTCTGGAGTCTGTCTCTTTCTCCAGGGTGAGTTTGACTGTCTTATTTCAGACCACAATTCTCTCCTCTGCATCACCCAAGAGTCTGACTGTCTCCGACCTCCATCCTCTGGCCTGCCACTCAGACTCCTATCAGCACATTCATTCAGTTGCACATTTGGTCATCTATTTATCCAGTTAATGTGGAGTGCCTACTGTGTGACAGGCTGTCATTGTGCTAACAGCCATGGCGTCAAGTGAACAGCAGAGGACACGGTCGGAGTTTGCAGTTTAGTGTGGAAACAGTGAGTTGAGCTACTCTGTGCTTGCAAGGGAGAATAATTTATATATGAAATGGATGATGCAAATGTTAATGTTTAGTCCCTGCTTAAACACCCTTCAGTGGCTCTCAGTACTGATGGAGGGCCACTGGCTCTGCGTAAGTAGGGCCACCTGGAGTTGGCCAGCCCGCCGCATCTGCAGTGTGTCGTGTTGATTTGCTGAGCCTTGAGAAGTGCTCACCCTCTGAGGGGTAGCCACCATCTGTGGCCATGTTGGAGCAGTTGGGAAACTCTGGCCCAGAGTCTGTGACTGGGAGATCTTGTAGCGGCTCATGGTGGCTTCCATGGTGTCGAGGTAGAACAACCCCCAAAACTGGTTAGAGGAGTTGCTCTAGAACCCCTAAAACTTGGTCCACTCTGCCGACGTGCAGGAAGTCAGTCACTGACATCAGGCTGTTGGAAGAAATGAGGCGTTTATGGCGAAGTGCAGAACAAGGAGCTGGGCCGCTATCACTTAATTCCCAGGCTCCCTCGGGGTTATGAGTGGAAAGTCTTACAGATTGAAGTTGGAGCTGAGAGGTGCGTGTTTAGCTCATGTCCAAGTTCCTGTTGGTCTGCAGTGCCTGTAGCCTCCTGGGATTGGCCAGCAGGATCACATCCTTTGGGGAATTTGGATGATGGCAAAGTGGACCCCAGTCAGTCTGGGGTCTACGTGTGGGTGTGCTTTTTGCTCAGAGTCTGGGGTTCCCAGAAGACGAACTGCTTGGGAAAAAAGCAAGATGTTGTCTGTTGGAGATACAGATGAACTTGTGAGTCTGGTGATTAGAACCTTGTGGGGCCAGCTGCACCACTCCTCTTCAGTGAGTTAATTTTAGCTTGGGCCCTGATGGTATCTAGCATCCACATTCAAGGCACTGTGTCAGGTCTCCATTTCAGCGCACCTGTCTGCTCCAACCTTCTCTGCTGGGGTCCTCACACTTGCTCAGTCATGGAGACGCCTGGGGCTCCTCGGCCCTCCTTACATCTCTAAGCCTGTCCCCAACTCTATACGTCACACCCACACTTGCCATGTGGAGCCCCCTGGCTCCCGTGCACCTCCCAGGTCTGGAATAGAGAATTGGTTGCAAACCCTCTCCTTTCCAGGGACTTTAGAACTATCCTTTCATAATTTCGTGCTTTTAATTCTGCAATTAAAATGTTCTTTGGGTTCTCTTTGGTTCCCTTCTGTGTGTTCTTGGTTGTCCCAGTTTTATTCTCCCTAGAGCTTTCCAGGATGATTTTCTGGGACCTTCTTCATTCATCTGCTTCATCTCTCTGCATCAGAGATGAGAGACATCAGCTATGAGTCAAGGAAGGGGTGTGGTCCACGTCTGGGCCACCCAGGCTCCTCTTCATCTGCCTGAGCCCTGATGAGTGTGGAGCATCATGGTGAGTCCTTGACTCTCACTCCACAGCTGGCTTGTCGGGGAACCCAGTTTGGTGGACATACTCAGGCCTCGCTGTCTCATGACCTCGAGGACAGGGAAGGCCCTTTGGAGCCTCCTTCCTGGGCGAGATGCTCAGATTAAGTAGAAGTAGCCAACTCTGAGGATGCTAGCACCCTGTCCCAGCCTTGTAGACCCTTGGTGAACATACCCCACTCCCCTCAGGCTCTTTAGAAAAACACATGTTTGGGACAAACTGCAAATCAGAAGTTCAAAAGATACTAAGGATTAGGAAGATTACCTGGCTTTGCTGATCACAATTAACTCTTAGTTCTTTGGACGACTTGAATGTTAGTGAAGTAAGGATATTTCTGCTACATGTCCAGTGATGTGAGTGGATTTAAAATATAAATCTGTGGATTTGCACAGTTTGCACTGAATCCTGGCTTTCACGCAGGTCCCTGTAAGAGGGGGATGCCAGTGACGTGTGGCCGACTCATTGACTCATTCTTTGAACACACATTAAATGAGCACTTCCCGTGCGCCAGTGTAGTGTGGAATCCTCAGAGACTCTTCTAAGTAGATCATTTGGTCCCTAATCTTATAGAAATAGAAGTCGGGGCTTGGAGGAGTCAAACGTAGTGGCCAAGGGCTTGTGGGTGTGTTGCTGGCATATGGAAGCATGCATCCGATTTCAGGACCTGCTCATGTGACCACCCTTCCTGCCCTTGCCAACAAACCCAGCGTGATTCAGCTCCCACTATAGCGACCTGCACTGTAAGCTGTGGATTAAGGCATATATGCCAACACACAGGGGGCAAATCCTTCGTGGCTTCCTGTCTCTTTTCCCTTCATTCGTTCACTCATCCGTCTCTATTCATCCATCTACCCAACATCTACCCTGTCATTACCAAAGAAGATCACGCCAGGGAGAAAAGAGAATCAGAATTTAGAAGTAGTTGGGCTATTAGACTTAGATATTTCTCTTTTCCTCATTTATCTCAACTGGAAAATTTGGATTATTATGGTAATAATAAAACCTGTATCTCAGGTTTGTTGGTAAGAATTAAATGAGGTGGCCTCTGTAAAGCTGTCAGAACAGAGGCTGTCAGTTTATTGTGATATCATTGTTATTTATTATCATTCAAACTATATTATGTTTCATTTTATAGAGTGTCCAGAACCTTAACAGATGTTGTCAGGCGAAGTACTTGAAATGTATGGAATATGAAACTGGATTTCAGTGACTTTGGGATCTGTGATGATGAAGCAGAGATGGAGACGGCCCTGCAGTTAATATTCCTGCCTTTGGTAACTAAGAATTTGCTGAGCAAATAGGCAGAGCAACGTAACTACTTGAGGGCATATTTAACCTCCAAAGCACTTTGAAAGGACCCGTGTACCAACAACACTATGTTTGTTGAGTTTGAAGCTATTTTCTTTCTGCATTAAAATAGATCCCCAAGGACTTCTTCTTTGTGAAGGTCACAGAATGACTTCCAGTTCCCACATTTATACTCTGAATGACTCCAACAAATCTTTCAATGAATCTGAGCTTCGGTTCTCTCTTTTACAATTCAGTACTCATCTGTTAGGATTTCAGCGATACCATTAATGTACTCAGTATATTTATTGAATGCCTGCTACATTCTAAGCTCTGGATTCAGGACTAATGAATAAAAATCAGAAACAGTGGATTTCTTGGTCTCATGGAGTCTACAGTCTTTTGGGGCCAATAGTTGGACAAGTAGCACAGTACCTGGTGTAGATGCACAGTAATTAGTTGTTCCTGCCCCTTCTGTAAGTGTAGGGGTGCCCGCTGTCCGTGGAGCCACTATAACATCAAAATGAGACTTCCTCAGGTGAACTCAAACTAATTCTATGCTACAGAATTCCATACACACCCCATTTTTTTTAAATTAAGTTTTATGCTCAAAATCAGACCTTGGCCAGTGTCCTGGTTCTGCACTTCTTTGCTCTGTAATGTCAAGACACTCTCACATTTGTCTTCAGTGTTTTCCTGTTTAGTAGGTGTCTCAGATACCCAAACTCCCACACGCCTTCTGGGAAGGTGCCTTCTGGAAGTTGGGACTGACTGCCGATTTACAATCCCTGCCAGCAGCGTGAAGACCAGAAATCCCCCCAGAGCTGCTGTCCCCCGGAAGCACTTGGGCAGTCACGTGTCTACTTTCTGGATGAGGGTGAATGACCACTGTGGCTGTGTTCTAATAATGCACTTTACTTGAACCTGAGCCCATCTCTTGGCTTTGAAAGTTGGTCTTAGAAGAGAACCTTGTTTTAACTCATTGACTTAAACATGTATGCTGCTTGTTGAAAAGATACTTTCAAAGTTAATGTTTTCCATTTCTTTCTCTTTTTTTTTTTGCAATTGAGTATTGGGAAGTCTGCTTTTAATTGCCAATTATTATCATGTAATCTATATGATTTTTTTACTTAGAAACCTTTTATTTAAGATATACAAACTTCATGCATTTCATATATACAAATTTAGGAACACAGTGATTCTTCCCACCTTACCCTCCCTCCTGCACTCCCACCTTCTTGTTTTTCAAATAAATCTCAGATTTTATCTTTCGTTTACATAAAGTTCTAAAGTGATAATTTGGAGATATGTGATAGTACTTCAAAAAGTTTGTGGAAAACTGAAATTAAAAGCTAAGTTTATTTTATTGCAAACATTTTTTGAAATCCATGCGTAAGGTATCCAAACTTCATGCATTTCATATATACAAATTTAGGGACATAGTGTTTCTTCCCACCCTACCCTCTCTCCCACCTGTACTCTAACCCTTCTTCCCCCTCCCTCTCCTAAATGGAGCTTTTGTGCAACTGCCTTCTTTTTCACCTGCCTTCCGTTGCTTTTCTGCTCCCTATCCGGGCTCACTCAGAATCTGCCCCAGTCCTGGAGTCAGCTAAGCCATAGCTTGACAATGTGCTGTGCTTTTGTAAAGTCACGTACCCACTCTGGAAACTGGATTCTTCTTCAGCTAAGTGAAGAGAGTGTAAACTGGCAAGAGTGTAGCTAAGATCCTCACTTGTGTGCATCGCCTAATTTAATTTGCACTTCACCCGATGTAGTCCATACTATGATTATCTGCACTATGTTGAGCTCTGGGCAAACCCCAATGCCATGCCGTGAGGATACTCAAGCAGTCCTGTGGAGGTGTGTGGGGAGATATGAAGGCCCCTGCCAGTGCTGGCACCAGCTTAACATGCACATGAGTGAACCACGTGGGGCATGCATTCTCGATGATCAAGGTCACACCATGGGATGAGCCAGGTTCACGTGCTGCTGTGAGCCCCTTTAATAGAGTAGTGGACTGCGGTGGTACAGAGAGGGGCTTCTGAAGTCAGACTGCCTGGGTTGGAGCCAAGCACTCAGAATACTAGTTTTGTGGTATTTGTCCAGTTAATTAAACTTTATGAGCCTCAGCTTCAATATTTATGCAGCGGAGGCCATAATAGTACTTACTTCATCATTAGCATAGGGTCCAGCATATGGGTCAGCAAATGTCTGTCTTTTTTTTTTTTTTTTTTTTTTTTGACAAGCAGAGTTAGACAGTGAGAGAGAGAGACAGCGATCGGAAGCCAGGAGCCAGGTGCTTCCTCCTGGTCTTCCATATGGGTGCAGGGCCCAAGGAGTTGGGCCATCCTCCACTGCTTTCCTGGGCCACAGCAGAGAGCTGGACTGGAAGAGGAGAAACCGGGACAGAACCGGCACCCCAACCGGAACAAGAACCCAGAGTGCCGGCGCCGCAGGCGGAGGATTAGCCTACTGAGCCGCGGTGCCGGTCAATGTCATTATTTTTTTAAAAGATTATTTATTTTACTTGAAAGTCAGAGTTACCCAGAGAAGGAGAGGCAGAGAGAGAGAGAGAGAGAGGTCTTCCATCCGCTGGTTCACTCCCCAATTGGCTGCAACAGCCGGAGCTGTGCCAATCTGAAACCAGAAGCTGGGAGGTTCTTCCTGGTCTCCCATGCCGGTACAGGGGCCCAAAGACTTGGACCATCTTCCACTGCCCTCCCAGGCCATAGCAGAGAGCTGGATAGGAAGTGGAGCAGCTGGGATTTGAACTGGTGCCCATATGGGATGCTGGCACTGCAGGAAGCGAAATTACCTGCTACGCTATAGCATAGGTCCCTGTCTGCCATTATTATATTGGCTTCCATTGTACTCAGCATGGTTTAAAACCTAAAAATGGCCTTATGTACTCAGCACGGTTTAAAACCTAATAGTGGTGGGCCGGCGCCACGGCTCACTAGGCTAATCCTCCACCTTGCGGTGCCGGCACACCAGGTTTTAGTCCCATTCAGGGTGCCGGATTCTGTCCCGGTTGCCCCTCTTCCAGGCCAGCTCTCTGCTGTGGCCCGGGAGTGCAGTGGAGGATGGCCCAAGTGCTTGGGCCCTGCACCCCACGGGAGACCAGGAGAAGCACCTGGCTCTTGCCATCAGATCAGTGCGGTGTGCCGGCCGTGGCGGCCATTGGAGGGTGAACCAATGGCAAAGGAAGACCTTTCTCTCTGTCTCTCTCTCTCACTGTCCACTCTGCCTGTCAAAAAAAAAAAAAAAAACAAACAAAAAAAAAAAAACCCACTAGTGGCCTTAGCCGTGAATGATGGGCTTCTGACACTTCCCAGGTTTCCACTCTGCCTTATGCTCTCTGTGTCTATTCCTTGGAGATCAGTTTCCTACAAAGATGGGTGTGTGGAGAGGGGTTGTCTCGTAAAGTATAGGGAACCATCTTTAACATCCTGGTTTCCTCTCTCTCTCCCCCTCTCCCCTCCCTTCTCCACACTGGTCCTCTCTCTGTCTAACTCATTCGTCCAGGTGGACAGCAATTCTCTCCCAAGCACTTTCTGGTTCTTGGTTCCTTTCTGTAATACCTAGGGTTCTCCAGAGAAATAGAAATAAGGGATTGGCTCATGTGATCATGAAGTTATCTTTCATAATATAGTAAATTAATTTTATTATGTTATCATATGAAATAAGGGGTTGGCTCATGTGATCATGAAATTATCTTTCATAATATAGTAAATCAATTTTATTATGTTATCATATGAAATAAGGGGTTGGCACATGGAATCATGAAATTATCTTTCATAATATAGTGAATTAATTTTATTATGTTATATGAAATAAGGGATTGGCACATGGGATTATGAAATTATCTTTCATAATATAGTAAATTAATTTTATTATGTTATCATATGAAATAAGGGGTTGGCTTATGTGATTAGAGTCTGACAAGTCCCAAGATCTGTGCTTGACAGACTGGGACACAGGAGAGCTGATGCATAAGCTTGAGACCAAGGGGTGGAATCACAGGTGTCCTGGCTGCATGGTGTCAGAAAGGAGGCGTTCTCCTTTACTGTGGGGAGAGTCAGTCTTTCTGTTCTATTCAGGGCTTCACCGAGCGGTTGAGACCCAGCCACATTACAGTGGGCAGTCTGCTGCACTCAGCTAGTCCACGTGCTGACCTCATCCAAAAACAGCCCACAGCAACACTGAGAACAGTGTTCAGGCAAATATCTGGGCACCCGGAGACCCAGTCAGGTTGACTCAGAGAGGAACTCACGCCTTCCCGAAGCCATCCTGACACCCACCCCTACTACTTTTTTTTTTTTTTTAACACGCAGAGTTAGACAGTGAGAGAGAGAGAGAGAGACAGAGAGAAAGGTCTTCCTTCTGTTGGTTCACTCCCTAAATGGCCACCATGGCTGGCGCACTGCGCTGATCCGAAGGCAGGAGCCAGGTGCTTCTCCTGGTCTCCCATGGGGTGCAGAGCCCAAGTACTTGGGCCATCCTCCACTGTACTCCCGGGCCACAACAGAGAGCTGGCCTGGAAGAGGGGCACCCGGGACAGAATCTGGTGCCCTGTTCGGGACTAGAACCCGGTGTGCCGGCACCGCATGGTGGAGGATTAGCCTAGTGAGCCGCGGTGCCGGCCAGCATATTTCTTTGTTGTTCTTATTGTCTGCTTTCCCAGCAGGAGAGTTTATGTGTCATGTGTGAACCTGTTAGATTTTCAGTGCCTTCTACCACACTGCACATTTAGGAGATGTTTGCCAAATCTCTTAATTAAATGAGTGACATTCTCAAAAATAAAGACATCTTGGGATGATGGATGAGCAGTTTTATTTGTGTGAGTGCTACCTTCAGGTTTGATGTAGGACTTTGGAACATCATGTAATAGCTTTTATTGTTCGCCTTTTATTTTCTGATTTGTCCTTTGCAGTAAAATACCAAGATATATAAGTGCATCTCATGTAATACTAAATTGAATGAAATGGGCTCATTTTTTTTTTCTGCTTCCATTTTTGGACTCAGAAGAAAGAGAAGTGGGATATTTGAATCGGATAGACTAGATTTCAATTTCTGTCTAGTTACTATTTCTGGAACATTGGTTCCTTCTTCCTTGTTCTATTTCGGGAAGTTGACAAGAACTACTTTGTCCAGATGTGGTGAGAAGAGAGGCTCTCACCACCTGGCCTAGGTCGTGAGCTCCACAAGCCCACAGTTCTGCCTGGACCTGGACCTGCGAGACCATTGCTGTCCATGTAGTGCGAGCCCGCAGGTGAGACCTGACACGTCAGCAGGCAAAGCTGCAGCGGGGCTGTACTCAACTAACTTGATTAAGGGTAAACCATCCTCACACACAGGGATGAGCTGACTCGGGCACGTTCTCCCTGACAGGCAGTCCCTCCTGACTTGTCCGTGGCATTGCATTAAAATCGATCCATGTCCCAGACTCCATTGCTGTTCTTGTCTGATCCAATTATAGCTCCAGCTGCAGCACAGCAGCTCACGCTCCTGGGAGAAGGAACTCCCGAGCACCGCTCCGCTCTGGGCTATGATAAGCTTTGCTTGGAATTCATTCCTTGGAGACTTGTGATGGAAGATCTATCACTTTTTACATTCTGCCCTCTGTGGAATGCCTGACATAATGGCTTGGCCACTCTCCAGAATTTTTTTTTTTTATTTTATTTTCACTCTCTCTCATTTGTTTTGTTTTGTGTTTGGTAGTGGAGGTCAGGTTGCAATAATATAGTGGAAAGAAATATCAACTCCAGATGTGAAAGGTAGAACTTAAGGGCTTCAGGCTATACCTGGTCACTTAGTTTTTTTAAAGGATAATAAACAGCTTTGAATGTGCCTGGAATGTAAGAAGTCTCAGTAAATAGGCATTGAGCAAATGAAATATTAGACACTGTGCACACACAGGCAGACATTGTACCTACAAAGACATGTTCAATTGAAACTTTCTTGTAATTCCCATATTCTTTTTCACATAGAATTTGATTATTTCTTTTTTAATAAAACTTTGTTATTTTTAAAATTTTTAAAGATTTATTTATTTGAAAAACAGAGTTACAGAAAGAGAGAGAGAGACAAGGAGAGAGAGGAAAATATTCCGTCTGCTGGTTCACTCCCTAGATTGCTGCCAAGACCGGAGCTGAGCTGGTCCAAAGCCAGGAATCAGGAACTTCTTCTGGGTCTTCTATGCAGGTGCAGGTACCCAAGCATTTGGGTCAACTCTTCCTGCTTTCCCAGGTCCATTAGCAGGAAGCTGGATCAGAGGTAGAGCAGGTAGCTGTCTAACCAGTGCCCGTTTGGGATGCTGGCACCTCAGACTGTAGCTTTACCTGCTATGCCATGATGCTTGTCCCAAATTAGATTATTCCTAAACAGAAGATGCTCCCTAGTCTAGTCTTACGTGCATGTACAGTGGACAAGTCACATCGTGTTTGAAGACCACAACTTCCTCATATGAGAAATGGGAGGGAGAGATAACTCAATGATCCTTAACGCTCGTTGCCTGGTGTGTAAAGACTGTAATCTGTGACATGTTTAACTGGTTGACCCAGAGCCACACCTCCATTTCTGTGTGTATATGTGCATGTAGGTCTCTGTCGATGTGTGAAATTTCCCAACCAGCATTCTCCTTTTATTCTCTTTATACTTTCCCCAACTTCTGTCATCTCCCCTTTGTTTAAGGCAGGAAAATGAAGAACAATCCTTGCTGTCAGGGATAATAATATTTAATGATATATAATATCTCATGGATAATAATAATAAGCAAATAGTGTCTCCTGGTGTGTGCCGGAGCTGTGCCAATCCGAAGCCAGGAGCCAGGAGCTTCTTCTGGGTCTTCCACGTGGGTGCAGAGGCCCAAGGACTTGGGCCATCCTCTACTGCTTTCCCAGGCCATAGCAGAGAGCTGGATCAGAAGTGGAGCAGCTGAGTATTGAACCGGCACCCATATGGGATGCTGGCGCTTCATGCCAGGGCATTAACCTGCTGTGCCACAGTGCCAATCCCTCACTGTTCCTCTTTCCTGAAGGTCTGTGTTCCATACTCCAGCCTGGATTTCCTTACATTGTGGCGGGACGTTCTAGTAGAAGGCTCTGGAACTCACACTGTGTCTCTTTTGCCAAAAATTGGTGGCTCACAGCAGGGACAGCCAGCTCAGGTGAAGAGGGGTGGAAGTTGGCTGTTTCCCATAGGCAGTTTCGAGCTATCACAGTATGTCACAGCCTTGGAGGTTTGCACAACTGTCAGCTGAGCTTGCCACTGTGACGACATTTTCCAGCTGTGTCTCTGTCAGGGAGCACCTCCACTTTCGGCCACGTCCACTAGAGCACTGGACACGGTGTCCATGACGGAGGCTGACCTCAGCTCCATTCTGGCTCTGGAGTAGACACGTGTTCTCCTGCAGTGCAACAAGTGAGGGTGATTTTTTTAAAATTATTTTATTTTATTTTTGACAGGCAGAGTGGACAGTGAGAGAGAGAGAGAGAGAAAGATCATCCTTTTCCGTTGGTTCACCCTCCAGTGGCTGGCGCACCGCGCTGACCTGAAACCAGGAGCCAGGTGCTTCTCCTGGTCTCCCATGTGGGTGCAGGGCCCAAGCACTTGGGCCATCCTCCACTGCACTCCCGGGCCACAGCAGAGAGCTGGCCTGGAAGAGGGGCAACCGGGACAGAATCCGGCGCCCCGACCAGGACTAGAACCCGGTGTGCCGGCGCCGCAGGCGCAGGATTAGCCTAGTGAGCTGCGGCACCGGCCAAGTGAGGGTGATTTAAGATACGTAATGTGTGCAGTGCCTTCTCAGTGCTTCCCTGCATATTATGATAGACATTTAAGCTTCAGCTTCATTTTTGGGGACTGTGTGTGTTCATGTGTAAAAAACAGAGAGTGTGGTTTTCTTCAGAAAATACTCTGGGGTCTCTGTCACAATCTTCCCCTCACAATAGCACCAGGATTTTCATCTGGATTAATTTGCTGTATTCTTGGTTGAAAGTAGGCCCAGGCAATGCCTTGTGCTGTGTTGGCTTAAGATTGCCTGGATAAACCAACTTCCTGGTCTTCCAGGTTGGCCTGGTGACCTAAAGATGGCCAGGAAGGTGCCTTTCTCCTGGGGCTGTAAGCCTTGAGTGAGATGAGTGGGCACAGGAGAAAACAGTGAGAACCTGGCAGGCTTGTTGGGAGCAACCTAACAGTTCAAGATCAAGGCTGGTTTTACGTCCTGTCTTCCTAGTGATCCTTGCACCTGCTCCAGTTCCCTGTGACTCCCGTTTGCATTCGTCAGCCAATGCCAGGTCAGTGTCCCAAGAACCAGTGTGCTCCAGGTGTCTGCTTCATGACTTGAGAAGCTCCTGGCGTGAGAGGAAGCACTTCTCCATCTACAGGAGCCAGGAAGAACTGGGCTCGAATCCCAGATCAGCCTTTGTTCCTTATATTGTGGTGCTGGGCAGTCAAACTGGGTACCAGCTCCTTGTCAGTGCCACGAGGACAAGCGTGTGCATCTGGCAGAAGAGTTGGGATTGAGCGAGTAGATGTGAAGCACCTGGGAGAGTGTCTGACATGCCATGAGAGCCCAGACCCCAGTGCAGAGTCCACACCTATGTGGATCAGCAGCATCCGATGCATAGTCTGTAAGGGCCCCTGGATGGCTGCAGTCCAGGGGAGCCCCGCATGCCTCCTCTCCCCGGGTGGCACAGCCCCTCCTGTTCTGTGGGCAGTGTGTGCTGCATTTCACTGGACACTGAGGAGAAGACTGGTGCTTGTGATCCAGCAAGGGCTCTGGAGATCACCTGGTGTCTAGGAATGGCATGGGGTTTGGGATCAGGCAGGGCTGGGCTTGTGTGCTGTGGTACTGGCTGTGATTAGCACCTCTGGGTGCTGCAGTTCCCCTCCGACCCACCATGCAGGGCGACTGTGCAATGCTGATTGATCATTTCTGTGAAGGTGCTTCATTACTGTCGCTCCCCCTCTTCGTGGAGGAACGACACAGGACCCTGCGCTGTTCTTTCGTCTGCTCGGCCCTCCCCGGGTTTGCTGCTGGTTCTTCCCGGGTTGGCTACTGTCCCTTCCACCTCCGTGGAAGGGCAGTTCCCCCTGCCACATTCCCCACTTCCGCAGGGGAGCGGCACACCGCCGGCCGGCTCTCTCGGGGGCTGCACAGGTGTTCCCCTTAGATGTTCCCCTTAGATGTTCCTGGTGCATGCCGTCTCTCTCCTCCTTTATAGTCCTCTTCCACCAATCCCAACTCTGCTACCCACACGCCGAGTACGCTGCTCTCCTCCAATCAGGAGCAAGTCCTACAGTTTATTGGCTGAACTGGAGGCAGCTGTGTAGAAGCTGTTTTCTTCTCTCCCAGCGCCATATTGTGGGAGAGCAGATGCATAGAATAAGTCTTAATTCCAGTAACAGTATAGTCCGAGTTGCTCCCCACAATTACCTAAGAGAATATCATCGCTGTTGGAGCCTCCACAAAGACTTTCAAGGATACGCGCACTGGAAACTTTGCCTTATGCAGTTCCCTGTGGATACATGAAGGCCTTCAAATGGGCAGGAGATAATCCAGTTTCCGTGAGTGTTAATTGAGATCTGTGTTTTCCAAAGGCTAATGGCTTGGTGAGAGATGTCCTGAGACAAGCTCACATCATGACCCACTTGCTTTTTCAGGTACCAGTTATGGAACGGAAGTCACGTCTGTCACTGCTATTTTGTTCACACAGGGACCTCTCCAGGCCCATCACAGGGTCTTGGTTGTCGCTCCCCGTCTTCGTGGAGGAACGACACAGGACCCTGTGCTGTTCTTTGGTCTGCTCGGCCCTCCCCGGGTTTGCTGCTGGTTCTTCCTGGGTTGGCTACCGTCCTTCCACCTCCGTGGAAGGGCGGCTCCCCCTGCCACTTTCCCCACTTCTGCGGGGGAGCGGCACACCGCCGGCCGGCTCTCTCGGGGGCTGCACAGGTGTTCCTTCAGATGTTCCTGGTGCATGTTGTCTCTCTCCTCCTTTATAGTCCTCTTCCACCAATCCCAACTCTGCTACCCACACGCCGAGTACGCAGCTCTCCTCCAATCAGGAGCAGGATCAGCTCCTGCAAATCATCACTCAAGTTGGCGAGAGGCAGCTGCGTAGAAGCTGTTTCCTCCTCTCCCAGCGCCATATTGTGGGAGAGCAGATGCATAGAATAAGTCTTAATTCCAGTAACAGTCTAGTCCGAGTTGCTCCCCACATTGGTGACACTCATGGGGCCAAAAAATCCTCCCACTGAAAGACAGAAGTGCTCAGGGAGGAGGATGTAGCCCCCAGGAAGACTGGTTCCATCACTGCCACATTATTAAACAACCACACCATGATTTGTCAGGGCCACTCTGTGCCAGATTCCAGCTGCGCTCAAGGAAAAGCAACAGTGAGCTTCAGACTCGGAAAGATTGCGTCTTTGTTGGGGTGGGAAGATGTAAGCACAGGGTCAAGAGCAGCCATAGTTCAATGTCAACTGTGCATGAGGTGAGGATGGCCATTGTTTAGGGCAACTAATGCTACTTTGATGGTTCCTAGGTGTCTAGGATAAAGTGTAAATTTCTAATGATTACCTTTCTCCTATATATTGTACTAACTTGTGTATGCATATGCACATTGCCGTATAATGTACTCACATACTCATATGCACATACAAATGTTCGCTTCTTTGTGTGTTGTTCTGCTTATTATTGATCTCATTCTTTTGTGAAAGTCCTTGTCCCTTTCTGCATTGGATCCTAGCCCAGATGGGACCTGGTGTATACCAGGTGCTCCAGTGATGTACAGGGACTGACCCTGGGGTCCGTTCCTGGAGGCACAGGGTAGTGAGTGGGTTTGGACCTGAGCTTTGGGGCTGTAGGGGAGGCTGTGCTCTAACACTCCCTACCAGATGCCCTTTGGCAAGCTTCTTGACGTCCCTGAGCCTCAGCTTTCTCATCTGTAGTCATGAAGGTAGTCAGGTTCTTAGAGCATCAATGCTGCATGTCAGGCACTTGGGCACCCCATGACAAAATGACAGACACTTAGCTGGCTGCTGCTGCTGTAACCTTTCTGACTCTTCCCATCCCTCTCTCCTCCTCTGACCTCTCCCCCATAGAGCTCACAGCACCATGCACCATGGATAATGAGCCTGGCAAAGTTCAATCTTTTTTTTTTTTTTTTTTTGAGTTCCATACTCCCTGAGCTATACCTTTTTCTCTAAATGCGTTTGGCCCTTTCTATCCTCGACCCCAAGGCCCAGCCTTTGATCTTCTTGACCCTGTTCTCTTGGCCACCGCATGCAGTATCAAGCCTCCACATGTCTTCTCTCTACAGACCAACTCCCAGGTTCTCTGCAGCTGGGACCCTGACCTCCAGACCTGTGCCGGCAGCTGCCTGCTTGACATTTGCACCTGACAGATCCCAAACCATACCTTGGATTCCCCCACACCTCTTCCTTGCCCAGTTTCACTGCATCTTCCTTTGCATGCCAGTGAATGACAGCTTCAATGTCACAGTTGCTTAGGCCAAACACTTTGGAGTTATCTTTGTTCCTTTTCTGTCATCCAAACCAACAGCTAGTTCAGTGGTCTGGAGTTCACAGTGCCCCCATAGTCTTACTGCTTCTCACTTCCTCCTGCAACACCACCCTGGGAGAAGCTACCATCATCTTACCTGATCCATGTCCTTAAGCCCATCTTTGCTCCAAACAGTAGTTGAAGTGCCAATGATGTCATATGATGCCTCTGCCCAAATCCTTTCAGTGCCCCCATGTGAGTCATATTGCTATGCAGAGCCTTTTCAGTCATCCACAGGGTCCTGCATGGTTTGGCCTCTGCTCCTGTTCTCATCTCACAGTCTGTTGGGAAATGATTGATAGAATTATGGTGATAGCTATGGATTTTCCATGGAGAGGCAACCTCTTGACACCTGGGTCAATAAGTGAGGGTTTCAGGGGAGAAGATGAGGTCAGGGACCATGAAAGAAAGCTTGAAAAGATCCAGATGAAGTAGCCTCAGTTGTCAAGTATGGATGTAAGTTAATTATCTCATGTAAAGCGATGATAATCCATGGAGAATGTGGAACAGAATGCCCAGAACTTGTTTGGCTTGATTCTGTGTTCTTGGCACCTAGTACCATGTCTGAAACACAGCATGTGTTCAATAATTATATGTTGAATTAATCAATGATTATATTAGTTAATGATTATATGAAGTTTTTAGTCTTTTGGTTCCATGTGATTGTTCTTTTTTATTTATTTTTTTAACTTTTATTTAGTAAATACAAATTTCCAAAGTACAGTGTATGGATTACAATGGCTCCCCCCCCATAACTTCCTTCCCACTCGCACCCCTCCCATCTCCCGCTCCCTCTCCCATTCCATTCACATCAAGATTCATTTTCAATTATCTTTAAGATCGATTTAGTATTTATTAAGTAAAGATTTCAAAGTTTGCACCCACACAGAACATAAAGTGTAAAATACTATTTCAGTACTAGTTATACCATTAATTAACATTGGACAACACATTAAGGACAGAGATCCCACATGAGGAGTAAGTACACAGTGACTCCTGTTGTTGACTTAACAATTTGACACTCTTGTTTATGGTGTCAGTAATCTCCCTAGGCTCTAGTCATGAGTTGCCAAGGCTATGGAAGCCTTTTGAGTTCACCAACTTCGATCTTATTCAGACAAGGTCATAGTCAAAGTGGAAGTTCTCTCCTCCCTTCAGAGAAAGGTACCTCCTTCTTTGATGGCCCTGTTCTTTCTACTGGGATCTCACTCGCAGAGATCTTTCATTTAGGTTTGTTGCTTTTTTTTTTCCCCAGAGTGTCTTGGCTTTCCATGCCTGAAATACTCTCATGGGCTTTTCAGCCGGATGTGCATGCCTTAAGGGCTGATTCTGAGGCCAGAGTGCTATTTAAGACATCTGGCATTCTATGAGTCTGCTGTATCCTGCTTCCCATGTTGGATCATTCTCTCCCTTTTTTATTCTATCAGTTAGTATTAGCAGGCACTAGTCTTGTTTGTGTTATCCCTTTGACTCTTAGACCTATCAGTGTGATCAATTGTGAACTGAAATTGATCAGTTGGACTAGTGAGATGGCATTGGTACATGCAACCTTGATGGGATTGTATTGGAATCCCCTGGCACATTTCTAACTCCACCACTTGGGGCAAGTCCAATTGAGCATGTCCCAAATTGTACATCTCTCTCTCTTATTTCCACTCTGTGTCCAACAGGGATCGCTCTTCAGCTAAATCCAAACACTCAAGAATAATTGTGTGTTAACCATAGAGCTCAACCAATAGTATTAACTAGATCAAAAGAAAAATACTAAAAGGGATAAAGTATTAAATTGTACATCAACAGTCAAGACTAGAGCTGATCAAGTCACTGTGTCTCATAGTGTCCATTTCACTTCTCACCTGTTGATGTGATTGTTCTATATAAATAGTTTGTCCCTGGCTAACTTTAACTTTTACAAAACTGATGTGATTCTTTGAGACTTTACAGTCTCAAAGGATTCTTCACTTATTTCTCATTTTGAGTCCAAGGGATGTGCAAGATTTGTAGCTAATTTTCACTGATTATGAACCTATTTTCCAATATGTCATGGAGCATAGTTTGGAACCAGTCTCTATTGGTTGCATTTTTAAAGAATATTTCATATTTTCATATTTCTTATGTTGCATAACTTCTAGGTGTGTATTGGATATTGTGAATGTTGAGTCATGGATCCTCTAGATTCTGTAACATTCCTCCAATGAGTGTTGTTGTTTTTGTTGCTTTTTGTTGACTTATTTGTTGTAGTGCATAATTAACTTAGTTAAGCTCAAATTTCAAACCCTCTTTTGGGCAGCAATTCAAATCTCAGTCCAGTTCTTTCATCCTCAGTCCGGCTATTTGCAGTCCGCCCCACATCTTTATGATTTGAAGGTCAATGAGTGGATTGGGCAGAATTTCAATACAGAATGTGGGGCCCACCTCTCTAGTTCTTTCCTTTCTAGATTCCTCCCTTGCTGTAAAGAGGTTGAACTTGCTCACATCCTTTGGCTCTACTACAGAAGTGGTGCCATGCCCTATGCTACAATTCTGTGTGAACAGAAACTTAACACATTCCTTTTCCCTTTTCCAAATCTCAGTGTTCCTTAAGGACCTGTCTGCTTGTACTCACCCTGCCTTGATTTTTTGGTATTGTCTGATGTTTCTAAATATTGCCTGTGAGCAGGTTAGCCTATGGGACCTCTCTTGGTCATATCAGAAGTTTATTTTCTGTGATGACCAAGACCACGAAGCACTTAGGAAGGATCATCCTGTCACCACCTGTGGGGGAAACAGTCCAGACTCAGGGATATATGATCATGAAAAAGGACACTTTTTATGGCATCATGGCTTAATAAGAATTACCAATTAACTATGGCAGTAATAGTGAAGAATGTGAATATTAATAGCTTTCATTAACCAAGAGCCTTTAACTGCCAAAGAAAATACATGTATACATCTCATAAGCTATTGATTGGTATCTCTTTGTATAGATAAGGAGACTGAAACTCAGAAAGATCAGTGAATAGCAATGTTAGTGTGCAACCTGGTGGTCAGTCCCCAGTGCTTGTGTTATTTTTAATATAGAAACCAGAGGGGGGGTCTGATGGTATGGGCACAAGGTTGGTGCAGTGTTAAAAAGGGAAGGGTAGGAGATTTCCCTCCACAGGAAGAAGGAGGGGGGCTGGTCAGTGAAGGTGATGATGACAGCAGAGATCGTAGGAGTGTGGGGAGGTAATTGACTTTGGTCAATTTGAACTATGAAACATGAGTGTGTCTGGAGATGGCAAGCCTTCTTTGCTTGACCAAACTGTCCTCAGATTCTTGAACCTTCTCCAAGGCCCATCTATACAGTTCCTTGTGAATCCAGTTTTAGCAAAGGACCCTGCTAAATCAGCTGCCACCCTCAATATCTGATGCCTTAATATCTGGTGGGTTTCTCATCCCCCTCCATCACTGATCATCCTGCTCTGTCTCCAGCAAGTCTGTTAGGTCAGTTGTAAGTGGAGGTGGCTGGAATTGAGGTTCTTGTCTTCCTGTAGGAAGAGAATTTCAGATGTAGTGGGAAGCAAGGTAACGAGGTTTAATGAGGCAGTGCAAGCATCAGAGTGGATGTGCATCTCTCCAGGCGGATCTGAGAGAATGTTCAATCTATACAAGCTGCTGTAAGCGGAGTAGCAAAATTTACTGAAGAGGATACATCTGGCAGGCCAGGCAGGCATCTCCGCAAAGAACTGAGAGTCCGGTTGACTTCGACTGGGGTTATAAGGGAGTGGGGTGCAGTTCTGAAACGATTTGCTTATTAGTATTTCTGAAATTAATAAGCTGTGTGAGTTCTTGCCTTGAATTCAGAGAATTCTGAATACTGGCTCAAATAGACTAGACGGCATGGTAAGTTATTAAGCCTTCTATTCAGTGAGAGAAATGCATGGGAGAGTGAGGGCTCTATCCAGGAGAGAAGAAGAAGTCTGGATCCATATTGAGCTGAGAGTAGGCCAAAAGCCACGTGCAGAAAGCGTTTGGTTAAGAGCAGTTACAAGCAGCTTATCCGGCAGAAGGGACAGCAGAAAGTGAGGCGGCCCAAACACGTGCTCCAAAGGTGTGGGACAACAGGGGCACCAAGATCCATAATCGCAAAAAAAGGGCAAGAAGGGCCCACCGTGTTCTAGGCCTTTTATTTACTCCCAAAGGGGGAGTGGTTATGTAGCCTGATTGGCAGGTGGGCATATAGGTGGGGTCAAATAGGGGCATGAGATCACACAGCGGGTGTGGTGAAGGTGAGGTCCTCCAGCTCACACACCTGACCAGTTTTGTCCTATCTGCCTGCCTACATCACTTCCTGTTGCTTCTCCTCCCCCACACCTCTAGTCAAAGGGTTTCCTGGATGTGACAAAGGTGAAATCCTCTGCAGCTTTTATTATCTGAGCTTATCAGACCAGATGGCCAGCTTGGCACTGGGCAGAGAGGATTCTCCCACAGGATTCTTAACGGCTGTTTTTCTTGGGGGGAAAGACTGGGACCACCTAAAAAGTTACTGGGGTATGGGCAGGACTTTGCCCTGTAAAATATTGGCTGCTCCCACCGCATGGGAGAGCTGTTATATCCCTTTCTGGAAGTGCTTTCTTTTCCTCAGGCCCCTTCACGCAGACAGGCTAATTGCTATCTTCCTACCTAACAAGTTTAGCCTGAGTTTCCTTGATTTCCAGTGTTTCCTCTTGGTCATTTGTAGCCATCTTGTTCTTTGGCTGTCAGTCTCTACTTGCTCTTGTTGTATTCAGAACTGAGCCGAGTTCATGCAGAGATCTCTTTTCTCCCATTGCAGAAACGTCTCTTTCCCACTTTGGCCACTCCCCAGCTGTGGTTTTTTTAGGCCAGTGCTTCGGCATGCAATTTGAGCTTGACATGTAGACTGGGAGGATCAGCATCCAGCTGGTATTTGGAGGTCCTCAAATTCTGCTTCGTTTTATGTGTCTTTTATTCTATTTGATGATTGTTCCCACTGTTTTGCCGTGGAATCAGTGTTTCCAGAGCTCTTGGGGAGTTCACGAGAGCCTGGGCCCCAAGGGGTACCACGGCGCCTTTCTCTGAATGGCAGTTCTAGGAGCTCCTCCTTGCTTGAGAGCCCCTTGAGTAATAATCACGAAAAAGGTGTTATAATAAAACTTTGCATTTAAATTGCCTCTTATTCTTAGGATGTCAAAGTGCTTCACAAACATGAATTGCTAGAAACCTTTTAGGTTAATTAAAATGAGCAGGTTTCCCAGACAAAGAAGGTGACTGTTTTTGTACTTTCTGATGTTTTTACAAGTGAGCAAATTGAGGCACAAATAACTTCTTTGACTGTCACCCAGAGGTGGTCTGGGAACAGGTGCATTCAGAGTCGGCAGGCCAGCCCCCTTCCCAAATGCCCGGGCTGCTCAGAGTGCTAGATCTCATTGAGTGATTCGTGGGTACTGAGTCTTTGAGCTCCTTCTGCTCAGTCTCTGCACTGGCCCTTGGTTCCTGGCGGTGCATTGTTTCCTCACAATGCCTCTGAAAGGAGGGTCTTATCTGCCCTGTGTGCAACCCTAAAGGAGGCTTTATCTTTACTCTGCAGGTTCAAAGCCCTTAAACGACTTGTCCCAGTCAGTGAGTGGCAGAGCTGGGATTTCAATCTGGGTTTGTTTATTCTGTCTGTATTCTTCTATACCAACATAATGACCACATTTTATTGATTTTTAAATGTTTTTAATTGTCATGTAATATTTGTTCATATTTATGGGGTACAGAGTGATCATTCAATACTTTATAACCAAATCAGGGAAATTAGCATTTCCATCTCCTTAAGGATTTATTGTTTCTTTGTGTTGGAAAATTCCTCTTTGGGTTCTCTCTAAATTATATAATATATAGTAAACTAGAGTCACCCTCACTTTGGTACCTGTCATTCACTCGTCCTCTAGCCCCCACTCCCCACTCTCTTCCCAGCCACTAGTGGCCTCTCTTCTACTTTGTACTTCCACAAAATCAACTGTTTTAGCTTCCTCGTGTGAGTCAGGAAATGATGGACTTGTCTTTCGGTGGTCTGGCCTATTTCACTTAACGTAAAGTCCTCCAGGTCTGCTATGTTGCTGCAAATGGTGAGATTTCATTCTTTTTTAATGGTTGAAACTCCTGAGGCATGTAATGTATTCCTGTGGGGAACAGATAACTCCTCACTCATCAGCTGACTTGTGGTGGGGGCCGTCAGAATGCTGGGGAGTCCCTACAAAGCAAGACAGGGCATTTGGACTTAAGAGTCCTCATACATGACAGTCCATTTACCAATAGTAATCTGCAGTGCTCGGGGTCCAGGGCAGAGGGAAGGGGGCGTCCATTCTCCTAGGATGTGAGGTAGGCAGACACTGCAGTAAATGCCTTATCCATTTTACCCTTTGACAGCCCTGTGAAGCAGGTTCCCACATCCACTGTACAGTCCAAGGGAGTAGGACTCAGGGAGATGAAAGGATTTGTTCGAGGTTGCTTAGCTCTCGCTCAGTTCCAAGACCTGCTCCTGCCTTTCTCCCAGTTCAACAGATCACGTTCTCATCAGATGTGATGGCTGTGCCAGTCTGAAAAAGCCCACTTGCGCTGACCTGCTGTGGAGGACGTTCTGTCCCAGGTTCCAGACACCTGGTTGCCAAGTTTCCGGTAGAGACTGTTGTGTGATTTTCCAATCTTCCCAGACCAAACACAAGAGTGCCCTTTCCACCATAGCCCTGCTTGTGTTGGATGTGCGTGTGTTTGTTCTTAGCTCTCTAGGGTTCCTTTGCTGTCCTCATTTCCATTTTGTTCATGAAATGGTTTGTGAAGCTGAGATTCCCTCTCGGGCTTCAGAGTCTTTGATTCCACAGGCCTAGGGGAACGCAGACCAGGCTGCTGCTGCGTGTACAGTGTTCCCTGGCCTAACTCGTGGGCACTTTGATCCCTGCTGTGCAACCTGAACGGGTACATTTCTGTGAATATTCCTGCAGAGTAAGCTACTTCTTCACATTGTGCTGTCATCAGTGATAACATAAATCCTGTATATGTGCAGGGATATTACCAAAGGAATGAAAGAAGTGGTCATATAAATGTGACTTATTCACTAAGTCGTGTACATTGACCCTGCCAACTTACTCCTAATGACTGTTTCTTCTCATGGTTCCAGATTCTCTTAACATTGTGTCGCCAAGAACATTCCTTGCTTCCGTGTTTGCCCACCCTAGTTAGCACATGTGAAACACACATTCAGTGATATGTTCCCTGTATGTCATGTTGCATCTGGTTGAAGTTATCTCAGTTCCCCACTTTAACAGCACCATGACAGACTGAGACCACGGGAGACCTTCTGCTACTGTTACTGGAGGGAAGGCCGTAGAAGCAGTGGGGTTCTTGTCTTCACACAAGGAAGAATTCAGGCGTGAGACAGAGAGTGGAGTGATAAGACTGCACCAGTTTCCTAACACTTATCTATGGCGCAATCTGTACCTTGAGCAAGGCCCAACCTCTGTTGTCAAACTCCACCCCCATCCTAATGGGATGCCCACTTCCCTGCCTGCCCTCGGGCAAAGTTTTAAAAGGGCCTGTTCCTGAACACGTGCTCTCTTGGCTCCTCTCTTTTGGCTCTCCTCTCCTGCTCTCTGCTCTCCTCTTGTCACTCTTCTCTCTGCTCTATCTTCTCTTCTCACTAGCTCCTCTCATCTGTCTCTCTCTCTCTCTTATACTCCCTTTCTCTCTCTTGTCCTCCTTCGTCCCTCCCCTCCAGTCTGCTGAGTTTCCCCCTGTAAACCTTTTCCCTTACTCCGGTATGCTTTGTGACGGCTAACAGAAATATATAACAATAAGGCTTTACTGGGGACAGGGCATCCGTCAGGATGGAAGGGATAGAGAGAGAGTGCCCAGTCACTCGGACTGGGGAGAGCGAAGTTACATGGTTGAGTGGAGAGAACACACCTGGGCAGGCCAGGCAGGTGGCTCAGCAGAGAGGCAAAGGGCTGGGTGTGCAGTCTATTTGGACTCCCTAGATTTTTAAGGGAGTCTGTTTACCCCCCCTCCCCCTCTCCTCCAGGACAAAGGATGGAGAGTCCTGGTGGAAGGATTTTTGGGTGGAAAATAGCAAATTCCTCCCCAGATTTGCTGGCCTCTGGGTGGGTAGGGTCTGGGCAGGACTTTGAAGTGCAAGATGCTGCGCTTCTGGAGTTTCCACAGTAGGTGCTCAACCATGTAACCTCGCTCTCCCCCAGTCGGAGCGACTGGTTGCTCTTTCTCTGTCCCTCTGTTCTGACGGATCCCTGTGCCCAATAAAGCCTTATCACTCCGCTCTCTGTTTCACGCCTGAATTCTTTCTTGCATGAAGACAAGAACCTCATGGCTTCCACGGCCTTCCCTCCGGTATTAGTGTTACTATTGCATTGAATACATTTGTGAAGTCGCTTCACCAAGCAGCATATCTGTGGACACAGCAACTTTCGGAGCGTCGGTTTCCGCATCAGTAAAGTAAGGAGGACACTCCAGGCTTTCCTATGTGGTTAGGAGACAGCAGTGAGAGCATGGAGCCTGGTGCTTGTTTCAGCCATCGTTGGGAGAATGAAAGCTTCACATTGAAGTGATACAGGTATTGTGCCAGAGGAACCTCACTCCTGATGACAGATGGGTGGGACTGCTTAAGGCACATCCTGGAGCTGAGAGGGGTCCGGTCTGACCGTGTCCGTGTTCAGTAGTTATGCAAATATGACATAAATCCCCACTTGCTTCAACTATGTGTTTCATAGCAACTCTGGGAACCAGGCTTTTTTGGTGTGCTTATTTCATATGAGGTTAACAGATTCAGAGATAACTGGCTGCCAACTGTTAATGCAGTATCCTAAGATTATGGTAGACATGAAAGAACATAGCCATGTTGGGAGAGTTTTGAATGCCATCTTTTTAAAATATATATTTAGTTATTTTAAAGTCAGAATTATAGAAAGAGAGAGAGAGAGAATCTCACATCCACTAGCTCAATCCACAATGGCTGTAATGGCCAGGATTTGGCCAGGCCTAAGCCAGAAACCAGGAGTTTCATCTGGGTTTTCCACTTGGGTTGCAGGGGCCCAACCACTTGGGTTATCCTCTGCTGCTTTTCCCAAGCCATTAGCAAGAAGCTGGATTTAAGTGGAGCAGCTGGGATTTGAACCAGTGCCCATTTGGAATGCATCACAGGCAGCAGCTTTACCCACTACACCACCATGCCAGCCCCAAATGCCATCTTTAAAGAGGATTGTGACATGGAGCCATTTGTCCAGTATTGTTTCCGAGGCTGCAGTCAGTTGCAGTGTGACAGGACGACTGGCTGTGCTGGATTTTGTGTCTAATGCATAATTGGGACTTCAGCTTTTGCTGCTTACTTTTGCTGTATAATTACTAGCTGTGTGACCCTGGTCAGTACAATGCTTATATGAACCTCAAGTTCTGCATGAATAAAATGGAGCACTTCTACCTATCTTGACTTTGAAAAGTGTGGAGCAGAGTCAGGCAGAACAAATACTCAATATATGTCACATTTTCTTTTCCAGTTTCTTGATTATTCTCTCAAAGAAAATGAATGTTCAGAATTGAATAAGTTGAAAGACTCAGAAACAGCATTAGATTCATATTTAGACAGCAATTGATTTTTTTCTTGGGTAAGAAAAATTATACATCTGCTTCTAAAATATGAAGAGTGGTGATTATGATTCATGCATCCATGGTTCAGAGAAAAGCTGGAGCTAAAACACAGCTAAACTAATAATATTTTGTCCTTGTGACTAAAGCCTGTCTAAGCTTAGAACCTGGGCCCAGAGTTAGAACAAGAATCCCAGAGGCAGTTGGGATGCTGCCTTGATTTAGTGACAGTGGCCTAAGCAGAAAGGATTGTTGTTCTCTGGTCTGTCTCCCAGGATGCATTTATACCATCTGCCTCCTCCCATCGCTTCACTCTCATGGTTTGCTGATATGATTGATTTCTGGTTACCATGCTCAGAGCCAATCTTCATCCTAATTATTCTGGACTGTTACAACATCTTCTAACCCGTGGCCCAACCTCTAATGTCATTCCCTGTCCAGCAAACACATTCTCTCTCTTCCTACCAAGGTGGAAGCTTTAAATCAGTGTTGAGAGGTCAGCTGTGTCGCTGGTTAGAAAAGTCATTTTCTTGGGCATCCGGGAGATTTGTGTGGAATCCTGAATCTGTCCTTTACTGTGTGATCCTTAGCCACTTGACCTTGCTGAGTATGAATTTCATCATGTATGCAATAGAGATTGTATCTGTTTAATAGTCTTCATGAAGATTAAATTCACAGCTCATGAAATAAAGCAGATAATTAGTAAATCTTGTTTGCCTTTCAGTGGCTCTTCATCACTGGGCAGAACCAGACCTAGTTTTTATCATGGCCCTGATGGCACCCCACCTGTGCCCTCCACCTCTTTTTTTTTTTTTTTTTTTTTTTTTTTTTTTTTTTGACAGGCAGAGTGGACAGTGAGAGAGAAGAGAGACAGAGAGAAAGGTCTTCCTTTGCCGTTGGTTCACCCTCCAATGGCTGCCGCAGCTGGCGCGCTGCGGCCGGCGCACTGCGCTGATCCGATGGCAGGAGCCAGGTGCTTCTCCTGGTCTCCCATGGGGTGCAGGGCCCAAGGACTTGGGCCATCCTCCACTGCACTCCCTGGCCACAGCAGAGAGCTGGCCTGGAAGAGGGGCAACCGGGACAGAATCCGGTGTCCCAACCATGACTAGAACCTGGTGTGCCGGCGCCGCGGCTCACTAGGCTAATCCTCCGCCTTGCGGCGCCGGCCTCCCTCCACCTCTTTCTATCTACAGAGTACAGTGGACCCCTATCCTGCCTCCTGTCTCACTTCTTTTAGTGCTTTACCCATCTGAGTCCTTCCAGGACTGATTCTTGGACAGAGACTATTCCACTGTCATTCCTTCCTGTGTGCCTTTTGGTTGGGCACCTGGACTCTCACAAAGACACCAAGGTTTTCTGGGTGTTCTACCACCACCCAACAAATGGAAGCAAGAAGAACCACGAACTTATGCTACTGATATTATTCCAGTAGACATCTGCTGAGGTGCTGACACCATGTTAGTGTCGTGGTTGATATGGGGCCGCATCACTTGTGGTTGTTGACCTTGAGGCGTTCATATCCTAAAAGGAGATGAGAGGGAAAAACTGACCCACGCATCAGTATATCCCAAGATAGCTCAGGGAAAGGGGGTTAAGTAAATGAGAGACCCCTCTAGTTGGAAGGATGTGCTCCAAGACTACAAGGAAGGTCATAATATTGGCAATGTTGATAAGGACCAAGTGCAGTGCAGCAGGCAGCTTGGAGCAGTGGGGACCCCGTGGTCTTTGGGTCTGCAGGGTGAGAATTTCTGTGGGAATTTGTTTTTTTTATTTTTATTTTTATTTTTTTATTTTTTGACAGGCAGAGTGGACAGTGAGAGAGAGAGACAGAGAGAAAGGTCTTCCTTTGCCGTTGGTTCGCCCTCCAATGGCTGCCACGGCCGGCGCACTGTGGCCGGCACACCGCGCTGATCCGATGGCAGGAGCCAGGTACTTATCCTGGTCTCCCATGGGGTGCAGGGCCCAAGGACTTGGGCCATCCTCCACTGCACTCCCTGGCCACAGCAGAGAGCTGGCCTGGAAGAGGGGCAACCAGGACAGAGTCCGGCGCCTCAACCATGACTAGAACCCGGTGTGCCAGCGCTACAAGGTGGAAGATTAGCCTAGTGAGCCTCGGCGCCGGCCTCTGTGGGAATTTCAATATGAGTTCTGTTCCTTACCAGAAAGTCCTTCACACTGGAAAACTGCTTCACAAGATCTCGCTGGGGCCTACTCCTTGTCATCCTGGGCTATTATCCCGTGAGCTTCCTCCTCCGGACACGATTTCTAAGGGAATCTTTCACATTTGTTCCAACTACAATCATTCTTCATGTCATATTCATATTATTGGTGTCTAGTGATTTCTTCTCTTTTGCCCTGATTTTGTGAATGTGTACCCTTCCCCAACACAATTTGGGGGAGAGAGAACCTACCTGGGACCTAGGGATTATTCTAGCTGGCATTAGCCAATTGTGCAGTTGTCTTTCCCTTCCCTATTGCTGGTTTAGGGGAAGACGTGTGCCCAGTACTGGCCAGTGAAGTACATTAGGGTATTGTCAGTAGTAGAAGGATTTGTTTTCCCTCCCAAGAGAGGCACCCTGCAGAGTATTCTTTGTGGACTTTGTGTCGATGTGAGTCTGGAACACCTGCGGCCATCTCTCACCTGAAGGGACCCAGTTCTCTGTAGAGCTTAGCTCGAAGTCCACAGTGGTCTGTGGCGTGATGTCATCTGCTAAGTCATCTGTTATGGGGGCTAAGGTGTTTCTCTCTTGTTTAAGCCATGGTTGGGAAAATCTGTCCTGTAAAGCACTAGGTAGGAACTATTTTAAGCTATGCAGGCCAGATGGTCTATTAGAAGTATGACAGCTGAAATATTATCATGAAGGCAGCCAAAAGGAATGTGTAAACAAATGGATGTGGCTGTTTTCCAATAAAACTTTATTTACAAAAACAAGTACCAAGCCAGGCCAATAGACCACAGTTTGTGGACCTTGGTTTAGGCCATTTGAATCAGGGTTATCTGTTTCTTTCAGGCAAAACCATGCCTACTAATGGATTCTCATCACCAAGATCCATTTTCTTCCGACCTAGATTAAATGAATCACTTCTTGCTGAGCAACTTTTTCTTTCTGTCCTTAGTATGCCAGACCCATGGTGGCAGGGGTGTGTTTCCTCCTGCCTCCGACAGAAGAGGCCTCTCCTCAGTGTGTGCGTGTGAGTGAGTGAACTCAGGCAAGCTGCTCACTCTGTTTGCCTTTCAGCTTGAGTTTAGTTTTACCCATGCACAATGATTAGTGATAATGTCAGCTGGAAGTGAATATACACCCTAAAGTACCTGGGTGCTCCCTACATAAACTACACAAAGCATCTGCCTCCCCCTTTCACTCTTAGATGTGTCCTAATTTGGATAATAAATTACACGGCCACTTTAATAATAGAAGCCTCACTCTTGGCAGAGCATGGTGTTTGGCTCCCTTTGTGCATTATTTACTCCCTTAAGAAAACTTATGAGGCAGCTTCTGTTTTCCTCGTTTTACAGATGAGGAATCCAAGGTCCAGGCGGGTAACATCACCTGTCCAGGGACAAAGAGCTGGTGCCCGAGCTGAGCAGTCTGACTCCAAAGGACCTGGCTCTAGCCATTCTATTGTGGCAGATTTCCAAAGGTGTCCGGAGTGATCCTGCCTCTCGTGTCCTACCTGCACTTTTGCACGTTGACCTTATCATTCCCCCAGGATGAAGTGAAATCTTTTCCCCTTCCCCTCAGATCTGAGCAGCTCTGCCACCTGGCTTCAAAAATGGAGCGTGTCAGAAGTGATGCAGTTCACCTTCCAAGGCTGGGCCTTGGGAGAGCTGCAGCCTCCTTCCTCACATTGTGGGTGTTCCCTCTGGGAGGCCAGTGCCGTCTTGAACTCTTGACTGCCTTGCTGGAGAGAGAGGCTGTGTTGAAGAAGGCACATTCCCTCTGCAGCTCCCAGGCTGGATGTGGAATCGTCTGGCTGAGTTCTGCTCAAATGTCTGATTCACAGATTTTGGAGCAAGCTAAATAGTTCTTGGTTCAGACCACTGAGTTTCAGGCTGATGGTACGCATGGACAGATATTCATGGATAAAATGTCTCTAGGTGCTCCCCAGAGCTTTGGAAGAAAGCTGTGTCCAGGTCTTCCTGGGTGTGGCCCACAGCAAGTGGTTGATAGGCAATGGTCACTGTAGTTTACGGTGGGAAACAGCAGGAGTAAGGGCAGGTGCTTCTGAAAGAGTGGAGGAGCGGCTGCTCAGGGCAGAGAGGCTGCCTAAAGGAGGGCTGGGAGGACAGCAAAGGGATTGAATGCCACGATGGGTGAAAGTTTTCTGCTAAATTTGTAATCCATGGAGCTCTTTTCTAGAAAGTGTCACTTTGGCTGGAATTTTATACCTCTGATGCATTATTAAAGGAATTGGGGGGTAGTAGGAGTCTTGCATAAAAAACCCAGACATCTGGGGCCACAGAGCTCGTGCCTGGCTTGTTGTAAGATCTGTAACTTATCTTCTTACATCTTGGTTAGTTTCTCTGCCTATTGTGGTGATTAAGTAAGATTTCTGAAAGGGGCCTTAAAAACTAACAAACAAGCTCTAATTTTTAAGGTTCCTAAGAGCAAATCTTGACCCTGCCAAGGGAGCTTTTCTGATCTCCAATCTGAAATGGCCAGTGGCGTCTCTGCCTCTGCAGCCTAACTTGTACACCAGTTTCTTAGCCAGGCCTAATACAAAACACAATCAGCAAATTCGATTTGCAAACAGTCATTAACAGAAAGCTGCCTACTGCAAGCTTGTAACATTGCTATAAAGGAACTGGAGAGAGACTTGAGAGTGAATTAGCATTTCAGAGAAGGAGTTGGAGTTAGGCAGCTTTCTCATTTCTTTTGTCACCAACAAATTGTTGTGTTCTTGTCGGTGCAAACAAGTGCAGTTAAAATCATGCATCGCACAGGGCTTGCATTCACACTGACGCCTTCCATGGTTCCCTCTGTCAACAGTGGCAGACATAGGAAAGAAGGAACACTGGAGATGGTAATAGAAGTCAATTCAAGAGGGGTCTATTCACCGCCTGTAACATGTTCTGCAACTTTTCTGGTGCATGGGATCACAGTGTGAGTTAGACGTGATCCTGTCCTTGTGTTACTTGTAGAGTACAAGAAACTAAGTTACAGAATAACACAGGGGTGCAGATTGTGCCAGTTAATTAGCTCCGCCTGAGGACTAGGATGCCATCCCTGACCTCCAAAGCCAGATCCAGTGCCCTGGTACAGGCTTTCAAAGCTCTTGGTACTTTTTGTTCCTGTCACTTACCACAGTTGGAAAATTGCATTTGGAAACCATGTGTATGAGACCCCCTGGCTGAATGTAAGCCCTGGAAGAACAGCGAGTGTGTTTTTTTTTGTTTTTTTTTTTTTTTTTTTCTTTCCCATTGAAACTGCAAGGCCTGGGCCCTGCCTCCTACACAGCGGGCTGGGAGCAGTTTACCGAATGCAACAGGAACCACAGGTCTGCGAGACATCCCCGAGGGTGAGGTATTTGGATTCTGTTGTGAGGGACAATTGGAAATCTGCGTCCAAAAGAGTATGAACAAAAGTAAGTCTAAAAGTAACAGCAGTTGAAAAGGAAAATGTGAGCTCATTAACCTTTTGTAAGGAAATTAGCAGGTGTCCATACTGAGACACAGGGACATCTGGATTTTTAAGGAGGTGGGTTTTGTGATAGATGAACCTGGCTAAAAAAAAAAAAAAGTATTAAGAAGTAGCAGACTTAAAGACCAATTCCTGCCACTGTTAGCTGTGAGTACCTTTTTGACCTCTGAACCACAGTTTACACACCTACTAATTGGCAAGAATACTTTCTGTCCTCTCAGGCTCAGATGAGACAACTCAGTTAGGGCCTTGGGCAGCTACAGATGATAGTGTGCAGACCTGTGGCTGCACTTCAGTGATTCCTCTGGTATACAAGATGTGACGTGATGGCCTGTGTACTGGAATAGAGTACTAGAACTCTGTATCTACTCCCACATCTAGGAACGGACAAGTCACACTGTTGTTACAGGCAGAATCAGACTGAAGCCTGATCAACCACAGCAGAAGTTCCTAGTGGCAGTGACCAATGGCAAGCTAAGGAAGTTTGGGACACAAATTCAGCACTGTGGTCAGTCAGCCCTGGTTTTGAATCCCAACACATTTGTTTCTTCATTGTGTCTGGTTAGTCAAATGGAGCCTTTGTCTTCTTATTTTAAAAATGGGATGATACTGCCTGATTTTTACAGTTGTTGCTAATCTGTCTATTAATTTTCCTATTAAAATCCATGGTGTATCAGTATTGCTTCAGGCACGGTGGAATACAAGTTAACGTGAAGCATTTATCCCCAAGGTTGACTAGTGTTGGCATCCAACAAATGAAAGTCTGTTGTTGTGGTTCTGTTATTATAGTTGGAAAAGTAACAAAAAGTAACATGGGGATTAAAAGGAGCAAGAAGACTTTGAGGAGGATGAAAGTGGCTTGCGCTCTGAGAAGATGTATCTATTTGGACAGGCTGGTGGGTCCAAGCAGGTGGTACTATCTGGGCTGAGAGCAGGAGTGGAAACACAGAGGATGTGTAGGGACTGCTTAGGGTGGTTGTGATGGGGAGAATGAAAGGGGTGCATCAGGAGAATGGAAGATGATCTACACCAAAATACAGGAATTGGTCAAGAAATGTTATAGCATGTTTTTCAACTTGGTGCATTGTAAGATTAGGCTAGCATAGTTATAGGAATATATTAATCTAATTTTAATAGATATTTGCATAGTTTTCCAAACTATGGAATGGCTTTGATAGGCCTCACTCATTCTATCAGTCCCTCACTGCCTCACCACAAGCATTTATTGTGCTGGTAAGTTGGTACAGAATACGTTTCCCAATTTGATTCTGACATCTACTTTGTGAAGGTAGATAAATCATAATTCATGATCCATATGTCAAGGCTCAGGAAATTAAACTTGTACCCTTGCAATCTAGGTTTTGTTTCTGTATAAAACAGGGATTTTGGAGAAATCAAGTTAAAAGGTATTTCTCAAAATATTTGTGCCTTGGAAGACACTTTTGATATTTTCTATGGCAATATACATCTACATTGTAAAATACATAAATGCTTCTATAATCTTGATAAATCTTGATTAAGAAACAGAATATCCAGTCCCCCCAGAGAATCCCTTTCTAGTCCTGCCGTCCTTCTTCCCTCCTCCAAAGCTGGGTACTGTCTGGACTTGTGCCACCATGGGTTAGTTTTAGCTTACGTTGAGCAGATTTATGCAAAAGGCATCAGACAGTATGTATTCTTTTGTGTCTGGCTTCTTTTCCTCACACTTATGCAATTCATTCCCTTATTATGCAATTCATGCATATTGCTATATGAAGTAGTATCTCATTTTCTTTGCCTTTCAGTGTTCCCAAATATAAATATACCACAATTCATTTACCCACTATAATGGGATTTGTGCAATTACCAGCATATTGCAATTTATAATATTTTAAAAAATATTTTATTTATTTGAAAGACAGAGTTACAGAGAGAGGTAGAGATAGACAGAGAGAGAGGTGTTCCATCTGCTGGTTCACTCCCCAAATAGCCACAATGGCTGGAGCTGCACTGATTTGAAGTTGGGAGCCGGCAGTTTCTTCCAGCTCTCCCATGTGGGTGCAGGGCCCAAGGACTTGGCCCATCCTTTGTTGCTTTCCCAGGTGCATTAGCAGGGAGCTAGATTGGAAATGGAGCAGCCAGGTCTCAAACCAATGCCCATATGGGATGGCTGTGCTGCAAGCCGGGTCTTTAACCTGCTGTGCCACAGTGCCAGCTCCTGATAACATTTTTATACATATATTTTAATGTATAAACATATATATTTCTTTTGGGTGTATTAACAAAAAATAATTGAATATTTGTATGTTTAATTTTAGTAGATACCACTAATTTTCCAACGTGGTTGTATCAGCTTTCATTTGCTTCATTAGTATACAAAAGTTTGTTATTTTGCATCCACAGATTGTGATATTGTCTTTCTGCTTCATTTTAGCGACTCTGGCTAGTGTGAGTGGCATCATTTTGTGATTATAATTTGCATTTACCCAGTTATAAATTAGGTAGGGCATCTTTTCCTGATTATTGGTCTTTTGATAAAGTGTCTTGATGTATAATTTGAAGTGTAGGCTTCCTCCTTGCTGTGCTTTTAGCATATTATGCTGATATTCTCCAGTTCTTGTGAACTTGTTGGTATAAGTGGAGCCTCATTCCTTTGTGTGGCTTCCCACTCTTAGGATAGTGTCTAACCAGTAGGTTCACCGAAGCGCAGAAGAGAAAGCTCAAAGCCCCATTAAGAACAAGTTGAAGCCAGAATGGAAAGCCAAGCCTGCCTGTGCTGGGGCTGTGTCAGGTCTGCTCTGCAGTGTGTGAGTGAGGCTTGTTCACTCTTCCTTCTCCGTTATGCCAGAACCTTTCCAGATGGAATGTGCAGGTAAACCAATGAGTGCAGCCGTTCTGAACAATGGGCATTCTGACACCGTCCCTGTAGGGGGCGCCTCTGAGGCCTAGAAGTGGCCTGAGTGGCCTTCAGAGTATGAGAAGGCTCTGCCCCATTGACTCCACAGCCACATCTTATGGTGAGGAGCCTTGCACACAATGCTATTTATCTTTTCACCAGACTGCACTTGCTGTTTCCAAGTAAGTGTTTATGTCTGAACTGTGATACCTAAAAAAGCGTGTGCTTTGGGAACTAGTCCTGTACTAAGACTTTTTCAACTGTAACATAGGGGTAATCTCACCCAGCTCAAAGTGATTGTAAAATCAGGTGTGTCTGTGTGTGTGAAATGTTCGGGACGGTTGCTGGAAACTCACTCAAGGCCAACTCCTATTATTAATAGTGATACTTGGCATCTATAATTTTGAAATTAAGTAGAGGATAATGATGACTTAATGTTTGGCCCAGCAATGGCTTTGGGATGTACTCGTGACCAATGAAGTGAGAGACCAAACAATGGAATGGGTTATGCTTAATTGAACACCACAATGTGTTGCGAGTGTGCTTTGAAAAACCACCTGAGAAATAATATTTATAAAATTCAATGTTATGTATGGTTCAAAACTGCCATGGTCTCTCAGTTTGTAGCCCCAAATGGAATCCTGAAAGCCCTCCCCATGGATACCACTTTTTAGAATTATTTTAAGAGGTAGAGAGACAGAGGGAAAGGCAACTCCTATCAACTTGTTCAATATACAAGTGTCTGCAGTGGCTGAGACTGGGCTGGGCTGAAGCTGGGAGCCAAGAACTCAGTCCGGGCTCCCACATTGGTGAGCACAACCCAGCTATTTCAGACGTCACTGCTGCTTCCCAGGAGCTGTGTTAGCAGGAAGCTGGGATCAGGACCTGGAGCCAGAGGTCAGGCCCAGGCGGTCTGATGTGGGATGTGGGCATCCTAACCAGCATCTTTATCAGTAAAACAAACCATTGCTCTCCTACCTGTTTTTAACATGATTTAATCCTTTATACTCTTGAGAAAATGACTAAATATCCTCTGATTAGAGACCCTAAGTCTAGTGGAAAGGAAAGGAATTGGGACTAGGCATTCCTAAGCTTGAATGCCTTCTAACTATAGATCCTGGAACAATCTGTTAATCCAACAGAGCTCTCATTTGCTAATATAAAGGAGAGCACTGAGGAGTTGTAAATATTCACTGAAATAATGCACAGAAATGCTTAGTCTGATGGTTAATACTGACAGAGAAGATACTTAAGGATAGACTTTAAAAATGTCAGTACTCATTTTGTAAAGAGCCTGGTGCTAAAGTCTTAAAAGATATTGAAGAGAAACCTATCTACATATTTTGCTCTCCAAATAGAATGTACAATCTTTGAGAATGGGAGCCATGGTTTTTGTTCAGCTCATTATCTCCAGTGCTTAAAAGAATGTCTACCGTGCCTTGATGCTGAATAACTGATTTCTGAATGTGTGAATGAATAATACATATATATGATCCTTATGGAAGCTACATAATACAGAAAAGGGGGAAATGGGCTAAAATTATGACATGAGATGAGAATCTAGCTGTATTGGAGTGGATAGAATACAACAAGTGCCAGTTGTTGTCCTAAACGTGTTATAGGTATTATGCATCATGCAAGTTACTCATTCTTTTTTTTAAAGATTTATTTATTTATTTGAAAGAGTTACACAGAGAGAGGAGCGGCAGAGAGAGAGAGAGAGAGAGAGAGAGAGAGAGAGAGAATCTTCCATCCGATGGTTCACTCCCCAATTAGCCACAATGGCTGGAGCTGCATCCATCCGAAGCCAGGAGCCAGGAGCTTCTTCTGGGTCTCCCACGTGGGTGCAGGGTTCCAAGCACTTGGGCCATCTTCTACTGCTTTCCTAGACCATAGCAGAGAGCTAGATGGGAAGTGGAACAGCCAGGTCTCGAACTGGCGCCCATATGGGATGCAAGCACTTCAGGCCCGGGTGTTAACCCGCTGCGCCACAGCGCCGGCCCCACAAGTCACTCGTTCTTAGAGGTGACTACAGTAAGGTCTCATCTTGGAAACTGAAAGTTCATCGAGTGGTAGGACATTTGTCCAGGATCGCATAACTAGCAGGTGGCTTACACTCCTGTGATATAACCTTTCTCTTGCTCTGCTAAACTATTCCTTTAGTTGTGTGCTGTAGATGCACAGGGATTTATTTTGTCCTGGGCCATCAAGGAAAAGTGCCATCTCCGCTGTGTCTTACCATATGTTGAATGATTTTTTTAAAAGATTTATTTTATTTATTTGAAAGACAGAGTTACACACACACAGAGGTAGAGACAGAGAGAGAGAGAGGTCTTCCGTCTGCTGGTTCACTGCCCAGATGGCTGCAACAGCCGATCCAAAGCCAGGAGCCAGGAACTTCTGGTTCTCCCAGGTGGGTGCAGGGCCGAAGGACTTGGGCCATCTTCCACTGCTATCCCAGGCCACAGCAGAGGAAGAGGAGCAGCCGGGACTAGAACAGGCACCCATATGGGATGCTGGCGCTTCAGGCCAGGGCTTTACCCCACTGCACCACAGTGCCGGTCCCCACCATATGTTAAATTCTGATGCATGCAAGAGGATGGAAGCACAGAGAATTAGGGATTCAGGTTGAAGAGGTTGGAGGTTAAACATTATCGTGCCAAGGGAAGGAAGAGGCGGTTTCCTGGAAGGTTAGGGTGAACGTTGAGGCCAGGAAAGTATATTGAGACCAAATTGGAGAGGGTCTTGAATGCTCTACCAAAGCCGTTGTACTTCAGTTTCTAGACACCGGGAATCCAATGGAAATACTTGATGAAGGAGTCCCTACATGAAGCCGTATTTCAGGAGTTGGGCCTTTGGGGACCTGGGGAATTAGAGCAAGTAAAGTTACTATGTCACTGTCATTCATTCTCAGCACATCCAGAGTAATAGGATTCCCCTTGGGGCCATAGCCTCTTGATTAGCTCTTCACACTAATTAACTGCCTCTTATCCCTTTGTCTTCAACAACTTAAATCATGGCTGATTTGCAAGGTCATCTTCAGCTTTGCTCCCTGGGAACCTTCCTGGAAAATAGAAGACATGGCATGAATTTACAGGAGCTGGATTCCCGCCCTATCTGCGGCTACCTCGCTGAGTCTGGAGTGCTCTCTCCCCTCCTGGGTCTCAGTTCCCAAACTCTAAATTGAGAGAGCTGACCTGGAAAGTTCCCTCCTGGGCAAAGATTCTATGATTAAATCTTTTGTCATTGTCACCAGCAATAGCTAAACTGGGAGCTGCGAGTTGTGGGAAGGTCAGGGTCACTTCAACATCTTATAAAAGGAACTGCTCCTTACTGGGCATGTGCTCTGGGCTAGATCCTATGCAAGACCCTTTGCTCAAGGTGACACAGCCAGCAACTCTGATTTACACAGATGTAGCTGTTTTCCTTCAGATGAACCTCATTCCTGTTCTAACCCCCAGGCCACACAGAGTGACCACAAAATCCAGAACTTATTTTTATGTGGGGCTGAAGCAGAGTTCTTGCCCTTACAGAGAGCCACATGATTGGAGAGGGGGTCAGTATGGGACGGTGGGTTAATTTAGCCCTGATCACCATTTGCCCTCCTAGGCATCCTTTGTAGGATTCTCAGTCATCAACTTCTCACCTAAGGGATTCTACTTCTGGATCTCTCGGCCCTTTAAGGTCATTTGATAGGAATCCAGCTGATGCTTGGGGCATTCAGCAGACCTGGTGTGTCCCCTTCCCAAGGATAAGGATACTGATACTGTTTGAACAGAGATTTTTCTAACAGGGATGCCCTGCCAGGTCTGAGGGTGGGAAAGCTACGTAGCTTCTGATCAGGGCACTGGTCAGTGCTGGGACCTTCTTCACTTTCTTGCTAACTCTCTCTCAAATTGCCCTGGTCCAGCCAAACTTTATCTCGTCTCTGGGAAGGGAGGTGGCAGGGAGGACTGATCACTTACTAAACTAGCGTTCATGCCTGAAATCCTTGATTTTTGAAACTCCAAATTCTTTGCTACTAAATTACAATATTTCTCATAAAATTCAGAAGTCTGCTTTGAAGCTGAAAATCAAGGACCAACTTTTCTCTTCTTATGTCTACAGCTCTAATGTGCCACCTCTCCAGAGGTGTGCTGGATGCAGGATGCCCCCTTGTCCCAAAGCCAGTACAGGGTCAGCAGGGCATACCTGAAGCAACACTGTTCTGATCTCAACATTTTCCTCCATTCCTGTTATTTATGTTTGCAGTCATCACTACTGTCTGTCATTCATGTGAGGCCATGGAGGCTCACTGTGGTTTGACTTTATAGAGGAGGAGCCAGGGGACTTGTCGCATGAGTCACTTATCCTGGGAAAGTCAGAGATTCTCTGAATTCACTGCTTAGCTGGAAAATGAATGAACTGGGTGAGTGCTAAAGAGTTTCCCATATTTGGGGTGCATGTGTGTATGCGTGTGTAACCGTGTGTGCCTGTGTGTGTATGTGTATGTTTGTGTGTGGGGGGGGTGGGTTTAAGTGGATAGGATTATAAAGTCTTTTGAAGTCATTTATCTGCAGACATTTCTAAGTTATATAACTTTTTTTTCTTTTTAAAAGATTTATTTATTTGGGAGGTAGAGTTATAGAGAGAGAGATGGAGAGACAGAGAGAGGTCTTCCATCAACTGGTTCACTCCCCAGATGGCTGCAATGGCTGGAGCTGGGCTAATCCAAAACCAGGAGCCAGGAGCTTCTTCCAGGTCTCCAATGCGTGTGCAGGGGCCCAAGAATTTGGGCCAACTTCTGCTGCTTTCCCAGGTCATCAGCAGGAAGCTGGATTGGAAGTGGAGCAGCTGGGACATGAACTGGCACCCATATGGGATGCTGGAACTACAGGTGGAATCTTAACATACCACAACGCCAGCACCCAGAACTTTCTAAGTGACAGAACTAGTTCTAGTTATAGAACTTTGGAAACTTCTTGTTCTGTTTCTTGAAAATAAAGTCAGCATTGTAGCCATGGTGTTGGGTGGTGAGGACTTGGCCAACCAAGGTAAAAGGGCAGGGAAAAAGTCTTGTTCCCTTCTCTCCAGGTATTTTGCTTGTTGTCTCATTAGCAGCCAGAGTGGGAGCTGACTGTGGAATGTGTTGAAAGGCATGCTTTTTTTTTTTCTTTTCTTTCTATTCCACCGATGTCCTCTTCCACATGGAAACAAGTGGCTTGTGGATGTATGTTGAAATTGCCAGCCTTGTGTTTAAGAGAGTATGGGTTTGTGCCCTCCCTCTTGCCTTATTGGGCTCACCTGTTCCTTCAATGGAGACTGATTAAGCACTGAACATGCAAGGTGAATACATTATGGGTTCTGTTCCAGCTGAGTTCAGTGTTTTTAAGAACAATGAATAATTTAAGGCAGTCATATGCTTGAAAAGTGCTTCCCAGATCTCAGAGAGGGACAGTTAGGCCAAAGGGGTTCTTTAGGGAAAGTTTTCTGAGCTACTGGGCAGGATGACCCTTATGGTGTGTCATTAGAATACATGAGAATTAGCCAGAAGGTGGGAGGCTAACGGAAGCAGAGAGAACAATTGAGCAAATACTTGGGATTGCAAAACAGATGGAGAGAAAGAGGACCTCCCAACTTGAAAGTATCAATAAGGCGTGAAGGGTGGGAGGAGTTACAGTCACAGAGAGAGAGAGAGAGAGAGAACTAAGGCAACTTTATCAGTGTGATTTAAAACCTGTTATTTGAGGCTGGTGTTGTGGCACAGGGGGTAACGCTTCAGCCTGTGATACCAGCATCCTATATGGTGCTGGTTTGTGTCCTGGCTGCTCCGCTTCTGATCCAGCTCCCTGCTAATGGCTTGGGAAAAGCAGTGGAGGATGCCCAAGCATTTGAGACCCTGCCACACGTGCAGGTGACCTAGTTGTAGCTCCTGGCTTCAGCATGGCCCAGCTCTGGTTATTGTAGCTATCTGGGGAGCGACCCAGTGGATGGACGATCTCTCTTTCCCATTTCTCTTGGTAGCTCTGCCTTTCAAATAACTAAATCTTTAAAATGAAAACCTGTTCATTGAGCAACTGCTTTGTGTCTTCCAGTTTACAATTACTGTGGTGAAGATGAGACAGTATAAGAGCAAAATAAGAGCACAGGGAAACCTAACAGGACACTCTAGAGACCGCCCAGCCTTAGAGGGGGGCATGGTAGTTCCTGTTAACTGAGTACCTCTCATGAGTTAGGCATCATTCATTCTGGCCCCAATGTTCCAGAATGCAGAACTCAAGACAAAGGCTGATGTACACACAGTATTGTAGGGGGTGGGAGAAAGCGGTGGTGGTGTCGATGCCAGGGAGCAGGAGAGAGGAGTGGGGAGCAAGGCACAGGAACCACCACTGCAGGCGTCACCCAGCGGCTGTCTTTACCAGTCACTGTAGAGCAGCGCCTGAGAGGTGGGTCGAGATGCATCACAGGATGTCAGTGCCAGGTGACAGCTAAGGGGAAATTCTTCATGCATTGTCCTGGTTGCCCTTGGTCAAAGATTTGCTATGCAGCAAGTGACTTCCCTGCAAAATGGATAGGCATGGGTGCAAGGTGGATGGGAAGGAAGAAGTGCTATGAGACACAGGCGGTTAGGTAGCAGCAGACTCCACCTACGTGAAGGTGACTGCAGCCTAGCCAGAAATGGTCACCTCAGAGATGCTTTGGATCAGAGCCAGGAGAGGCCAAGAGGATCTGACGTCCTGCAGGAGGAGCAGCTGAGAGAGGCAGTGTGGTCCTCACCTCTGTTGTGTAACAGAGGGCCCCCAAGGTTAGCAGCAGAAAACAACAAAGCCTGTGCTCAGGAAGCTGGGTGGGAGTGATGCAGCCCAAGTCTCTCATGGGTCCACGATGAAGATGTTACCTGGAGGTGCAGTCCTCTTGAGGAGAGGGTCTGCTTCCAGTGCCTTCAAATGGTCGTTGGATGTTCACTCCGGCTGCTGGCTGGAAGCTCCCTTCAGCTCCTTGTCCACCCGGCTCTGTCTGCAGAGCAGATCATAGCAACTGGCTTTTATCAGAGTGAGCAAGAAAGACAGCTAGCAAGGCAGAAGGTGGAATCCGTGTGATCTTGAGAGAGGATTACACAAGGGCACAGCCACTGGGAATTGGGGTCATTGGGTCCATCTTTGAAGCAGCCCAGCCTACCACACAAACCGTATTGTGTTGCATAATCATAGAAGTCCCAGGGACGTGAGTCTCTTATGACACTGAGGAAATCAACTCAGAGCCTTGTTGTCTCCTGCTCCTCCTGGAGCCCATCCTGACAATGTCTAAGCCCCACTTGGAGGAGTATTTGCTCTCTCTAGGTCTGTCTGTGCCATCGAGTGTACTTGGTTCTCTAGCTGTGGTGCTGTGGTATCTTCTCACTCCCATTGCCAGTGTAAATGTTGACAATGCCTTATTCATCGTGAAGGACAGGTTTGCACAGCAGGATAGAGTATGGGCCCTGAGCCTGGGGTTTGTTCCATGACTGTAAGCAATGGACAACAATTATTAGGCTGGCTTCCTCCTCTTCAGTGGAATAGCAGTATTACCAGTCGCGTAGTGCTATGTTGAATGTTGTTTACTTGTTGAAAACTTGCAAAGCACTCAGAACAGTGCAGGATTACTTGTGATTTCCTGTGTTATCCTGCTTCCTGTGTTTCTCAACCTTGAGGCTCTTGTGGGAGGAACTGTCCTTTGCCTGGTAGGATGTTTAGTAACATATCCAGCCTCTATCCACTAAATACCAGTGTCACTCTCAAGCTGTGAAGCCAAAAATGTCTCCAGACATAGCCAGCAAACTCACGCCTTAGTTGAAAACGTCTGTCCTCTATCAGTCAAAAGCTTGGGAAATGTTGCTGAATGACATGTTGGATGAATATCAAGGGTTGTGAGTGTTTGTGTGTGTGTGTGTGTGTGTGTGTGTGTGATGAACACAGAAAAATCCACAGGAGTGTGTAAAACAGGGGTGGGGAACATGCAGCCGTGGACCATGGAAGCCCTGTGAAATCGGTTGATCTGGCCTGGCCCAGGCAACTACAGGAGGGACTCAAAAATCAAGAAATCCAAAGCAGGCCAATTTCTAAGTTGATAATTTCATGTGGCCAGTGAGTGATGTGATAAATGTCCAAATGGCCCTTGGCAGAATAAAATTCCTCACCTCTGATGTAGAATGTAATGAAGGAACCAAGGTTTCAGGGTCATTCTGCCCACAGTGCAGGGCACATAGGGAAGCCACTTCAACTCTCTCTCTCTCTTTTATTTATTTGACAGGTAGAGTTATAGACAGTGAGAGAGAGAGAGAGAGAGAGACAGACAGACAGACAGAGAGAAAGGTTTTCCTTCTGTTGGTTCACTCCCCAAATGACCGCTTCAGCCGGCACTGCACCGATCCGAAGCCAGGAGCCAGGTGCCTCTTCCTAGTCTCCTATGCGGGTGCAGGGGCCCAAGCACTTGGGCCATCCTCCAATGCCCTCCTGGGCCACAGCAGAGAGCTGGACTGGAAGAGGAGCAACTGGGACTAGAACCCGGTGCTCATATGGGATGCTGGCGCTGCAGGCAGAGGATTAACCAAGTGAGCCATGGCGCTAGCCCCCTCAACTCTCTCTTGCTAAATTTTCTCATCCATAGGACAAAAATAGATATTCTTGTTTTCTGGAGGGTCATTTGGCCTAGCAGTTAGATGCCTGTGTTCCATATCAGAGTACTTGGGTTTAATACCTGACTCCACTTCCATGATTTCAGCTTCCGGCCAGTGTAGACCCTGGGAGGCAGCAGGTAATGGCTCAAGAGTTAGGTCCCTTCCATTCAGACCTAGGCTTGAGTTCCTGGGCCTCAGTCCAGCCCCAGCCATTTAGAGACATTTGTGGAGTGAACCAATGGATGGGAGCTCTCTGTAGGTCTGTCTGTCTCTGTTTCTCTGCCTCTTAGAATTTTCAAAAAAATTAAAATATTTTTATTTTCTGAATTGTTATAAGGATCAAATGAAGTAAATAAACCCCGTGTAACAGTATCAGAGAACTTTATCTTTCATTGGAGCAGACTATCGAATTAGGAAATCTGTGTTCTTGAGTCAGCAGTCTGATGAACCACTTGAAGGCACCCTCCCAGGAAACTTGGCCTAGGATCTGCAGGTGGCTCTCCAAGGTGGGTGGGTCTGGCTGCCTGCACAGTGAGTTCTGCTGAGTGTAGCCATGAGTGGCAGGTGGGAGGAGTGTGTCTGCACATGAAAAGCTCCAGTGGGGAAAGGAATAGAGGGGCTTGTATTTTGAGGAGGAACTGAATGAATCAAGTCAGACCATGCATTGAGTCGGACAAATGGTTTCTCAACTTAGTTTGGGCAGCTGTAACAAGTGTCATATGTGGGGTGGCTTAAACCACTAACAGTCATTTCTCATAGTTCTGGACACAGGGCTATCCAGGACCCAGGGACTAGCAACTTTGATGTCCTGTGCAGGCTGTTTCCCCTGTGTAGACAGCCCTCTTCTTGCTGCGTCCTCACCTGGCCAAGCGACCGAGCTTGTCTCTCTCATGCCTCCTCTTCTTCTTCTTCTTTTTTTAAAGATTTATTTATTTATATGAAAGTCAGAGTTACACACAGAGAGAAGGAGAGGCAGAGAGAGAGAGAGAGAGGTCTTCCATCCGCTGGTTCACTCCCCAATTGGCTGCAATGGCCAGAGCTGTGCCGACCCGAAGCCAGGAGCCAGAAGCTTCTTCTGGGTCTCCCATGCAGGTGCAGGGACCCAAGGACCTGGGCCATCTTCTGCTGTTTTTCCAGGCCATAGAAGAGAGCTGGATTGGAAGTGGAGCAGTGGGACTTGAACCGGTGCCCATATGGGATGCTGGCACTGCAGGCGGCAGCCTTACTCGCTACGCCACAGCATGGGGCCCATCATACCTCTTCTTGTAAGGGCAGAATTCCTGTCCTCGAGGGCCCTGCCTTCCTGCTGCATACACTGCACGGGGCCAGCGGCTTTACCAGATGAACTTGGTGGGGAGGGACACAAGCATTCCGTCCACAGCACTCATTTCTTCCCCGATCCCAGTTTAACCTCGTGCACTCTGCAGTCTTGGTGGCTGAGAATGGCAATTCTGGTTCAGACAAAAATGACGAGTTTCAGCCCTGATCTTTCCTTCTGTTGACCTTGGGCAAGTGGCTCACACTCCCTGTGCCTGGTCTCACCTTCACTGAGGAGCACCCGTCTCCTGTCGCGGAATCCCTGGGCACCAGCTCTGGCCCCATGAGTGCCTTATGTTCAGTTCCTCAGTGCTGGGTGAGGGTGGAACTGCCCCGGAGTTGGTTCCTGCTGAGGTGGGAGTGATAAAGAGAAGCTGTTTTTTTTTTTTCTTTTTTGAAAAGATTTATTTTTATTTATTTGAAAGGCAGAGTTACAGAGAGAGAGAGAGAATGTCAGAGAGAGGTCTTCTATCCACTGGTTCACTCCCCAGATGGCTGCAACAGCTGGGATTGGGCCAGGCTGAAGCCAGGAGCCAGGAACCTCTTCATGGTCTCCCATGTTGGTACAGGGGCTCAAGCCCTTGGGCCATCCTCTGATGCTTTCCCAGGCCATTATCTGGGAGTTGGATTGGAAGTGGAGCTGCCAGGATTTGAACCGGTGCCCATATGGGATGCCAGCATCACAGGCAGCAGCTTAAGTGCTATACCACAATACTAGACCCTGTCAGTTCTTTTGTCATATCTGAGCCCCAAATGCCAAGAGCTGAATCTAGGACAAATGCGTTCTTCCTGGTTTCTTTCTGGAATGTGCATTTTCCTTTCCGGGACCAGAGAGAAATCTCTGATCAGTTAAGTGCCTGATGTTAGACCTGGTCCAAAACCAGAAATACCCTCTAGGTTTGTGGGAAGGAAGCTTATGTCTGACCGGAGGCAGTGCCCAGGTGCCTCTGAGTCTGCAGGTGTCTAAGACCCCAGGAAACTGAGAGTTGGCCCTCAGCTGCTCTTTGTCCTTGTTCTCTCTGGACAAGAATGCTGTAATCTGGAGAGCTTCTGCACCAACTTTCTCTGTCTCTCTCTCTCTCTCACTGTCTCTGTCTCTCTGTCTCTGTCTCTCTCTCTCTCTCTTTCTCTCTCACACACACACACACATACACACACGGGCCAGGCACTTGGTGGGCAGTGGGTCACCATGGGTCCTGCTGTGTACACTGGTCTAGGCATGATGTAAATTTCTGAGGTGGTTCTCTGATACCATGGGGTGGGTTTGCTATCCTGACTTTGCACCAAGTGTCTTCCCTGGAAAGGAATCTCTTGCCCACTAGTCATATTCATCACCAGGCTTTTGAGAGAGGAAATGCATTGGATCATTATCTTTGTATTTTCTAAAACAGACTCTCATCCTTTGCTTTCCCAGGTCCCACTGCTGTGTCAGCTGAGGTTAAAAGGCTGCTTTTCATTCTTTTTGCTGAAGGCCAGGAAAATAGATGTGAAAATATCCCTGGGACCAGCATTTGGCTCAGAGCCTGGGTTGGTAAACAGATGGGCTCCTTTCAAGCCTGTTGCTGTCACTCAGGAAAAAAGGCAGCGTGAGTGCCATGTGCCTCCTGTGTGCTTGCTCCTGGTTTGCACTGAGTCTGCAGCTGTAGGGTGCGGGCTGTGGGCTGCGGACAAGGCAACAAGGCTCAGTGCATTTCTGTGAGTTGCTCAAGGCCTCAGAGCTGGTCTATTATCAGCCCAGGTGATCATGGACAGGGATAGGTTTGCATGGTCAGGGAAGGCAGGGAGATGGTCTGATCTGTACTGGATCTGCATGGAGTGCAGTAGAGGATTTCCTATCAGAGGCCCACATGACCTCCGGTTAACCTGCTGGGTCCCGAACCTGGTTGAGCATGAAGCCTCTTTTTCTATAAAGCTAACCAATATTTTACATAAAACATCTGCCTAAGTTCACAGTTTTGTAAACAAATGGTCAGCTGCAGGAGCCCAGATTTCCCTTTGAACTCTAACCATTTTGTAAAGTTGTTGGATTTCCAAGTTGCTCCTTAAATACATTGTCCCGGGCAGTCTTATCAGAGATCTTGAAGTGGTTGATGGTGTAGCTTCTGCAATGTCTCCAAACTTCAGGAATCTGCCAGTATCTAAAGCCCTCATTCAAGACAATATTTCTCATTCTTCCTCTTTTGGGGGCATACAGGCATTTGTACAAGGCACAGGGAATGCGACTTGGATTTGTTTAAAATTAAGAGAATGTATTGTTTCCCGTTAGTGTAGACTGAGGATAGCTAGCCCGGGAAGAAGCAGTCATGGCAGCTTCGGAAGGCAATGAGTTCTCTATCTTGGAACATTGTGCTGAGGACTGGAGGGGATTCCTCGGCTTGCATCAGGCCCTCCTTCTGCACTTGGGATTCTGCCAGAGAGTAGGAGTGTGACCCACTTTTCTTTGACTCATCTCTCCCAATCTTCCTCCTCTCATTCTTTCCTTCCTCCTACTCCCTTCCAGTGGTGGTGGGTGGAGGGTGAGACTGGGATAAACTGGAGAAGACACTGGGCATAAAAAGACCAGGCTTCAAGTGCAGTGCCAAGTCTGATCCTGGGTGCTGCCTCCCAGCCCTGCCACTCAAGAACAGGTGTTCAGTAGTGTGCCTTCCTAGACGAGACCTTGGTAAGTGGCAGAATCCTTCGCTCAGATCTACTGGTCTCCGACACTCATGTCCCCACCCATCTGTCTCAGTATCTGCTGTAGCAGAATACTACAGGCTGGCTAAAACATAAACACTAGAAATGTGTTTGGTTTACAGTACTGAAGGCTAGGGAGTCCAGCATCAAGGCAGCATGCTGGCGAGGGACGTCCTGCAGGTCCTAATATGGTGGAGGCTGTCATGGGGGCAAGACGGAGCAAGCTGCAAGCTCCAGCCTCTCTTCTTACACTGGCACCAAAGCCATCCTAAGCCTCTTACCCTCAGCCTCTAATCCAATCCTGATGACCTCCCCAGGGGCTCCACCTCCACATATCAACACGTGTGTTTTTGGATTAAGTTTCTGACATGAACTTTTGGGGGACCATCTGAAACTGGGGTGTTTGAGAAGGAGATCTGGTCCCAGTTTGGCCAGGTTTCCTTCGATCTCTAGCAGAATCCAGCCAAGCATCGCTATGCTGCCAGTGCACCCCAAGCTCAGGTTCCAGGGAGATCCAGTATGGGGACTCCTCTCCCCAGCATCTGTTCATGCTGTTATTTACTGAATTTTTGCACAGAGCCAAACACTCCTCCTGGGTTCTGGGGAATAGATACAAATAAAATGTAGTGAATAAGGAGTTGTGTATGCATCAGGTAAGCTCTGAGGAGTGCACACAACCATGCGGGGAGCAGAGGGTGTTAGCTAATCAAAGGCTAACTTTAAAGGAAAGGTTTTAAAAATAGTTTGCTAGGAAATTTCAAAGGATGATGGTGTTTATTCATGGTTACTCTTAATAACCTTGTCCACAGTATGCTTTTAGCTCAAGCCCAAGCAAGCTCATAGCTTCCTTCTTTCATGACGACTCTCTTGTATTTCCATATTATGTTCTCTGAAGTCAGGGGTTGGATGGATATGACGTGAATATTTTGGTTGTGAATTTTGATATGAGTGTAATTGTTCACCAGGAAGCCTATGTCAATCATTTCCAAGGATCCATCAGCCTGGAGAGATTTTAGGTAATGGCAGCTGTTTGTTCTCTCATTGGTAAGGACTAACTTGAGACCCTGTGTGCCCAATGTTGTTCTAGGTGCTGGTGATGCAGAAATGCAGTCATTTTTCTCAGTGTTTTCCAACGTTAGGCTTTCTTCCCAAGGGAACATGTGCAGAAACCTGTACCACCCAGCTGTAGGATATGTGGAAGGGCTTTACTCTGTTATTCTGGCACCACCAGCCTGGGTTCCCCTTTGTTCCTTCAGCAAACCTTTTTTTATATTCATTTTAATATTTGTAACTTTTTATTTCAGAATAGTTTTAAATTAAAAAATTATTTAAGGAATACAAACTTTATGCATTTCATATATGCAAATTTAGGAACATAGTGATTATTCTCACCCTTCCTCCCTCCCACCCATACTCCCACCCTTCCTCCTCTTCTCTCTCCCATTCCCATTCCTATTTCTTCTAAAGATCTATTTTCAGTTAACTTTATACCCACAATATTAGCCCTACACTAAGTAGAGGGATCAACAAATAGTGTGAAGAAAAATTTTAAAGAAAGCAAAAACAAACAATAAGCATTGTTCCTCAATAGTCAAGACAAGGCTGTTTAAAATCATAGCATCATAAAATGTCATTTTCACTCCTGTTGATTACCTTTTAGGTACTCTCTTAGTTACCACAGATCTGAAATAACATACGGTATTTGTCTTTTGGGACTGGCTTGTTTCACTAAGTGTAATGGTTTTCAGTTGCATCCATTTTGTTACAAATGACAATATTTCATTTTTTACCCCTGTTTTGTATTCCATAGTGTCTATATACCATAATTTCTTTATCCATTCTTCAGTTGATGGACATCTGGGTTGATTCCATATTTTAGCTATTGTAAACTGAGCTGCAATGAACATACACACACAGATCACTCTTTCATTTACTGATTTTTTTAGTTTGGGTAAATTCCCAGGAGTGGATGTTTGGTCCTATGGAGGTTTACCTTCAGCTTTCTGAGATAGCTCCATACTGTCTTCCACACTCCCACCAGTGGATTAGGGTACCCTTTACCCCACATCCTCGCCAGAATTTGTTGTTTGTTGAGCCATTCTTAAGGGTGAGGTGAAACCTCATTGTGGTTTTGATTTGCATTTCCCTGATGGCTAGGGATCCTGAGCATTTTTTCATGTGTTTGTTGGCTATCTGAATTTTCTCTCTTGAAAAATGTCTGTTCGGGTCCTTTGCCCATTTCTTGACTGGATTTTGTTTTGCTGTTGAATTTCTTGAGCTCTTATAGATTCTAGAAATTAATTCTTTATTAGTTGCATAGTTTGCAAATATTTTCTCCTGTTGGTTGCCTCTTCACGTTGCTGAGTGTTTCTTTTGCAGTACAGAAGCTTCTCAGTTTGATGTAATCCCATTTGTCAATTTTGGCTTTGATTGCCTATGTTTCTGGAGTCTTTTCCAAGAAGAATTTGCCTATCCCAATGTCTTGCAGGGTTTCCACAATGTTCTCTCGTAATTTGATGGTATTGGGTCATAGGTTTAGGTCTTTGATCTATTTGGTGTGGATTTTTGTATAAGGTGTAGATTGAAAATCTCTCTCGTGAAAACGAAATTTTAAGGAAGAGTCAAAATGAAACTCAGAAACTAGTAGAACAGGAAAGTGTTATAGTGAAGAGAAATCAAAATGAAATGAAGAGCTCAATAGATCAAATGACAAACACATTAGAAAGCCTTAAAAACAGAATGGGTGAAGCAGAAGAGAGAATATCAGACTTAGAAGATAGAGCACAGGAAAACATACAGTCAAACCAAAGAAAAGAAGAGGAAATTAGAAACCTAAAAAATATTGTTGGGAATCTACAGGATACTATTAAAAAAACCAACATTCGAGTTCTAGGAGTTCCTGAAGGCATGGAGAGAGAGAAAGGATTGGAAGGCCTTTTTAGTGAGATACTAGCAGAGAACTTTCCAGGTTTGGAGAAGGACAGAGATATCCTAGTACAGGAAGCTCATAGAACCCCCAATAAACATGACCAAAAGAGATCCTCACCACGACACGTGGTAATTAAACTTACCACAGTGAAACATAAAGAAAAGATCCTAAAATGTGCAAGAGAGAAACGTCAGATTACTCTCAGAGGATCTCCAATCAGACTCACAGCTGACTTCTCATCAGAAACCCTACAAGCTAGGAGGGAATGGCGAGACATAGCACAGGTGCTAAGAGAGAAAAATTGCCAGCCCAGAATATTATATCCTGCCAAGCTCTCATTTGTGAATGAAGGTGAAATAAAGACCTTTCATAGCAAACAGAAATTGAAAGACTTTGTGGCCACTCGTCCGGCCCTGCAAAAGATACTTAAAGATGTGCTACACTCAGAAACACAGAAACACGGCCATCAATATGAAAGAAGGGAAAGGAAGAACACCTACCAGTAAAAGAGCATGGGAAGCTCAAAGCATATACTAGAAAATATCTCCGGGAAAACGGCAGGGCAAAGTCACTATGTATCAATAGTCACATTGAACATTAATGGTCTGAATTCTTCAGTTAAAAGACACCGTTTAGCTGACTGGCTCACAGAACACAACCCAACTATTTGTTGCCTACAAGAAACACATCTCTCTAACAAAGAGGCATGCAGACTGAAAGTGAAAGGTTGGAAAAAGATATTCCATGCCAACAGAAACCAAAAAAAAGCAGGTGTAGCCATATTAATATCAGACAAAATAAACTTTAATACAAAAACTGTTAAGAGAGACAAAGAGGGACACTATATAATGATTAAGGGTTCAATTCAACAGGAAGATGTAACTATTATAAATGTATATGCACCTAATTACAGGGCACCGGTCTATTTAAAAGATATGTTAAGGGACTTAAAGGGAGATTTAGATTCCAATACAATAGTACTGGGGGACTTCAATACTCCACTCTCAGAAATAGACAGATCATCTGGACAGAAGATCAACAAGGAAACAGCAGATTTAATTGACACTATTGCCCAAATGGATCTAACAGATATCTACAGAACTTTCAACCCTACATCTACAGACTTCACATTCTTCTCAGCAGCGCATGGAACCTTCTCTAGGATTGACCACATACTAGGCCATAAAGCAAGTCTCAGCAAATTTAAAAGAATTAGAATCATACCATGCAGCTTCTCAGACCACAGCGGGATGAAGCTGGAAATTAGCAACTCAGGAAACCCCAGAAAGTATGCAAACACATGGAGACTGAACAACATGCTCCTGAATGAACACTGGGTCATTCAAGAAAGGCAGAGGTCTTATTTCGTACTTCTGCATGTTGAGATCCAGTTTTCCTAGCCCCATTTGTTGAAGAAACTATATTTGCTCCAGGGATTGATTTTTGCTTCTTTGTCAAAGATAAATTGGTTGTAGATGTGTAGATTAATTTCTATTGTTTCTATTCTGATCCATTGGTCTACATGTCTGTTTTTGTGCCAGTACCAGGCTGATTTATTATAACTGCTCTGTAGTATGTCTTGAAATCTGGTATTGTGATGCCTCCAGATTTGTTTTTGTTTTTTAGCATCATTTTTTCTAGGTATGAAAAGAATATTTTTGGTATTTTGATTGGGATTGCATTGAATTTGTAGATTGCTTTTGGTAGTATGGACATTTTGTTGATATTGATTCTTCTAATCCATAAACATGGAAGATTTTTTAACTTTTTTGCGTCTTACTCTATTTCTTTAATACTTTGTAATGTTATCATAGAAATCTTTCACATCTTTGGTTAAATTTATTCCAGGGTATTTTTTTGTGTGTGTGAATTTGATTGATCTTAGAAGTTCTTTCTCAGCTCTGGCATTGTCTGAGTATTCAAAGGCTATTGATTTTTTGTGTGTTGATTTTATATCCTACTACTTTACCAAATTATTTTATAAGTTCTAATTGACTATTAGTGGAGTCTTTTGGATCCACTATATATAGAATCGTATGATGTACAAGCAAGGATATTTTAACTTCCTCCTTCCTAATCTGTATCCCTTTGATTTCTTTTTCTTGCCTAATGGCTCTGGCTAACACTTCCAGGACTATATAGAATAGCAGTGGTGAGAGAGGGCATCCCTGTCTGGTTCTAGATCTTAGTGGAAGTAACTCCATTCAATAAGATGTTAGCTGTAGTTTGTCATAGATCATCTTGATGATGTTGAGGAATGTTCCTTGTATAATCAATTTGCTTAAAATTTTCATCATGAAAGGATGTTGTATTTTATCAAATGCTTTCTCCATATCAGTTGAGATAACCATATGCTTTTATTCTTTAGTTTGTTGATGTGATATATCACATTGATTGACTTGCACATGTTGAACCATCCCTGCATACTAGGGATAAATCCCACTTGGTCAGAGTGCATGATCTTTCTGATGTATTGTTGGATTTGATTGGCTAGTATTTAGTTGAGGATTTTTACATCTGTGTTCATCAGGGAAGTTGGTCTATAGTTCTCTTACTCTGTTGCTTCTTTGCCTGGTTTAGGAAGTAAGGTAATGCTGGCTACATAGAAAGAGTTTGGGGGTATATGGTCTTTTCTTTGTTGGGAGGGGATTTGTTACTGATTTAATCTCTGCCTTGGTTATTGGTCTGTTTAAGTGTTCTATGTCTTCAATACTCAATTTTTATAGATTGTATGTGTCCAGGAATCTATCCATTTCTTTCAGATTTCCTTATTTGTGGGCATACAGCTCTTTGTAGTAATTTCTGATAATTCGTCTAATTCTGTGGTGTTTGTTGTTTCATTTCCTTTTTCATCTCTGATTTTATTTATTCGGGCCTTCGTCTTTTTTTTTTTTTTTGGTTATTTGTGCCAAATGTGTGTCAATTTTGTTTATTTTTTCAAAAAAAAAGCTCTCCATTTCACTGATCTTTAGTATTTTTGTTTCAATTTTATTCATTTCTTCTCTAATTTTAATTATTTCTTTTCTCCTATTTAATTTGGGTTTGTTTTGTTGTTTTTCTAGGTTCTTGAGATGCATTGATAGCTCATTTATTTGGTGATTTTCTAATTTCTTGATGTAGGCACCAACTACTATAAACTATCCTCTTAACATTGCTTTTGCTATATCCCATAAGTTTGGTATGTTGCATTGTCTTCTTCATTTGTTTCCAGAATTTTTTTTTCTCTTTTGTTTTCTTCTGTGACCCACTGTTCATTCAGGAGCATGTTGTTCAGTCTCCATGTGTTTCCATATGTTCTAGAGATTCTTGAGTTGTTGATTTCCAGCTTCAATCCATTGTGATTAGAGAAGATGCATGGTGTGATTTTGATTTTTTTAAATGTGCTGAGACTTCCTTCAGCAAATCTTAAATGATCCCTCACCTCTGCCCTGGGGTTGAGGGTCACTTTCTGAAAACCCTCGTTTTGCAGGAAGTAGTTGGGTAGAGTTGAGAGTACCATTCTACATGGATTCAGTGTGGGTACCACTCTGCCTCTGAGTCCACATCATCTCTTGGAGCCTAATTTTCTTGTTTGTGAAAGGGGATTGGCTGGCAGTAAGGTGTGTCTAACAGAGTTGCTGTGGGTAGGATAACCCTATAAAGTGTCATTTGCCTGCAGACGCTTCTGAGAGTGAATGGGGACCCTATTTCATAACCTGTTGTGGCATGTTTGTTGGCTTAGACTATCCTGGGAGAATAAGGGTGTGTGGATTAATTAAAGTGATGCTGTGCAGTGGGAACCCTAAAGAGAGGGTTTTTACAAATTATTTGTCTTGTTTTAATAACAAGAAGACTAGGGCTAATATGTGTGGAAAGATGTTGAGGTAGAATGAGCTGTTTTCTAGACTTGGAAGCCTATTTGAGTCCTGGTGACAAGATGCCTACTCACTACCTAGTCAGTCTTTGTGTTGGACCTGTGAGGGGTGTGCCAGACCCTGTGCTAGGGAAACAGAAGCAGGGGTGGGTTGGGTTGGAGACTAATATAGATGAATACCCTGCTCTTCTGCTGTGACCACTGACATCCGCATCACTGCTTCAAACAGCTTTTCATCATAGACAAAACCATTCAGGAATGAATGAATCTCAGTTCGGGGAAATGAACTTCATTATTGTCTGCTCCCTACACCTCCACCTCCCTCCCTTTCTACACCATCCCCAAGTATAGCTCACTCCATGTCATGGGGAGGGTCTGTGGTTTGGTGAGCTGGACCCCTCCCTCTGGGTCTCTGAATATGGCTGATTTCTATTAAAAGCCATGGCTCCCTCTTCCTGCACTGCCTGCAAATGTGCCTGGTTACCTGCGTGCAGGTTATTTGCCTGCAGGGTGGGGAAGGAAGGTAATAAGGTTTTGACATGCAAATTGAGCAGAATTACTGTGAAATCACCCATTGATGGCCTGCTATTTCCAGCAGCATCCTGTTGGCTACAGATCCCTTATTATATCCCTGAAAATCTGGCTAGTGCCTCCTCTTGGTTGGGATTAAGGGAGCCATGGGACCCTGACTCTGCTGGGCTTTGACTAGAGTGAAGCAGGAGCAGCGTCTGTGTTTTACAGATATGAAGTCACCCAGTCCTTGAGTAGAGGAGCAAGGATATGGCATCTCCCCGCTCCCGGCCACCCGCCACCATTTGTCCTTGTGTGTGTGCGTTTTCAGGAAGCTGAGCCCCTCTTCCTGGGCCTGTGCTTCCTCAGCTGTGTGGATGGGAGCAGTGTTTGGAGAATGAGGTGCTGCCCTGCCTGGCCAGGCTGTCCCAGAGTGCTGGCCATCCTCCCTTCCAGCCGCACTGGGCTGCCCTAGGCAGGGGATGGCAGAGCCTGGTTCTCTGAGGCTGAAAGATCCGACTCACGTGTGGTCTCCATAGGCAAAGGTCCTGCCTTCAGACCTCTGTGATCCTCTCTGTGGGAGAAGGAGGGTCCTTCTGTAGAGTCTGAGCAAAGAGTGGACCCGGGAGGGGCTCTGGGCCTTGCACTGAGATCTGAGGCAAAAGTGTAGTAGCTGATATTTTTGGGAATCAATAACAGTCTAATGATTTCTACTGAGCTATGGGATACACGCAGAACATAACACAAGCATGTATGTGGTAGGAGATTGCATTCTTTGTATTGGAGGTGAAATGCACATAACATAAAATCGGAGGGGGCGGAGCCAAGATGGCGGAATAGTGAGGGCGCGCACCGATAGTCCGGGAAAATTTAGTTTAATAAAAGGGGAGTTACGGTAGCCTCAGAAAAAAGAACCAGGAAAATATTGCAGACAAAACTCTTCTGGATCCAGTGGGCGTGAATCGGAGGACCTACTGGGAGAACAAGGTCGCCCACTGCGCGCGAAAGCCGAGCCGCAGGACCGAGCCGCGGGACTGAGCCGCGGAAGCCGAGCCGCGGGACTGAGCTGCGCAAGCTGCAGGGTCTGCGCGCAAGTGCTCGAAGGGGAGTGCAACAGCGGGGAGACTTGGGACGTCCAGGGCTCCGAGTCCACACATCGGCGTTGGAAGGGGAGCAGACCTGCGTGGAGAGCGTGGGAGCCCACAGTTCGGGACACCAGCGGCAGACTCAACACACCAGCGCTGGAACGCGAGGTGAGCCGAACCTCAATAACCCGAGACACCGGCAGGCAAGCGGAGAGAGGAGACTAGAGGGAACGACCCCCGGGGCGGCGGGGACTTCACCAAGCTAACTGGAAGAGAGAGAGAGGGAAAAAAAAAAAAGGTGACTGGTACGGACACGGGTTTCTCTCTCTCCGCTCACCTCTCAAGGGCGAGCAAGACAAAGAGCAGGTGCCATCTTGGACATACGTCATAAGCAGAGCGACCTCAGGTCTGCACCGGCCCTGAGCCTAGCAGTAAAACCTGACTCTGGGTGGGGCGAATTAACAGGAGATTAGGACCTAGTAAATTTATGGTGCTACTGAACTGAGACTGTGAAAAAAGAGACAGTGGGGGAGAGAACTCACGGAATTCACGTGAGCACTCTCCAGAGACGCTACAATTCCGTAACTTTGGCAACCCAGTGGGAGACTGAAGGAGAATTTGAGCCCACTCTAAGGGCCGAACAGATTCCCTGTATGGTCCTTGGGAAAGAGCTTCTGATCTCTGGCTCCTGTGGGTATATCATTTGCCTGCTAACTACCTCCAACTTCGTTCAGCTGTGCAGAATAACTTCCCTTTTGAATCAAAAAAAAGAGAGAGAGAGAGAGAGAGAGAGGTTTACCACGCCTAACCTGGGAGTGTCACCTTTGGCACACCAAACAGAGCTCTCAGGCCACACCCATCTCAAGCCCTAAGGCTCCATCAAAAACAGATAGTCCACTTAATCTAGAGTCATAGTATAACAAGAAAAAGCACCACAGTGAAGAAACCAAATATCTCCAATATGACAAATAACAAACGCAAAAACCAAGGTAATAAAAACAAGGAAGTCACCATGAAGCCCTCAAATGAAAAAGACACCCCAATTCAAGATTATGAGGATGATGACATAGAAGAAATGCAAGAAGCAGATCTCAAAAAATTGATAAGAACATTAAGAAGTTCTCAAAAACAAATTCTTGAACTACAGAAATCCTTAATGGACAAGATAGAAAATCTCTCTCGTGAAAATGAAATATTAAGGAGGAATCAAAATGAAACGAAACAACTAGTACAACAGGAAACTGGGATAGTGACTGAAGTGAAGAATTCAATAGATCAAATGAAAAACACAATAGAGAGCCTTACAAACAGAATGGGAGAAGCAGAAGAGAGAATATCAGACTTAGAAGACAGAGAACAGGAAAGGATACAGTCAGACCAAAGAAAAGACGAGGAAATTAGAAATCTAAAACATATTGTCGGGAATCTTCAGGATACTATTAAAAAACCCAACATTCGGGTTCTAGGAGTTCCTGAAGGCATGGAGAGGGAGAAAGGATTAGAAGGCCTTTTTAGTGAGATATTAGCAGAAAATTTCCCAGGTTTGGAGAAGGACAGAGAAATCCTAGTACAGGAAGCTCACAGAACCCCTAATAAACACGACCAAAAGAGACCCTCACCACGACACGTTGTAATTAAACTCTCCACAGTGAAACATAAAGAAAAGATCCTAAAATGTGCAAGAGAGAAACGTCAGATTACTCTCAGAGGATCTCCAATCAGACTCACAGCTGACTTCTCATCAGAAACTCTACAAGCTAGGAGGGAATGGCGAGATATAGCCCAGGTACTAAGAGAGAACAACTGCCAGCCCAGAATATTATATCCTGCAAAGCTATCATTTGTGAATGAAGGTGAAATAAAGACTTTTCATAACAAACAGAAATTGAAAGAATTTGTTGCCACTCGTCCAGCCCTGCAAAAGATGCTTAAAGATGTGTTACACACAGAAACAAAGAAACACGGTCATCAATATGAAAGAAGGTAAAGGAAGGAAACCAAGGAAGGAAAGCTCACAGCAAAAGATCACAGGGAATTCAAAGCATATATTAGAACTTATCTTTGGCAAATGGCAGGGCAAAGTTACCACTTATCATTAGTCACATTGAACGTGAATGGCCTGAACTGTCCAGTTAAAAGACACCGTTTGGCTGATTGGGTTAAAAAACAAAACCCATCTATTTTCTGCTTACAAGAAACACATCTTTCCAACAAAGATCCATACAGGCTGAAAGTGAAAGGCTGGAAAAAGATATACCATGCCAACAGAAATGAAAAAAGAGCAGGCGTAGCCATCTTAATATCAGACACCATAAACTTTACCACAAAAACCGTTAAGAGAGACAAAGAGGGACACTACATAATGATTAAGGGATCAATTCAACAGGAAGATATAACAATTATCAATGTATATGCACCTAACTACAGGGCACCGGTTTATCTAAAAGACTTGTTAACGGACTTAAAGGGAGACTTAGACCCCAATACAATAGTACTGGGGGACTTCAATACTCCACTCTCAGAAATAGACAGATCAATAGGACAGAAGATCAACAAGGATACAGTAGATTTAAACGACACTATAGCCCAAATGGATCTAACAGATATATACAGAACTTTCAATCCTACAGCTAAAGATTATACATTCTTCTCAGCAGTACATGGAACCTTCTCTAGGATTGACCACATACTAGGCCATAAAGCAAGTCTCAGCAAATTCAAAAGAATTAGAATCATACCATGCAGCTCCTCAGACCATAAAGGAATGAAGTTGGAAATTAGCAACTCAGGAATCCCTAGAGCATACGCAAACACATGGAGATTGAACAACATGCTCCTGAATGAACAATGGGTCATAGAAGAAATCAAAAGAGAAATCAAAAACTTTCTGGAAGTAAATGAGGATAACAGCACAATATACCAAAACTTATGGGACGCAGCAAAAGCAGTGTTAAGAGGAAAGTTTATATCAATAGGTGCCTACATCAAGAAATTGGAAAGGCACCAAATAGATGAGCTTTCTATTCACCTCAAGGATCTAGAAAACCTACAGCAAACCAGACCCAAATCTAGTAGGAGAAGAGAAATAATTAAAATCAGAGAAGAAATCAACAGGATTGAATCAAGAAAAACATTACAAAAAATCAGCCAAACGAGGAGCTGGTTTTTTGAAAAAATAAACAAAATTGACACCCCATTGGCCCAACTAACTAAAAAAAGAAGAGAAAAGACCCAAATCAATAAAATCAGAGATGAAAAAGGAAATGTAACAACAGACACCACAGAAATAAAAAGAATCATCAGAAATTACTACAAGGACTTGTATGCCAGCAAACAGGGAAACCTATCAGAAATGGATAGATTCCTGGACACATGCAACCTACCTAAATTGAACCAGGAAGACATCGAAAACCTAAACAGACCCATAACTGAGACAGAAATTGAAACAGTAATAAAGGCCCTCCCAACAAAGAAAAGCCCAGGACCAGATGGATTCACTGCTGAATTCTACCAGACATTTAAAGAAGAACTAACTCCAATTCTTCTCAAACTATTCAGAACAATTGAAGAAGAGGGAATCCTCCCAAATTCTTTCTATGAAGCCAGCATCACCTTAATTCCTAAGCCGGGAAAAGATGCAGCACTGAAAGAGAATTACAGACCAATATCCCTGATGAACATAGATGCAAAAATCCTCAATAAAATCTGACCAATAGAATGCAACAACACATCAGAAAGATCATCCACCCAGACCAAGTGGGATTTATCCCTGGTATGCAGGGATGGTTTAATGTGCGCAAGACAATCAATGTGATACACCACATTAACAGACTGCAGAAGAAAAACCATATGATTCTCTCAATAGATGCCGAGAAAGCATTTGATAAAATACAACACCCGTTCATGATGAAAACTCTAAGCAAACTGGGTTTGGAAGGAACATTCCTCAATACAATCAAAGCAATCTATGAAAAACCCACAGCCAACATCCTATTGAATGGGGAAAAGTTGGAAGCATTTCCACTGAGATCTGGGACCAGACAGGGATGTCCACTCTCACCACTGCTATTCAATATAGTTCTGGAGGTTCTAGCCAGAGCTATTAGACAAGAAAAAGAAATTAAAGGGATACAAATTGGGAAGGAAGAACTCCAACTATCCCTCTTTGCAGATGACATGATTCTTTATTTAGGGGACCCAAAGAACTCTACTAAGAGACTATTGGAACTCATAGAAGAGTTTGGCAAAGTAGCAGGGTATAAAATCAATGCACAAAAATCAACAGCCTTTGTATACACAGACAATGCCATGGCTGAGGAAGAACTTCTAAGATCAATCCCATTCACAATAGCTACAAAAACAATCAAATACCTTGGAATAAACTTAACCAAGGACGTTAAAGATCTCTACGATGAAAATTACAAAACCTTAAAGAAAGAAATAGAAGAGGATACCAAGAAATGGAAAAATCTTCCATGCTCATGGATTGGAAGAATCAATATCATCAAAATGTCCATTCTCCCAAAAGCAATTTATAGATTCAATGCAATACCAATCAAGATACCGAAGACCTTCTTCTCAGATCTGGAAAAATTGGTGCTGAAATTTATATGGAGGCACAAGAGACCTCGAATAGCTAAAGCAATCTTGTACAACAAAAACAAAGCCGGAGGAATCACAATACCAGATTTCAGGACATACTACAGGGCAGTTGTAATCAAAACAGCATGGTACTGGTACAGAAACAGATGGATAGACCAATGGAACAGAATTGAAATACCAGAAATCAACCCAAACATCTACAGCCAACTTATATTTGATCAAGGATCTAAAACTAATTCCTTGAGCAAGGACAGTCTATTCAATAAATGGTGCTGGGAAAATTGGATTTCCATGTGCAGAATCATGAAGCAAGACCCCTACCTTACACCTTACACAAAAATCCACTCAACATGGATTAAAGACCTAAATCTACGACCTGACACCATCAAGTTATTAGAGAACATTGGAGAAACCCTTCAAGATATTGGCACAGGCAAAGAGTTTCTGGAAAAGACCCGGGAGGCACAGGCAGTCAAAGCCAAAATTAACTATTGGGATTGCATCAAATTGAGAAGTTTCTGTACTGCAAAAGAAACAGTCAGGAGAGTGAAGAGACAACCATCAGAATGGGAAAAAATATTTGCAAACTATGCAACAGATAAAGGGTTAATAACCAGAATCTACAAAGAGATCAAGAAACTCCACAAAAACAAAACCAACAACCCAATTAAGAGATGGGCCAAGGACCTCAATAGACATTTTTCAAAAGAGGAAATCCAAATGGCCAACAGGCACATGAAAAAATGTTCAAGGTCATTAGCAATCAGAGAAATGCAAATCAAAACCACAATGAGGTTCCACCTCACCCCGGTTAGAATGGCTCACATTCAGAAATCTACCAACAACAGATGCTGGCGAGGATGTGGGGAAAAAGGGACACTAACCCACTGTTGGTGGGAATGCAAACTGGTCAAGCCACTATGGAAGTCAGTCTGGAGATTCCTCAGAAACCTGAAGATAACCCTACCGTTCGACCCAGCCATCCCACTCCTTGGAATTTACCCAAAGGAATTTAAATTGGCAAACAAAAAAGCGGTCTGCAGCCTAATGTTTATTGCAGCTCAATTCACAATAGCTAAGACCTGGAACCAACCTAAATGCCCATCAACGGTAGACTGGATAAAGAAATTATGGGATATGTACTCTTTAGAATACTATACCGCAGTAAGAAACAACGAAATCCAGTCATTTGCAACAAAATGGAGGAATCTGGAACACATCATGCTGAGTGAAATAAGCCAGTCCCAAAGGGACAAATACCATATGTTCTCCCTGATCGGTGACAACTGACTGAACACCAAAAAGGAAACCTGTTGAAGTGGAATGGACACTATGGGAAACGGTGACTTGATCAGCATAGCCCTGACTGTTAATGAACAACTTAATACATTATCCCTCTTAGTAGTTTTTTTGTCTGTTCTACTTAATATGACTGGTTTAATTCTGTAATTAATACACAGTTATTCTTAAGTGTTGAAATTTAACTGAAATGTGATCCCTGTTAAACATAAGAGTAGGAATAAGAGAGGGAAGAGATATATAATTTGGGACATGCTCAAGCTGACTTGCCCCAAATGGTAGAGTTAGAAACATACCAGGGGACTCCAATTTAATCCCATCAAGGTGGCATGTACCAATGCCATCTCACTAGTCCAAGTGATCAATTTCAGTTCACAATTGATCATAATGAAAGGACTAAGAGTCAAAGGGAGCACATAAGCAAGTCTAGTACCTGCTAACACTAACCGATAGAATAAATAAAGGGGAGAGTGATCCAACATGGGAAGTGAGATACTCAGCAGACTCATAGAATGGCAGATGCCCTAAATAGCACTCTGGCCTCAGAATCAGCCCTAAAGGCATTCAGATCTGGCTGAAAAGCCCATGAGAGTATTTCAGGCATGGAAAGCCAAGACACTCTGGCAAAAGATCTCTGTGAGTGAGATCTCAGTGGAAAGAACAGGTCTTCAAAGAAGGAGGTACCTTTCTCTGAAGGGAGGAGAGAACCTCCACTTTGACTATGACCTTGTCTAAACAAGATAAGAGTCGGAGAACTCAGAGGGCTTCCATAGCCTTGGAAACTCATGACTGGAGCATAGGGAGATTACTGATGCCATAGACAGGAGTGTCAATTGGTAAAGTCAACAATAGGAGTCACTGTGCACTTACTCCTCATGTAGGATCTCTGTCCTTAATGTGCTGTGCATTGAGATTTAATGCTATAACGAGTACTCAAATAATATATTTCACTTTGTGTTTCTATGGGGGTGCAAACTGTTGAAATCTTTACTTAATGCATACTAAACTGATCCTCTGTAAAAAAAAAAAAAAAAAAAGAAAAGAAAAGAAAAGAAAAGAAACTATCAACTATCAACTCCCAACTTGACTCTCACTGGGATTAAACATGACAATAGGTCTGATCTGATTTCATCATCATTAAAAAAAAATCATCTATTATTTTTCACTTTATGTTTCTGTGTGGGAGCAAACTGTTGAAATCCTTACTTAATGTATACTAAGCTGATCTTCTGTATATTAAGATAATCGAAAATGAATCTTGATGTGAATGGAAGGGGAGAGGGAGTGGGAAAGGGGAGGGTTGTGGGTGGGAGGGACGGTATGGGGGGGAAGCCATAGTAATCCATTATTCGTACTTTGGAAATGTATATTCATTAAATAAAAGTTAAAAAAAAGATTAAAAAAAAATTTAAAAAAAAAATAAATAAATAAAATAAAAATAAAAATAGAAAAAAAAAACATAAAATCGGCCATTTTGTTGTGTTCAGTTTATTTACATTTAGCACCTGTTGTACAACCATCCTCTCTACTTAATTACCAGACATTTTCATCACTCCATAAGGAAACTGGTACTGTGTTTTTTTTTTTTCTTAAGTCCATAGGAAGGTATGCAGAACTACACAGCATCACAGTTACAAACTTCATGCACTTCATAATTTCAACTTGAGGAACATGGTGATTCTTCTCACTGTGCCTGCCCTCCCAACCATACTCTCACCCCTCTTCCTTCTCTCCCTCTTATTCCCACTCTTATTTTTTACTAAGATCTATTTTCAATTAACTTTATACACGAATGATTAACTCTATGTTAAGAGTTCAACAAATAGTATGAAAAAAAAATCCCTGTTCCTTGACAGTCAAGACAAGGGCTGTTCAAGTCATTGCTTCTCAAAGTGTCAATTTCATTTCTACAGATAGCCCTTTAGGTGCTCTCTTGGGTATCACAGGTCAAGGAGAACATATGGTATTTGTCCTTTTGGGACTGGCTTATTTCACTAAGTATGATGTTTTCCAGATTCATCCACTTTTTTGCAAATGACTGGATTTCATTTTTTTTAACCACTGGGTAGTATTCCATGGTGTACACATCCCATAATTTCTTTATCCAGTCTTCACTTGATGGGCATTTGGGTTGATTCCATGTCTTAGCTATTGTGAACTGAGCTGCAATAAACATGAGGGTGCAGATAAGTCTTTCATATGCTGATTTCATTTCCCTTGGGTAAATTCCCAGGAGTGGGATGGCTGGATCTGTGGTAGGACTATATTCAGATTTCTGAGGTGTCTCCATACTGTCTTCCACAGTGGCTGTACCGGTTTACATTCCCACCACCAGTGGATTAGGGTACCTTTCCCCCACATCCTCACCAGCATTTCTTGTTTGTTGATTTCTATATGAGAACCATACTAACTGAATAGTGACGTGAAACCTCATTGTGGTTTAGATTGTCATTTCCCTGAAGGCTAGTGGTCCTGAGCTTTTTTTCATGTGTCTATCTACCATCTGGATTTCCTCTTTTGAAAAATGTCTGTGAAGTCCTTCGCCCATTTCTTCACTGGGTTGTTTGTTTTGTTGTTGAGTTTCTTGACCTCTTTATGTATTCTGATTATTAATCCTTTATCAGTTGTATAGTTTTCAATAAATTCTCCCATTCTGTCCTTGCCTCTTCACTTTCCTGAGTGTTTCTTTTGCATTTCAGAAGCTTCTCAATTTGATGTAATCTCATTTGTTAATTTTGGCTTTGATTGCTTGTGCCTCTGGGGTCTTTTCCAAGAACTCTTTGCCTGTGCCAATGTTCTCATAATTTGATGGTATTGGGTCATAGATTTAGGCCTTTAATCCATTTTGAGTGGATTTTTGTGTAAGATATAGGGTAGAGATTTTGCTTCATACTGTTAGGTAGTCAGTCCCTACTCCACCCACTCCACAGTCCCAAGAAACCCAAAAACCCATTGTGTTTATGGGGCTCCCTTTCTGTACATTTCATAAGGATTGAATCACACAATGCGTACCTTTGGGTCTGAAATCTGCTTCTTTCACTTAGCGTGAGGCTCTGGAGGTCTACGCTGTGGAGTGCTTTTGCACCTGCCTGTCTGGCTCTGTTGTGTTGTGAAAAATGTCACCTATCCCAGAATCTGGCATGTGTAGGATCACAGATACTGTGCACCCTGAATCTGCCAGGGTACCCCATTCGGTTCACAGTCAGCTCAGGGGCAGGCATGACTGCCTGGCCAGGTGGATAGTGGCCCCACAACCTGAAGCAGTACATGCCCAGCTTGGGCTTGTGCCAGCTGCGTCCTTGGGCAGAGTCAAGGAAACCTGTCTGACACATTTGCACTTGGCTTCCTCGGGTGCTCTCGTTGTATGACTGAGTGAGCTCCATCCATCCTACGGTTACAGGTGTAGGGGCAGGTGTTCTTTGAAACACACACGGGTGTTGCCTGGAGGTAGAGCCGGTAACCAGACAGTCCTCTTGATCGGTCAAACTGTGGGCTGCTCTCTGGCTGTAGCAAATGGGGTCCCTGGAGACCAGGGTCCTGCAGTTCTGGGTGAGTATTGTCCCCATGTGGGAAAGTAGACAGATGAGAAGGTTACAGGGACAGGCTGTGTTCCTGTCGCCTCTGCACCACTTTGTTGACTCGATTATGATTGACTAGATTCCTTTGCTCCATGGGCCTCCATTTCCCCACTTTGAATTGTGGCACGTGGTAACTACGTATATGGATGCATCTGTAGAATGGTGCTTGCTGGGTATGCAGTAACAGCGTAGGGTGGCTGTGTTGGATGCTGGGGAGAAAGGACACACAGCCTTGCTGTGCTCTGTCCCATCTTCATACCTATCATCCCTGCTTCATCGGACTTGGCAGATCAGATGCAGCTGGGCACAGCCAAGAACACATCCCACTGCTTGATAAGGACTTTCCAACAAAGCTAAGGCCTGGTTGTCAGTCTTCTCTGTGCCTCTTTTGCCTCCTTGTATTTACTCTTCATTTTCATAGAGTCTGCCTCATGCTAGCCACTGTGCTTCACTCTGTGGATGCCTGGTCAAGCGTGTGCCATGTGCTTATGGCCCGTGGAAGAGACAACAGTTAAAGGATGCCTCACTGGTTCTCTCCCTGAGGCCACAGAGCCAGTTAGGGGCAGTGCTCACTGTCTGGTCCCTGTCTGACAACAAAGCCCATGCTGTCTGCAGGAAGCCAAGCTGTCTTTTCATGGCACAGATGGATAAACAGAGGTCCATAAACAGGAACATGCAGGACATAAACTCACTTCTGGAAAGCCTGGTGGTCAGGATTGCAACCCTGAATGCCCTTAGTCCCCTTTGCAGGATATCAGCTGAATAATTACATCAGTGTTTGAACACAGGGACTGTGCTAGGGATTTTGGATGTGATTTCAGCCATCACAGACACATGAAGAAGGTATTATTCTCATCTTGTAGATAATGAAAATGAAGGGAGCACAAAGCTGAAAAATCTGTCTAACGTTTTGTCTTTGTTAAGCAGCAGGAAATCAAAGTCTTTAGGAATCCAGGGTTTTTCTTCTTTCTGTCTCCAAAGCACAGAGATTGACAGTCCTTCATCACCCTTGAATGCCCAGTGCCAAGGATGCTATTTGGCACATCTCAGATAAACATCTGCTGCATCAATGAGATCTGTGCCCAAGGAGACCTGCATGAGCCCGAGAAAGGTCAGATACATCCCATAAGTGCCCAGACCCAAGCATTGTGACCTAACAGGGTGGAAGCTGGACAGTTTAGGTGATAGCCAAGGCCGTGCCAGGTGGTCAGAGAGCACGTGCAACCCTGGTGTGTCTGACCCTCGGTTTCCCCCTGCCCTGGAGTGTTTTTGCTTCCCCAGTGCTCTTTGCTTGGCTCAGAGAAAACATCTGCAGTGCAAACAGGGGGAGACCTTCTCCCTAAGCCAGCAGGGACCATCTCTGAGCCAGGACCCTTCTGTTCTGGGGCTCGAGATTCTTCTGGAACTCCTTCAGAAGGCCCACATCCGTGAAGGGGGCTGGAGCACAGAGATAGTGAGAGGGCTGCACAGGCACATTTATTGTGTAAGTGGAGACATTTAAATGTAGTTGATGTAACTGTAGTCTTAGCAGATAAATAGCACGGATTTGGACCATGTTTCCCTTGCAGACTCAGGCAGCACAGAACAAGGGAAGGGCATTAACTTACTACACTGACACCAGTTGATGGTTTAAAAGGACAGTGTCGAGAAGGGCAGGAAACTGAAGGTAAGTGAAGACGAAAGGAGGGACTCAAATGACTAATCATATCCGGGAAGTGAGTTGCTTCCTTCTTCCTCCTGAACGTTTTGGGCCATCGTTGGTCCACCTGGCTTCCTGCCTGTGTGTAGTGTTCAGCCTCTTGCAAACACTGCTGTTACCATGGTTGGTAGCTGCGGGCTCTAGGACACCGAGACGGGTCTCACCCTGTGTCCTCGTCAGTGACAGGAACAGGAATGCTTACGGGGGTTTCTGGTGTTGAGTGAGAGCCCATGCAGAAGAGTCAGAACATGGGCGGTGCTTGGGAGCGCTCGACATGCATGGAGATAAGCTGTCTGAGGTCACCTGCCCCATGCAAGGTGAGACACCACAGGCAGAATGATGAGTTTTGGAACCTGAAGATCTCTTCGTATTTGTACAGGGGAAGGCAGCGTAGGAACCAGTGTCGTTGGCTGTGAATTAAGCGTCAGACCAGTCTCCAGAGCCATAGTCCCATCCCAACTCTTTTTTTTTTTTTTTTTTGACAGGCAGAGTGGACAGTGAGAGAGAGAGAGACAGAGAGAAAGGTCTTCCTTTGCCGTTGGTTCACCCTCCAATGGCCGCCGCGGCCGGCACGCTGCGGCTGGCACACTGCGCTGATCCAATGGCAGGAGCCAGGTGCTTCTCCTGGTCTCCCATGAGGGTGCAGCGCCCAAGCACTTGCACCATCCTCCACTGCACTCCTGGGCCACAGCAGAGAGCTGGTCTGGAAGAGGGGCAACCGGGACAGAATCCAGTGCCCCGACTGGGACTAGAACCTGGTATGCCGGTGCCGCAAGGCGGAGGATTAGCCTAGTGAGCCACGGTGCCGGCCCTCTATTCCAACTCTTACTTTATGATTTCTGCTACTGCCTTGCCTCCTCCCTGAGCCTCTAGCTCCTGATCTCTCAAATGGGGCCAGTGATAGTGCCTACTCCTAAAACTAAATGAGGTTGAATGAGATGATGTGGTCAATCCAATAGCCTAATTCCTGGAGCCTGGAAACTTGGGCAAATGCTGGCTCGTGAGTGTCCAGTCTGTAGCCCATGAGCTGGGGGCCAGTGTGACGTACAGACAGGATTGGTCTGCAGGGATTTCTGAGGGCTGCCAAATTCATTTCCAACCTTGATATTAGGAGATGTCCCCTGGCAAATGAGATTATTGTCTTGTTTTCAGAGAAATGTCAGGCAGCTCTGACTTTGCTAAAGGGTGACAGTCCCTGGGGCTCAGGGCTGTGTCCCCTTCGACATGGTGTGACCCAGAATATTCTGTTTACTCATGAGCCACACCTGCTGGGCTTTGATCTGCCCAGTTCCCCACTTTTTTGAATTAAAAGCCAGAAGCTCGTCTACATTGGATTGCTCATATGGGTCCCAGATACGGGTGTGCTAAGTCCTGGATTGGAACTTTCTTTCTCCTGTCACACCGTCCATCTGTTGACCCACCCATTCTTTCTGCAGGCAGTATGTGAATGCTTAGATGTGGCTTGCACTACCCTGCTCCCCGGGGCATCAGAACATGGGAGTGGCACAGAGAGACAACACAGTGGATTGACAGATAATGCAAGGGGTGGGGGCGGCGAGAAACACTAAGCCTATGCTCCGTGTGCACTATAAAGTAAATTTTGGAAGATTCCAGCCTGGGTCCACTGAAGTTACACAATCCTTAAGAATGAGTATTGAAACCTGCATAGTTGTTTCAGGAGATAGGTGCCCTTCTGCCTCTGCCCCCGGCCCCCCCTGCAGGCTGCTTCAGGGGGTGAGACTGCCGTGCACTGGGAGCACCTGGCCCCATTTATGGCCCACAACACATGCTTCCAGAGGTGGATGTTCTCAGAACAGTCTAGCTGGCATTTCCAGCTCCTTCTGCCTGGCTGGAGAGAGGGAAAGGGAGGGAGACAGAAAGGCTGGCAGGGGAGGAGCAGCCAATGGGCAGTACGGTGTCCCCTACCAGGACTCTGCTGGGCTCATCCCACCTTGCACCCCTGACCCCCTCTGCAGATGAGGACTGAGTAGCTCAGAAGTCATCAAGTTCCTTGTCAAAGGTCAGCAAACTAGAAAGTAGAGAGGGTTCATGCCCAGGTCTAAATCCAAAGCATTGCTGTTTTAAAATTTGCTTCTGCAAAATCCCAACTGAGTAGCTGGGCTCTGTGCCTTAGAGGAGAAGGTGTGGGAAGGTGAGGGAGGTGGACAGCTCATTTGGAGTGTTTCCAGTGACCCCAAGTTCCAGAAAACTCCAGCAGGTGTTGGGTGCGGGCAGCAAATACAGATTTATTCAGCTCCTGCTTTAAGATGCATTTCCCTCCCTGCTCCTCTCCAACTGCTGGTTTTCATTCACACTTTAGTGTGAATTACTCCAATTAGCTAATATCTTCACAGGTAGCAAAGTGCAATTTAGTCTTCTGGCTTGGGGTGTTCCCTAAAGCAGGCCTGGAGAAAAACACAAATCGGGAGCAGAAGCTAGATTTGAGCGTGAGGCCAGAAGTTGGCAATAGCAGTTTCCAAAAGCAGTTGCAAAGATGGGAAAGGCAAATGTTTATTCAAATGAGATGGTTAAATCCAAGCCTTACTTAAATGTGTGACATTCAATGTGTGAGGTGTTTTCCATGAATAATTCAATTCCATTCAATTAATGAGTTAGTATCAAGTCCTGGTGACTTCCCTACCCTGGGCTGCCTCCTCCTGAGCTAGGTGCTGGGTGTGATTCTAAGTCACCTGGGCAGTACTTACCTGGGGGCAGGTGGCTTTGTTATGCGGAGCTGGGGATCACAGCGGCCAGAGCGCCTTGGTTCCAGGCCAGCTTCACTCCTGATTTTGTTGTGTGACAGCCATGCTGCTTAACTTGTCTCTGCCTCATCTTTGAAATGGGGTGCTGATGGTTCCTTCAGAGCGGGGCCTGACATAGAGGGAAAGCTTGGTGAATATTAGCTAATGCTTTCCCCGCAGTACAGGCAGGATGGTGAGATTTCACAGGGACCTGTGCCTGCCCGCCAGGCTGCTTGGTTTCAAAGGGCAGCTGGCATGAGAATTCTTCTAGCATGGGAGGTCATTGGATTCAAGGAATTGGCTAGGTGGAAGCCAAGGCACAGGCTGTGCAGAGCTGCAGAGGTATGGCTGTGACGAGCTCTAGGGTTCTGGGAACAAGAGGGTCTCTGTGAAGCCAGCAGGGAGGTTGAAGTTGATGCTGGGTGGAGGACCTGAGATTGAGGCCACGTGGTTGTGGGGGTCAGCAGAAAGAGAGGCCAGTCCTGGTGGGCTTCAGAGCTCTGGGTTTTGGCCTGTAGATGGCCATGATGATATCCACAGGCAGGAAGACACTCAGTGGCAGTGACTAAGCCGGGAAGCAATCTCGTCACCTGCACTTCACCAGCTCCTGTGGCCCCAAGACCACGAACAATAAGCTCAGGGAGCAGAGGAGTGGGGCATGCTTGCAGGGAGGGAATGGGGCTGGGGGGAGGAGGCTTCCTCGCAAAAAATTCATTTTATTGGAAAAGCAGAAAGACAGACAGATGGACAGATCAACAGAGATCCTGCATCCACTGCTTCATTTCCTACATGACAGAATTGGCCAGGACTAGGCCAGGCTCACGCAAGGAACCAGGAACTCAATCCAGGTCTCCCATGTGGGTGGCAGGGACCCAAACTGCTTGAGCCATCTGCTGCTGCCTCCTGGGGTGCAGGTTTGCAGGAAGCTGGAATCAGAATCAGAAGGGAGCCTGGAGCTAACCCAGGCTCTCCAGTATACCTTGTGGGTGTTCCAAGTGATGTCTTAACCACTGCACCAAATTCCTGCCCTCAGCTCTGCTCGTAACCTTACCGTGGTGTACTGTAGGAGGAGACAGAATGGAAAAAGCCCGTGGAAATCTCACTGCCTCCTCACCTGCCTCTGCTTTTTATTATTTATTATTTTATTTTCATGCTAGAGTATTATAGCATCAGTGTGTGTGTGTGTGTGTGTGTGTGTAAAATGAACAATTGAATTCCTTGTTAGTGATCACAATAGTATTGGACTAGGAATCATTTATTTATTCACTTTTACATAAATATTTTTTCTGCACCTACTCTGTGCTGTTGGGATACAATGGTGATATGGTTGCCTGATAAAATATAGGATGCTCAATTAAATTTGAATTTCAGGCAAACAAAAATATTTAATAATTTTAGTACAAGTATGTCCTCACTGTTGCATTATTTGTGATATTATTATTGGCTAAATCTGGCAATCCTAAATGGTGAACAAGATAAGCAAACTTTATTCCACTGAGTACATGCATGCCTTAAAGAGACGGTAAATAAGAACCTAAAAATGCAGAGATAAGAGCAACATGAACATCAAGTGGGGCCTCTTTCTCCTGGCAGCCGCTTGCTAGGAACTTTGGCTTTGTGGCGGACCTGTTCAGGAAGGAACATTCTACAGGACATGGAAGAAGGGCTAGATTATTTTTTCTTCTTTTGCTGTCGTTGAGATGGTGATGAAATGCACGTATCACAAAATCCGTGATTTCATTATTTAAATACAGGAGTGTAGAAGCTTTATGTACTTCTGCGTTATTTCCACTGTGTAGTGTCAGAACGTTTTCCTCACCTCTGAAGGAAACCCCACGTATCCATGGACAGCCAGCCCCCAGCCCCCTATCAACCACTAATTTGTTTTCTGTCTCAGTGGATTTGTCTTGATCTAGATATTTCTTTTTTTTAAGATTTACTTTATTTGAAAGACAAAGCTACAGAGAGAGGTAGAGACAGAGAGAGAGAGGTCTTCTATCCGCTGGTTCACTCCCCAGATGGCCGCAACAGCAGGAGTTGCGCCGATCTGAAGCCAGGACCCAGGAGCTTCTTCTGGGTTTCCCACATGAGTGCAGGGGCCCAAGCACTTGGGCCGTCTTCTACTGCTTTCCCAGGCCATAGCAGAGAGCTGGATAGGAAGAGGAGCAGCTGGGACTAGAACCAGCACCCATATGGGATGCCAGCGCTTCAGGCCAGGGCTACGCCACAGTGCCAGCCCTGATCTAGATATTTCTTATGAATAGGCTAATTTGGGTAAATTCCAAGGAGTAGGATTGCTGGGTTGTATGGTAGGGTTATATTCAGGTTTCTGAGGAAATTAAATTGGCAAATGAAAGAGCTGTCTGCACCTCAATGTTTATTGTAGCTCAATTCACAATAGCTAAGACCTGGAATCAACCCAAATGCCCATCAGTAGTAGACTGGATAAAGAAATTATGGGATATGTACACTATAGAATACTATACAGCAGTAAAAAAAATGAAATCCAGTCATTTGCAACAGAATGCAGGAATCTGGAAAACATCATGCTGAGTGAATTAAGCCAGTCCCAAAGGGACAAATATCATACGTTCTCCCTGATCAGTGACAACTAACTGAGCACCAATAAGGAAACCTGTTGAAGTGAAATGGACACTATGAGAAGCAATGACTTGATGAGCCCTTGTCCTGACTGTCAAGGAACAGCTTAATACTTTATCGCTTTTAGTATTTTTTTTGTTCTACTTAATACTATTGGTTGAACTCTTTAATTAACACACAATTATTCTTAGGTGTTGAAATTTAACTGAAAAGTGATCTCTGTTAAATGTAAGAGTGGGAATAAGAGAGGCAGGAGATGTACAATTTGGGACATGCTCAATCAGGCTTGCCTCAAACGGTAGAGTTAGAAACATGCCAGGGGATTCCAATTCAATCCCATCAAGGTGGCATGTACCAATGCCATCTCACTAGTCCAAGTGATCAATTTTGGTTCATAATTGATCAGAATGATGGCATTAAGAGTCAAAGAGATCACATAAACAAGACTAGTGTCTGCTAATACTAAGTGATAGAATTAAAAAGGAGAGAACAATCCAACATGGGAAGTGGGATACACAGCAGACTCATAGAATGGCAGATGTCCTAAACAGCACTCTGGCCTCAGAATCAGCCCTTAAGGCATTTGGATCTTGCTGAAGAGCCCATGAGAGTATTTTAAGCATGGAAAGCCAAGACATTCTGGCAAAAAAAAAAAAAAAAAAAAAAAAAAAAAAAAAAAAACCTAAATTAAAGATCTCTGTGAGTGAGATCCCAGTGGAAAGAATGGGCCATCAAAGAAGGAGGTACCTTTCTCTGAAGGGAGGAGAGAGCTTCCACTTTGACTATGACCTTGTCTAAATAAGATCAGAGTTGGCAAACTCAAGAGGCTTCCGTAGCCTTGGCAACTCATGACAAGAGCCTAGGGTGATTATTGACGCCATAAACAAGAGTGTCAATTGTTAAGTCAACAACAGGAGTCACTGTGCACTTACTCCCCATGTAGGATCTCTGTCCTTAATGTGTTGTACTGTGTGAATTAACAGTATAACTAGTATTCAAAGAGTACTTTACACTTTGTGTTCCTGTGTGGGTGAAAACTGTTGAAATCTTTACTTAATATATACTAAATTGATCTTCTGTATATAAAGATAATTGAAAATGAATCTTGATGTGAATGGAATGGGAGAGGGAGTGGAAGATGGGATGGTTGCAGGTGGGAGGAAGGTTATGGAGGGAAAAAGCCACTGTAATCCAAAAGCTGTACTTTGGAAAATTATATTTATGAAATAAAAGTTAAAAAAATAGACTACTATGAGGCTTGTTCTTTTGCAACTGACTTTTTTCATTTACATAATTTGCAAGGTTCACCAGGTGTAGCATGTGTGGGACTTTCAGTCCTTTTCATGGCTGAATAATATTCCACTGCATACATATTCCAAGTGCTGTTTTACTCCTATATCTGTTTATACACATGCAATTCATTTCTAATTTTTTCTTTTGTAAATATTGCTGCTGTAAACCTGCATGTGTGAAATTTGTTTGAAGAACTGTTTTCATTTCTCTTGGGTGTACACGCAGAATTGCAATGCTGGCTCTAATGGTAATTCTTTGTTTAACTCATTGAAGAAACTTGGAATTATTTTCCCAATTGACTGCCTACTTTTATGCCCACATCAGCAATGTATTGAGGGCCCCAAATTCTCTACATCCATTCCAGTGGTGTTATTTTCATTGCTTGAAATTGTAGCTGATCTAGTGTATATATAGTGATATGTCAGTGTGCATGTGTGTGCGTGTGTGTGTGTGTGTGTAGAATAAGTTTGGGGGCAGTTTTACATTTACATCACAAGGAATAGAAGGGGCATGTAATTCACACATGCATAACCTCCCCCATTATCATTATCCCCACCATTTATCACAGGGGTTGGTCCTACATTGACATACAACTAGTAATCTAATTCATAGTTTATGTGAGGGTTCACCTTGGTGCTATTTATTCTGTGAGTTTGTGAGTTTGGATAGATGCATCACGGCACATACTCATGATTGTAGTTTTTTTGTGAGATGTATTTATTTATTTGAAAGGCAGATATATATAATATATATATATACATATACACATATATATGCATAGAGAGAGAGAGAGAAAGGAAGAGAGAGAGAAAGAGAGAGAAAGGAAGAGAGAGAGAGAGAGAGAGAGAGAAAGGAAGAGAGAGAGAGAGAAAGAGAGAGAGAGAGAGAAATCTTCTATTCACTGGTTTACTCCCCAAATAGCTGCAGTGGCTAGGGGCACGCATGTGGGATGCCAGTGTCTCAGGTTGCTTAACCTCCTGTGCCACAGTGCAGGCCCCCTGATGCTAGTATCTTATAGTGTACATTTTCTGCCCTCAAACTCTTCTGTGTGCTGCCTCTTCATCACTGCCTTCTCTCAAACCCTTGGCAACCACTGATCTTGTTACTGTCTTCATAGGATTTCATTTCCAGAATTCCACAGAGAGTCACAGAGGGTGTAGCCTTTTCAGTTTGGCTTATTTCACATAGGAAAATGAACTTAAGATTCCTAATAGCTCATTTGTTTTTAGCCCCGCATGTTTCCTAATGTCTGGATGTATTTTCGTTTATGCATTCTCCTGCTGACTGATGATACATTGGTTGCTCCCGATTTTGGTGATTGTGAATATGCTGCTGTCAATACTGCTGTGTGCAGTGTTTTTGTGCAGATGTACATTTTCAGCTCCTTTGGGGTAGCCACCAAGGAACGCTGTTGTTGGCTCTTATGGTAAGAGGACGCTTGGTTGTATCAGAAACCAGAAAACTGTCTTCCAAAGTGGCTCAGGCACATCTGAGCTGGGTGGGTCTGCGGAACAGTAAGGAGGCTGTGTGTGTGTGGGGGGGCACATCTTAAGGGAAAGGGATTATCTATGGGACAGCAAGGAGGCAGGTCATGTTGGACTGTGTTGGCCAGTGTGAGTAGTTGGGCTTAATGTTCAAGGCACTGGGAGGCATTGGAGAGGAACAAGGCTGGACTTGTCTCTTAGAGAAGCCCCCAGCCCCTCTACTGCTGTGTGGAGAAGGGGCCCTGGAGGGTGGAGCTGGGAGAGAAGTGGAGAAGCAGCATGGAGCTAGTGGACTGTTGAGGCTGGGAGCTGAGAGTGGCAGTGGTGGAGGGCGACCTATGGCTAGTCTCTGAATAAGACTCTGGTGACAGAATGGCAGGGTGTCTGTCCTGAAGTCTTCCCTGTGGTTCCCTCTCTGCCTCCATCTTTCCCTTCCCACCCAGGCTCAACCACACACACACACACACACACACACACACACACCCTACTTGCGGTAAACCAATGCCTGGGGGCAGGTGGCCTGGCTCCTTTTGCAGCCTCAACCCTGTTGCCGTGGAGCCTTTGCCTGTCTGGGTTCCTCATGAAATTCTGAGCCCCTGGAGATGAGTGATTGTAGCTCCCCCTGTGTGCATACTTCCCTAGGCACTGTTCCAGAAACCTGAGGCATAGTAGGCTCAATAAACAAATAAATGAACGTGGGGCTGTATCACCTCTATGCAATCAAACTTCCCAGGTGGAAGAGGAGGAGGAGGAGGTATTAGGTGCCAGATCACTGTCAGTGGAGGCACAGTCCCCTTGGGCAGGCCCTCCCAGTGTGAGACTCAGACTTCAGGCTAGGTCTACATGTGCTAAGTGGGGGGGTGTCTGTGCTCCTGTTGTGCTGGGAGCTCTGGGAGGGCTTAGAACATGTGCTCTTGGCTCATTTCTGTGTCCCCAGAACTTGATAGAGTGCCTCGTGCAGACTGTAGAGAGAACACATGGGATGAATAGACCACAGGTATCAACGGTGACAAACAGGGGAGGACAGAGTGAGCTGCAGAGCCTGGGAAGCTTCACAGAGGAGATAGATCTCTGGCGGCTGGCAGGAGAGGAGGAGGAGGGGCACCAGTGCAAGAAAGGTGACCACAGGCCCCTTGTCAGGTGTGAGGGCCCGGCCGGGTTAGAGCAGTGTTCACACCATTATGGAGCATATTTTACTGAGGGAAGAACTGGGCCAACAGACTTAACTCTTATCTTCTAAGGAATGAAACATCAGAATTCCTAAAAGAGTCACGCAGAGAGATGGGCCCTGAGATTGCCTTCCTGAACACAGTCAACTGCATCCTCCACCCCAGCCCACCTCCCAGTTATTCTTCTGATGACCTCCTGTGTTGGGCTTTGAGGATTTTAATGAGCAAAATGTTGAAGTATCCAGCGTCATGAGGTTTCAAGCATTTTTCCTCAGTTCCCTTCTTTTGGTTTTCACTGTAATTCTCTCATCCTCATATTTATATAAATAACTAGGACAGTAGAAAGATGAACAGAATTCTCAGGATCCCACCCACCCATGTGCGTGTCAGCTCACAAAATTTCTTCCTATGTGCCAGACTCCATTTCCATCTCCTTAGTCTGCACCTGTTCTCTGCTAGATACCTGTGTTTTTGCAGATGGGGAGAACTGAGGCCCAACAGTATGAAACTACTAGCCTTAAGTTTGCACTTGAGTGGCAAGCCTTGGTTTTGGCACTGGGACCAATGCATGTCTGGCTTGAAGGGCTCTGAGTTCAAAGTCCAGGAAACAAGATACTGGTTCCTTTGGGGTTCAGAGCTCTTGGGAATGAACCTAAGAGCTCACTTGGAATGGAACTGAAGGATCATCAGCCTTCGTGACATCTGGATAAATAGAGGGCTGTGCAGGAGGAGGCATTTCAGTGCTTGGGTGTAGGATGAACTTGACCTAGCCTTCAGGAAAAGGGATTATCCATGGTAGAGTGTGGAAGTGGGTCATGTTGGACCATGTTGGCCAATGAGAGTAATGGAACTTAATGTTCTAGTCCCTTGGTTGGTGGATGTGTCCAAGAAACAGCCACCCAGGTCCACACCCTCTGCCTCCTTCTCCTCATTTGGATCCCATCACCCTGGGATAATACCTTTCTATCAAGATAATGCTTGCATGTGTGTTGGTGTTGGGGACTTCCAAATTGAAACCGCTCCATCCAATTAAGGTGGGACCGATCCTGTTTCTAACAGTGAGTGGAAATGTTATTGTTTTTCCTAAATTGCTGTTCATTGAGGGCCTACTGTTATCATAAATAGAATATTAATGACAGAGCAATCACTATGAGTGTTCTCCGTGCCCCAGATATCATACTCTCTGCATTACATAGAAGTTGTTGGATTTCTCACAATGATCCTGCATGCAGGGTTATTATTGGCCCATGTTCACAGATGAGAAAATTTAGAGGCATTGGCATAAAATCAGAAACCAATGAAGGACAGAATTTGTAGCTGTGACAGTTTGGTGCCAAACTTTGTGACTTTTCCTGTACCAAAAGGCATCTCCATAACCTCCTGTGGTCTCAGTTTCCCTTCTGTGATAAGAGAGAGTTAGGATTACTCAATTCCAAAGCCCCTTTGTGAGTCTGTGAGCCGAGAACTGAAATCTCAACTAAAAGGAACCTTGCATGCTCTTCTTGGGGATGAAAATTAGTACAGCCTTTGTGGAAACCAGTAGGGAGGTTTCTCAATAAACAAAAGTGGAAGTAGCAGGTGGTCCTGCAATGCCATTGCTGGGCATATGTCCAAGGGACGGGAAACCAGTCTGTTAGAGGGACATCTGCACTCCTGTGTTTATGGCAGCAGTCACAGTAGCCAGCAAATGGAAGCAACCCAGGTGTCCATCCACTGATGCATGGGTGATGAAAATGTAACATACACACCATGGAATATTATTCAGCCATAAAAATGATGAAATACTATTATTTGCAACAATGTGGAGGGAACTAGAGATGATGTTCAGTGGAATAAGCTAAGCTCTGCAAGGCAAGTATGTGTATCACTACACGCATGGACTCTGCAGAGCTGACCTCACAGAAGTTGAGAGCAGAATGATGGTGGTTGGAGGCTGGGGAAGGTAGTGGGTGGGAAGGAGGCCAGGCTGGTTAATGGGTGCTAAGTTACAGTTAGGAAGAAGAAGTCATGGTGTTCTGTTCTAGGGACACTAGAGATGATGCACTTATATATTTCTCTGAAGAAAGGAGAACCAGAAGCAATGATTTGGAATATTCTCAACATAAGGAAATGTTAAATGCTGGAGGAGATAGACACTATATGCTGCTTAGACGTTACACAAGGCATGCATGTATCAGAGTATCATAAATAGGTACAATTTTTATGTGTCAGTCAGATATTTTTAAAAACACTTAAGAGTCCTGCCCCTGTGAGGTTTGTACCCCTGGGAGTCCTCGTGGCCTTGGAGGTGGGGCAGCCCTGCCCTACATTTGATGTTAGGCAGGGCCCAGGGAAGCCTGATTCTCCATTTCTCCTGGCTCTCGAGAGATGGCAATGACCTTGTTGAACATTGTCATTCAGGCCCCCTGTGTCTTGCCCCCACTTTACTTTTTGGCTGGAAGGTGGTTGGGCCTGGAGACTGGTGGACCTGTGGGTGCTCAGGATGGGGACACAGTGATGCAGGCTGAGTCATCTGCCCTGGTGAAGCTATGGACAGACGCTTCACAAAATCGGGCCTTGCCCTGCCGTAGCCGGGGCACAGAGTGCAGCCGTAGCCAGAGTGCAGCCCTGCCTTGCAGGTGGGGTCCTTGTGTCTGGCATTCATCTCCTCCCCTGTTTATGTTGTGGCCTTAGGAATGATACACAGAATCCTCCAGAAGTGACCACTGCCTCCCCTAGTGCTGGGATGCTGGCTCCCTCTGAGGCATCCTTAGACAAGGAGGATGCTATGCATCTCCCTTCCCCTTGCTCCACACACCCAGGAAGAACGGAGCTCAGGACTGAGTTACAACTAACAGGGGTAAAATTATTTCCATCTGCAGTCCTAAGCAGTGGCTGGTGCTGGTGCCCAAGGACACTGAGGGATGAACACTCAGCTCACCCTTTCATTCTCTTGATTTTGTCTCTTGTTCCTTCTCCTGTTTGTCATCTGTTATTCCATACCGGTTCCCTACCAGGTTTCTTGCTAAACCTGGTAACTGTCTCTTTTAGTAATGGAGCTCGTGGTGTAGCATGACACGGTCTAGATTATTTTGGCCTGTACATGGCGAGGAAGGAGCTTGCATTGAATGGACATCGCCATTCAACAAAGACACCCTGGACTGCTGGATAGGGCATTAAAGAATGGGGCTCATCAGGAATAGAGGTGAAAGTTGGGACTGACACCAGTGCAGATAACAGTTGGAGCAAAGCCCAGGAAGGTTCAGAGGAGGTGGAGTGTTTTTCTGAGGGCATTTGGAGAGGTTTTGTTGAGGATGGTGGTAGCACAGTGAGACAAGGCAGGCTCCAGGGTTGGAAGCACCTGGCTTCATGCCAAGGGTCCAGGTGCACTTGGGCTGGTGCCGGGCTGCACCTGCTGCAGAGATGGGTCTGTTTGGGTGACGTCACACAGAGTGTAACCGGATAGCTGTGGTCCAGTGGAGATTCTTCTCTCAGATGGCTTTGTGACACTTCCAAAGCCACCCAGAATGTTCTGTATTTCCAGGCTCCAAAGAGGGGCAGTGCTGTGTGATTCCCGAGTTCCTTTTAAGGTCTAAAGTTCTGGGATCTTGATGACACTTTGTTTGTGGCCACTTCCTTTCATGTCCCCATAGTATTAGGGAATGTCATTATTTATCTTGTTGATCTGTTGGGGTTTATAATCAGATCAAATCAAGATGTGAAAACTTTGGCCACTGGGAATGCAAGCATCACTAGACTAGAATTTGTGGCACAAGGTCCCAAGGCACTTGCCCTGTGACTGAGGGCATACCGTCTCCTGCCTGCCTGGGCCTCACATGTTTTAATCTGTGTGATGAGGGATGAACAAAATGAGCATAGGGTCCGTGAGTCCCTGCGCTTTGACATATGAGGCATTAGTGCTTTTGTACAGTGCTGAGAGCTCAAGGGTTAAGCAGACACTGCTGATGTTAAGCCCACTGACGTCTCCATGTGATTCAACTCAAATTGGGTGAGCTGCCGTTCCGCAGAGGGAATGCTCCTGAAACATTTATAGCCATTAATGAATGCAGAACCTTAAAATTAGATAGTGTGATATTCATAGACTCTCAAGACTGTCAGGAAGCAGAGAGCACGTCTACTCAAGGCTTCAGCCCAAAGCAGGAATCCCCTCTTTAGCTTCAGGGGCAGACTTGACATCTGCTCACACCCTTCCAGGGCCAGAGAACCAGTGCCTCGGAAGGCGGTGCGTCTATTATGTCTCTGCTGAGTTATTTCTGGCAAACCTCCCCAGCCTTAATGTGTGTGCGAGGTGCTGTTATCACCTCCCTGTGCTCCATTCCTGTAGAAGGGGTGATGCAGCTTCTGAGCCTTAATCTGAACCCAGCCTCCTTGGCTGTGGCTGGACACCCAGGGTGCCTCTGCCAAGCATGAGGTGCTGGGCCCTGGGATCTTCACACTGCAGTGGTCTGGGCCCCCCTCACCCTCTTGCTGGCTCACCTCACCTTCCAGGTAGGTCTCCTTTGGGTGTTAAAGCTCATCTTTGTTATGCAAAAGTTTTATTGCATAAGATGTACATTATCATTATTATTATTCTAATGTTAGCATCATCCACTGTGTTAGTCAGCTTTTCATTACCATGATGGAACACCTCGGAGTATGTGAGAAGGCAACTACAAGGAGAAAAGGGGTTTTTTTAGCTCATAGTTTTGGAGGTCCAAGTTCAAGGTGGACCCCATGGGTTCAGCCACCTGGTGAGGCTGGGGGGCAGTGGGGAATGTGCAGGGAGGGCGGTTGTGGTAAGCCAGGAGGCAGAGAGAGTGACGGAGCCCATCTTGGCTTTGGTAACCAGCCCTCTGGGGAGAACTAGCTTTTGAGGGCTCGGGCCTCTCACCCAAGCACCTCCCACTAGGCCCACCTCCTGAACAACATAACTGCATCAGGTTTTTACCCTCTTGGTATTGTTAATGTACGACTTTGAGATTTGAAGTACTGTATGCGTTTGGGAGAAGGCTCACGTTGAAACCATTGCATTCGCTATTCATTTATTTTTAAGATTTATTTGTTTATTTAAAAAGCAGCGTTACAGAGAGAGACAGACAGACAGAAGCAGATATAGAGAGAAATCTTCCATCCCTGGTTCACTCCCTCAGATGACCCCAGTGGCTGGAGCTGGGCTGATCTGAAGCCAGGAGCTTCTTCTAGGTCTTCCATGTGGGTGCAAGGACCCAAGCACTTGAGCCATCCTCCACTGCTCTTTCAAGTGCATTAGCAGGGAGCTAAGTTGGAAGTGGGGCAGCCAGGACTCAAACTGGTGTCCATATGGGATGCAGGCGCCTCAGGTGGTGGCTTTACCCGCTACACCACAGTGCTAGCACCAGCGTTCCCTATTTATTGAGCAGAACAAAGTGCAGACATTTGTGTCAGTCTTCCAAAGAGTAAAGCTCTGTTGAGTTGATGTTACCATTACTGGCCACAGACCTGGAATCTGGGACTTGGGAAAGTGGTCAGGACACAGTCTTGAAGCGCCGCCCTGTCCATGATTCCACACTGCCTCTCCAAGAGGCAAACTCGCCAAGGTGCTTTGTGCTTTCGCATGTGCACAAGCACTGTGCACTGAGGTGCCTGTTCTGTGCATGTGTCTCTGCCGGTGGGAGGGAAGATGAATTGCCACCCGCCCACCGTGGTGCTGGGCATCTCAGCAAGTGGCACTGGAGTTCCCAGCATTGGCACTGGCACAGAGAGGCCTGTGCCCAAGAGCTGCAAAGGAAGCTGGCACTGGCTGGCACTTTCTCTGCGTAGCTTCCTTACTGCTGGTGCTTGAAGGCCTCTGCCTGAGTTTATGACTCAGTTCTCCTTCATGAGGCTGCGCCGTCCTAAGTGCCTACATTTTAAAATGCTACCTGAGACAAGGAGGGGTACAGCAGCCCTGGGAACACGGGAAGCTGTGTGGGGGGTGCTCCTGTTTGTGCTGTCTTGACACGTGAACAAACGAGCAAACATGCACTGCTCATTTTGATTTCCACACTGGAGGAAAGAGTGCTTTGGAACCCCAGGGGTCTGCAAACTGGGCGCTGCCTTTGCTGTGATGAGTGAGCATCAGAGATGTGAGTCCTGGCCTTCCCTTGTCCTCCTCCCGGAGGCCCTGGGGCAACTCACAGCCTGTCTGTGTGTAGGTAACTCATCCAGGGGAGGGGCCGTCATATCTCTTGCCGTCGCCATGAAATTGTCTTCTGGTTCACCTGATTGTCATAGCAGTTTGCACTTACTAAGCTGTCATTATATGCTATCTCAGTTGGGGAAACTGAGTCACGGGGAGATGAAGTTCTTCTGCTGAGATCATAGAGCTCCCGAGGGGTTGGCCTCTGAACAACCTGGGTTGGCCAGGCCCCACAGTCACCTCCTGTAGGCGTTGTAACCCACCCTGTGCATCCTGATGTCACGGAACGGATCCCATGGGCTCTTCCCTGGCTGTGTGTCTGATGGCCTAAGGACTTTGGCTCAGCAGCCCCATGTCCCTGGCTCTCCGACAGTCCTAGGTGTTTGATCCCAGCAGGCTGAACATGGGAGCTCCTTTCATGAGATGAAACCCCCCCACCCATGGCTGGCAAAGTACACCCACGCTGCCCATGGCTGGCGAGGTGTACCCACTCTGCCCATGGCTGGCAAGGTGCACCCACTCTGCCCATGACCGGCAAGGTGCACCCACTCTGCCCATGGCTGGTGAGGTGCACCCTCTCTGCCCATGGCTGGTGAGGTACATCCACTCTGCCCATGGCCGGCGAGGTGCACCCTCTCTGCCCATGGCTGGTGAGGTACACCCACTCGGCCCATGGCTGGTGAGGTACACCCACTCTGCCCATGGCTGGCGAGGTGCACCCTCTCTGCCCATGGCTGGTGAGGTGCACCCAACTCCACCCATGGCCGGCGAGGTGCACCCACTCTGCCCATGGCTGGTGAGGTGCACCCACTCGGCCCATGGCTGGCAAGGTGCACCTTCTCTGCCCATGGCCGGCGAGGTGCACCCACTCTGCCCATGGCTGGTGAGGTACACCCACTCTGCCCATGGCCGGCGGGGTGCACCCACTCTGCCCATGGCCGGCGAGGTGCACCCACTCTGCCCATGGCCGGCGAGGTGCACCCACTCCGCCCATGACTGGCAAGGTGCACCCACTCTGCCCATGGCTGGTGAGGTACACCCACTCTGCCTATGGCCGGCGGAGTGCACCCACTCTGCCCATGGCCGGCGAGGTGCACCCACTCTGCCCATAGCCGGCAAGGTGCACCCACTCCGCCCATGACTGGCAAGGTGCACCCACTCTGCCCATGGCTGGCGAGGTGTACCCACTCTGCCCATGGCTGGTGAGGTGCACCTTCTTTGCCCATGGCTGGTGAGGTACACTTTCTCTGCCCATGGCTGGTGAAGTGCACCCACTCTGCCCATGGCCGGCGAGGTGCACCCGCTCTGCCCATGGCTGGTGAGGTACACCCACTCCACCCATGACTGGCAAGGTGCACCCACTCTGCCCATGGCTGGCAAGGGCACCCACTCTGCCCATGGCTAGCAAGGTGCACCCACTCTGCCCATGGCTGGTGAGGTGTACCCACTCTGCCCATGGCTGGCGAGGTGCACCCACTCTGCCCATGGCTGGCAAGGGCACCCCTTTGGGTTGGTCCTCAGCTGTGGTCCTGGGAGGATGTGGACACTGAGGCTCAGAATGTTACATGACTGAAATCCACCCAGGGTTGGGAATCATTGGGACCTGGGTTAGCCAGGGAGGAAGACCTCCTCCTGGGGGACCTGCTATCCTCGATGAAGAAGCTCTAGTGTTCTTTACGAATGGCATAGTTTGCCTGGAACACGGAGCAGAGCTCTCTGCGGCGACCCACCAGGCAGCAAACTGGAATCCCTGCCCTCCGCAGAACTGGGGCGTGTTTGCGGGAAGGGTGGTACCGAGGGCAGGGATGAGAGCGACTGCAGCCGCCTCTCCCTGACACAGCACGGGAGGCAGCACGCGGATGGGGTGTCCTGGGTTCCAGTGTGCTGCTCCAGTGAAAGGCTGGGTGACGAGTGAGGATGCCCTTTCTGTTCTCACTGTGCTCCCCTTAGGTGGGGGGCCCTCTCCCCGAGCCCCCACCCCGCCCCCACCGTCCTGTCCACAGGCTTTGATTCTGTGATCTACCCTCTTTAGAGCACCTTGATGTTCTGTGCCCTTTTCATAAACTGTATGCTGATGTATGTTAAGGTCAACTCACATTTTATTCTTTAATTTTTCAAAGATCACACACTTTGAATCTTGAAGTTTTAAAGAAAAATTACATTTTAAGAGAAAATATGTTTGCAAAAGGATTTTCCCCACAATGTCTAATGAGATCTTGGAATCATGGTATTTTCTAAAATAGTTCTGTTCTAAAAATATATTTATTCTGAAATTCATAGTTACATGGAGAGAGGGAGAGAGTTCTTCCATTTGCTGGTTCAACACACACACACCCCTGCCCCTCCCAGATGGCTTGAATGGCTAGGGCTGGGCCAAGCTGCAACCAGGAGCCAGGAGCTTCTTCCAGGTCTCCCATGTGGGTGATAGGGGCCTAAACACTTGGGCCATCTTCCACTGCTTTTCCTAGGCCATTAGCAGGGAGCTGGATCAGAAGTGGAGCAGCTGGGACATGAACTGGCACCCAAACAGGATGCCGGCTTCACAGGTCAGCTTTATTTATTTATTTATACTGCAAAGCTGACCTCATCCAAAATAGTTTTTTAAAAAATTATTTTATTTAATTGAAAGTCATAGTTACAAAGAGAGGGAAAGACCGAGAGAGAGAGAGAGAGATCTTCTATCTACTGGTTCACTTTCCGGATGACCACAATGACCAATGCTGAGCCGGGAGGCAGGAGCTTCATCTGGTTCTCCTGTATGGGTGGCAGGGGCCCAAACACTTGGGCTGTCTTCCGCTGCTTTTCCCAGGCCATTAGCAGGGAGCTGGATCAGAAGTGGAGCAGCCGGGACACGAAATGGTGCCCATATGGGATGCCAGCGTCACAGGCGGCTGCTTAATCTGCTGTGCCTCAGCACTGGCATCCCAAAATAGTTTTAATATTTTTGTCAGGTTTCCACAGAGGCAACTAAGGATGCTGTAAAAACATGTTAGAAAGTGTCAATGACTAATTAAACATTTTAGCCATATTGTAATGAAGAAAACAAATTATTTATTCAAGGTCAACTGATGTGGAGCCCAGATTCCTAGGGACCCCAGAACCTCTGGAGCTAAGAAGGGGGCCTGTTGTTTGGCTCTTTTGAATCTCTGCCAACTCCATTGGAGGCCAAAGGAGAAATAGTAATTGTTAATGCTGAGCTGATACGCAGTTGCCAACTGGAGCTTCGCGGTCGCCTGCAGGGAGTCCTAATGCACTGTGTTTTCCCTGGTGCCTGTTGAGATGAGTGGTGGACAGATCCCGTGTTGGACACCTGGAGGAGGCCGACTGTAGCGTGGGTACAACCGTGGGGTGGGTGAAGCACTGTGACTTGGGAGTTAAGAATTCCACGGAGTGTAAAATGCCTCTTGACTCTTTTGAGGTCAAAGAGGAGCTACTCAAGAGGTCGAGGAAGCCTTAGGCAGGAACTGCTTGCTGCCCTGGGGCGGCCAGTGTAGCAAAAGGCTGGAGGCTGCTCAGAAGGTGCAGAGGCCAGCACAGAGCAGTGGGAGTAACCCAGGTAAGAGGATGGGGACCCACGCTCCCACAGGGGTGGCTTTCGAGATGGAGAGAAGAGGTTGGACTAGAGGAACTAAACCGGGGGAGAAGTGACGACTAGTGATCTTTGAGAGGAGGGAGAGGGAGGACTGAAGTGTGGCCCATGCAACGGAGTGGGTAGATGTAGAGAATCTTCTACAGCCCTAGGGACCCTCCAGGTGTCTCCATTGCAAGAAAGAGGTCACCTCCTGGCCCTGTTTCTTGGGGTGGAGGAACTTCCCATTTTGGGAACAGAGGACAGGGATGCTCTCTGGACAGGAATTTGCACTGATATTCCTGGACTGAGGCATGGCAGAGGCCTCCTCACCTTAGGGGGAAGGCATGGGTGGGACCCGAGCACCCAGACTGTCCTCCCCTGAGCCTTCAGCTTCTCACTGTAGTCGCCATTGTTCACTATTTCTCAGTGTTGGGACCTTTCAAGACTGAGTTCTGTTCTTCAGCTCCATATGCGCAGCACCTGGACACCCAGCCCTTAGGAAATGCATGTTTGCACAGAGCAACTCCACAGCGAGTGTAGACGAGTGATGGCCATCACTAGAGCTCTGGTTGGCGCTGGCTGGAGTAGGGTGTTAGTGTGATGCCTGTGGAATGTGTGGGATGTGGGTGCCTGTGGCATCTGTGTGTATATTGTGGGTCAGTGTGTTGGTTGTGGGTGTTGTACATGTGCATGTTGGGTGTGTCTGTTGGGTACATGTCATGGTCATCTTGTGTGTGTGAATGGTGTATGTTGTATGTGTTGGTGCATCTGTGTTATCCATGTCTGTGTTCATGTGAGTGTTGGCTGTATGAGTGTGGCACAGTGTGTTTGGTGTGCATCAGGTGTCTGTTGTGTGTATCTGTCATGTGTACATTCTAATAAATCAATGTGTCAGACTTCACACACTTTCTCTACTGGCTATGATGACAACCTGATGGGGTCAGAGCTCTTAATATTCTCCCTGTGGCCATGGGGAAACCGAGGAACAGAAATGTTAAACAATGAGTCCCTGCTTAAAGGGACCGAGCTAACCCAGGTCTGGCAAATTTCAAAATCCTAATCTTTAAGCCAGTTATTCCTTTTTAAAAAGATTTATTTATTTATTTAGAATGTCATAGTTATAGAGAAAGAAGGACAGAGATCTTCCATCCACTGCCTCACTCCCCAAATGGCCACAGTGACCAGTGCTGGGCCAGTCCAGAGCCAGGATCCAGGAGCTTCATCTGGGTCTCTCATGTGAGTGGCAGAAGCCCAAGCACTTGAGTCACCTCCTGCTGCTTTTCCCAGGCCATTGGCAGGGAGCTGGATGGGAAATGGAGCAGCCGGGACACAAACCAGAGTCCATATGGGATACCAGCGTCGCAGGTGGTGGTTTTACCTGCTACGCCACAATGCTGGCCCCCTAAGCCACTTATTCTTGACTGAGTATTTGTGTCAGAGCTCCATGGAGGATTTGTGAAAACACAGATTCTTGACTGTTGTCTCTGGACTCCCTGGTTTAAGAGTCTGGAGTGGGACTCAAGGTTTTGCTTTGCTGGCAGAGCGATGCCGACACTGCTGGTCTGAGGACTGCACCTGAGAGCCAGCCTGCTACGTGTCCTCTCTCCAGTCCCTAGGTGGGAGGAACACAGAAAAGGGCTGGGAGCACGGCAAATACTGTTGGATTGCTGGACAAAAATTGGATCAAGGACAGTTACCAGCAAAACAACGTGGAGCTTTCAATCTGATGTTTTCTGTGTGAGCTCATCTTCCTCACTGAATCACCGGGGGTCTGTTACAATGAATCACATGCTAGTGAAGAGGAAGAAGCAGCTTCCCACCAAGAAGCTGTGTGTGTTACCGGTTCCTGTTAGTCCTGAACAGCAGGATGCCAAGGTGCATCTTCCAAGGAGAAAACAGTATTCTGTATTATATTCTTCATGCAGCAAACATGTTTTTCCGTGAAGTATTAATTCCCCAGGAAAAACCTGCCTTGGTCATCCTGACAGTAAGTGCTGGTGTTGGAAGACAAAATTCTTTGGGCCTCTCTGTCAGCAATCTTCCTGTGAATGGCATCCATGTCCCACCATGTGGATGGGGGTCACACCTGCCTACCTCTGAGGGTTTTTGATGATTGGTGAAATCATATATGGAACTCCCTTGAGCAGGGTTCGGCCCGTCTGGGCCAGCGACAGTAGAGTTTGTGTTCTTGGCTTCCCTGTGTCCCTCTTCCCATGGGGGCTCCTTCCTCGGATCCAAGCTCCAGATGGGGACCAGGGATCACTGAGATGGCCACCACGGGCAAGAGTCACGGCTCTGCCCTCTGCAGTTTCTTTGAGGACCGAGGCTGAGTTGGGTGGTGAGGCAATGGGGTTGGTGGGTTCTGGCCTCGCCTGGTTCCTGTGTGCACCTCGATAGCACTCCTTTAGAGACATGAGTTTTCAGTGCTCTGCGTGAGCCTTCCCAGGTTTCTCAGACTGAAATTCCATCTTGCAGTATTTATAGAGGGCTGGTTCCTCGGATCTGCTGCAGTTTAATTTGGAATGTGGCCTTCTGAGACGTTTTCCCGGAAGGAGCCCTTGCCAGCGTTGGGATGTAGCATTAAGAGCTAGCTAATTCCTGGTTGTGCTCACGTGCCCAGCATGTCCACATTACCTGCAGTGAGGTTGGGCCCTGAACCATAGCAATACCCTGGCCCCTGGTCTGAAGGCAGAAAGAGGAGTGGCTTTAAAAGGAGATCTCAGCGCCAGTCACTACTGCCAGCCGGGAGAGCCCAAATGCTCCCTTACTGTCCTCCTCCTCCTCCTCTTCTCTCAACCTCTTCCCTCCCCTCCAGGAGTTCATAGCAACTGTGAGAGACCTTACCACCCATCCTGTTGGGAATCCTACTGCTAGCTGGGTTGTGCCCATTACACATTGTGGTAAGCCGAGGCTTGGGGCAAGGGAGGAGACTCAGCAGAGAACTTCCCGCTAGAATGTTCTACAGTGGGAAGGTGGCTCCAGGAAAGAGCCTCTCTGTTTTTTCCTTATCTTAAAAATGGGGCAAGAATCTTTATGTCAGCATTCTCGTTGGAGAAAAATTAGGCAGTGCGTACAGTACACTTTATGTAATGTCCGGAATATAGTAGACACTGAGGACAGGTTGTTTGCCCTTTCTTCAAACCTGGTCTCTATGTGATTTCACGTTTCTGCCTGTTACCAGTCCTCATGTTACGGATGAGGGCGCAGAGGATGAGAGGAGCTCAGTGACTGGTTCAGATCACAAGCAGGATTCTTGTGCCCTTGGCCAGCTAAGATGTGCTCCTAGCTGGAGAGTGGTGCTGCCTCCACCTATGGCAGATAGGAGAGGGCAGTGGAGCTTCGGAGTGAGCACTCCTGGTCTGAGTCCCAGCCATCCCAGGGGTGAGCTGCAAGACATCACGCCATTGACCTCCTCTCTCAGTGTCTTTCTATGGAAGGCACCCCAAGTGGTGCCCCCCAGTGGACACACGGTGCTCCTGCTGGTCCCCTAGGTCACACATTCTTGTCCATTCGAGCACTGTGTGGCTTCTGTCATAGCAACCAGGCTTTCAGTACTTTGACACTGTCATCTCCAGCAGTGAACTTCTCTCTTGTTTTCCAGGTAATGAACCAAAAGGATCATGTCTGAAGTACAAGGAACGGTTGAGTTTTCTGTAGAGCTGCATAAATTTTATAATGTGGATCTCTTTCAGAGAGGGTGAGTATGCTTCACAATTTTTAATTTTTAACATTTATTTACTTGAGAGGCAGAGTGGCAGAGAGAGAGAGAGCGAGAGCGAGAGAGACAGGGAGAGAGAAGGGGTCTTCAGAAGGTTCAAGGAAAATGCATATTATGAAAAAGGGGGACTTAAAAATTTTGGGCAACAAAATAAAACATCTTTAATTCAATTTACCTTGACTCTGAACTTCCTATGTGCATAGATACGCACGCATACATATACAACTTGTAGGGATGGACATTTGTCGTAATGGTTAAGATGTGTGAGAGGCTTAGGTTTGAGTTTTGATTCTGCTCCTGCTTCCAGCTTCTTGAAAATGCGCACCCTCTCAGGTGACAGGTGCTGGTTCAAGTTTTTTGGTCCTATCTGTCTATCTATCTAACCCCCTTCCCCAGAAGCAGGTAGATTGGTAAGTGCAGGTTATAGGAAATTTGGGATTAATAAAGAAAGGATTTTCATTGTTTTTCCTGGAAAGTGTAAACATTGGGTGCATCTGAACAGGGACTGCATTGTCGGAGGCTAGAAGATGCTAGCGTTGCCTTCCCTCTTCTCTTCTTTCGCTACACACAATTCTAGATGAAAGTGGACTTGTGGGAAATGCAGCTCTCATGCAAAGGTGTCTGTGTGCTCAGAACTCGCTGGGCCATCTGTCCCTCACTGCATGTGTGACGCTTGTGCCTGCATCCGTCAAATACTGAGGTTGTTGGTCTTACAAACAAGTTGCCCCTTAAAGTGTGCAGTTAAGGGGCTGGCGCCGTGGCTCACTTGGTTAATCCTCTGCTTGCGGCACCAGCATCCCTTGTGGGCGCCAGGTGCTCGTCCCGGTTGCTCCTCTCCCAGTCCAGCTCTCTGCTGTTTCCCGGGAGGGCAGTGGAGGATGGCCCAGGTCCTGGGACCCTGCACCCGCATGGGAGACTAGGAGGAAGCACCTGGCTCCTGGCTTTGTATCGGCATAGCTCCGGCTGTAGCAGCCATTTGGGGAGTGAACCAACGGAAGGAAGACCTTTCTCTCTGTCTCTCTCTCTCTCACTGTCTAACTCTGTCAAATAAATGAAACAAATGTGCAGTTAAAATAGATTTGCTCCCTTTTCCTAGGATGTACATTTAATTTGTCATTTTGTATGTGTGATTGCAGTAAGTTCTCAGGATAGACTTTCTGCTGAGGGTCACTCTTAGGTAACAGAGGTGTGAAGTGGTTCCATAGAGTATCTGAACACAGCCTAGAAATACGTGTACTTGGTGGCTGCTGTTGCTCTCTCCACGTGAATATGTTATGTGCCTAAGTTAACAGAGCAAATATGTATCCAAAGCAAGAAGCATCTAGTAGTTTGCTTTTGCTGTGTAACCAATTATCCTTAGACTTAGTGGCATAAAACGGCAACGCCCATGATTCTGAGGTTATGCGATTCGGAATGGGCCCAGCTAGATGGTGCTGGTGGTTGCGCCAGGTGTGGCTGATCTCAGCTGTGCTTGCTCAGAGCTCTGGGGCCCTGGGCTGGGGAGGCCGTGGTTCCTTCCTTGTAGTTTTATCCTCCAGCAGGTCAGCCTGGGCTTGATGCGTGGCAGCTAGGTGTCTACCTCCTGAAGCTTTGGAACTTGCATGGGGTTTTTAAAAATTCAGTCCATTGGCCAAAGAAAGGTATAGAAACAGAATCCATCTTCTGATGGAAGAGGAAGAATCCAAACCCATTTTTATGGTTTAGCACTAAGGTTAGACTCCAGTTTCCAAAGGGTAGTTCTGAAATGAATGCTGCAGGGCCTCTTGTACGTGCTCCATTTTAAATAAGTGTACAATTCAGTGGGCTGAGTGGTTCAGGTAGGTGACCTGAGCCAGGCAGTGAGAGGAATAGGAAGTGATTCTGGGACCAGCTCCCTGTTCCAGGGAGAAGACACTTGAGGTGTATAGGTCAGGATTCAGGGACTGGGCTTTAATGAGGCGAAGCTCTGTGCAACCTTCTGGGAGCCCAAGTGCTGTTGGTCCATCTGTCCTCATTTGATCAGGAGTGGTTGCTATAGTGATGAGAGAGCCCTGGACTTGGCATCAGGATTCCTGAGTCCAGGCTGTGCTCCTGCTTCTGGGAGCCTATGGCATTCATTCTCTGTTGCTCCTCAGGCTCCACACTTGCAAGAAAAGGAAGCAGTTTTGATAATATGGGGTCTGCTCGTTATCCCCTTTTTATAACCAATCTGAGAAGCAAGCAGTACTACCTGGTTACTTGGGATCCAGGAAATAGAGCAGACCACAGCATTGCAAAGTGGGGTGTGGGTGCTGAGGCTAAAACTTTCTTACCCAAAATGTTGTATTATTTTCTGTTACTTAAATCTGGTCTCCAAAATGGGCCGTGTTCTTCCCATTGTGTACAAAATAGACAGCAGGATGTGGGACAGAAAATATTGGAACTTCAGTTTACAATTGAGTACGCCAAAAAAGAACAAATTCAAACATGACTGGTAACTAGAATCAGGGTTGACCTTGACAACCTTGCCGTGTCTGTGTGCTGAACAGTCATGAGTCCCACTCAGTAACTGAGCTCTCAGGAACGGGGAGATGCCCACAGCATAAGCAGACTGATGTCACCCTTGTGTTGCAAGACACTGCAGTTTGCGACTGGCCAGGTGTGCACATTTACAAGTTGTCTCTAGTTTCAACTACACAACCCTTGCAGAGCCCTAAGGGAATCTTGAAGGCAATGTTGATCATGGAAGAAGAGCGGACTCTAAGAAATGCCAGGAACAGGGTCATCACACTGATCAGATCCAACAATAAGTAGGGCAAGAGATGTGGATGTACTTGGAAAGTATTTGAGGTATAGATTTTTAAACAGAATTATTCATAACATGCATCATCTGAACTCTATATTGGGCCTTGAGGTGTTGACTGGGTCTTGCATGAAATCATCATTAGCAAAACATTTCAAATTGATACATCCAGAACATGAATAGAGCCATGTGGAGTTATCAAGGAAGCTGTGAAGTGTGGATAGCATGACCTTTTCTGAAAGCCTGTGACACTCTTCTTTCTAGGTGCGAGTTTTTACGAGGCATCTTATTTAGGTATGCCCAGTGATACAGTCTTATATTGAAGTAGACTAAACACTATATATATATATATAGAACATATATATAATATATATATAGTAAGAACAAAAAGGCTATGCATTCCATTCATATATAAAATGTTTATTTCTAAAACATGGATTGGTGTATTATTCTTTTTGCATAAAAGACCCTTTTCTTTTTCTTTCTTTCTTTTTTTTTTTTTACAAACAGAGTGGACAGTGAGAGAGACAGAGAGAAAGGTCTTCCTTTTCCGTTGGTTCACCCTCCAATGGCCGCTGCGGCCAGCATGCTGTGCTGATCCAAAGCCAGGAGCCAGGTGCTTCTCCTGGTCTCCCATGCGGGTGCAGGGGCCCAAGCACTTGGGCCATCCTCCACTGCACTTCCTGGCCACAGCAGAGAGCTGGACAGGAAGAGGGGCAACTGGGACAGAATCCGGCACCCCGACTGGGACTAGAACCTGGTCTGCCAGTGCTGCAGGTGGAGGATTAGCCTATAGAGCTGTGGTGCCAGCCTATAAATGACCCTTTTCTATATTTAAATGCATATCCTATGATAATAGAATCATACGTGGACATAGTTATAAATAAATATACATATATTAGAATTGCGTGTTTAAAAATTTCGGTACTGATAAGCTCACAGATCATTAACGGTTAGAGACCACATTGGTCTGAGCATCTAGCTGTTCATGCTAGTTTTGAGGAGTGTGCGCGTTCAGGCACACGCTTCAGATGTGGATGAGGATTTCGTCTTGTGATTGAACGTGCTCGAGAATGGACTTCATGCAGCTACTTCTGTGGACAGGCTTCAGCAAGGCTTGGGTAAGGAATCAGACCTCTCCGGGGAATGCAGCGAGTTCTAAGGTCTCCGATGTCTGATGAGAAATAAGACATTGAAGTTGATATCCACCAGCCCCCTGGATTCTGCCTTCTGGAAACTGTGGGCAGGCTGGGCATGATGCCAGCCAGGATTCTGCATCTGCATTCACCGGGGGAGTCGCTGAGAGCATGACCCCTGATGCGCAAGTGCTAAAGATTTTTCCGCTCTGAATCCCACAGGACACATGCTGAGAGTGAAATGTAATTACTTTACCCAGCAAGTGCTCCACAGAGAAGGATGTCTTCCATCAGAGCCTGGGAGCAATATGGGGCTCTTGGGGTAGCTTGTGAGGGAGAAAGAGTGATCTCCTGATGTTAGAACAGAGAAGAAGTGTAGGGTGTGGGGAATCTGGGCCATTGTTTGGTTGCAAGGCTTATGTCAAACGTGTGCTTCTCTGTAGGGTCCCTGGAGCACCAGAATTAGGGTCAGCGATTGCAAGAGAGGAGGCGTCCTCTTCCTCAGACAGTGTCTGACAGCAGTCACCCTATTCCACCTGGGTTCTCAGGTGATGAGAAATGCCCTTTGTCCCTCCACCTTGGGGCCCCAGCTCATTGTTCCTTTGAGGTTTTGTGAGATGCTTTGTTGGAAACACATGGATACAAGACTCAGAATATTACCTGAGAATTTGCCGTGACCAGTGAATGTCTTGTTTTCAGCATGCTTGTATCTGTGGATGTCTTTTATATTCCCAGAATGCACATTGCCTTTGGGTGATGCTTTCTGTGTGCACAGAATCAAGTTGCATTTACCCAAAGTCTGTGTTGGCTGAGGCAACTTATCAAAGGGAAAGCATTTCCTCCAGCCAGTCAACTAGCATCAGGAGGCATCACCTCTATCTTCAGCAGTGAGACATGCTGACAACAAGGCCGGGACACAGAAGTTCTGAGGACCTGAACTTTAGGGTCAGACCTGAATGAGAAGCCCATCAGGACCTCAGAGGACTTGGAAAAGCCAGCATTGTATGACTGTAAAATGGTGACAACAAAGCCTACATTGGGGTGACCTGAAGCATTACGGCATTATTTAGTGTGTGTATGGTTCCTTGTATTTAGTAGCTGCCATCCTCTTTGTCACCACAACTAGGACAATGTCACCTCCAATCTGTCCTTAACACTCCCCATGGCGCTGTTAACCAAAAGGGTTGGTGTGACCACCTCATTTTCCTGATGAAATACTTCCCAGGTTCCTTTTGCTCTCAGTCCTCAGCCTAATGCTCAAAACCTGTGTGTTTTAAACTTCTTCATCTTAATGTTTGTGTTCAGGCCATTCTTGGCCTTCATGCCCATGGTATCAGCCTCCAAAATTCTATGCTATGCAAGTTCTAATTGAAATGCAACCTCCTCTCCAAACCATGTCAGTAGTTCCATCGGCTGTATGCAGCTCATGTTTTATGGATCCCTGTCTCTGAGCTGTCTACTCACACATTCATTACTGTAGACCATAGTAAGCATACACATTGCATTGGGCTCTGGAGACACTGAGATGAAAAGATAGAGCCCCTGCCTTGAAGGTGTTTACCAGCTAAAGAGGCAGTCAGAAACGCAAAACACGACCATGATGTGTGTATGCATGATGCTTTCAGTCACGGAGACAGGCATGGGCTGCTAGCAAGAGACTCAGAAAGGGGAATCCGGTCTGTCGGCAGAGTCGGGGCGGGCATCCTGGAGTAAAATCACAACACAGCTGTCACCTTAGGATGGGTGGGAGTCAGCTGTGCAGAAGACCTGGACAGGGTCTAAACAGCAGGGGCAGAGTGAGTTAGGGGTGGTATCAGGAAACAGAGCCCACCTGAGAGACCAAAGACAGCCACTGACAGCTGAAGGGGAGGGATTAGAGGCTATGATGATTTCTGTGTTTGTTTATGTTACTGGTGGGTGCATAGTGTTTTGTTAGACTTGAGGTTATGGAGACACTATTGTCCACTGCCACATACTTTCTTAGACTGCGGAAGAGGCCGGCGCCGCGGCTCACTAGGCTAATCTTCCGCCTTGCGGCACCGGCACACCGGGTTCTAGTCCCGGTCGGGGTGCCGGATTCTGTCCCAGTTGCTCCTCTTCCAGGCCAGCTCTCTGCTGTGGCCAGGGAGTGCAGTGGAGGATGGCCCAAGTGCTTGGGCCCTGCACCCCATGGGAGACCAGGAGAAGCACCTGGCTCCTGCCTTTGGATCAGCGCGGTGCGCCGGCTGCAGCGCTCCAGCCGCGGCGGCCATTGGAGGGTGAACCAAAGGAAAAAGGAAGACCTTTCTCTCTGTCTCTCTCTCTCACTGTCCACTCTGCCTGTCAAAAAAATAATAAAAATAAAAATAAAAGAAAGAAAAAAAAAGACTGCAGAATAAGGAACTGCTTAAAAGAATGAAAGAATGTTGGCATTGTTGCTTGTGGCTTTGTCTTCTCTTCAGTGAATGCAAGCTCCTGAGAGTGAGAATCTCGTCTATGAGACTTAGTATTGCCATGCAACGCATGAGCCTGGCACGTGGAGGAGACCAACACAGCTTATGTTTGCTTGGCTCGATCTCACTCTTTCTTCTTTCAAAATGTCAGTTGTGGAGGGGCTGTATGGATCTCTGCTGAATGATATTAATGGAGAGAGGATTCCCAAGTCCTCAAGTCCTATTGAAATCAGTGCTCCTCAGAGTTTGTCCCATGGGTGACCAGCAACACCATCACCTGAGGGCTTGTTAGAGGCCCGTGTTCCACCTTGGGCTCAGACCTACTGAGACAGTGTTTGTGCTGGGTCAGGGAGTCTGGGTTTAACATGTTCTCCCACTTGATCCTGGCTGAGAAGCACAGGAAGGGCTGCTGAAAGAGCTGCTGTGACAATCTGATTCCTGGTTGTGTAATGCAGTTGCCCAGGGAACTGAATTCTGCCCCGCAGATACATTAGACAAAAAATTCCCACATTTGGTCCTTGATGTCACCACTTATTAAAGCTCTAAGGTAAGTCCAGGTTGCAGATGGCTGGATTACGATGAAGTGAAGATTTTGTGGGGCTGGTGTTGTGGCCTGGAGTCTTAAGCTGCCACCTGCATTGCTGACTCCTCATGTGAGCGCTGAGCTGAGTCCCAGCTGCTCCAGTTTTGATCCCACTCCTTGCTGATGATCATGGGAAAGCAGCAGAAGATAGTCCAAGTGCCTGGGCCCCTGCTTCCCGCATGGGAGACCTGGATGGAGTCCCAGGCTCCTGGTTTGGGCCTGGCCCAGGCCCAGCCATTGCAGCTATTTGAGAAGTGAACCAGGAGATAGAAGATCTCTGTCTGTCTCTCTGACTTTCTCACTCTGTAACTCTGACTTTCAGGTAAATGAAACTAAATCTTAAAAACATTTCTCATGCCAAGTAATTTCAGCCTTTCTTTGTTTTCTTTGGAAATGAGACCCTGTCTGTTCTTCCCCCGTTAGGGCTCATCCCATTTTTCACGTCCCTCTGCTGTAGATATTGTGTGTTAGTTTCCTGTTTGTTCTCAGGGTAAGAAAACAGTTCTTATTTTATACACAGCATTTTCTCATAGGATCATGCTTTATAAATAAACAATTAATTATAAAGCCTGTTAGTGCACCTTTGTGAATCATGAGTGCATCCATAGCCAACTTGTATCTGAGTAAGAGAGCATGCAGCGTCATCTATAATATTGTTATCTGAGAAGGAGCTGACATACATCCTAGAAAATGAATACAAATTGGGTTTTCAATCTTAATTCAGACAGAACTTTAAACTCAAATGATTTTCCTTGAAGTATTTCATCATTTGCAGCTCTGATCAGATTCCTCTCCTGTCTTTCCTCCAACTACTTTCTACTGTCTCGGCTAAAGAGTTCTGGTCGGAAATTCTAGATGAGTTCACTGGAAAGTTCTGTCCCCGTTCATGGCTTAGTCTTCCAAAAAGGGCCTGCTCCAATCTGAGGCTGAAGTTCAAATGCTCGTGCTCATGCAACGATGGCGATTCCCTTGGAATGAGCCCACCTGTCTTCTCTCTACTGAAGTGAGAACAATCGTGTCATAGGTCACACGATGCCTGCAAAAAATGCCAACTTGTGTTTCTGCCCGATGCTTCCCATCTCTGCCTAATGCCCAGTGACAGCCAGCTCCCCTGTGAAATTAGCTAACTCGCCCTGAGGTGCCTTAATAGACTCAGAAATACAATTATTGTTGCTTACCACAGAGATCAATTGATTGATTTGTCTGGTTCTGCCAGAAATCATCCTTTTGTTTTTTCTTTTTTCCTTCTTTTACTTACACATGTTGAGCTCCTTTCCATTCCTTCCCACATATGTGGAAGGGGGTGGAGATCATGAATGTGGGGGAGCTCATTGTGTAGGACAGAGTGATGAGCAGGGTGGTGGAGCCGGAGGTGAGCCTGGGGGGTGAGCACTGTCGGGGCTTTGCCAGCCACGCATTTGCATAGGCAGAATTGACCAGAGGTAGGGCTTGGACATGCTGCACAAGTGACAGCATTCTGGTCCCATGACTTTCCAGTTGTGCAAACCAATGTGATCCCATTAGTGCATTTAAGCCACTTTGGTTTAGGGTGTTTACCACTTGCAGTCAGGTTTTTTTTTTTTTTTTTTTTTTTTTTTTTTTTTTTTGACAGGCAGAGTGGACAGTGAGAGAGACAGAGAGAAAGGTCTTCCTTTTCCATTGGTTCACCCCCCAGTGGCCACTGTGGCCGGGGCACTGCGCTGATCTGAAGCCAGGAGCCAGGTGCTCCCTCCTGGTCTCCCATGGGGTGCAGGGCCCAAGGACTTGGGCCATCCTCCACTGCCCTCCCGGGCCACAGCAGAGAGCTGGAGTGGAAGAGGGGCAACCGGGACAGAATCCGGCGCCCCGATTGGGACTAGAACCTGCTGTGCCGGCGCCACAGGCGGAGGATTAGCCTAGTGAGGCACGGTGCTGGCCAAAGTCAGGTTCTCTATAGCACAGAGTATGGGCTCAGTGTTCCCTAACACTCTCCTTTGACATTCATAAATATTATTTTAATAAAAATGTGCTCCCCTCTCCATAAAACAGCGTTCTTATAATTAAACCCATGTAGATTGAACAAACTTCCCTTATACAAGTGCTGATGTAGTTGGAAATCCTGGATTATTTTTCTGGTAAATCCACATTCATATTAATGATTGCCCTGTCCCACTTTCAGTTCACCTATGTTTTAATCTATGACTTGGTGAGCTTGCTGCTTTGAGCCTTTTATCCTCTTAACCCCTGGCTGAGGACATGCTTTGGTGGGTAAATGGAGAAAAGACCTCCCTGGAGGGTGACTGTTGCCTTGTGGAGACAGAGATCGCCTCTGGTGAGCTCAGAGCGGCCCACAGGGCCCCATCACCTGCCATAGGAATCAAAGGCGTAGCACAGAGCCGCCGAGTGGCTTTCTAGTTAAGGTGCTCACGGGTGCTCACTCAGGAGAGTGAAAGGGCATGTGGCCTTGAAGGTCGTGCAGCAGGAAAGCATAGTCGTTTTAGAGAAGCAGATCTTGGCTCTAACTCCATTTTTTTCTCTTACTAGTGGGGTAGCCTTAGGCAAGTTGCTAAGCATCTCTGATATCATTTTCCTCATTTATTTTGCATCATCTTTGTCAGATGTCAATGATGTCATATTTGGGAAGCCCCTAGTCAATCAGACATCTGAAGAGCCAAGATGACATTGCGAGCCAAGATGGCCGAGGTCCACGATGTAGCCTGTCCCATTGATTATACCAGTGTGGGGCTGCCAACTTGTCCACACTCCGAGTTTGTATTAGTCAGGTGCTTTGTACTCAGTTCTACAAATCCTCAGGGAGGGGCCTGCTTGTCCATGGAGAACGCAGGGACTCCATGTTGATTCTCATCAGCGTCAGTGGGAAGAGGGAATCACTTTTGTTGTTCTCTTTGCTGGCTGTGTCCTAGGAATTCTGGGCAGAACAATGAGACAGACACAGCCATGAACTCAAGTTGCTCACAGTATAGTGTAGGAAAGATATGTAAGTCATGAACATATTGTCAGAAACAGAAGAAAGGGAAGGGCATTATGACATAGGAGGTTAAGCTGCAGCTTGGGGTGCTGGCATCCATATTGGAGTGCCAGTTGAAGTACTAGCTGATCTGCTTCTGGTCCAGCTTCCTCTTAATGTGGCTGGCAACTACTTGGTCGCTGCCATACACGTGGAGAAACAGGATGGAGCTCCTGACTCCTGGTTTTGGCATGGCCCAGACCTGGCTGTTGTGGCCATTTGGGTCATGAACCAGCAAATGGGAGATCTCTCCTCACCTCTCCTCTCCTCTCCTCTCCTCTCCTCTCCTCTCCTCTCCTCTCCTCTCCTCTCCTCTCCTCTCCTCTCCAATAAATCAGGCATAGGAAACATCCATCCTGCAGACAATGTAAGGGTCATGCAATTGGTCTGGTCCTGCTACAGCAACTACAGGTAGACTTGAAATTCAATAAACCTATAGAAGCCTAATTTTTAGGTTGGTAATTTCATATGGCATGTGAATGATATTATAAATGTCCGAATAACCCTTGGCAGAAACAAGATTCTCCAACTCTGATAAATAAGTAAATCCTAAAAAATAAAGGGAGTGAAAGCATGGACAAGGTGCTATGTGGGGAGCAACTTGGACTAGACTAAGTTACTGGAATTAAGACTTATTCTATGCATCTGCTCTCCCACAATATGGCGCTGGGAGAGGAGGAAACAGCTTCTACGCAGCTGCCTCTCGCCAACTTGAGTGATGACCTGCAGGAGCTGATCCTGCTCCTGATTGGAGGAGAGCAGCGTACTCGGCGTGGGTAGCAGAGTTGGGATTGGTGGAAGAGGACTATAAAGGAGGAGAGAGACAACATGCACCAGGAACATCTAAGAGGAACATCCGAATAACATCTGAGCAGCCCTCGAGAGAGCCGGCCGGCGGTGTGCCACTCCCCCGCGGAAGTGGGGAAAGTGGCAGGGGGAGCCGCCCTTCCACGGAGGTGGAAGGGATGGCAGCCAACCCGGGAAGAACCAACAGCAAACCCGGGAAGGGCCGAGCAGACAAAAGAACATCGCAGGGTCCTGTGTCGTTCCTCCGCGAAGAGGGGGAGCGACAGTGCTAAGAGCAGGGGTATTCTTTTTCCAAGAGGTACTGGGACGGGCTACCAGGAGGACCAGGAACTGACTAGGCAGATAGAGGCTGGAAGGGGATTGCAGCCTTTGGGAAGAGCATGCACAAGGCCTAGAAAGGAATGAATCAACTGGGAGCATAACCTCCTGTGTCATAATGCCTGTCCCTTGCTTCTGTTTCTGACGTCACTTTCTTGATTTACAACCCTTTCCCACACTACATTTTGAGCAACTTGAGTTCACGGCTGGACCTTTCTCATTGCTCTGCCCAGAGATCCTAGGACAGAGACAGCTGCTGGGCAGTGCTGTGGTGCTCAGGAGAGAGTGCAGCATAGAAGTTGTGTCTTGGATGGAGTGGGGGGTAGGCTAGGCAGGCTGCATGGAGATTGTCAAGGACACGTGCTTTGTCCTACATCTAGGGGTTGCATCTTGTAAAAAAAAGAAACAAGGAAAGTAAAGGAGTTGCTTAATGATGGGCTTCACAGACATGATGCTTTGGAAACTAAGAGGAGCACAGTTGGGTGGGAAAATGATGAAAGTGATGGGGATGGCTCAGCGAGAAGAGTTGAGAAATGTTGAGGCAATGGAGTGAGAACTGATGCTTTTGCCTTGTGTTGCAGGAAAGGGAAAAGTTGCAGCTGTGTAGCTGTGACCTTATGTGAAGTTGTCAGTAAAGTTGAAGGGGAGGAGGGCCAGGCAGTAAGCAGAGGGGATGAGTCCAGAGGTCCAGAGGCCAGGTCAGTGTCTGGGCTGGAAGTCAGCAGCTGACAGGCGTAATTGAGCCTGGGTGAGGTTGCTGAGTGACTGTAACACTAGCTGAGGCTTTGAACCCAGTGTGCTGGGACCTTTGCTGTATGAACTCATTTCATGCTTCTGACAGCCCTGTGGGCCAGGTATTATTATTTTCAGTTTATAGATGAGTATTCTGAAGACCAAGGTCACCTGGCTGCCCTGTAAAGTCAGGGCTTTAATTCATACGTGTTCATTTCCAAACCCAGTTTGAGTATTGTCAACGCTGCTTTTTATTTTGTTTGGGAGTCCAGACTCCAAAGAGAAAACTCTCAGATTAAGTACTTTTGAAGGTGGGGAAACTTTCAGGAGAGCTGAGTAGGGCCTGTTGGGGAGGTGCAAGCAGGGTCAGAAGAGAAGTCATAGAACCCTGGAGGTGTGGGCACACAGGAAGAGCATCCCCAGAGCCAGCTGTTGCAGAGGGATCAGAGTATTTGAGGACCAAGAGAATCCTGCATCTGGTCTCAGAGCATCAAGCCTGGCCTTTGCCAGAACAGTTTGTCTGTATGATGAGAACAAGGAGCCCAAGAGCCTGACATGCTAATACGGATGTGAACTGGACCTGCAGGGGAGAATCTTGCCATGTGCCAGGAGGAGCTGCCCTGTAAACGAGTGTTGCACTTCAGTATGGTGGGAGCCAAAGTATGGGCTTAGTCATTCACCCTCGATGCCTGCTCAGGGACGGCTTCCTGGAGGAGGAAAATGTAGCAGGGAGCTTGGATTCTTTCTTCTAGCAGTGGTGCAGGAGAAATGAGTATGGAATGTTTTAGTAGAGGTTAAAGTGATCTCATATGGGTTAGAACTAAAGTGTGGAGGGTGGACTGTAGTAGTCGTAGGCAGTGCTTTCTTGGAAATAGCTGGCACTTACATATTTGAATTCATATTCATTGCATGAGGTTGCTTATGTAGTTGGGTGGTGATGTCAGAAATTTATTGAGCAGTGTGACAAAGAGATGTCTTATTGCACTCTAAATCCTGTTGATGCATAGTTTCTGAGAAGTTGGTTTAAGTTTGTAGAAGGCTCAAGTCCCACTACTGGTTTCTGTCTCCCCATGATTTAGTGATCCATAAGAACCATAAGAAACAGGGAAGAAATGGAAGTGACATACTTAATTTATAGCTGGAAATGTTCCTAACACTCCTTGCATGAGGCATCGAAGAAAACAGATTGAGCAATGAAGATTAGCCCTAGGCGAGAATGCCAAAATGGGATTTCTTCCTGTCTCTCGCTGGCCTGAGATAAATCTGTAGGCTCAAGTGTTTAGAAGCAGAAGGGGAGAGAGAGAGGGAAAAGGGAAGATACATGGGTATCTGGCTCCCTAGAGGAGCCCAGGGTCCATCAACCAACTGGTACTTTCTGGATACAAGCAGAGAAACTGTCAATCATTAGACTATGTATGTTTCTTGATATTTAAAGAAACAGTCTTATTATTAAAATGAATCTCAGACAGTATCTTAGCTTTTAACCAATCAAAGGACAAAGCATCTTTGTACTCAAAGACTGGCACACCAGTTCCATGGGTTTAAACACCACTGATGTGCTATTGACTTCCCAGTTTATGTACTCAGCTCTGCCTTTGTATAGTCCCTTCTCCTGTGTGGTGGGTACCAGGGAGTGCAGGGCTCCAGCCCAGATCAGTAGGAAAGAGTACTTTGTTAACAGAAATGTCTGATGAGCATGCAGGAGTTGTAAGTGTATTGGGTTTCTAGGGTTGCTCTCACAGAGTTCCAGAACCAGAGGTGGTAGCTGTGTTGTCTCACAATTCTGGTGTCAACAGGTCTGAAATCAAGGTGCTGGCAGGGTTGGTTCCTTCTGCTGCAAGGGAGACTGTTCCGTGCCTGCCTCCTACCCCATGGAGTTTTCTTTGGCTTTCTTTTTTTAAGATTTATTTATTTGAAAGGGAGAGTTATGGTGAGGGGTACAGGAGGGGGGCGGTGGCGGGAGAGAGAGCTCCATCCTCCATTCACTGGTTCACTACACAAATGGTTGCAACAGCCAAGGCTGGCCCAGGCTGAAGCCAGGAGCAAGGAGCTATATCTGGATCTCCCACATGGGTGACAGGGGCCAAAGTACTTGGGCCACCTTCTGATGCTTTCCCAGGTACATTAGCAGGGAGCTGGATTGGAAGTTGGATAGCTGGAACTCACTGGGATGCCTGTGTTGCAAGCAATGGCTTAACCCACTGTTTTTTTTTTTTGTTTTTTTGTTTTTTTGTTTTTTTTTTTTTTGCTTTAAGTGTGTCTCTACAATCTCTGCCTCACCTTCCCATTGCATTTCCCCTGTCTCTTCACAGCATCTTCCCTCTGTGCAGGGCTGTTCCTGGGTCCACATTTCATCAAATGGGATTAGTGCCTGCCCTACTCGTCTCATTTTAACTTGACAAGCTTCTGGGCCAGTGTTGTGCTGTAGCAGGTTAAGCTGCAAATAGGCATCCTATATAGGCTCCAGTTTAAGTTCTGTAGCTCCACTTCTGATCCAGCTCACTACCAATATGCTTGGAAAAGCAGCAGAAGATGACTCAAGTGCTTGGATCCCTGCCACCAATGTGGGAGACCTGTATGGAGTTCCAGGATCCTGGCTTCAGCCCAGCCCAGTTCCAGCCCCAGCCCCAGCCCCAACCCCAGCCATTGTGGCCATTTTTAGAGTGAACCAGCATGTGGAAGATTCATTCTCTCTCTCTCTCTCTCTCTCTCTCTCTCTTTTACTTCTTCATCTTTCTACCTCCCTACCTCCCTCCGTTTCCCTCTCCCTCTCTCCACCTCTCTATGTAACTATACCTTTCAAATAAATAAATCTTAAACAACAATAACAAAAACACAAAACAAAAACTTGACTAATCTGTAATGACCCTTACTTCTATACCAGGCATAGGGAATATGTGACCCTCAGACCATATAAGACTCACAAAATCATTTGGTCTGGCCCTACCAAGGCAACCAGAGGTAGGACTTGAAATTCAACAAATCCATAGCTATTTTTTATTAGACAATCAGAGTTAGACAGTGAGAGAGAGAGAGAGACAGAGAAAAAGGTCTTCCCTCCATGGTTCACTCCCCAAATGGCCACCACGGAGGGTGCGCTGCGCCGATCCGAAGCCAGGAGCCAGGTGCTCCCTCCTGGTCTCCCATGCGGGTGCAGGGCCCAAGCACTTGGGCCATCCTCCACTGCCTTCCTGGGCCACAGCAGAGAGCTGGCCTGGAAGAGGAGCAACCAGGACTAGAACCTGGTGTCCATATGAGATGCTGGCACTGCAGGTGGGGGATTAACCAAGTGAGGCATGGCGCTGGCCCCTATAGCTATTTTTTTAAGTTGATAATTTTGTATGGCCTGCAAATGATGTTATAAATACTCAAATAGCCCTTGGCAGAAGAAAGATTCCCCACGCTTGACTTTTTGCCATATTCTGAGTATTAGGACTTTAACTTAGTTCTTTTGGAGGTCACCATTCAAGCCATACAGATAGTTTCTCCAATAGAGAATAGAATGAAAGGCAAGAAAAAGGTGGTCTGTGTGTAGACTGTCAGAGAAGCTTTGTGTAGTGGCTGCGTGGATTTGCACAGGGCTCTTGGGGGTTCCTCGGATGTAGGTCTTTCAGCGCCAAGAGCGGGAAATTGCAATGTGTTCGTCATTCTGTGGGACCATGGTGTGAACAGGGCACATAGTGAGTGATGGCCTTGAGGAGTTAAGCAGCTTATATTTCAAGACTGTGAGTGTGAAGACCAGGTAGGGACACTACACAGTGGGGTGTGGGCACCCAGGGTTTGGAAGGCTATGAGGAAGACAAGTGTATAAGCATAAAACCATGCAGTTCTGGTGAAAAGCTTATATAACAAGCCACTGAGCATCTTAAATGCATGGACCTGGAAAGTGGGCACCATAAAAGGGGACATTGCTTCCAGTAGACAGATAGCTGGGTTGCGGAAAAGTCATCGCAGGATCCCCTGGGTCTCCTGATTCCTGATCAAGGCCTTTGTCTCTACCTACATAGCCCAAATTGTATTCAGCGGAGCGTGAGTCCTGCCAATGCTGCCTCTCTTGGGATTGTCCCTGCAGCAGAGTTCCCTACCTAATTGTGCAGGCGTGCACATGTGGGAGATGCACTAACAACTCCTGATGCCATTGTTCCGAGGACCATCTCCCGGAGAATAGCTGTTTTCCGCTGGCTTCCTGTCAGACGTCAACAGGATTGGTTTGCAAAGCTGTGCTCTGCTGGGCTTGATTAGAAGGCTGGAAGGGTGACAGCTTTGTGCATTCACTGTGCAGCAGCCTCATTTCCAGCAATAGGGGAGCATGGGCGCTGACTTGGGGGAAGGATGGGCAACGCGTTGACTGCAGTTTACATTAAGGACTTGATGTGGCATGCTCTAGTTGGCATGTTTGAGGAATCATGGCAGTGAGGAAGCTTCTGAGAGGAGAACATAGGCGCCTGAAGGAAGTCTGCCCAGTGACTGGGATTTGGCTGTGGTGTCAGAGTCCTGAGCACGTGTTCTGACCCCACAGTCTCTAAGTAACTTGCCCAGATGCATTCTGACCCACCTCTCTGCTTCTGAGAAGCGGGTGATGATGCCGTCTGCCTTGTGTGGCTTCATGTGAACCAGACATTTAAGTGTGTTGGGCATGTGTGCATGTGTGTCAGAGTGTGTGTGTTCTGTTTTGATAGACTTTAGCTGTTTGGCTGTTATGTGTCATTGTTAGCATTGTGGTTATTCTGCAGTTCTCTGAGGGAGTGCTACTGTTTGCTTGTGGTAAATCCAGGATCTGACCCTGCATCTGGCTCATTGCAAAGCTTACATATTCCTCTACTTGTTTTGCATTTTTGACTCTGGTTTGCTCATCTTAACCTGCAGAGGGATGGATCTGTGAGCCACTGAATATCACTATTGAGGTTTTCCATCCATGTATCTGCCTAGTATTTGTTCATTCATCTTTAACATGCATATATCAAAAATAGTATGAAAATATGTATATAAAATTTAGCCAACCCTATGTTAGTTGTTCAAGGTAGGGTTGGAGGGATAGGAAGGGAAGAAGGAAGGGAACTAGGCTGTGAGTATCCCCTGCTGTATCCTGCTATTTCCTCGGTATTACGCGAGGCATATTATCGACATCAATTCATTTCATTATCTTTTCCATTTTACACTTGAGCAAACAGCCTTCCACAAAGAGTGAAGCAGTGAAGCAGGGTAACCATTTGAAGCCATACAGGCTCTTCTGTTAAGGGTGCAGGATTTCAGTCCAAGTCTGTCCCACTTCCACATCCACACCCTTTCTCAGAGGCCTTCTACTTCCCTTGCAAAGCCACAGCCTCAGGTGGTGTGCACTCTGAGCCTGGAAAATCAAGCCCCAGTTGGGTCTTACCTGGAGGAGTAGAAAGGACTCGGAACTACGTAAGCAGTGATTGTGTTCATCAGCGGGTCTCCCAGGAAGTCAGTTAGACTTGCTCTTGGTTTCTCTGGATGCCAGAACTGAGACCCTGGGAAAGAAAGGAAAGTCAGCTTTGAGTGCTCAGTGTCAGCAAGTGATATCCACTGGAATTGTGTTCAGAGGAGCATGGCTGCTTCTGAGCCGTCACAAGTGTCCTCCCGAGGAAGTCAGGGTTAAGATGCTGCGGGAATGAGTGGAGAAGGATTAGGGCAGAGGTTGCCAAGCATCATTATTTTCAGAGCTCTGTCCTCCTTTCTCCTGGTTGAGTCTTACAGAGAAAGAAGAAAAAGTGGAGCAGGTCCTGTTGACATTTCGCTGGGGCAGCCTCTCAGGCTGTACCTCTAAACACAAGGACATCACTGCACACGCTTGAAGTCTCCTGGAATAGCCACCATCACAACAGGCGCAGGAGCATTGGCCTGCATTTGTAAGCAGAGTGGACTGTGAGTGGCTGCCGACTGCTGCTTAGATCACTTGAGACAAACAAACAGGAAAACGTGGGAGCTCTCAAGAGGGCTGTAGCTTGAAGGTTAGCAGGTCGTTTCTTTCCTAACAGGGCTCTGTTCCTTTGGGCTATCCCCTCTAAGCCAGGGCTGCTGTGTGTGAGGCCGCTGCAGAGACACCCTGCAGGGTTTCCAGCCTCAGTGTGACAGGTGCTGATGATGGGGCAAAGGATCTCGTGTTTCTACCAGCTTTACCATCTTTTGTCCTCTCGCTTTGAGGCTGAGCCACTCATGAGCTTTTGTGGGTGGTGGACGCTGTGGGATACTGGTTTGTGTCTGAAGTGCTCCAGATACCCCACTGCCCTCAAAGCTTCCAGCCCCATGATCTCAGTGGGTTTGGACACGAAGCTGCTGAGACCCTGCTCTGTAACGTCCTGTTCCCTGAGTGATGCAGCCAGGGCCTCTTGGCAAGAAGTCATCCTACCACAGGCCTGCCTTCATCCACTCTATTCATTCTTTCTTTGGCTCATTGATTTACTCGTCAAACTGAAATCAATACCTACGTGCCAGTCAGAGTGATAGATACCAGAAAGGCAGAATTGATGACCGGGAGACCCTTGCCCTGAGCTGCTGAAGCCTCATGGTAGAAGCATACATGTGTTGTTGTGCAGTGTGATTGTAATGGGTGTTGGGTGCTGATGAGCTCCAGTACCTGGCAGGCTCACCGAAGCCTCTCAGAGAACAGGTGCATCTGTCTAGGGGTGGGAGAACAGAAGCCAGAGTCATGCAGATGACAGGGCAGCTCTTCTGAAGCAGAGTCTAGCGTGCCCTTGGAGGATCAAGAGAGGCTAAGGTCCACAGGTTGGGGTCCCATCCCTGAATAGGGATGCCAGATCCGGTACCTGGGTAATTGGTGCCTTGGGCTGTGAGGGACTCCAGACAGAGCTGGTTGAGATAATATTAGAGTCTCCACTTACCGTGCCAAAGGGATTCACTTGACTGCATTAGGGGTTAACCCAATGTCAAACTCAGTGTTTCCTGTGTGTAGCTGACTTACAGCCAGCCTCCTACCCATGTTGTCCATTAAGGATTTTGCAGGACTATGTTGTATTACCCCCAATCTTGCACATGCTCCTGGTACTGTTGGGAGACCCCTACCTTCCTTCAATGTTCTCCCTGATAACTCCTGCTCCTGCTTTTTATCCCTTCTCTTGTGTCACCTGTATCAGGAGACTATGATGGCTTATTTGGGGTTAGAGGCCTCCTTGATGGCCTTTGTCCCTCCACTTATGCTAATCTAACCTCCCCGTGATCTCACAGGCCATATTCCATTAATCCCTCTGTCTCCCAGGCTGGCCACACAGAACTGGTGCAGAGCTTGTTGGACAAATGTGTGGTTTGGGTTGAAATACCAGTTACCCAACAGTAAACATTATTTATTGAGTGTATACTGGCTAATTGATGAGAGTGCTGGATGCCCTTTCATGGTTTAGACCCACATAGAGTGAACCCGGCTGTCAGGGAGCACTGGTCCCGGGGAAGAACAATCATTTAACCCAGGCTCCCTTTTCTAAGTGGGTCATTCTGTTTGAGATGTGTGCCATGATGCAGAGCGCAGGTGGTCATGGAGAGTATGACAAGGGACTCGCGTGCAGGAATGGCTTCTTTGAGGAAGTGACATTTAAGAAGAGACTGGAAGGTTAATTTTGCAAAGGAGCTGAAGGAGGAGTAAGCAGGAGGCCCGAGGGTCAGCTCCTTTCAGGAAATGAGAAGAGGTCTCGGTCGCTGCTGGGAAGATGAAAGTGCCGATAGCGCGAGGCCTTGATGCTCTGCTAAGGGGCTTTCGTTGCATCCTGGTCGGCAGCCTCCATTGAAACGTGCAGTCGCCCACACAGGACCGAGCCTCCGAATCACCCTTGACACTGTTCCTTCACTCTTAGTGCTGTCTGTTCCTTGTGCTGTGCTTCTGTCTCACATTCACAGGATAGCCCCATCCAGCCTGTCTCACCATCTTCCCTGGCACTTTCCAAGAAGCAGCAAACGAACCCACCTTTCTCTGCACCACAGCCATCAATATGAAAGAAGGTAAAGGAAGAAAACCTCCCAGTAGATCACAGGAAGCTCAAAGCATATACTGGAAAATATCTTTGGGAAAATGGCACGGCAAAGTTACTGCTTATCAATAGTCACATTGAACGTTAATGGCCTCAACTCTCCAGTTAAAAGACACAGACTGATTGCCCATTTGTATATCTTCTTTTGGGAACTGTCTGTTGTCATTTCTTAAGTGGACTGGTTGTTTTTTTGTTGAGTTTTTTAAGTTCCTGATATATTCTGGATATTAATCCTTTGTTGGATAGGTATCTCACACATATTTTTCCCATTTTGTTGGATGTCTGTTCACTCTACTGATTGTTACCTTTGCTGTGCAGAAGTTTTGAGTTTGAAGTAGTCTCATGTGTTTAGTTTTGCTTTTGTTGCCTATGATTTGGGGGTCTTGTCCAAAAAGTTATCCCCTATAGTACCAATGTCTTGGAGTGTTTCCCCTACATTTTCTTCAGGCAACTTCATAGTCTCAGGTCTTAAATTTAGGTCTTTGATCCATCTTGAGTTGATTTTAGTATATGGTGAGAGATACGAATCTAATTTCATTCTTCTACATATATAAATTCAGTTTTGCCAGCATAATTTGTTGAAAAGATTATCCTTACTCCAATGTATGGTCTGGACACTTTTCTCAACTATCAGTTGGCTGCATGTACATGGGTTAAGTTCTGAGCTGTCTGTTCTGTTCTATGGATCTATGTGTAGGTCAGAACTGTGCTGTATTAATCACTATAGTTTTCTAATATGCTTTGAAGTCAGGTGTTGTGATACTTCCATCTTGTTTGTTTATTTATTTTTTTGCTCAGGATCACCTTGGCTATTTTTTTGTGACTCTATATGAATTTTAGGATTGTTTTTCCTAATTCTGTAAACATGTCACTTGTATATTGGTAGAGATTGCATTGAATCTGTAGTCTGCTTTAGGAAGTATAGCCTTTTTCAGGATATTGATTCTTCAAATTGATGGGCAAGGAATATCTTTCCATATTTTTGTGTGTCCTTGCTGATTGCTTTCATTAGTGTTTTATAATTCTCTTTGTAGAGATCTTTCAATTATTTGGTTAAATTTATTGCTAAATGTTTGTTTTTTTGTGATATTGTGAATGGGATTTTTCTCTTGATTTCTCTTTCAGTGAGTTCATCATTAGCATAAAAAAGGCCACTTTTTTGTATATTTATTTTGTAACCTGCAAATTAACTGAATTGGTTTATCAGTTCTAACAGCTTTTTTGGTGGTGTTCAGCTTTTTACATGTACAACATCGTGCTATCTGCAAATATGGATATTTTGACTTTGTCTTTTCCAATTTTGATGCCTTTTATTTCTCCTTGCTAATTGCTCTTGCTGCAACCATCAGTAATATACTGAATAAGAGTGGTGAAACTGGACATCCTTATCTTGTTCCAGATCTGAGGGGAAATGCTTTCAGCTTTTTTGTGTTCAGTAGGATATTTGCTGTTGTTTTGTCATATGTAGGCTTTATAATTTTAAGGTATGTTCCTTCTATATTTAATTTGTGGAGGGTTTTATCATGAGGGATCGTTGAATCTTATCAAATACTTTCTCTGTGTCTATTGAAATGAATATATGGTTTTTATTCTTCATTCTATGAATGTGATTTATGACACTGATTGATTTGTGAATGTTGAGCCACCTTGTGTCTTGGAGATAATCCTACTTAATTGATCATGATGTATGTTTTTTTTTATGTAGTTTTAGGTTCAGTTTGCTAGTATTTTACTGAAATCTTTGTATTTATGTTCATTAAGGATATAGGTCTAGGGGTCAGCACTGTGGCGTAGTGGGTAAAGCTGCCACCTGCAGTGTTGGCATCCCATAAGGACACCGGTTCAAGTCCCAACTGCTCCACTTTTTTTTTTATTTATTTGAAATTCAGAGTTACACACACACAGAGAAAGAGAGGCAGAGAGAGAGAGGTCTTCCATCTGCTGGTTCACTCCCCAAATGGCCACAATGGCCGGAGCTGTGCCGATCTGAAGCCAGGAGCCAGGAGCTTCTTCTGGGTCTCCCATGTGAGTACAGATGTACAAGGACTTGGGTCATCTTCTACTGCTTTCCCAGTGGAGCAGCCGGGACTCGAACTGGCAGTATGTCGGCACTGTAGGCAGTGGCTTTACCCGCTGTGCCACAGCGCTGGCCCCTGCTCCACTTCCAATCCAGCTCTCTGCTATGGCCTGGGAAAGCAGTAGAAGATGCCCCAAGTACTTGGGGCCCTGCGCCCGTGTGGGAGACCTGGAAGAGGCTCCTGGTTCTTGGCTTCGGATCGGAGCTGTTCCAGCTGTTGTGGCCAATTGGGAAGTGCAGCAGATGGAAGACCTCCCTCTGCCTCTCCTTCTCTCTCTGTGTAACTGAATTTCAAATAAATCTTTTTTTTTTTTAAAGGATTTAGGTCTATGGTTTTCTTTTAATGTTGTGTCTTTGGTTTTGGTATCAAAATGATGTTTGCCTCATTAAAAAGAATGGCAGAATCTCATCCTGTTAGATATTTTGGAATAGTTTGAAAAGTATTAGAATTAGTTTCTCTTCAAATGTTTTGTAGCATGCAGTAGTAAAGCCATCAGGTCCTGAACTTTTCCTTGATGGAAGACTTTTCATTACTGCTTCAATCTCATTGCTTGTAATAGCTCTGTTTAGATTGTGTATATAATCTTGATTTAACCTTGGTAGGTTATATGTATCCAGGAATTTATCTATTTCCTTACGGTTTTCCAGTTTCTTAGCATATGGTTTTTTCATAGTAGTTCCTTTGTATATCAGTGATGTCAGTTGTAATGTCTCCTTTCTTGCCTCTAATTTTATTTATTTTTTTCTCTTTTTTGTTAGTCTGTCTAAAAAGTTTACCTTCTCATAAAACCACCTTTTTGTCTTGTTGTTTTTGTATTTGTTTGTTAGTTTCAATTTCATTTATTTCTGCTCTGATCCATATTATTTCTGTCCTTCTGCTGATTTGGGGTTTGTTTTTTTTCTTGTTTCCTAAGTCTCTAAGATGCATCGTTAGATCTTTTATTTGAGATATTTCTCTTTTAAAATGTAAGCACTTAATGCTATAAACTTCCCTTTAATACTGTTCTTGTTTAACTCCACAGATTTTGATATTTTGTGTTTCCATTTTCATTTACTTCAAGGAAGTTTTTGACTTTATTTTCAATTTCTTCAATGACCAATTGATACATTAAGGAGCATGTTGTCTAATTTCCGCATATTTATGAGTGTTCCGTTGTTGATTTCCAGTTTTATTCCTTTTGGTCTGAGAAAATACTTGCTATCATTTCAGTCTTTTTAAATTTACTGAAACTTGATTTCTGGCTTAAAAATGGTATATCTTATAAAATGCTCCATTTGCTGATGAGAAGAATTTTTTGGATGGAATATCCTGTAGATATCTGTTAGATCCATTTGCTCAATGGTATGTTTCAATTGCTAAGTATCTATATTGGACTTTCTGTCTGGATGACCTGGCCATTGAAGAGAGTGGGATGTTGAAGTCCTAGACTGTTATTGTATTGGAGTCTGTCTCTCTTTAGGTGTAATACTATTTGCTGTATATATCTGGGCAGTCATGTTATGGCTGCATATATGCTTATGATACTTATAACTTGTTGAATTGAATCTTTTATTAAAATATAATGTCATTATTTGTCTCTTTTTATGGTTTTTAATTTAAAGTCTGTTTTATCTGATAGCAGGATAATTACTCCTGCGTGTGTTTTGTTTCCATGTGCTTAGGCTATCTTTTTCCAGCCTTTACCTTCAATCTGTGTATATCTTTGTTTGGTAGGCAGCTAATAGTGTGATCCTAGTTTTATATTCATTCAGCCAACCCGAGTCTTCTGGCTGGGGAATTTAATCTGATTACACTCTATGTTAGTGTTGATGGAAAAGAACTAACACTTGTAATTTGGTTGATTGGACACTGATTATACCTGGTCTGTTAGTGAATTTGATGATGTCATTTGTTCTATTGTAGGACTCTTCAGAATTTCTTGTAAGGCTGGTCTGGGGTGCTGTATTCTCTTCAGTTTTTGCATATCTGGAAAATACCTTATTTCTCCTTCACTAATAAAGAATAGATTTGCTGGACATAATATTCTGGATTGGAAGATTTTTCTTTTAAGAACTTGAACAAAAAATTCTACTCTTTTCTGGCCTAGAGGGTTTCTTCTGAGAAGCCTACTGTTTGTCTAACTGGTTTTCAGTTATATGTAGCTTGACATTTTTCTCTTCCTGTCTTTAGGATTTTCTTCTTGTCCTTCCTTAACCTTTGACAGTTTGACTACTTTATGCCTGGGGAATGATGTTTTTTGATCAATTTTCCTTGGTGTTCTTTGAGTTTTTATATTTGGATGTCCATGTCTCTTTTAAGACCTGGGAAAGTTTCAGTTGTTATTTTAATTTAGCAGGTTCTCAATGCCTTTTTCCTTCTGATCGTCTTCAGAAGTTCCTATAATATAAATATTTGGTCTTTAAATGGCATCCCATATTTCATGTAGCCTTTCTTCATTCTCTTCTCTTTATTTTTGGCTGATTAGATTATTTGAAGTGGCTTATCCTCGAGGTCAGAAATTCTTCCCTTTATTTCTCCTGTTCTGCTAAAGCTCTCAGTCATATTTTTTAATCTCACTGATTGAAGGTTTCATCTCCTAAATCTCTACTTGGTGTTCCATAATGATTTCTGTAGAATGAATTATTTTTGGATGCTGATCAGTCTCTGTTACTAAAAAGCCAAGCTTTTGACAGAGAGATCTGTGGAGATAAATGGAGAAGGAGTACACAGAGATGAGGAATATAGGGATCTTTGAGGATCTGATATACTAGCCCTAACCTTAACCTTAACCCTAACCCACTGTAGCCCTAGCCATAGCCCTGGCCTTGGCCCCAACCCTAGCTCTAACTGGAGAGGTGTGTGGTGGTGATTCTGGGCTGCAAGTTCACATAGAGGAGCCAGTAGGTAACAGAGAATGGGTGGGTGACCAAATGGCAAAGCCTCAAGGATTGGTCTTGGCCAACAGGGCAAGATAAGTAGTCTGGAAGCTCCCACGTTGTCTTCTGAATCAAGTGGTGTTCCAGAGAGGAGGAAATAAACAGTCCTGCTGCAGGGGGCTTCAGAGATCCGGCGTCCTCCAGGGTAGCAGAACTTCATTTTAGGCAGGGCATATGCAGAGCTTAGCGTTTATTTTTTTTTAATTTTTGTATTAATTAATTTTTTTATTTGACAGGTAGAGATATAGATAATGAGAGAGAGACAGAGAGAAAGGTCTTCCTACCTTTGGTTCACTCCCCTAATGGCTGCTACAGCCAGCGCTGTACTGATCTGAAGCCAGGAGCCAGGTGCTTCTCCTGGTCTCCCATGCAGGTGCAGGGCCCAAGGACCTGGGCCATCCTCCACTGCACTCCCAGGCCACAGCAGAGAGCTGGACTGGAAGAGGAGCAACTGGGACTAGAACCCAGCGCTCATATGGGATGCTGGCACTACAGGCGGAGGATTAACCTAGTGAGCCACGGTGCCGGCCTCAGAGCTTGGCATTTATTAAATGAAAGTCCAAGGGACACAATGTGGCTCTGGGAGGTAGACTAGTTGGGGCTCAGTCAAGGGCAAGAACTGAGCACTGTGGGTTGCTTGGGTGGTAGAAGATGACTGGGCTGGGTGGGAGTCACCTTTGGCATTGGCTACTGGAATTGGGAGTTATGACAGATTAGCTTCTTTGCAGAAATTGGCCCCAGCACACCCACATTGCCACCCACGCTGCATCAAAGTGGGGCTACTTCCAGGAGCTTCAGTTCAGCCTCTGTGGCTGCAAACAAGCCAGAGGTGAGATAGAATTGGCTCTGGAGCCTTGTGGATCTTGAGGCCCTGCATGGGTCCACCTGTGGCCTAGAAGTAGAGCTGCTGCCTGAACATAAGAAGTTGAGCTCAGGGGTGTCTCTGCTCCTTGTGTGGCTGCTCGTGCCTGCTGTAATGAGTTCTGAACAACTTGGAGAAGAGAACAAGCAAATCCATGCCTGCATGTCTCTGGAGCCGGGAGACTCCAGGCTTCACAAGAACCTGTTCTGTCTTTGGGCAGCTCTGGCTGTCAGCAACCTGCATTGGGTGCGGCTCTACCTTCTACTTTTCCAGTCCTCTCATGGATTGCCCCTGTGAACTTCATCCAAGTCTTTCAAGTTCTAAGTTTAAGAGCCTTGATTTTAGGAATCAGTGCATTTAGAATTTAATGAAGAAATTATTACTGTGTATGACCATATGGATTTCACTTTGTTAAGTTTTGCATCCCCTGTGTCTACCGTATGACCAAATGAATATATGCATGTTCATATTCACCCATGCTTATGGGCATTGGTGGTTGCACACATGTGTGTTTGTGAACAGGCAGGGTATGCACCTGTGTTGAAAAGCACTGGTGGCTGTACACAAGCATGCTTGTTTGCATTGTGTCTGTGTTTGTGGGTATTTGTGGTGGCACAGAAGTATGTTTGTGAGCAGTCGTGGTACCTGTGCCTATATTTGGGCATATGCACATGCATAATTAAACGAATGGACAATCTGACACACCTGAACCCCCTCTAGTAGCTCTGGGCTTTGAGGAGGCCCCTGATTCTGTTGATTCCTGGTGTCCCTTTTCCCAGATGAGACTTAATTATCTACCTCACTGTACTAAAAGTAAAGTTTCTGCTGAATGTCATGGCAATTGAATGAACAGATTTTTTTCCATGAAGATTTGTAGTCATTTGCTGTAGGCCAATGAGTGTAGGCCTGAGTGCTGTGCACCTGCAGAAGTACTGTCAGAGAAGTGCTTCTTGACCCACCCTGCTAGGAGAGGTCCATGAGAGAGATGAAGGTTGGAATCCAGAAGTCAGTGGTCAGATTCTGGCTTCTAGAGTAGACTCAGGACTGAGTCATTCAACTTGTCCCCCGAATGAGTACTCTGAGATCATCTGCAGATATCAATAAGGCACAAATTCTTCCAGCAAGGAGTTCATGGTCTGAGTCATGATCTTTGGTTAGCAGATATTGATGCTAAATTAATATCTGATTCATCCTTTTCTAATTCATGCCTTAAGGGGTTACTGGGTGCTAGGAAGTGTGCAGGGTTTGAGGCAGAAACGGGACATATCAAAGCATGGTCTGACTCTTGTTCACGTCTAGCTGCGTAAAGGCTGTCTGGGGAGGGAACAGTGGTGATGGGGCATTGCCAGTACCTAAAGGTGGAGGGCCCCACACACCTAGACAACAGAGGGTGCCCTGCAGAGCCCGAGGCCAGGGATCGCTTCCTTGGAGGTCAGGGAGCCTATGAAGGATGTGAGCCTTCACAGGTGTGGAAGTGTGGAAGAGCAGGCATCCGAGTAAGAAGCAGGTCATCCAGAGGCTGTCTGGAGAGAGGAGGGGGACCTTCCTCAGAGACAGAGCCTGGTAAACGGTAGATGTCCCAAGGAGAGCAGAGTCCGAGGAGCAGAGAGGACATGAGAAGTAAGAAGCAGGTCATCCAGAGGCTGTCTGGAGAGAGGAGGGGGACCTTCCTCAGAGACAGAGCCTGGTATACGGTAGATGTCCCAAGGAGAGCAGAGTCCGAGGCTTGGTTGTCCCAGGACAAGTGTGGGAGGGTTCTGTGCAGATTACCTTTGGTCCATGAATAGGTTTTAAAGTGAATCCTTGCCAGCCCGGGCAGTCCCTGGCTGGACTTTGTTTTTCTCTTTATAAGTCACTGAGCCCACATTTTCCCTGACTCAATAACATTTGAATGGTGCTTTTTGTTGTTTTGTTTTGTTTTGTTTTGTTTTCCCTCCAATTATTTTAAGGGGATTCTGAGGTCAGGGCTGCACCTGGACAGCATGTACTTGGCATAGAGCACCCAACCATGTTTTATTCAAGGTCATTTCCCTCTGAAATCTCCCTTTTAAAAAAGATTTATTTATTTTTATTTGAAAAGCAGAGTGACAGGAAGGGAGAGAGAGAAGGATGGAGAGAGAGAAGAAAACAGAGACAGAGAGAGAGATCTTTCATCTGCTGGTTCACCCCCAAATGTTGAGGGTTCACCCACAAAGGTTGAGGCTGGTCCAGGCTGAAGCCAGCAGCTATGTACTCCATCCAGATCTCCCACATGGATGCAGGGATCCAAGCACTTGGGCCGTCTTCTGCTGCTTTCCTAGGCACGTTAGCAGGGGGCTGGATAGGAAATGGGGCAGCTGGGACTTGAACCAGTGCTCCTGTATGTGATGCTGGCACTGAAGGTAGCAGCTTAGCTCATGGGGCCACAGTACCAGCACTACTCCTTCATATTCTTGAAGAAACCTCACACGGGTGTCTGGAAGGCATTGCCAGTCCTTTGGTGTTGGGGCAGCCCGGCAGCTTGTCAAGCTTCTCTTTTCTTCTCTGGCGTGTCAAGACTCTGGTAAGCTCCTGAATCCTTGTTGGGTTTTCCATGCTTCCTACTCACTCTTGTCTCCTCCTTACTCCCAAATACCATGGAGCTTAAAAGGATAGTGTAAATGGAATTAAAATATACATTCATTTTGACAGTGAAAGTTTTGAAATCCATGCTGAGCTTTTTCATGCTACGCATTTCCCATGAACTTTTTGAAGACCTTGTGCACCACATTTGCTGGTGTTCAGCGGGGTCCCCTCCTCTGCTATGGTCAGTGCTTTCATTGTCCATGCGGTGGCCTGAACTTGGGCAGCCAGGGTGCCACAGAGGAAGAGCGTGCTCTTTGCAGTCTGAACTGGATCCAAATGCCAGGTCTACTGTGTCAACAGGTTGACCTTGTTTCACCTTGATTTTCAGGTTTTCTTCCATGCACTGGTTTTCATACACTTAATGGTGCGACTAGGAGTTCTGAATGATGTCACTGATGTGGCTGTATCCATCAAGATCATTTCAGCATTACAGCAAATGTAAAAATGCTGATTTCTCTCAGAGATAAAGCCCTCACTTCGCTCCTGAGGGTGGCAGTGTCTTTCTAATGCTGGAAGCAGAGGGAATCATGGACCATAGAATTGGTTCATGGGCAGCAGAGGTCTACCCAACTCTAGCACACACATCCCTTGTCCTTGCACACCAAAGAGGCTACTGTTGGACTAAAGATGAGTATCATCTGGGCTCCAGGGTAGGGGGTGTCCAAAGCCTTACTCCCAGAGCAAGATATTCCAAGTACAAACTCATGTTTTGATATTGCTCCTGTTAAGAATTTCTCTAATCAGGGGCTGGGCAGTGGCTCATTCGGTTAATCCTCTGCCTGTGGTGCTGGCATCCCATATAGGCACCGGGTTCTAGTTCTGGCTGCTCCTCTTCCAGTTCAGCTTTCTGCTGTAGCCTGGGAGGGCAGTGGAGGATGGCCCAAGTGCTTGGGCCCCTGTACCTGCATGGGAGACCAGGAAGAAGCTCCTGGCTCCTAGCTTCGGATTGGAGTAGCTCCTACCATAGTGGCCATTTGGGGAGTGAACCAACAGAAGGAAGACCTTTCTCTCTGTCTCTCTCCCTCACTATCTAACTCTGTCAAATAAATTAAAAAAAAAAAAGAATTTCTCTAATCCAAGGACAGCCTCATAGTTGCACCATTGCCCTTCCATTTTGCTTGCAAATAATCATCAAACCATGGCTTGCAAGCTCACTTGGAAATTGAAGACTTATTCAGAGCCCTGCAAATGGATCTTTGGAGAGCTTGGGGAAGGACTTGAGTTCTGGGTTGCAGAATGTACATAGGGCAAATTGCTCCTTTTGGAAATCCATTCAGAGAGGCCTGGAGACAGCGACTGACTTGCCTAAGGTCAAGCAGGAGTTGATGGTGGTATGTTCCTGGGACGTTTTGACCTCATCATGTGGGCTTTCCTTTTCCTGAGCAATGGCCTCTCACAATGCATCAGGGGACTCTGCCCAGGCTGACATTCATCACAAGGTTCTCGCAGAATCTGTTTCTAAATTCTGTTAGAGCTTTGCACCATGATTTCAACTGCCCCACTATAAATATGGAATCTACAGCAAAGCAGCCCAAGAAGCACCGTAGGGCATCCCAGGGATGGGGGGAGGGAAGACTATTCAGAGCCTCACTCACCTGTCGTCAGTGTGAGGTTGTAGAGGGCCGACTGTACTGTACTCATCTGGGGGTAATCGTTCTGTGATGAGGACTTACATGGCTCAAAGACTCTCACAAACCTTGGTTTCCAAGCCCAGCTCCACAGCTTCTCTACTGTGTGACCTTGGAGAAGCCAGTCAACCTCTCTGAACCTCTCTCTGGGATAGTGCCTACACTCAGACTGACTTTTAAAAAGAAATTAAGATGTTTTCTGTCACCCTGAAGACAGAAGAACCCTTTAATCTCCTGAAGACTTGTATCATTGCATAACTATTGGCAATCTACACATAATTGGTTAAAACTTCTCTACGTATCCTGTGTTAGCACCTTGTATGCTCAGAGGACAAAATGCATGCAAAGTGTGTTCTTCTTCAGTGTGTTTATGATTGAATTCTTTCATTACTCAACATTTCATGTTTTGAGAACTCTGCTAAGTCAGAAAACATTTCCTGTCACCTGCTATGCACAGCATGACACGAGAGGGGCTGACATGGCGATGGCCTGAAGCGGAGGGGCTTCCAGAATATAAATCCTGCCCAGAAGAAGTGGGGTGGGGTGGTCATCAGTGAGCACAGGCACTGGGGAGGGACAGAGCAGCTCCACTGGGCCCATTGGCAGCAGCACAGCCCTGGGGAGCCGAGTGACCTCGCTGAGCCTGTTTCCTTCATTAACAAGGTGAGGCTGGCCTTGCTCGGTGTGGTTCTTGGAGTCTGGTGATAAGGTGTCGCCCTGGACTGAGCAGAGGCCCATGGCAGAGGCTCAGAGCTTGGAGACTGGTGATTGTTCTGAGTATACTTGTCAAGGGCAGTGCCTCCAGGTAAGCCTGTGGCGAGAGCTCTCTGTGGGCTGACACTTGCCACAGGTTCAGAGGTGCCTAGACTTTCTCAGATTCTGCTGCCCTAGCGCCTGGTGTTTGCCGTCCCTCGTAATCATAGACAAGGTAGTGCAAGAAGTGATGGCTGTCTATCTGCCACAGACTACCCCTGCCCAGAACCACAGAAATTCAGAAATTGGCATCCAGAACTTTGAACTGATGACTTCCTGGTTACAGCAACTGATAATGAAAATGAGCTGCTGGCACTCACCTGTGAAAGTAAGAGCAGATGCCTGGACATTATAGTGATGGGGCACACGTGTGTGTGTGTGTGTGTGTGTGTGCGCGTCAGATGGGGAGAGAGAGAGAGAGAGGCTGTGTAACAATAAGCCCACCTCAGAGCCCAGCTGAGGGGCACACCCAGGCGAAGGCTCACCCTCCTGTGTCCGGTTCCACCCAGATTTTACAAACATTCCTTCATTCTTCTCTTAAACATTTGGGAAGTGCTTTCCCCTTTCTTGCTTCTGTTAGTTCACTCAGGAGTTATATAGTGGCCCCCGTCTGTTAAACTTCCAGACCCAGGTCTGACACGGAGCCCGGGGGATTTTCAGGAATGATAGTGATGATTGTATTAATATTAACAACTGTGACCAGTGAGCAGTAGCTTTGTCGGCATGGTGCTGAGCTGTTCCATCTACTGCTGCAGTCAATCCTGCAGCAAAGCTGTGTGTGTGTGTATGGTTGGAGGGGCAAGTACTACAGCTTCCCCAGCTCTGTCAGACCCCAGAATCTTGCCACACCCTGCTCCTCACTGGCCAGGATGATCTTTCGGCCAACTCACCCTCTTCCAGTGTAGTCATCGGGCCCATCACTCGGCTGAGGGAGCTTTTTCTTGTTCTGTGTGAACAGCTTAGCAGAAATACAGGTTTGACTGATGAGGCCATGGAAATGTTGACACAAACAAGGAAATCCCTTGAAATTGCTCAGCTGACTTTAGGGACCTGACAGTTTTCCTATCAAAAAGCAGTTAAGGGACATAAAGGACCCAGAGGGCGAATGAACCAAGGTTGTGACAGTTTCTGTGGGAAGGAGCTGGAAACTGGTCAAGGATTCTTCCTCTGAGATAACCGTTGGCAACTATGTTCGTTCCTTCCTCACCTATCTTCCAACCTACCTCTGTCTACCTGTCCACCCAACCATCCATCCATCCATCTACCCACCCACCCATCCATCCACCTATCCTTTCATCTACCCATCCACCCACCCACCCATACATCCACCCATCCACCCACCCATCCATCCATCCACCCACCCACCCACCCACCCATCCATCCATCCATCCAGCCAGCCATGTCTATGGCATCAATATTACTTAACCTTCTTTCTAGCTGTTTATCTACACAGATTTAGTGGCTTAATTCCTGCCATTGTTGCCCATGCATGAACTGTGACTCATACTAGATTACTTGTGAGGTTTTTTTTGGGGGGTGGGGTGGGGTGCGGAGAGTAGAAGGTGGCAAGATGACATCATGTGAAAGGCAGCTGGGGACATTTTATATTTTCTGAATACGTGCAGTGTGCAAACACCTTTCATATCATATATGATCACGTTTGTTCCTTACAGCAGTTCTACCAGATGGCTGGTTATTACTCTCCCTCCTCGCCCCTGACAAATGAGGAAACAGGCTCAGAGAGGTGCTATGCATGCTCTGACGTCATTCACCTGACAGGTGGCAGAGCCAGGATTCAAACCCTGGTTTGCCTCTGAAGGCCGTTCCTCCCCAGAACAGCACAATTCTTCCGTGAAGACGTCCTTTATTCGTGATAATGGTGATAGCAACATTAATCCAGCTGGTGGTTACTGGAGACTTACTCTGGGCCGTGCTAAATTTGTTGTGTGATACCCTCACCCCCATGAATTGGGTCCAATTGCCTTTCTGCATTTTACAACAGAGCAAATGGTAGCTCAGGGAGGTTCAGTAATTTTCCTAAGGTTGCACAGTTGAGAGGGGATGAATCTGAGACTCACCCCAAGCCATGTGAGATGCCATGGTTGGTGCCCTTAACCACTGCATGTATATGCTCTGCTGGAGGTGGCTCTGGCCACTTGTTTATGTAGTAACAAAGAATGCTCTCTAGAACATACCCATCCGCATTTTCCCAAACTCTTCACCCTCCCTTTCCTCTTCCCAGCCTGGCCAAGCCCTACCCATTCTTTTTTTATAAGATTTTTAAAATTTGTTTTATTTGAGAGGTAGAGTTACAGAGAGAGAGACAGACAGACAGACAGAGACAGAGAAAAGTCTTCCATCTGCTGGTTCACTCTCCAAATGGCCACAATGCCTGGAGTGGGGCCGATCTGAAGCCAGGAGCCAGGAGCTTTATCTGGGTCTCCACGCTGGTGCAGGTGCCCAAGCATTTGGTCCATCTTCCACTGCTTTCCCAGGCCACAGCAGAGAACTGAATCAGAAGTGGAGCAGCTGGGACATGAATCAGAGCCCATATGGGATGCTGGCGCCATGGCCCAAGGTTCAGCCTACTACGCCACAGAGCATTCTTCACCCTTGAGCCCACCTGGCACACAAAGTTCATCAGCATTCATTCACCTTGTAAAATGGGCCAAGCCCCGGATAACTCAGGAGAACTCACACACACACATGTGCAGCATGCGAAACACTGAATCATAGAGCATCGCTGTACTAGGCTCTCAGCCATCTCTGGGTGAAAGCCTGCGTTCTAACACTGTGGTTCTCTGGGGAGTGCAGAAGCTCTGAACACGGTTCCAGTTTTGTGCCTTTGAGACCAGCATTATAATAAGGCCCTTAGGAAAATTTGTGACACCAAAGATAACACATTTGCTTCAGCCGCTCTGCTGTCTTCACTGGCCTTGAATCTTTATTTCCTGAAATGTAAAACATCTCCCATCTGCTCTACTGCCTTTTAGGGACTTTTGACTTTAACTCCACATCTTCCTTGTGCCAGACACTGCCTCCTGCTGGGCAAAGCTTGCCCTTTCTATGACTCTCGGGGAGACCCAGAGAGACTTCTTAGCATTATCTCTGAGGCTCTTTCACCCCCTTCTGGAGGGCAAGCAATGTTTTATCTTTAAACCCTGCCTACAGCTATTGTCTGGGTGCCTTGTTCCAGCAAGGGGTCCATTTATAGCTGACTGAAACTGAGCAGCAGGAAGAGGCGTGATGTGTCCACAAAGCTTGCCATGGTTTTTCCATGACTAAAGCTGCTAGGACTTTGTCACATCTTGCCGCTGAGTCCTGACGATCCCACAGTGACACTGGAGCTGGTGGCCAGCTTTTTATGAGCTGACCCCCAGTGGTATCTTTAGAGTTTCATAGCCATGAGCCTGTACCCTAGGTCTTCTCTCATATAAGCTGTATATGTATTTTGAACTTCATGTTTCCTGTATGAAGATTTGCAAGGCAATCACCATCTTTTATGAAGGTAGCCAGGTGGAATGTATCCATGTCACTGCACCTGACACAAGGCTGACTTGCCAGAATGAGTAACTTCTGATACATGGTTGTTCTTGCTGGTACATGTGATGTGTCTGAAAGCAACAACAAAATAGCTCAGCCAGCTGCTTGTAGCAGGTCCTTTCTTTCCACTTACTATCAAGATATATCCTTGGGTTAAATCAGACACAGATATATTGTAATGGATTGCATGGTGAGCCAAAATTCACAGTCCTGGGTTCCAGTAAGAAAACCTTTGAGGGGACATCTTTCCCCTCTCTGTGTCTACCTCCCTTTAGCAACATAGGAACACACCAGGATGACAATAGTGATTACTGTTCGAGTTCTAGGAGGAGTGGCTGCTTAATAGGGCCACACACTGTGCTAGGTGTATTTTCTCATTGTCTCCTCACAGCACCTGATTTTTAAGGTGGAAAAACCAACACTCTTAGAGCTCAAATAAATTGCTCAAGGTCACAATTCCTAAGTAACAGGCAAACCCAGCATTAAAACCTAGTCTAGAGGCCAGAGCTGCAGCATAGTGGGTAAAACCACTGCCTGCAGTTCCAGCATCCCATATGGGCACCAGTTTGAGTCCTGGCTGCTCTCTTCTATGGCCTGGGAAAGCAGTGGAAGATGGCCCAACTCCTTGGGCCCCGTACCCATGTGGGCAAACTGGAAGAAGCTCCTGGCTCCTTGCTTTGGACTGGTTCAGCTCCAGCTATTGCAGCCATTTGGGGAGTGAATCAATGGCTAGAAGACCTTTCTCTCTCTCTCTCTCTCTGCCTCTGCCTCTCTGTAACACCTCTGCCTTTCAAATAAATAGATAAGTAATTAAGTAAATAAATAAATAAATAAGTCTTTTAAAAAAAACACCTAGTCTCGGGCTGGTGCTCTGGCACAAATTGGCATCTCATACAGGCACAAGTTCAAGTCGTGGCTGCTCCACTTCTGATCCAGCTCCCTGCTAATGCTCCTGGGAAAGCAGCAGAAGATGGCCCAAGTGCCTGGGCCCCTGCACTCATGCTGGAGAACTGGATGGAGTTCTAGGATGGTGCAGCCATCTGGGGAGTGAACCAGAAAATGGAAGATATCTCTCTCTCTCTGTCTCCCCCCACCCTGATAACTCTGCCTTTCAAATAGATAGATAGATAGATAGATAGATAGATAGATAGATAGATAGATAGACAGACAGATTGACAGATCTTAAAAAATAGAAAATGAAACCCAGTCTGCCTGAGGGGAAAGCGAGCACTTGGGTTCCGCCTGTGTTTCTGTTTGCTGCCTTGGATCCTGTGCATGAAAGAGCTGCCTGCTGCCCCCTTCCTGCTTGGAACTGGTTGTAGGTTCTGGTCTCACCAATTAGAAGGACTTTGTCTGCAGAGACTCTTGTCGCAGTGTGATACTGCATGGCAGATTTTCTGGTCTGAGGTTTTAAATTACCCATGTCATTTCAAGCTGTGCAAGTCGCTTGAAGGCCTGCTTTTGCCCAAGCTCATTTAATCAAGCAACACAAATGTGGGGAAAATCAGACGCTGCCTCACAAGCACAGGGAAGAGAACTGGTGCCCGGTGAGCGTCCACCATGTGCCAGGCATCTTGTACTGAAGGCGCTTTGATTTCACCTGCAAACGACACTCTTCTGGGTGACACAGAGCCTGGCACCAGCAACTTTTCTCAGAGCCACATTGACACATGGCCATTCGTGCAAATGAGAACCTCCATCTGGCTTGACTCACGAGACAGCACCAACAGGTCTGCCCGCCAGGACCAATGACAACAGCAGAGGGAGAAGAGGGAAGGAGCACTGTTCAGTCGGCATCTCCTGCTTTTTAGGTAGAGTAACTCCAGCGAAGCTGCTGCCGATTGGGGTTCCTTAAGAGACCTCCTTTGATGAATGCAGATGTTTGTTTATTGAGATTGATGTGCAAGGATGAGAAGGCAATAAGGATACCCAGCATTTACTGAGGCCATTTTGCTCTCTGCATTGATTTTGATTTCTGTACCAGCTCCAGAAGGGAACTGATATCCCTGTTTGCAGATGATGAAACTGGAATGTCTAGAGTTGAGATCATCTTACGTTGCCAGGAGAAGCATTATGGTTGCTGTTATGCTGCTGTGTTTGTTTGCCTTTCATGAGAATGAGGAAAGGAAGCAGGGGGAGGGGGGGACGTTGCAGGTGTGTCGGGCAGACTTCCAAGTCTGTGCACAAAAGGCAGATCATTGTCCCCTCCAGCCTGCAGGAGCGTTTGTCCAGGGGCCTAATTCACACAGCTTTGTCCAATGAGGTTTCTCGGAGAAATGAAACATGTTTATCCTGAATGCTCAACAGTTTGGGACCCACCCAAAAGTAATTTTCTTAGAATTATTCCAGATTGCCCATTTCTGTTCTCTGTTTGGGTTTCAGGTTCCCTTTGGTAAAAATGATGGGGTGGTGGTGGCAAAGGAAGGAGGTGGAAGTGGTGAAATGCTGATGAATGTTTGAAAACTGGCTTCTAAGAAAAGATTCATCACGCTTGTCAGTTTTCTTGCTGTGAATTCTCCCTCCATGGTCAATTTCAAGAAATCAACTTGAAGTCAAAGGATATGAGGTTGTACACAGTCAGCCCACCACTGCACAGTAGGCAAGAGACACTTAAAAAGCAGTTACTGGGGCTGACGCTGTGGCATAGAAGGTTAAGCCTCTGCCTTCAGTTCTGGCATCCTATATGGGCACCAGTTCAAGTCCCTGCTGCTATACTTCCAATCCAGCTCTATGTTATGGCCAGGGAAAGCAGCAGAAAGTTGCCCAAGTCCTTGGGCCCCTGTACCACGTGGGAAACCTGGGAGAAGCTTCTGGCTCCTGGCTCTGGATTGGCCCAGCTCCGGCTGTTGCGGCTATCTGGGGAGTGAGCCACGGGATGGGAAACCTCTCTTTCTTCTCTCCCTCTTTTCCTCTCCCTCCACCCCATGCCTCTGCCTCTCTGTAACTCTTTCAAGTAAATAAATAATTAAAAAAATGAAAAGAAATAAAATTAAAAAAGAGTGGAAATGTACACTTTGAAGTCAGACTGTGTCTATGTTTGAATCTTCACTATTCCTTATCCTGGTTAATTATCAAACTATTTTGCTCCTCAATTTTCTAACATGTAAAATGATTTGATTATAAGACTTAATTCAGTAGAGTAGTTGTAAACATGTAGTTTATGGAGAATCAAACCTAGCACATACTTAGGGTCCATAAAAATATTAATAAAAATTCAGCAACCAATGGGGTGCCTGGAGAAGGGTAAGACAATGCAAAAAGCTTTGAGAGTAAAAGATGGAAAAACTGGAACAAGGGAGATTTCTGGTTTGGATATAGCATTTCATCCTGATGGGACCAGGAGAGAGAGGTTCTGCACTTAGATTTAGAACATGTTAGAAGATTGGAATGTTAAATTGAGTTTATGCATTGTCGGAGAGACACGGGGGATGCATGAGGGTTTTCCATTGTTTCATGGTTTTAATATTTAAAAGATTCATTTTATTTATTTGAAAGACAAAGCGACAGAAGAAGAGGGAGAGACAAAGAGATCTCCCATCTGCTGGTTCACTCCCTAAATGTCTGTAATTGCTGGGGCTGGGCTAGGATGATGTCGGGACCTAGGAACTCTATCCTAGTTTTCCATGTGTGTGGCAGGGACCCAAGTACTTGAGCCATCTTCTGCAGCCCTCCCAGACACATTAGCAGGGTGCTGGATTGGAATTGGAGCAGCTGAGACTCAGTCTAGTGCTCTGATAAATCTATGGTGCCAACCTCTCAAGCTGTGGCTTAGCTAGCTGTGCCACAATGCTGGTCCTCCCTATTGCTTTATTTTTATCGGTGCCTTTGCATTTGGAGTGGATTTGGTTTCCATCGCATATAGTTGTGTCTTAGTTTTTATACAATCTAAAACTATCAGACTTTTAGTGGAAGTATTTACAATTAATGTGATTGAGTTTAGGTTTACCATCTTGTACTTTTTTCTCATTTTTGGTGACTTCTCTGAATAATGGAGTATTTTTATTAAGTTATTACATCTTCACTCTTGGCTTAATATTATTCATTTGGCTTGGGTGTGTTTTTGCTGGCTGTTCTAGGATTTGCAGTATGCACACTTGCGCTGCATCTAAGGATGTCATTCCACTTCACGTACAATGTGAGAAACTGGGAACCGGGCACATTCCTTCATTTTCACCCTCCTTTCTTTGTGCTATGATTGTCCTACATTGTACTCCTACCTTTGCTATAAACCCCATGATGTATTATTATTATTTTTATATGGAAATTGTCAATGATTTTATAGGAGATTTTTAAAAATTAGAAATGCCATCTACCACTGCTGTTTTTATTTATTTTTTTCCCTTTGTGCAGATGCCAGTTTCCTTCCCGCACCATTTTCGTATCTGAAGAACTTCCCTTAATATTTCTCGCAGAGCTGGTCTGCTGGAAATGAGTTCTCTGAGCTTCTGTTTTGCCTTTCCTTTCTGAAAGATATTTTTGTTGAATCTGGAAATCTTGGTAAACAGCCCCCAGCACCAATATTTTCAGTGCTGTATGAGATCTCTCCATTGTTTTCTGTATATCATAGTTTCTGGTAAGAAGTCTACTGTCACCCTTATTTTAGTTTTTCTACATTTAACATATCTCCTCGCTCCCAGCTGCTTTTGGTTTTTGATTTTACATGGTGTCTTTATTTGTGTGTTTCTACTCATTGCAGGTTTTTGGCTGTTTGAGTTTGCTGTGTCTTCTGTTTGATATTTATTCTGCTTTAGGTTTGTTGACTTTCCTGAAGCTATGGGTTTACAAATTTCATTGAATTTGCAATATCTGTCCCGAGTTTTTGGACAAAATCTTGTTTATTCAAATATCTTTGTTATTCTCACTCACTCCTATTGTTCCTGGGGCTCCAGTTATACCTAGGTTAGGGAACTTAGCATTGTCCCATAGCCCAATAATTTTATTTGTTTGAAGTTTTTCTGCCATCTCTGTGTTTTACTTTAATGATTTTGTTTCTATATTTGTGAAAATATTATTTTTGCACTGTCTAATGTGCTGCTTATGCTATGTTGTTTGTTTTAAAATTTTAGTTATTGTGTTTTCCTTCTCTGGAGTTCAGTTTGTATCTTTTTAATATCTTTTATTTATGTACTTATAATGTTTAAAGTCATCTTTTTTTTTTTTTTGGAATATAGACTATAGACTTAGGAATGCTGTCCTAAGGCTTTTGACTGCTAATATTATCATCCACATCAGTTTTCTCTGTTTCTTCTGTTAATTTTGTTTAATTTCGGAGTCATATTTTCATGATCCTTTGCATGTCCTCTGAATTTTAATTGAATACTAGTCTGAAGAATTTTATGTTATTTGCTACATTTAAAGAATATTCCAAGTAATACTGGGCTTTTTACCAGTGTACAAAGAAGTTTATTTGGAATTAATTTGATCCTTGAGGCATTTTTAAAAATTTTTGTTAGGATGACTCCAAATAGCCTTTAATGTAGAACTGACTTGGCCGCACTCCTGGGGTGATCACTGTGTGAACGCTAAATTCACTGCCTTACGATGGGGCTTCAAAAAGTCATGAAAAATGAAATTTAAAAAAAGAAACTTTAATTCGGTGCAAATATTTTGAAAGCCATCCAGAAGTGGACTTCAGAAAGTTTGGGAAAATACGTACTTTGGAAAAACTATGCATGGATTTTAATTTTTTTCACCAAAGGAAACTTTTTATTTTTCCACAAACTTTTTAAAATGTCCTCATGTGGATAAGGAGATCTTTCCACTCTACTGGGAATATAAACTCTGCCTAGCCTTGAGTGAGATCTTGGATTTTTCCTGATGATTCCTGCTCCTGTCCCCACTTCCATACTCCCCACGGGTTCTTCTCTCCAGAATGGCAGGCCTGCTCTGCCTGGTGTTCTGTGCCTTACATCTATTGGTCCAGTTTTTAAAGCTGTTTCATTGGAGGAGGCAACTATAGCTTGTTTGACTTAATAGTGACCAGAAGCAGATTCTGCCAGGGAATTTAAAAGCAAGGACTATTTATATGAGGACAGTTATGCCTATGAACAATCAATCTCAAAGGAGGAAGCTGGTTCGGAAGAGAGAGTGAGATACAGTTATCATCCTAGTACAGGAAGGAGAATTAAAGACCCAAGGGGATGCCTAGAGAAAAATGAAAGCTCTTTCCATAATAAGTCAAAGACTCTAATTAGTCCTGTGCTATGGGAAACATCTAGACAGCTGAAAACCTGAGTTTCAGTCCTGTGCTTTCTTCTAACCAGCTGTGTCACTTTGACACATGTCCCAACTAGTTTTCTTTTCAGCATTCTGGTAATTAAAACAAGGACTTTTAATTTGGATTCTGCTGGTTGTATATAAGGCTTAAGAGCACTCACCCAAATGCCAGACTTACTGGTTTGGATCTCAATTCTGCTATTTAAAAGTTGCATGAGTGTGGGAAACTAGTTTGCCCTTTCTTGATCTTATTTTAAAGATGAATTTTATAGTCGCTTCCACCACCTAGGAGTGCCTTGAAGCTTAGATGAAATGTTCTTTGAATGGGTTTAGCATAGTGCCTGGGGCATAGTGTGGCAGGGTTGGGGGATGTATGGCCCGTGGACTATGCCTCCACCAAATCATTTGGTCTGGACCTGCTATGGGAACGCCAGACAGGACTTGAAAGTCAACTTGAAAGTCAAAGTCTATTGCAGGCTAATTTTTAAGTTAACAACTTTGTATGGCCTGCAGATGATATTATAAATATCCAAATGGCCCTTGGCCAAAAAGGTTCCCCATCCAGGAGTGGTGCTTTTGACTATTTCGTCCATTGTGGGTATGTATGGTTTGGGGAATTCACAAAAAATCACTAATTGGTGGTCTTAGACATTTTCTGTTGCAAGAAGAAGGAAATTTTAAAAAAGACTTTTTTAACTTTTACTTAATAAATTTGCAAAGTACAGCTTTTGTATTACAGTGGCTTTTCCCCCCATAACTTCCCTCCCACCCACAACCCTCCCATCTCATGCTCCCTCTCCCATTCCATTCACATCAAGATTCATTTTCAATTCTATTTATATACAGAAGATCAATTTAGTATATATTAAGTAAATATTTCAACTGTTTGCAAACACACAGAAACACAAAGTGTAAAATACTGTTTGAGTACTAGTTATAGCATTAACTCACATTGGACAACACATTAAGGACAGAGATTCTACATGAGGACTAAATGCACAGTGACTCCTGTTGTTGACTTAACAAATGACACTCTTGTTTATGGCATCAGTAATCTCCCTAGGCTCTTGTCATGAGTTGCCAAGGTTACAGAAGCCTCCTGAGTTCGCCAACTCTGATCTTATTTAGACAAGGTCATAGTCAAAGTGGAAGTTCTCTCCTCCCTTCAGAGAAAGGTACCTCCTTCTTTGATGGCCTGTTCTTTCCATACCTAAAATTCTCTCATGGGCTCTTTAGCCAGATGCGAATGCCTTAATGGCTGATTCTGAGGCCAGAGTGCTGTTTAGGATATCTGCCATTCTATGAGTCTGCTGTGTATCCCACTTCCCATGTTGGATCGTTCTCTCCCTTTTTTATTCTATCAGTTAGTATTAGCAGACACTAGTCTTGTTTATGTGTTCCCTTTGACTCTTAATCCTATCAGTATGATCAATTGTGAACTGAAATTGATCACTTTGACTAGTGAGATGACATTGGTACATGCCACCTTGATGGGATTGAATTGGAATCCCCTGGCACGTTTCTAATTTTACCATTTGGGGCAAGTCAGATTGAGCTTGTCCCAAATTGTACATCTCCTCCCTCACTTATTCCCACACTTATATATTTTTTTTTTATTTTTGACAGGCAGAGTGGACAGAGAGAGAGAGAGAGAGAGAGGGAGAAAGGTCTTCCTTTTACCATTGGTTCACCCTCCAATGGCTGCCGTGACCGGCACACTGCGCTGATCCGAAGGCAGGAGCCAGGTGCTTATCCTGGTCTCCCTTGAGGTGCAGGGCCCAAGCACTTGGGCCATCCTCCACTGCACTCCTGGGCCACTGCAGAGAGCTGGCCTGGAAGAGGGGCAACCGGGACAGAATCCGGCACCCCGACCAGGATTAGAACCCGGTGTGCTGGCTCAGCAAAGTGGAGGATTAGCCTGTTGAGCCACGGCGCCAGCCCCCACACTTATATTTAACAGGGATCACTTTTCAGTTAAATTTAAACACCTAAGAATAATTGTGTGTTAATTACAGAGTTCAACCAATAGCATTAAGTAGAAAAAAAAATACTAAAAGGAATAAAGTACTAAGGTGTTCATCAACATTCAGGACAAGGGCTGATCAAGTCACTGTTTTTCATAGTGTCCCTTTCACTTCAACAGATTTCCTTTTTGGTGCTCGGTTAGTTGTCACTGATCAGGGAGAACATATGATATTTGTCCCTTTGGGACTGGCTTATTTCACTCAGCATGATGTGTTCCAGAGTCCTCCATTTTGTTGAAACTGACTGGATTTAATTGTTTTTTTTTTTTTTTTTTTTTTTTTTTTTTTTTTTTTTTACTGCTGTATAGTATTCTATAGAGTACATGTCCCATAATTTCTTTATCCAGTCTACTGTTGATGGGCATTTGGGTTGGTTCCAGGTCTTAGCTATTGTGAACTGAGCTGCAATAAACATTAATGTGCAGACAGCTTGTTTGTTTGCTAATTTCATTTCCTTTGGGTAAATTCCAAGGAGTGGGATGGCTGGGTTGAATGGTAGGGTTATATTCAGGTTTCTGAGGGATCTCCAGATTGACTTCCATAGTGGCTTGACCAGTTTGCATTCCCACCAATAGTGGGTTAGTGTCCCTTTTCCCCCGCATCCTGTCCAGCATCTATTGTTGGTAATTTCTGAATGTGAGCCATTCTAACTGGGGTGAGGTGAAAGCTCATTGTGGTTTTTTTTTTTTTTTTTTTTTTTTTGACAGGCAGAGTGGACAGTGAGAGAGAGAGACAGAGAGAAAGGTCTTCCTTTGCCGTTGGTTCACCCTCCAATGGCCGCCGCGGCTGGCGCGCTGCGGCCGGCGCACCGCGCTGACCCGATGGCAGGAGCCAGGAGCCAGGTGCTTTTCCTGGTCTCCCATGGGGTGCAGGGCCCAAGCACCTGGGCCATCCTCCACTGCACTCCCTGGCCACAGCAGAGGGCTGGCCTGGAAGAGGGGCAACTGGGACAGAATCCGGCGCCCCGACCGGGACTAGAACCCGGTGTGCCGGCGCCGCTAGGCGGAGGATTAGCCTAGTGAGCCGCGGCGCCGGCTCATTGTGGTTTTGATTTGCATTTCCCTGGTGGCTAGTGATCTTGAAGATTTTTTCATGTGTCTGTTGGCCATTTGGATTTCCACTTTTGAAAAATGTCTATTGAGGTCCTTGGCCCATCTCTTAAGTGGGTTGTTTCTTTTGTTGTTGTGGAGTTTCTTGATCTCTTTGTAGTTTCTGGTTATTAATCCTTTATGTGTTTCATGGTTTGAAAATATTTTTTCCCATTCTGTTGGTTGCCTCTTCACTTTCCTGACTGTTTCTTTTGCAGTACAGAAACTTCTTAATTTGATGCAATCCCAAATGTTAATTTTGGCTTTGACTGCCTGTGCTTCTGGGGTATTTTCCAAGAATTCATTACCGGTACTATATCTTGCAGGTTTTCCCCAGTGTTCTCTAATAATTTGATGGTGTTGAGTCATAGATTTAGATATTTAATCCATGTTGAGTGGATTTTTGTGTAAGGTGTAAGGTAGGGGTCTTGCTTCATGATTCTGCATGTGGAAATCCAGTTTTTCCAGCACCATTTATTGAATAGAGTGTCCTTACTCCAGGGATTGGTTTTGGATGCTTGATCAAATATGAGTTGGCTGTAGATGTTTGGATTGATTTGTGGTGTTTCAATTCTCTTCCATTGGTCTATCCATCTGTTTCTGTACCATTACCATGCTGTTTTGATTACAACTTCCCTGTAGTATGTCCTGAAATCTGGTATTGTGATGCCTCCAGCTTTGTTTTTGCTGTACAAGATTGCTTTAGCTATTCGAGGTCTCCTATTTCTCCATAGGAATTTCAGCATCATTTTTTTCCAGATCTGAGAAGAATTTCTTTGGTATTTTGCTTGGTATTGCATTGAATCTATAAATTGCTTTTGGGAGAATGGACATTTTGATGATGTTGATTCTCCAATCCATGAGCATGAAAGGTTTTTCCATTTTTTGGTATCCTCTTCTATTTCTTTCTTTAAGATTTTGTAATTCTCATCGTAGAGATCTTTAACGTCCTTGGTTAAGTTTATTTCAAGGTATTTGATTGTTTTTGTAGCTATTGTGAATTGATTGATCTTAGAAGTTCTTCCTCAGCCATGGCATTGCCTGTGTATACAAAGGCTATTGATTTTTGTGCATTGATTTTATATCCTTTTGCTACTTTGCCAAACTCTTCTATGAGTCCCAGTAATCTCTTAGTAGAGTTCTTTGGATCCCCTAAATAAAGAATCATATCATCTGCAAAGAGGGATAGTTTGACTTCTTCATTCCCAATTTGTATCCCTTTAATTTCTTTTTCTTGTCTAATAGATCTAAGACTTTGAGAACTATATTGAATAGCAGTGGTGAGCGTGGGCATCCCTGTATGGTACCAGATCTCAGTGGAAATGCTTCCAGCTTTTCCCCATTCAATAGGATGCTGGCCGTGGGTTTTTCATAAATTGCTTTGCTTGTATTGAGGAATGTTCCTTCTATATCCAGTTTCCTTAGAGTTTTCATCATGAAAGGGTATTGTATCTTATTGAATGCTTTCTCTGCATCTATTGAGATAATCATATTGTTTTTTTTTCTGGAGTTTGTTAATGTGGTGTATCACATTGATTGATTTGTGAACACTGAACCATCCCTGCATACCAGGGATAAATCCCACTTGGTCTGGGTGGATGATCTTTCTGATGTGTTGTTGCATTCTATTGGTCAGATTTTATTGAGGATTTTTGCATCTATGTTCATCAGGGATATTGGTCTGTAATTCTCTTTCAGTGCTGCATCTTTTTCCGGCTTAGGAATTAAGGTGATGCTGGCTTCATAAAAAATTTGGGAGGATTCCCTCTTTTTCGATTGTTCTGAATAGTTTGAGAAGAATTGGAGTTAGTTCTTCTTTAAATGTCTGGTAGAATTCAGCAGTGAATCCATCCGGTCCTGGGCTTTTCTTTGTTGGGAGGGCCTTTATTACTGTTTCAATTTCTGTCTCAGTTATGGGTCTGTTTAGGTTTTCTGTGTCTTCATGATTCAATTTAGGTAGGTTGCATGTGTCCAGGAATCTATCCATTTCTGATAGATTTCCCTGTTTGCTGGCATACAAGTCCTTGCAGTAATTTCTGATGATTCTTTTTATTTCTGTGGTGTCTGTTGTTACGTTTCCTTTTTCATCTCTGATTTTATTGATTTGGGTCTTTTCTCTTCTTTTTTTAGTTAGTTGGGCCAATGCTGTGTCAATTTTGTTTATGTTTTCAAAAAAACAGCTCTTCGTTTAGCTGATCTTTTGTAATTTTTTTTTGATTCAATCCTGTTAATTTCTTCTCTGATTTTAATTATTTTTATTCTCCTACTATTTTTGGGTTTGGTTTGCTGCAGTTTTTCTAGATCCTTGAGATGCATTGGAAGCTCATTTATTTGGTGCCTTTCCAATTTCTTGATGTAGGCTCCTATTGCTATAAACTTTCCTGTTAACACTGCTTTTGCTGTATCTCATAAGTTTTGATATGTTGTGCTGTTATCCTCATTTACTTCCAGTAAGTTTTTGATTTCTCTTTTGATTTCTTCTATGACCCATTGTTCATTCAGGAGCATGTTGTTCAGTCTCCATGTGTTTGCATATGCTCTAGGGATTCCTGAGTTGCTAATTTCCAACTTCATTCCACTGTGGTCTGAGAAGCTGCATGGTATGTGTCGCTCCCCCTCTTCATGGAGGAACGACACAGGACCCTGCGCTGTTCTTTCGTCTGCTCGGCCCTCCCCGGGTTTGCTGCTGGTTCTTCCCGGGTTGGCTACTATCCCTTCCACCTCCGTGGAAGGGCAGTTCCCCCTGGCCACATTCCCCACTTCCGCAGGGGAGCGGCACACCGCCGGCCGGCTCTCTCGGGGGCTGCACAGGTGTTCCTTCAGATAGATGTTCCCCATAGATGTTCCTGGTGCATGCCGTCTCTCTCCTCCTTTATAGTCCTCCTCCGCCAATCCCAACTCGGCTGAGTACGCTGCTCTCCAATCAGGAGCAAGTCCTACAGTTAATTGGTTGAACTGGAGGCAGCTGTGCGGAAGCTGTTTACTTCTCTCCCAGCGCCATATTGTGGGAGAGCAGATGCATAGAATAAGTCCTAATTCGAGTAACTTAGTCTAGTCCGGATTGCTCCCCACAGATCCCCCTTTCTTTTTATTTTTTAGCGTTGATACGCGCCTGTCTTCGGTGTCCCGCGGAACACACTCTGCTCTACTTGCTAGAGTTGCCACAGGCTCTTACAAGTCCTATCAATCAGGAAAACCGAATCCGGGTCCTCTCTTCGCCATTGTGAGGAGGTTTTTAGGCGCTGATGCATGCCTGTGTTCGGTGCCCTGCAGCGCATGCTCTACTCTGCTAGAACTGCCTGCAGGTGTTTACAAAACCTATCAGGCAAACCGAATCCAAGCCTTCTCATTGCCGTATTGTGGGGGAGACTTATTAGTGTTGGTTCGTGCCTATCTTCGGTGACCTGCAGCTCATACTCTGGTCGAGCTTTGCTGGCGCTTACCGCCTTAAATCAGGCAGACCGAATCCAAGCCTTCTAATTGGCATGTTGAGGGGAGGCCTTATTTTTCTCTATTTCTCTATCTCCGGGCATTCCTACCTCTCCCATTTCACTTCTATCTTCCAGCATTCCCATTTCTCTTTTACTTCACTTCCAAACTTCTGTTTCTCTTATCCCTGCGGCTTTCCGGCACCTCGCCCCGCCGGCGGGTTCCCGGCTCTGCGCCGCTTCAGCCCGCGCGCCTCTCTGCGCGGCTTCCCGGCTTTGCGCGGTCCGCGGTCTCCACGCTTAACCCTTTCGCGTCTGAACCACGGCCTACGCCAGCGTTCCCTATCTATTCACGCCCCGTGCTCTCTCTGCACGCGGCGGCTTCCGCGAGTAACACAGCGTAGCTTGCGTCTCCGCCACTAGGATTCAATCTAAGTTCCCCGGGCTAGCCTGGCGAATTCAACCCAGCGTACGTCTCCGCCCCACGATCTGGCTTCCCGTCCTTTGCTCCCCGGGCTAATCAGACGGATCCCAATCTGGCTTACGTCTCAGCTTCTGGTTTTAACTTTTCGCCCCCTATTCCCGGGCTAACTTGAGAATCCCAAAGTGGCTTTCGTTTCCGCCTTGGCCTGCCCCCCGCGGCTTCAATTTCCCTAACATTTTTCTCTACCCGGTATGTTTCCCCAAGCTTTCCTCCAACGATATTCCTCCCTCATTTCTCCTGGCCTCTCCCCACAGTCCGCGTCCGAGTCTGTTTGTTCTAGCTTTCACTTTCGCTTTCGACCTTAGAGATTTCTCCCAGCTTCCCCCCGTAGTCCGTATCCGAATCTATGCCTAGGCTTTCAATAGCTTCTTCCGGCTCCTTTTTCGTCCGGCTTTTCCCTAGGCTGTTTGCTAGTCTCTCTCTCCGGTATTTTCCCAGTTCTTCCCGTTTCTTCCCTCCTAAGTTTTTTATCCGTCCTAGGTTTCCTATCCGAGTCACGTTTCTTCCCTCCTAAGTTTTCTATCCGTCCTAGGTTTCCTATCCGAGCTAGGTTTCCTATCCGAGTCACGGCACCATTATGTCGCTCCCCCTCTTCATGGAGGAACGACACAGGACCCTGCGCTGTTCTTTCGTCTGCTCGGCCCTCCCCGGGTTTGCTGCTGGTTCTTCCCGGGTTGGCTACTATCCCTTCCACCTCCGTGGAAGGGCAGTTCCCCCTGGCCACATTCCCCACTTCCGCAGGGGAGCGGCACACCGCCGGCCGGCTCTCTCGGGGGCTGCACAGGTGTTCCTTCAGATAGATGTTCCCCATAGATGTTCCTGGTGCATGCCGTCTCTCTCCTCCTTTATAGTCCTCCTCCGCCAATCCCAACTCGGCTGAGTACGCTGCTCTCCAATCAGGAGCAAGTCCTACAGTTAATTGGTTGAACTGGAGGCAGCTGTGCGGAAGCTGTTTACTTCTCTCCCAGCGCCATATTGTGGGAGAGCAGATGCATAGAATAAGTCCTAATTCGAGTAACTTAGTCTAGTCCGGATTGCTCCCCACAGTATGATTCTAATTCTTTTGAATTTGCTGAGACTTGCTTTATGGCCTAGTATGTGGTCAATCCTAGAGAAGGTTCCATGCACTGCTGAGAAGAATGTAAATTCTTTAAGTGTAGGGTTGAAAGTACTGTAGATATCTGTTAGATCTATTGGGGCTATAGTGTCATTTAAATCTGCTGTTTCCTTGTTAATCTTCTGTCCTGTTGATCTGTCTATTTCTGACAGTGGAGTATTGACGTCCCCCAGTACAATTGTATTAGAATCTAAGTCTCCCTTTAAGTCCCTTAAATAAACCGGTGCCCTGTAATTAGGTGCATATACATTGATAATTGTTATATCTCCCTGTTGAATTGATCCCTTAATCTTTATATAGTGCCCCTCTTTGTCTCTTTTCACAGTTTTTGTGTTAAAGTTTATTTTGTCTGATATTAAGATGGCTACACCTGCTCTTTTTTTCATTTCTGTTGGCATGGAATATCTAAAAAATAGACTTTTAAGACTCCCTGAAATTGATGACTGGAAATTGTGTCTTTCCTTTAAGGAACTGAAGGTAAAGCTGCATGTTGGAGTGAGAGCTCATACTTAATTTAGGAATCATGTGATCTTAGGATTCTGGAACACCTCATTTTCTTACCCACAAATGGGCATGATAGTGTACAATTCAAAGCGTATTTCACAGAGCCAGAGGCAAAGGACCAAAATAGTGGCAGAGGATGCAGTGGCGGTGGGGACACAGGGGTCTACAGTCTCTGCCGTTTTCTAAGGACTTCTCTGAAGGCTGCTGGCTGATGACCGCCCAGGGACTTCAGCAGGAAGCACTTGCTGTCCCCCCAGCTTCCGCCCCAAATGCTGTTGGAGAAGGCCAATGAGTTAGGTTCAGCCCCACCAAGAGAACCTTTCTCTTCCATTAAAGTAAGTGTAAATTGTGGGGCACAACAATACCTGCTTCCTTTCTACAGCAGTGTCAGACCTGCATTCTTAGACTGTGATGGCTCTCAGGCGAGGAAAAGCTGAGTTCCCTGTGGCCACATGAGAGGCGTTGAGCAGATCCAGACTGTGTTACTTCTTCTAAGTTTTCACCTAAAAAACGTGGCCAAGAGGGTCTTGAGGTCAGATTTCATCAGGAGGGAGAACATTTGTCTTCAAATGATCAGATACACAACTAACCCTGGCTTAAATATCACAAGACCCCCTAAGACACCCAGGGTGGGCACGACAGCCATGCCAACAAGGGCCCTGACTTCCCCCTTCCTGCCCTGCTGTTCCTCACACAGGCCCCTCACGTTCCTGGCTGGCAGGTGGGCACTTTATTATGGTCTCGTCATCATCAAAAGTGGGACAGAGAGCCAAAGAGTCTTGAAATGGGTTTCTTCCTTCAGAGCTTTCCTGCTTGTTGATATGACAAGGCATGTTCTTGCCCCATTAGCCAAGAGGGAAACGTTCAATCTCTCCTAGCTGCAAGGGAGTCCACAAGTGTTTTCTTTCCCCAAGAAGGCCTGCTGTTGCCTTTTAAGGAGGGATTGGATTGTGGATATTAAGCAGCCAGTTCACAACACGAGCCACACAGAACCTTCCAGATCAATGAGAAGAGGCGGGTGGAGGAATGAGCAGGATCATGGAACTAAACATCTGGGGAATCTGGGTGAATTGTCATAATTAATATAAAAGTTGATCATATAAAAGTACCCTTATAATTCTGCTGCAATGTTGAAGTCGCCTTTCTTTTTAAAAAGTATTTCATTATTTGCTACCAAGGTCAGTAAAACCCAACAATCCTGCAGTTGTGGGTGGATGTTGGAACAGATGAGTCAGTCTGTGAATGCATACTGTGTAGTAATAATGCTGATTCTTTGGAACACCAAGGCTTCTCGTACCAGGGGGCCTTCCCAGGCCGGCTTGCTAGGACAGAGAGACTCATCAAGCAGCGATTTGTCTCCCACTGTTGGGTTGGGGCCAGCTACATGATAACACTCCAGCCAGTGCCAGGTCTGCTGCTGGGGAAAGCACTGGTAGGGACAATGTTAAGAGTTTGTTAGCTGAGATGTGAGCAGACAACAGTTAAGTAGATGAGTTTATATTTGTCATTCCAAATTCTTCCACCATCCTAGTTATTTATAAATTCTTCCATAGTTTTCCTGTAACTGACTATCATTAGATCTTGAGCCATACATATTCTTTTTCTTAAAAAAAAAAAAAAAAGCAAGCCATGGGCTGCCTTGTTCTTGCTTCTGCCCATGGTGTCCCACTGGTGGGGCAAAGCCAGCTGTGCTTTGCAAAGCCTTGTCAGAGCTCCTGTGAGAATCTTTTCCAAGTCAGGTGTTCTGGTGTGTCAGCCTTTTGGGGAACAGTGGCACAGCAGAATCTCCTCCCGACCCAGAGGCAGCTTAACTTAAGGCCAGAAGTAAGTTCCACTGTTGTCCTGTGGAGGCATAGAAGCTATGTGGAGGCTTGAGTGAGGAAATGTGTACAGGTGTAAGCATGCTTTTTGGGGAGCTGGCTAAGTGCAGTGTTTTATCTCTGCTCTTCAGAAGTAAAGCTTGCCTGCATGCTCATTCGTCAGTGTTTACTTTGATATAAGGACAATGAGTCTCCCTCAGTTGCAAGTCCCTGGGAATTTGAGCCCATGTCTGTCTCATTCTGAAGTTCTTTCCCCTCTTAGGCACATGCAGACTGGGCCCAGCTGTGAGATAGTCACACCCATGCTTTTTAGCAGCCTGTGCTGACACTCACCATGTACTTGGCTCTCTTGGATTCCCCGAGGTATGACAGAGACACTGCACCTGTTCACAAGGGACCTTAGCATCTGGATGAGCAGGTAGAAGTGTGTGGGGGCTGCAATTCCATCACCGTGTGTTGAGGAGTGCCAGGTGCTGATGGTGCCTTCATGGAGGCATCTCCATCCTTTTTATTATGTCATAAAAACACTCATTTACTCTCCATGTTTGCCAGATATGATAAGCGCTTTGCATATTTTAAATCATTTAATCTTCGTACAACACTGTGAGGCACATTTCTGTTCTTAGTGCCCCCGTTTGTATATGAGAAAATGGAGCACAGGGACATTAGCTGATTTCCTCCAGGGCACACAGCCAGAGACAGGCAGAGTCTGAGTTCTGCATTCTCACAGAAGGCTCTCACTTCTCCCCAGCCACCACGCCATAGCAGAGTGCATCTCTCCTGCATCTTCCAACTTGGGTTACCAAGGCATCCTTGAGCCTTGTCCCACCAGAGCATCACCTGGCCACAGCTGCATCCCAGCTGTGAGGTTTGAGGATAGATCGGGTTGTGGGTAAGGAAGGGCATCTGTTTCACACATCTCAGGTGATAGTAACAACGTTGCACCTTTCACGAAATAGGAAGGGTGAGTGCATCCATGCACTGTCCTATCAGTGCCTCACAGCAGTTCTGTAAAAGGCTAATCCAGGCCTGGTCCCTCATCTGTGAGGAAAGAGAGTTGCAGAGGGAACACAGCCAGATGAAGTTGACCTGTTTGGTATGGAACCTAGGAATTCCAACTAGAGAGCATCTGCTTTTGACCTTGTCACGATGTTGATTTGTATTTTAGGTTATGTCAGATGTTCCTGGGTCAGAGGCAAGGATATGAAAATGATTATGACAAAATATCATAGATCTATTCCCATTCTAGACTATTGCTTCTAGCTTTATTCATTTTCGAAATATTGCATCCTGAGTCGCTCACCGAGTTGAAGAGATTGGGACTGGATGTTATGCCTCCATAACATTGAGGAGAGTTACTATAACTTCCAGCATCTGTTCATTCTTCTGGCATTAGCTGAATGCTGTCATGTGCTGGAGATACAGAGGTGAACAGGACAAGATTTGTCCTTTCCAACAGCTGGTGGTAATGGGCATTTCTAAAATCAACTGAAAACAGACGTTTATTAGATACCATTTTCTTTCTAGTACAGCTGAAAGAACTCGAGAATGCAAAAGAAGCAAAAGGTAGCACTTCTCAAGGGGAGAGAAACAGTGAATTAAGCCATGGATGGCTGGGCTTTTGGTGATTAAGCAGTTATAGGGAAACTGAGATAAGCTCACGACATTTAAAGATCCTTGCTTTGTCTTCCCTAAAATACATGCAAATTTAAATAAAAATTCCCTGCATTTTAATCCCTAAAATTCCCACTAACTAGCAAACCATTTTTTATATTCATGCATTTTTTCAAATGCACATTTTCTATGGAATTTTTGAAGTGCTCTCATATGTGACCTGATCTGAGTCATGGTTTGTATATGGTTAACATGGGAATAATCATTCCTGTTAGTTTTGTCATGAGGGTGTTTGAAAGCATACATGCATTAGTTTACTATTGCTGATGCAACAGATTTTTTTTTTGACAGGCAGAGTAGACAGTGAGAGAGAGAGACAGAGAGAGAGGTCTTCCTTTGCCGTTGGTTCACCCTCCAATGGCCACTGTGGCCAGCATGCTGCACTGATCCGAAGCCAAGAGCCAGGTGCTCTTGGTCTCCCATGCGGGTGCAGGGCCCCAGGACCTGGGCCATCCTCCACTGCCATCCCGGGCCACAGCAGAGAGCTGGACTGGAAGAGGAACAACCAGGACAGAATCCGGCACCCCAACCAGGACTAGAACCTGGGGTGCCGGCGCTGCAGGCAGAGGATTAGCCTAGTGAGCCATGGCGCCGTCCCTGCTGCGACAGATTTCTACACCCTTAGTGTCTTAGAGAACAAATTTACCACAGAACTCTGGGGAATGAGAGATGGAAATGTATCTCCGGGGACTGAGACCCGGATGTCAGGGGAATTGCATGTCTTTGTGGGAGCTCTCCGGTAGAGTCGGTTCCTGTATCTTTTTCAGTTTTTCCAGGCTGCCTGCATTCCTTGGCTGGTGGCTCCTTCAGACCTTAAGCTAGCAGTAGCTTCCTGTTTTCATATGCTGCATCACTCTGTGATTCTCTGTTTTTGTCTCCGTGTTTCCCATACAGAGACCCTTGTGATTGCCTTGGGTATATCCTGGTGCTCCAATTTCTTTTTTTTTTTTTTTTAAATTTTTTTTTTATTTTTAACTTTTATTTAATGAATATAAATTTCCAAAGTGCAGCTTATGGATTACAATGGCTTCCCCCCCATAATGTCCCTCCCACCCGCAACCCTCCCGTTTCCCACTCCCTCTCCCGTTCCAATCACATCAATATTCATTTTCGATTCTCTTTATATACAGAAGATCAGTTTAGCATACATTTAGTAAAGATTTCAACAGTTTGCTCCCACACAGAAACATAAAGTGAAAAATACTGTTTGAGTACTAGTTATAGCATTAAATCTCAATGTACAGCACACTAAGGACAAAGATCCTACATGAGGAGTAAGTGCACAGTGACTCCTGTTGTTCACTTAACAAATTGACACCCTTGTTTATGGCATCAGTAATCACCCTAGGCTCTTGTCATGAGCTGCCAAGGCTATGGAAGCCCCCTGAGTTCACTGACTCTGATCATATTTAGACAAGGCCATGGTCAAAGTGGAAGTTCTCTCCTCCCTTCAGAGAAAGGTACCTCCTTCTTTGATGACCCGTTCTTTCCACTGGGATCTCACTCGCAGAGATCTTTCATTTAGGTTTTTTTTTTTTTTTCCCCCAGAGTGTCTTGGCTTTCCATGCCTGAAATACTCTCCTGGGCTTTTCAGCCGGATCTGCATGCCTTAAGGGCTGATTCTGAGGCCAGAGTGCTGTTTAGGACATCTGCCATTCTATGGGTTTGCTGTGTATCTCACTTCCCATGTTGGATCATTCTCTCCCTTTTTTATTCTATCAGCTAGTATTTGCAGACACTATTCTTGTTTATGTGATCCCTTTGGTTCTTAGTCCTATCATTATGATCAATTGTGAACAGAAATTGATCACTGGGACTAGTGAGATGGCATTGGTACATGCCACCTTGATGGGATTGAATTGGAATCCCCTGGTATATTTCTAACTCTACCGTTTGAGGTAAGTCAGCTTGAGCATATCCCGAATTGCACATCTCTTCCCTCTCTTATTCCCACTCTTATATTTAACAGTGATCACTTTTCAGTTAAATTTCAGCACTTAAGAATAATTGTGTATTGATTACAGTATTCAACCAAAAGTATTAAGTAGCACAAACAAAAAAAAATACTAAGAGGGATAACATATTAAGTTATTCATCAACAGTCAGGGCAAGGGCTGATCAAGTCACCATTTCTCATAGTGTTCATTTCACTTTAACAGGTTTCTTTTTTGGTGCTCAGTTAGTTGTCACCTATCAGGGAGAACATATGGTATTTGTCCCTTTGGGATTGGCTTATTTCACTCAGCATAATGTTTTCCAAATTCCTAACAGGGATCACTTTTCAGTTAAAATTTAAACACCTAAGAATAATTGTGTGTTAGTTACAGAGTTCAACCAATGGTACTAGAACAAAAAAAATACTAAAATGGATAAAGTATTACATTGTACATCAACTGTCAGGACAAGAGCTGATCAAGTCACTGTTTCTCATAGTGTCCATTTCACTTGAACAAGTTTCCCCTTTGGTGCTCAGTTAGTTTCACTGATCAGGGAGAACATATGATATTTGTCCCTTTGGGACTGGCTTAATTCACTAAGCATGATGTTTTCCAAATTCCTCCGTCTTGTTGCAAATGACCGGGTTTTGTTGTTTTTGACTGCTGTATAGTATTCTATAGAGTACATGTCCCATAATTTCTTTATCCAGTCTACTGTTGGTGGGCATTTGGGTTGGTTCCAGGTCTTAGCTATTGTGAATTGAGCTGCAATAAACATTAATGTGCAGACAGCTTTTTTGTTTGCCAATTTAATTTCCTTTGGGTACATCCCAAGGAGTGGGATGGCTGGGTTGTATGGTAGGGTTATCTTCAGGTTTCTGAGGAATCTCCAGACTGACTTCATAGTGGCTTAACCAGTTTTCATTCCCACCATCAGTGGGTTAGTGTCCCTTTTTCCTCGCATCCTCTCCAGCATCTATTGTTGGTAGATTTCTGAATGTGAGCCATTCTACCTGGGGTGAGGTGAAAGCTCATTGTGGTTTTGATTTGCATTTCCCTGATTGCTGGTGATCTTTAACATTTTTTCATGTGTCTGTTGGCCATTTGGATTTCCTCTTTTGAAAAATGTCTATTGAGGTCCTTGGCCCATCTCTTAAGTGGGTTGTTTGATTTGATGTTGTGGAGTTTCTTGATCTCTTTGTAGATTCTGGTTATCAACCCTTTATCAGTTGCATAGTTTGCATATATATTTTCCCATTCTTTTGGTTGCCTCTTCACTTTCCTGACTGTTTCTTTTGCAGTATAGAAACTTCTCAATTTGATGCAATCCCAAATGTTAATTTTGGCTTTGACTGCCTGTGCTTCTGGGGTATTTTCCAAGAATTCATTACCGGTACCTATATCTTGTAGGGTTTTTCCAATGCTCTCTAATAATTTGATGGTGTCAGGTTGTAGATTTAAGTCTTTAATCCATGTTGAGTGGATTTTTGTGTAAGGTGAAAGGTAGGGGTCTTGCTTCATGATTCTGCACGTGGAAATTCAATTTTCCCAGCACCATTTATTGAATAGATTGTCCTTACTCCAGGGATTGGTTTTGTATCCTTGATCAAATATGAGTTGGTTGTAGATGTTTGGATTGATTTCTGGTGTTTCAATTCTGTTCCATTGGTCTATCCATCTGTTTCTGTACCAGTACCATGCTGTTTTGATAACAACTGCCCTGTAGTATGTCCTGAAATCTGGTATTGTGATGCCTCCGGCTTTGTTTTTGTTGTACAAGATTGCTTTAGCTATTTGAGGTCTCCTGTGTATCCATATGAATTTCAGCATCATTTTTTCCAGATCTGAGAAGAATTTCTTTGGTATTTTGCTTGGTATTGCATTGAATCTATAAATTGTTTTTGGGAGAATGGACATTTTGATGATGTTGATTCTTCCAATCCATGAGCATGGAAGATTTTTCCATTTCTTGGTATCCTCTTCTATTTCTTTCTTTAAGGTTTTGTAATTTTCATTGTAGAGATCCTTAACATTCTTGGTTAAGTTTATTTCAAGGTATTTGATTGTTTTTGTAGCTATTGTGAATGGGATTGATCTTAGAAGTTCTTCCTCAGCCATGGCATTGCCTGTGTATACAAAGGCTATTGATTTTTGTGCATTGATTTTATACCCTGCTACTTTGCCAAAGTCTTTTATGAGTTCCAATAGTCTCTTAGTAGAGTTCTTTGGATCCCCTAAATAAAGAATCATGTCATCTGCAAAGAGGGATAGTTTGAGTTCTTCCTTCCCAATTTGTATCCCTTTAATTTCTTTTTCTTGCCTAATAGCTCTGGCTAAATCTTCCAGAACTATGTTAAATAGCAGTGGTCAGCGTGGGCATCCCTGTCTGGTACCAGATCTCAGTGGAAATGCTTCCAGCTTTTCCCCATTCAATAGGATGCTGGCTGTGGGTTTTTCATAGATTGCTTTGATTGTATTGAGGAATGTTCCTTCCATACCCAGTTTGCTTAGAGCTTTCATCATGAAATGGTGTTGTATTTTATCAAATGCTTTCTCGGCGTCTATTGAGATAATCATATGGTTTTTCTTCTGCAGTCTGTTAATGTGGTGTATCACATTGATTGTTTTGCACACATTGAACCATCCCTGCATACCAGGGATAAATCCCACTTGGTCTGGGTGGATGATCTTTCTGATGTGTTGTTGTATTCTATTGGCGAGAATTTTGTTGAGGATTTTTGCATCTATGTTCATCAGGGATATTGGTCTGTAATTCTCTGTCAATGCTGCATCTTTTTCTGCTGATGCTGCAATTTCAACTAGCTGGTTAGCAGCCTTAGTTCCATCTGCAACTTGATTCACATTTGTGTGACATATTTACATGTACTGGGGATGAGGGCATAGATGTCTTAGGGGATGTAGTTATGCCTACTGTGTTATGGAAAGGACCTGTTTAGTGCGAGTCTTAATGATGGAGCCCTTTGAAAATCTTGACAGCTCAAACATATCAGCCTGTTGTCTGAGGTTTCCACCTTCTGCTCTTAGCTTCTTGTTCATTCTGAATGGAACTCATTTTTGCATCTTCTCCTACCACTTACTCATTCTCTAAAAACTAGCTGAAAGCTCACTCCTTCACCACCTTTTTTGAATGATGCCAGCTAGAAGAAAGAGGCTCTTAGATGGTCAGAGGATTCCCGCATGTGAAATAACAAATGTGTTTTTGAAGATTTACCTACATCACTTCCTGAGTATGTGAACGCAGACAAAACCCTTTATCTCTAGATGTTAATTTTCTCATCTTTAATATAGAAATCAAGGTAGGTGCATCGAAGATAGCCTTCAGGTGTCAAACAATGCCATGCGTGTTGTGTTTTAATGTGTAGCTTATGGATTTCTGACTTGGCAGAAACTTCAAAGGAAACTTGAAAGAGAATTACTGAAGTAGTTTAAGCATTTTGTTTATTCAGGGCATAGCCCAAGTCGATCAACCCAAATGAAGCATGTTTCTGTCAAATTGTGCCTGTAATGCATCTGAAGTTCAACATGAACACTGATTCTTTGAAGCAGGATTCAGGAGGATCAAGTGCTTTTAGGGAACAAAAATTCGGGGAGCTCTTTGGAATCAATAATAAAATGAGGTCTAATCTGTACAACAAAACGTGACTCCTATGGGGTATGGCAGGAGAAAAACATACTCCTGTCTCCGGAGTTGGCGTTCCAACCTCCCTCTGCCAGCTCTCTGGCTTTGGGGCTGGAGTTCCATCTTTCTGGTGGCTCAATTTCGTTCTCAGTTGACACTACAGATGAGGCTGGAGGTGGGAGTTCCTAGTACAGGTTCTGGCACAGAGATGCCCAACAAGCTTACTGTAACAGTTGCAAGTACAGACTGTAAGAAAGCAATGCCTAGACCTTGGTGATAACTGACCTGTGTTAAGTTCAGGGAAGAAGCTGTTGAACTATGACGACTGGTGGTTGAGCTTGGTGATGGAATGACTGCGGTGCACAGGCAAAAAGTAACATCTGGTATTTGTATCAATAAGAGTTTGTCAATTAGTGACCCATGGGATTTAGCTGCAAATGTGCTTCATCTTGTTGACACAGAGCTTTATCACTAGTATCCTGGCCACGGTTACTGATGCTAATTGTTTTTGCTACTGCTGTTGTTATTGTCATTGATTTATGGAGCAGTACTTAGCATTTTAAAGATGTTTTATTTAAAAAGTCAAATTGCTAGCTTCTCTCAGAGAATGGAAAGATCCAGCAATACACAGTCAGTGTTTCTGCACAGTGGAGACCCACTGGGGACGGGGCAGGTGCCTTCTGCTCCGAGACGTTGACCTCTCTCAGATGCAGGCACTTCAGGTTACTCTCGCTTTTGCCTCCATTGGGATTTCATGATGGCAGTTGTCTTTGTTTTCTGTTGCTATAACAGAATACCTGAGATTTGGTAATGTTTTTAAAAAGAATTTGTTCCTTTGAGAGTCAGAGAGAGAGAGAGAGACAAAGACACAGAGAGGAAGGAAGAGATAGCATCTCCCATCCGTTGATTCACTACCCAAACGGTCCACATATAAGCAAGGTATTGTAATCCTTTTTGTGTGCATGTCTGGTATAATTCCCTTGGCATAATGTCCTCCAGGCTCATACATGTCGTTGCAAATAGCAATGTCTCCTTTTTAAGAAATGAATAATAAGGCTGGCGCTGTGGCTCAATAGGCTAATCCTCTGCCTGCAGCACCGGCACTCCGGGTTCTAGTCCCATTTGGGGCACTGGATACTAGTCCTGGTTGCTCCTCTTCCAGTCCAGCTCTCTGCTGTGGCCTGGGAGTGCAGTGGAGGATGGCCCAAGTCCTTGGGCCCTGCACCCACATGGGAGACCAGGAGAAGCACCTGGCTCCTGGCTTCAGATCAGCGCGGTGTGCCGGCTGCAGCACACTGGCCGCCATGGCCATTGGAAGGTGAACCAACGGTAAAGGAAAACCTTTCTCTCTGTCTCTCTCTCTCTCTCTCACTGTCCACTCTGCCTGTCAAAAATAAAAAAAATTAAAAAGAAATGAATATTTTATATATTATACATAAAATTTATATGTATGTAATATATATATATATATAAATATCCCATCCATCAATCCATGGGTATCCAGGATGGTTCATATCCTGGCTATTGTGAATAATGCTACAGGGAACACAGGAGTCCTGACTTCTCTATGAGGTTCTGACTTCATTTCCTTTCAGTTTATGCAAGTAGAGGGATCGTGGGTTCTATTTTTTATTTTAGTACTGTTCATGCTGTTTTCCTTTGCAGTTGTAGTAGTTTATATCCCCATCAACAGTATACAAGTGTTCTTTTTTTCTCAACATCTTCACTAGCAATTGTTATCTTTTGTCTTTTCTATATATAATCTCCCTAATGGGTATGAGTTGAGAGCTCATTGTAGTTTTGATTTGCATTTCCCTAATAACTAGTGACATTGAGCAGCTTTTCACATATCTTTTTGTCGTTTCTTTGTCTGCTTTGAAAGATTCTCTACTCAGGTCCCTTGACCATTAAAAAAATTGTGTTATTATTTGTTATGGACTTGTATGAGCTCTTTATTTTAGATAATCTCTTATTGGATATATGACTTGCACACATCTTCTTCCAAGTAGTTGCCATTTCGTTTTGTTGATTGTTTCCTTTGCTGGGTAGAAGTGTCTTAGTTGGATGCACTCCAAGTTGCTTATTTTTGTTTTTGTTGCCTATGATTTTGGTGGTGTCAAAATTAGTGATTGCAAAGAACAGTTTTAAAGAGCTTTCCCCTATTTTTTCTTCTAGCTTTTAATGTTTTCAGATCTTACATATAAGACTTTAAAGCATTGTGAGTTAGTTTGTTTCAACATTTTATTTATTTGAAAGGCATAGTTACAAAGAGAGAGAGGGAGACACACACACATACACACACACACAGGGGGAAAGAGAGAGAGAGAGAGAGAGAGAGAGAGAGAGAGATCTTCCTTCTGCTGTTAAGCCCCAAATGAACAAGAAACTACAAGCCAGGAGCTAGGAGCTTCATCTGGGTCTCCCACCTGGATGCAGGGACCCAAACACTTGGGCCATCCTCCACTGATTTCCCAGGTGCATTACTGGGATCTGTATCTGAACTGGAGCAGCCAGGACTTGAACCGGCACCCTTATGGGATGCTGGTGCTACAGGCAGTGGCTTAATCACTACTAGCAACAATGCTAGACCAGTGAGTGAGTTTTTCTAAGTGATGTAAAGTAGGTATCCAACTTCATTCCTTTGCATCAAGATATCCAGTTTTCCCAGCACTATTTTGAAGATATTCTTCTTTCTCCATGGGATGTTCTTGTGTCCCTTTGAAATACTTGTTGGTTGTATCTTCTTAGATTTATTCCTGAATTTTCCTCTCTGTTCCATTAATATGTTTCTATGTCAGTATCATACTATTTTTTTCTTTTTTTTTTTTTGACAGGCAGAGTGGACAGTGAGAGAGAGAGACAGAGAGAAAGGTTTTCCTTTACCGTTGGTTCACCCCCCAATGGCCACTGCGGCCGGTGCACCGCGCTGATCTGAAGGCAGGAGCCAGGTGCTTCTCCTGGTCTCCCATGGGGTGCAGGGCCCAAGCACTTGGGCCATCCTCCACTGCACTCCCTGGCCACAGCAGAGAGCTGGCCTGGATGAGGAGCAACCAGGACAGAATCCAGCGCCCCGACCGAGACTAGAACTCAGAGTGCCGGCGCCGCAGGCAGAGGATTAGCCTAGTGAGCCGCGGCGCCGGCTGAGTATCATACTGTTTTGATTACTATAGCTTTCTAATACAATTTAAAACCAGGAAATCTGATGTCCGCACCTTTTTTCTTCTTTCTCAGGAGAGTTTTAGCTATTTCAGATCTTCTGTGGTTCCACACACAGTCTTATTTTCTCTATTTCTATGAAAAACGTCACTAGAATTTTGGCAAGGCTTGTGCTGAACCTCTGTATTGCTTTGGATGGTGAGGGCATTTGAACATCTTTTCTTGCTTATTTGCTCCTGGCGAGTCCTCTTTGGTGATGTCTCTTCATGTGTTTGCCCTGGTTTATATGTGTTTCTCTTTAAAGATCCTTTACATAATATATTCATATATTGTTGACTCAGTCAGCAGCACCCTACCCGATGCCTGAATGCAATTTCTTGAATACATTTATTTCCTGTAAGGCGCCCCCAGGTCTTCCTGCACATAGGATTGCTACTTCAGCACTGCCTTTAGCAGTCATTTCAAATAGCACAGTCACCAGCAAAGAGCACAAGAATAAGGTGACACCCAGACTGCAGATTTGTTCGACTTCCATTGGGAATTTGGGTATCAAGTGGGTCACATTTGCGCCCCTGTACTTGTGTTTGTGAATGCCCATACTGTGTGTCTTGTATTTCGGATTATAAACACATTTTAATGAGTAGGCAAATTCGCAAATACAGAGTACACAAAGAGTGATGGTCAGTTGCGTATAATTTGCAAATATTTTCTCCCATGCTGTAGCTTTCATTTTAATCCTCTTAACAGGATTCTTTTGTTCTTTCATGGAACAGCAGTGTTTAATTTTAGTGAAATTGATCTTTTTTTTTCTTTTATGGATCATGCTTTCAGTGTCAAGTAGAAGAATTATTTGTGTAGCTCTATATCTAGGATATGTTCAGTAACATTTTGTATTTCATTTAAGTTTTATAGCTTTATAGTTTCATTATGTTAGTGATCCATTTTGATGTAGTTTTTGTGTATGTGTGAGATTAAACATGACACTTGTTTATTTGTTGCTGTTTTGTCTGTGGTTATCCAATTGCTTCAGGAGAATTTATTGTAAAACAGCCTATCCTTTCTACAACAAATTTCTGTTAGCACCTTGGTCAAATGTCATAGGGCATATTTATGCCCTTGTTAATGCTGGGTGGAGGGTGGGAGCCCAGGCTCCCTACGTGGTGTCCTTTTAAACTGGGGTAGATGGGGCTCTCATTATTCATAGCTCTGTCAGCAGAGTTGGAGAGAGAAGGGACAGTGCGAAGCTCAAGGCACGGAGTTCACTTGATGTTATTCAAGACTGAGCAATGTTGAAGATGATGGGAAGAGAGAGAGAGCGCAGGTGGATCATGTGAGAGATGCTTTAAGGAATTTGGCTTCTCTGTAGTCCAGGAAGTCTGTGTTACAGAGAAACAGATGGTTTAAAACATGGTAGAGAATAGACCTACAAACTGAGTCTCTGTTGTGTTTTAACACATACAAATAACCTCTTCCTTTAGAGACATGGCTGCCCAGTGTTTGTTGAGGCATTGCCAGACACGTTCCCCAGTGTGCTTCTGTTCCCTTACCTTCAGCATATCACTCCATTTGCAAATTCCATCATTCCAAATCCCCGTGCTATCAGTAATCTCTCTTAAGTCCCCTACTTTTGCTGTAAGCATAGAAGCATCTGTGGAAGTTCTGAGCTTTGCAATCAGCAACCTTTCGCTGGTGAGCACTTGGGGACATTTGTGGCGTCACCGCTGCTCTCCTCATCCATTGATTTTTAAGTCTGTTGGGAAGCGGAATGTCAATATGCAAAGTGCAATAGGGTGGACCGTGAGCTCATTGGTCTCCCACGGCTCGGCGACCTCATGGCTGGGGGAGTGCCATGCTATTGTCCCAGGACCACTTTGACTTCACTTGCAGACTGTTTCTGCTGGCAGTGTGGTGTCTGTTGTGATGAACAGAGGAGGTGTACAACAAAGACTGTGTATCCACCACCACTGGTTTATAGCTGTAGCCTGGGTGACCTCATTTCCAAGCTGTGTGACTTTGAATACATCATGTAGCTTCTCTGAACTTGTTTATGCATCTATAAAATGTGGAATAAACACAGCAAATTGCCTCTTGTGACTTTGGGTTCTATAAAAATAGAGCAGGAGCACATGTTTGCCTAGTGGTTAAGATATCTGGGTTCTACTCCTGGGTGCCCAGGTTCAATTACCAGCTCTGGTTCCTTACTCCAGGTTTCTGCTAACACAGGTCCTGGGAAGCAGCAGTGCTGACTCATGCATTTGGGTTCCTGCCACCCATGTGGGAATCCTGGATTGCACTCTTGGCACCTAGTTTCACCCTCAGCCCAGCCTAGGTTGTTGCAGGCATTTGGAGAGTGAAACAGTAGATAGGATGGGTTTCTCTATCTGTCTCAGTCTCTCTGTATGTTTTTCTATCTCTCAAAAAATTAAATAAAACTGTAAAAAATAAAAACAGTAAACATTTCCTTGAGTACCCTTCCAATTAAAACTCCCAGACAGCATATATAAATCAAAACAAAAGAAGACCCTTAACCATAGAGAACAAAGTAGGCAGGCTAAGGGCCTCAGACCCCAGCAAACCACATAGCAGTGAGCTCTCTACATTTTCTTTTAGCCTCTGTCCCAGGCTGATACTGGGGAAACCAGTAAGCCAGAAATGCTAACGGCCACAGGCAAAGCTGCAACAAGAAAGCCTGTTCCCTTTAGCCAGTGGTTCAGGAAGGTGGGGTAAGTGTTCTTGTTGCTGACAAAATGTACATCTCTTTGGTTCACGTGGTGTTGCATGCTGCCTAGAAACTCCCATGGTCCCCTGAGTCTTTCAGGATTAAGTGCAGATATATAACCAAGGAGCCGATGTTCAGCAGCCTGTCCTCTGCTCTCTTCTTAGGTATTACCAGATCCGAGTGACCTTGAAGGTATCCTCAAGGATCCCCCACAGACTGAGCGCCTCCATCGTTGGGCAGACAGGTGAGCAGAAGGATGCTGTGGGGTGCTTGCCCCCCCAGAGCTAAACCTTCAGTCGTCACCCCATCACCCCATGCAAGGGTGCAGCAGCGTGCACAGCACCCACAGGCATGCAGTAAATCATTTTCAAGAGTTGGATACGTACTTGGAAATGGAATCTGCTGTTGCAAGTGGCCATGCCTGTGTATTGTTAGAAGGGGAATCTGGTGAAAGGGAAACACGCTCTCCTAGGAACAGCTGGGGAAAAACTGGCTGTGTAGGGCAGAGTCAAGTCAGAGAGGAAATGGTGAGAAATGCCACCGAGTAGGCGGGCAGGGAGATGGCTGTTGTTAAAGGCTATATAGGTGGCTTCACAGGAAGCAGCAGTGAATACTTCCCATCCAGAATGAGGGTCCTAAAGCAATGCTGCCATCCTGGGGAGAAGGATTACCAGGGACATTCCAGTTCCTAATCTCAAGGGAGCAGGAGTTTTAAGTCAGGACCTGAGTGATCCCAGCAAGTACTCTATAATACATTGTGGGGTCAGAAATACAGAACATATTGCATAAGAAATTGGTTAGGCATTAGATCAGTAAGTAGAAATATAAGTAGTGCCTCCTTAGTGAATCTGAGAGAACTACGTAGACGAGCTAGACGTCTATAGACATCTGTATAGATGAGCTATATTAGACGAGCTATGTAAGGAGAAAGGCTTAGCGTAGGGGAGAGAAAAGAAGGCAATAAAAAGTAGAGCTGTAGAAAATTTGTTTAATTATAAAAGCAAGTCTAGCCAAAAAACATTATGGACATCATATCCAGCAGAGCTAAGAGTTCTGGTCATAGCCACATTTTGTAAGATTAATTTGGAAGCAGCAGTGATATTATGGTGAATGAAGTCACATACAGTTGAGTGCCCACTGTTCACAGTGCAGTTGCAGTGGTCTACTTAGCTCCACCACGGAGGAACAGGAATGTGAACTGCATGGCTGTCAGGCGAGACCTATAGTTTCTGAGCTATTGGCCAATAGAAACTGTGATCTACTAAGGAGAAAAAACACTGCTAACCACCTGCTTCTAGCCTGACTGTGGGCAGAGCAGTGTAAGGAATGGTCAAGTCACCATATTTCCAAGGAGCTCCTTCTCCCACTCCATGCCCTTTCCTAGGAAGAAATCAAGTACCAGGGACTGGGAACAGGTGGCTGCCACTGCTCTCTGTCCTTTGTCCATTCAGTGGGATTAGAGAGGCCTGCATTCCTCTCCTTGTCTCCCATGCTGTGTTGTCCACCCCATCCTATCCCCTGCACCAACTTCCAGCAGAAGATTGATGGCATCCACAGAGAGTACGGGGTTTGGATGCTGACACTGTGGGATGAACTAGTGAGGGGACCCCTGGTGTGTTATCAGCACCTTCAGCTTTGTTCTCTCACCTGAAATGAGGATACCGACCCATGACCAGTAGCATGTGCAGGACTGTGCCAGGGTGAGGGTGCACGGCACCGTGATTTCTTCCACACGATGAATTTCTCAGCCGCATTACTGTCAGCTAGATCCTACTGTATTATGGAGTACTCCAAAGCTTAGTAGTTTAAAACAATGATTGTTTTGTCTGTTCTGGTGTTTCTAGTTACATGGCCTTGGCTAGGGTCATGTGTGTGCTGCTTTCAGCAGAGGGATCAGCTGAGAGAGAGAGAGAGAGAGAAAGAGAGAGAGAGAGAGAGTGTGTGTGTGTGTGTGTGCAGGGCATCCAGGATGCCTCACTCATGTGTCTGACCCCCAGTTGGGCTGGCTGGGCTAGGTAAGGGAGTGCTGAACTGCTGACCACTTGGGTGGTCGACTTCTTTCAGTTCACCAATAGTGTGTGGAAGATTCCAGGCCAGTTGAGTGTTGCACAGGTACTGGTACAGGGTCCCTCCACCCCAGATTCCACTGGTCAAAGCAAGCGATGGGGCCAGCCCAGCGTCCAAGGCAGACACAGACCTTGCTCCTGCATAGGTAGCACTGTCTGTGCAGGGATGGGCAGTGCTTTGGCAGTCATCTTTTCAGACGTCTGAGCCCTGCATCTCTGAAGGAAAACATAGGGAAAAAATACATTTTGGCAGCCAATTATGATACATTGAAAAGGCGGAGCTGGGAGGACTCTAACGGAATCTAACTGTGTCTTTGGCATCCCTTAGTTGAATGATCATATTGGGACACATTATTTGACTGTTTTCTTCTCCTTGTCTCTCAAATGGACACAGAAAAGCTCTCTGTTTAGAGAAGCTGCAGGGATCCAGGTTTAAATCCTATTTCAATCACTTCTAAGCTGCCTGAATTTAGACACGTGTTTTTCCCCAGTCGTTTTTCAGGTTCCTCATCTATAAAATGGGTATGGTAGGTGGCACTCACCTCCCAGGTTTGTGGTAGGCATCAGATGGATTTTTGCAGGGTTGGAAAGCTGCCTGACACTACTAGTAGGCTCCTGGTAGCTGCCAGATAGGTTAGCAGCTGCTGTTAACACAGGGAGTGGTTGCCTACTTAACAGTGCCCAGTCCTCTGCTGGTCCTGGGCCCCGTGTCTGGGCACGAGAAGCTGCCTTCTCCCTGGCAGGGCTTGAAGTCCTCTCCAGCAGACAGAGGAGAGCCAGATGGGCACTGCAGAGGCAGAGTGTTGATGACATCAGGTGGGTCGAGAATCTGGGGGCTCCGCTGCAGAGGGTCTCTCCAGCGAGGGCACGGAGCACAAGCAGATCTGGTCCCACAGGCAACAGTAGGGCAGAACAATCCTGGCAGAGGTAACAGTGTGCCATGTCACCAGGACCTGCGTAGAGCAAGGGCGTTTATGGGACAGTGCCGGATCTGATGTCGCTGCCGGTGAGGGTGGGGCTGACATGAGAAGCGCAGCTGAGGCCACGTGTGCAGGCTGCCCTGTGCCATCCTGGGGGCACTGATTTTGTCTCAAGGGCACAGCCAGATGCAGTGGAACACTTTGATGGCATCAACTCAGCGCTGTTCAAACACATGGTGTTGTTTCAAGGAACAGAATTCTGTTTCTGCTTTCTTTTAAAATATTCAGTTCTCTAATAGTGACATTATGTGGAAACATATTTCAGTTTTATAGGTCATTGAGATAGATTCCCTGTTATCTTATTTTACAAGCTGGATATTTGTGACTAGATCCCGTGAATAAAATGCAATAATAATTCCCTCCTTGCATGACGCCAATACCATTGTGCTGATTTTTTTTTTTTTTTGCAACATTTCTTTAAAAAGTGCTTTGGGAACGATTTCTCTGGAACACTGCAGGTTTGTTCTGGTCCGACTTAGCTGTAGGAGTGCGTTCCATTGAGTAGACTGGGGCAGGCTTTGGCCTCACACTGGTTTGGAACAGTTCTGCCCTTAGACATTCTGGAAAGATCCACGCTCCAGGGACAGGACAGGCTTGTGAATTGGTGACAGCTCTAACAGTGTCAGATGTACTCATGAGCCCTGATACGCAGGACACAGGGAGCCACTTCTGTGTAGGTGTGAAACACTGAGGAGGTGCTGGCTCAGCTTGGGAGGGGGTCAGTGTGACTCAAAGGCCACAGGTCTCTGTCCTTACTGGAGTAGGAAAGTGGAAATTACCAATGGCTGTCAAATGGCTCACTGAGCCCAGGACATCCATTGATTATTCCAAAACACAGAAGAAAAAAAGCCACCGCGACATCTTCCAGTCCCCCTTTAACTGTGGGATGAATCAGTGACAATCACAGCGTGAGGAATTTGGTTATTAGGGAGGCAGGTCCTGCAGGGAAGAGGACCTACCACTTGTCCACCAGCACTGCCTGTGACAGAGTAAGCCCTTCAGCCTCTGCACCTTGGGCGTCTTTTGTTGTAATGGGGCTAATATCCACCTTTGCCTAGGGGACATGGGGTGTGCTGGTGAAGCCCCTCACACAGTGCGTGGTGTAGAGAAAGATGGTAGCTGGAGCCCAAAGAGACATCCCCTGGACGGTGGTGACCTGGAGAGAGGTTACACCAGGATGATGTGATGTCTTAGAGACAAAAGGACTCTGCAGGCCAATGGAGCTGAGTGGACAGGACGTTGTTGCTGGATTCAGCCTGAAGTTGAGATGAGAGGATGTGGGTGTGCTGCTTCAGCTAGGTCGCAGGACCGAGCCCGTAGCCTGCAGAGGTGCTGATGGGTGTATTGTCCTGCTTAAAGACTGATGCAAGGCCGGCGCCGTGGCTCAATAGGCTAATCCTCCACCTTGCGGCGCCGGCACACCGGGTTCTAGTCCCGGTCGGGGCGCCGGATTCTGTCCCGGTTGCCCCTCTTCCAGGCCAGCTCTCTGCTATGGCCAGGGAGTGCAGTGGAGGATGGCCCAGGTGCTTGGGCCCTGCACCCCATGGGAGACCAGGAAAAGCACCTGGCTCCTGGCTCCTGCCATCGGATCAGCGCGGTGCGCCGGCTGCAGCAGCGGCCATTGGAGGGTGAACCAACGGCAAAGGAAGACCTTTCACTTTCTGTCTCTCTCTCTCTCACTGTCCACTCTGCCTGTCAAAAAAAAAAAAAAAAAAAAAAAGACTGATGCAGATGGGGTCAGTGTTGTGTCTTAGCAGGTAAAGCTGCTGCCTGGATGCCAGCATCCCATATGGGCACCTATTTATGTCCCAGCTGCTCCACTTCTAATCCAGCTCCCTGTTAATGGCCTTGGAAAGCAGCAAAAAATTGCCCAAGAGCTTGGGACCCTGCACCCATGTGGGAGACCTGGAAGAAGCTCCTGGTTCCTGAGTTCAGCCTGGCCCAGCCCTGGCTGTTGTGGCCATTTGGACAGTAAACCAGCAATGGAAGCTTTCTTCCTCTGTCTCTCCCTTTCTGTCTGTCTTCCTTTCAAATAAATAAATACATATATAAAAAAGAGCGATGCAGACAGTGAGCGGCTTTTCCCAGGACTCTTGTATCCAGGTGCACTCTTGTCAGAGCTCTGCTATGCACTCCCTTCAGACAGTGGCTATCACGAGGCCCAGTGACAGGGTGTGTCGGCCCCAGCTGTCACGCAGCAGAGATGGAACAGAACAGATGCAGGGGCCACGTATTTCCTTAATTAAGTGTTATGGAGCCTCTCAGAAATTTCATTTTATGTGCCAATACTTAAATGCCACTGCTGTTCTAAGTAGTAATCATCACGTACACACACACATATATAAACAAGTTTATGAAAATGAACTTTATGAAGATACTGCATGGATTTCAAAATTTTTTTGCAACGTAATACTCTTTTAATTCCATTTTCACTGATTTCCTTGAAGTCCAGTAGTGTCATTGATCCCAAATGGTCTTCCTATACATAGAAATGTCTTCACAAAAATAGATATATATGTATGCATAGTTGATTTAGACAATCTATCTCATTTCTGAAATATATGCTGAACACATACTTGTCAGTCAAAAGTATGGCATTTTTTTTTTTTAATTTTTAAAGTTTATTTGAAAGAGTTAGAGAGAAGGGGAGACAGAGATGTTCCATCCACTGGTTCACTTCCCAAATGGCAACAATGGCCAGAACTGGGCTAGGCTGAAGCCAGCCCTTCTTCTGGGTCTCCCATGTGGGTAGAATGGGCCCAGACATTTGGGCCATTGTCTTCTGCTTTTCACAGATGCATTAGCAGGGAGCTGGATTGGAAGTGGAGCAGCTGGGACATGAACCAGTGCCAATATAGGATGCCAGTGTTGCAGGTGGTGGCTTTACTTGCTATGTCACAACACAAGGGTATGGCATTTTGATCCAAATCAGTATTTATCTTGGTTCCACATTATCCATTCATCTTGGATGCTGCCTACAAGTCAGAAAAAGTACAGTACTCTAGGAGATGCAGAGATGAATGATGATTAATTGAAATGTGAGAGTTAAGATTTCCGGGAAGGAGAACTGGAGTAAGAAATTTTTAAAAGTGATCATGGTTGCCTCAAAGGCTGGGTCTCAGGTGTGTTTTCTGTTGCTTGAATTCAGGGTTAAAAGTAATCAATGTGTTCGTATCTGTGAATAGTGTTACGTCGATGGAACCTTGGTGCATTTTAATCCATTCTGCAGTCTCTTCCTACCTGGGCATGATAGAGAACGTCTTTCCCCCGATGGAGCTGATCAGTTAAGGCAGAGGCAGACTCGGAGGGGACCCTTGCAGTTTCCTTAAGATGAGGCACTAGCCAGGCAGCATCGGCAGGAGAACAGACAGCACCACAAATTGTGGAAACGCATAAAAATTGTCATGATTACTTTTAGTAATGTTTTGAGAGGAGATTTCCATTTCCATTAAGTGGAAGCATTTAAGAGTTTCACCATGTAGGGGGCGGGGGAAAGACATTTCTTCTTCAAATGAATCAATCTAATTTCTTTCCAGGGTCCATTAAGTGCACCTAAATATCAAATACGAATGCTAAGCAGGGATAGCATTCCGCTCCCAGGCTGAGTGGCTGCCTGGGGTCAGTGGAGAAGCCTCAGGGCTCAGGGCTGAGGGATGACTCCCTGCACAAGTAAAGCCCTTGGAAGAGGTGCTGGCACTGACTCAGCATCAGGCAAGTCCCAGCAGTCGTCTCAGAAGCAGCGAAGCCCCGGTTGTGGCTCCCTGAGCAGGTCACACGTCCTCTCTGGCCGCTGTTCATGGACCGGGCTCCTTTGGTCACTGTAACCTTTGCTCTGGAGACTTCTTGACCTCCAGGCTCTCCCTCTGGAAGATCCCTTCACTGTCCTGTAGTGTCCTGTGCCGCCTCGATGTCTGCCCCTGCTCCTGCTGTTCTGGCGTGGCGAATGCCTGCCCTTCCTTCCTCATCTCTGGTCCCATAGACTGGTGGGAACAATGCGTGCAGTCTGCAAGACCAGGCTGTGTAAAGCAATCTCCTGCCCCATCAGAACCAGTCATTCCTCATCCGAGCGTCCTTCATATAACCTCTGTACAGGCACACATACCCCCAGCCCTCCCCTCCTGCATTTCCCTGCTGCTTCTGCCCCATTTTAGTGTGGCTCATTCGCTGAACCTGAAGCTTTGCTTTGGGGGACCACTCCCAGGTTGCAAGAAGGACTTTGTCCAAGGATGCTATTTCCCTGGGAGTTTGATTCCGATCTCTCCACTTTCACCCCCAGTTATTAGTACAGAGACATGGAAGCCATTGTCTCAGGAGGTGATTCCTGCTCCAGGGTCCCTTCTTGGGGCCTCTGAGGTGCCTCCAAGGCTGTCTTCCTCTCCTGCCTTACCCTGGTCGCCTCCCTGCCCCAGCATGTGGCATGGCAGAGGGCACAGCCATAGATTACCTGCACATTGATCCTCTCTACCCAGAAACTGCTAGAAGCAGTGCCCCCATGAAGAGTATGGTGGTGGACAGACCCGGGCTCCTGTGGTCCTGGACAGTAGCTTTGGTGCTTCAGTGCTCTGTAAATTGGGATAATAATGAGTAGAGAGATCCCACAGAGCCATTCTGAGGATTGATTAAGGAAGTGCCTGGGGGTATTTATAGATTTCCTGTTACACTGAGAGCCTACACCTGCAAGCATTCTTATGCACTCACACACACACCAGGACAGCACATCCTTGCACACCCACCTGCCACACACAGCAAGAATTGCTTACTCTGCCCCACATCTGATGTCAACTGAGAGTCAGCTGTGGGTGAGCCCTGCTGACACACAGAGCTCGATGGCTGACCTTGCCCTTGAGGGCCTGCTGACCCTTGCAGAGACTGGGGTGTGGAACAGAGGTTGAGTGACAGTGGAAATGTGAGTGGGGGTGTGGTGGGGAGGCTGTTGAGGAGGGGAACCACCTAGGAAAGCTGCTCTCTCCCCAAGTCTGTCCTTTGCAAGTGTACCTGACTTTCTAGGTGTCCTGACTTCTGGTCCAGGTCATCCCGGCAAATCTCCCTTTGTGCAGAAAGTGAGGATTCCAAGACTTGAGTGGAGTTTGCCTCTTGCCTGGCATTTGTCTACCACTGAGGAAGTTCCTGGGGCCCTCTGGATCACTGCCTGTTGCCTTGCACAGGCGGCAGCATGAACAACCTGCACCTATGTGAGGGAGCTTGTGCCTGGTGCAGTGAGGTTTAGGTGAATGAGAGAGAGAGAGAGAGAGAGAGAGAGAGATGAAGGGCCCCTGAAGTGTAAGTCCAGAGATGGAGCAGAGGCTGCAGAGTGTCTGTGTGCATGGTAGGGACCTCGGAGTCTGACTAGCACACAGCAGGAACCAGACACCTGGACACCTGTTGGCCCTGGGTCACCTCCCTGGGCTGCATTTTCCTTTCCTGTAAATGGGAATGAAAACACTACTTTTTGACAGGAAGTTGGAGAATTAGAACTGAATATGTGTAAACAAGTAGAAAGAAGCTGAACATAAGGAGCCCTCAATCAATGCTGGCTTTTTTTTTTTCTTAAAGATTTATTTATTTATTTGGAAGGTAGAGTTAGAGAGAGGCAGAGGCAGAGGAAGAGAGAGAGAAAGTCTTCCATCCACTGGTTCATTTCCCAAATGGCTGCAATGATCAGAGCTGGGCCTATCTGAAGCCAGGAGTCAGGAGCTTCTCCCGGGTCTCCCATGTGGGCACAGGGGCCCAAGGACTTGAGCCATCTTCTACTGCTTTCCTAGGCCACAGCGAGCTGGATCGGAAGTGGAGTAGCCTGGACTAGAACAGGTGCCCATGTAGGATGCTGGCACTGCAGGAGGTGGTTCAACTCTATGCCACAGCATCGGCCCCCAGTGCTGGCTCTTCTCAAATCTATTCCAGAAGCCAGAGCCTGCAGACAGGGAGGAAGTTTTGTGGACTGAAATATTAGTCCTGATGGAGTTTGCTTCTTCAGTGTTTGTGGAGGGCATCCTGGTGCCGGGCTGTGGTTTCAGAGCTCTCTGAGCCCCAGTGTGCACAGCAGGGAACCCTCCCCAACCAACCCCACCCAGCCCCACCAAGGCTTCCAGCAAGGGTCTCAGTGGGGGCTGACACTGGGCAGTTAGAAGACTGGTGTGAGATATGGTATGCTTATTCAGTCATTTGGTCTTTTGAAAATGAAAAGCTTTTTTTTTTTTTTTTTTGATACTTGTGAATGTGTTAACCTTCTACATGATGTAGGTGCTGAAGTTCCCTCCCCAAAGCTCTGGCTGGTTCCAGGGCCCGGGCTCCTAGTGGGATGCCTGGTGCCTGGTGGCGATTTTCTGTGTGTGTGTTTATTAAATTGGTGAATGAAAGACCACATCGAGACAGAGCTTGGGCCAAAGAATGAAAGGGAGATGTAGGCTGAATTCCATGCAATTAACATCAAAGGAAGCAAGCCTCTAAGGTGAGATTGTATTGGGAGAAAGCATCTCAAAAGGAAAATATGCCATTCTGACTTCTCAGTAGTCATTAAAAAAACCCACTGATTATTTAGGGAAAAATCCTGAAATATCCCCAAAGGGCTAGGCAATGTCTTTCTGTTTTGGTGAGAAGCTCTCTGGGAACCTCAGGAGAAGGTGAGATGTGTGGAGCTTGCTGTAAGCGTGTGGGGAGTGTCCAGGGTCAGGGTGGTCTGTGTGTGGGGTCCACGTCCTGTAGCTGAGTTTCTCCCAGTACGGTCCCAGAATCCTGCTGGCCCGTGATCCTGACTTGCAGACGTCCTGAGTCACACTCTGAAGGCGCCAAGAGATGACGCGTAGACAAACACTGCAGAGGAAGAGCACACGGGGCTGCGTCTCTGCTCTCCCAGGACCTTGCAAGTCTGCATGCAGCTCACAGCTGGTAGTAGTGATGGACACTGGACGAGCTGGTCTTCTGTCCTCGGTGACTGGCAGTTATAGGAAGAAAGTCCCGCGTCTCAGGACCTTCATGTGAAAGACAAGTCCCGATCTCTGACTTCCCCTCAAACTTGCCTTCCACCTCCTTCCTCAGCACTCTTCTTCCTTGAATTCGCCACGTTCATTCCCAACTCAGAGCTCTGATCCAGGGGATCCCCTCGGACTCAGCCTCAGCCCTGCCTGGAGCTTGGCGATTCTCTCCCAGCCTTTCTGGTTTGTTCCTTCAGTTCCTTTAGTTCTTTCCCAAATGTTACCTCCTCAGAGATGCACTCTTTCTGTTATTAAAATGTTTCATTTTATTTATTTGAAAGGCAGTTTCAGACATAGAGGGAAAGACAGAGAGAAAGGTCTTCCATCTGCTGGTTCACTCCTCCAGATGGCTGCAATGGCTGGGGCTGGGCCAAGCTGAAGCTAGGAGCCTGGATATCCATGGGTGGCAGGGACCCAAGGGCTTGGGCCATCTTCTGCTGCTTTCCCAGGTGTATTAGCAGGAAGCTGGATTGGAAGCAGATCAGCCAAGGACTTGAACTTCTGGTTAGAGATGCATTCTTGCTGAGATTTTTTTAAAAATTCTCTGCTTTATCTATCTGTCATGCATTCCTTACTGTTTAATTTTTCAGACCACTTCAGTTAATTTTATAATATAATTGCTTATTTATTGTCCATATGTTCTCTTGAATTTAATGCTACTTTCAGCAAGTCATTACCATTTTTTGTGTGCCCAGAGCAATTTTTAATATTTCAAATGTGTGAATGTACTTAAGCCATCATACCTCCCACAAGTGATAATTTATATAAAAAGGTCATGTTTTTATGGAAGAGGAATCGGGATGTATGGCAGCTCATTGACTCATTTAAGGTCTCCAGATACCTGGAGACAGGGCTCAAGTCCAGAAGGTCCCCAGATACTAAGCTATGGGGAAGGGTTCAAGCCCAGCTGGTTGGCTCCAGGGACTGATGGGTCATCTTTTTCCCTCATGTGCTTGGGGTGCTGGGGACAGGACCTACAGCAAGTGTTGATGAGGGAATGGACCAGCTTTGTTGATTCATGGTCCTGCCCCCTCAACTGGTCCTGCCAGAGGACCTGAGCTCTGTCCTGAACCCCTTACCCTCAGTCCTACATCGTATCAAATTTTAGGTCATTTTGACGGCACCTGCTCCTTCCTCTGTGGGTCTTTTGCTTCTTTCCCCTGGGTACTGGAACTCACCTGGGTCCTGCTCATGTTCTTCTTGGGCTCAGCCTCCTCACCAGCCTTCTTTTCATGCCCCCAGCCCTCACCAGACATTCACAGAGACTCTGGAGGAGGAATAAAATTAGGCCTTCAGAATTCCCAGTGTTCCATGAACTTGCTTCTAGGGCACAGTGTACCCCCGGAAGATCATCCCAGGTTTACTGTTTAAATATTTTAAACCTAAAAAAATTATAGTGAAAAAAGTCTATGCTATTATTTTAAATAAATATTTATGTGTTGAAGACCTAATTTAAGAGCATAACTTGGGGCTGGCCTTGTGGCATAACATGTTAAACCTCTACCTCTGAAACCAGCATCCCATATGGGTGCTGGTTCAAGTTCTGGCCGTTCCATTTCCGATCCAGCTCCCTGCTAATGTGCTTGGGAAAAGCAGGAGAAGATGGCCATGTGCTTGGGCTCCAAAACCCATGTGGAAGATCCAGAAGAAGCTCCGAGCTCCTGGCTCCTGGCTTCAGCCTGGCCCAGATACGGTATATTTAATATTTATAATAATCATTGTAAGTATGCAAGTATTTTGTGTCCTGAATATGTGATTCCTCCCATTTTCCTCTCCCAAATATTTTTGGCTTTGGTTTTCATTTGTCTCTCCAGTCCTACGTACCTATTTCCCTTGACATTACTCAAGAACTATAAAACTGAGTACAAAAGAAGTTTGGAATCAATTTTTATTTCAAAGATCCCTGTTGATAGTTAACAAATGTTCAGTCATCCTCACGAATAGCAAAGTCAAATAAGCAGCACAAGGAGCTCCAAGTTAGTGCTGGAATCTCACAAAACCCAAGTATTGCCATCATCTGGGCCACCTCTACTTGCTGTGCTGGACGGCTCTACTGAGGATTTGCGACGTGGCCAGGCCCCTCCCTTGTGGGTGGCGTGGAGGCAGCACCTTCTGCTATGGGCCATGTGATCAGACACGTGTGTCTGCCAAGCCCTCTCATCGTGATACACAAGTGATACCTGAACATCAAGAAAAGTCTGTAAGAAGCAGCCAAGGGCAGTGCTCGGGCCCCTGCACCCGTATGGGAGACCAGGAAGAAGCACCTGGCTCCTGGCTTCGGATCGGTGCAGCTCCAGCCATAGCGGCCATTTGTGGGGTGAACCAATGGAAGGAAGACCTTTCTCTCTGTCTCTCTCTCTCTCTTACTGTCTAACTCTGTCAAATAAATAAAAAAAATTTTAAAAAAAAAAAAGCAGCCAAGGGACCAAGGAATAGAATGAGTTGACAATGCTGACCAGGAGGACAAGGGCTGACATTTGAATGCTTCGATGGTGGCGGGACTTGCATTTGCTCCCTGAGTCTTCAACGTGACTGTCAGGCACACGCTTGCTATCATTTTCATATGTAGAAACTGAGACACCAGGGGCGTGTCCAAAGTCTCACTATTTCCAGGAGGTAGAGCCCAGACTTGAACCCAGACTGGTACTTAGAATTTATACTCTTTTCTTTAAAAAGACTTATTTATTTATTTGAAAGGTTGAGTTACAGAGAGAGAGGGAAAGACAGAGAGAGAGAGAATCTTCCATCCTCTGGTTTACTCCACAGATGGCCACAACAGCTGGGGATGGGCCAGGCTGAAGCCAGTAACCAGGAACTTCATCTGGGTCTCCCATGTGAGTGGCAGAGACCCAAGTACGTAGCCCATCTTCTGCTGCCTTCCCAAGCACGGTATCCGGGAACTGGATGGGAAGTGGAGCATCCAGGCTCGACCAAGCACTGTGAATGGAAAGCTGGTGTCACAGGTGGTGGGTTAAATTGGTCCACCACCACACCAGCCCCAGGCTCCGTAGCTCCTGATTTTAAATGTGTGTGTAAATCAGAATAGCTTCATTGATTTCGTTAGCAAACACTGTACATTTGAACTATATAGAATGCATTGTATTTGTAAAATCATGCTTTTATGTTTTATAGCTGAGACTTCCATGTGAGGTTGAGATGGGGGGCCATGCAGCACTGTTGCCTAAAGACAATTCAGTAGACAACATGCAAGAAGGGCTTAGAGCAGGGACTGATTCCTGGGGAGATCTGAGTAGAGGCTGATTTCCATATAGTTACCCGCAAACACTCAGAGTTAATAAAGGGCAGAGGTGAGCCTAAGTTTGCACATGGGAAGTCTGGCTTTTGATGAGAAGGCAGACAGGGCCTTCGGAGGCCATGGCACATCCACAGGTGGACAGAGGATAGCATAAGTTTGCAGGTGGGCAGAGGTGGACAGAGGATAGCGTAAGTTTGCAGGTGGGCAGATGAAAGGAAGCTGATGAGAAAGGATGAGAATTAAGAGAAAAAGACAGGGCAGGGGAATTTCAAGAATGGGTCAGTCACCAGCACCAAAGGTTACAGAGGACCTTTGATGCAGGGTAGAGGCACCCATTAGCAGTACTTGTCTTCAAGGTCTTTGAAATAAGACTTTCCGAGTTATCCCTGACACGTGCCTGTACACCCAGGAAGCAGTTGCCTTTGCTTGTTCTAGCACCTGCCAATGTGCCTTAGGTTCTGTTTCTCCTTGATCACTTCTTACCAGATTAGCAAATCCCCCAGCTCAGTTCTACCTCCCAACTAGACACAGTGTTTTGTCCTCTGGGTAAGAACAATGTTGTGGGTTTTTTTTTTAATCTTATATAATATTATAATCTTATATAATTATAATCTTATATAATATTTCAGCTGAACATTATTGCTTATGACCACGCATTATCGCAGCACCTGGCTTACCACTTAGCCACTGTGCAGGCACCAAGAAGTCAGAACCTTTGCCCGTGTCCCCTCTGTCTTCCCTCTCCTCTGCCTTTTTACCTCTCCTGTTCCTTCAGAGCTCTGCCCACAGGCCACTTGCTCTGGAAACCTCCCCTGGCCTGGCTGAGGGCAGGTGCTTTTTTTTGACAGTCACCGCTCTACGTGTGCATGCATTTATGTAGAAATATGATTCTTCCCTGGACTCCATCAGACTCAAGGTCAGTGAAGATGGGGATCATGTGTTTACTCTTCTTGAGTCTTAGTAAGTGACCCACTATCCCATGCCTGACACCCTTCCGGGACAACACCCGGGTTCTGTAGGTAAGGAGGCTTTGTGTCTGTGTAAATGTGTAGCCCAAGGGAGTGGGTATCAAAGCCACTTCCCTTCTTGGCCACTGGCCCGACTGCTTCTTCCCCAGGATCCGTCTGGTAGAATCTGTCCCCTGGTGTCTTGCCTGAGTTGGGTGCCAGCTCTTCTTGGGCTCTGGGGAACCTGGGCCGGGGGTTCCTAATCAAAGAAATGAACCCGTGAGGGTGGGATTTGAGAGTCAAGAGTGTGTGAGGCACTGCCATGGTGCTACCTTCATTTCTGGGTAGTTTGGGAAGAATCACTGTGTTCCTAAATTTGTATATATGAAATGCATGACATTTGTTATACCTTAAATACAATTTAAAAACAAAGAAATAGACTCAGGTTGTTGCCTGGATGTCAACAGAGTGGAGGACGGTTGTCAGAGCAAGTCTTGTGGGTTCTTTTCCTCAGCTTAGTATAGAAATAAAAAGCCGGCTGGCGCCGCGGCTCAATAGGCTAATGCTCTGCCTGTGGCGCCAGCACACTGGGTTCTAGTCCTGGTCAGGGCGCCGGATTCTGTCCCAGTCGCTCCTCTTCCTGTTCAGCTCTCTGCTGTGGCCCGGGAGTGCAGGGGAGGATGGCCCAAGTCCTTTGGCCCTGCACCCGCATGAGAGACCAAGAGAAGCACCTGGCTCCTGGCTTCGGATCGGCACGGTGCGCCTGCTGCAGCATGCCAGCTGCAGCGACCATTGAGGGGTGAACCAACGGAAAAAAGGAAGACCTTTCTCTCTCTCTCTCTCTCTCTCTCTCACTGTCCACTCTTCCTGTCAAAAAAAAAAAAAGCCATGAAACAATTCGCAAAGAGGCAGAAACTTCTATTAGACATAAAAGAAACTTATTTGATTGGCAAGCGACAGAGAAAGCATCTGGTCCTAGAGGAAACCGGGTGGAGTGCCCAAGCAGGACCCTGGCATTGGGGAAATGTCCTGGGCTTGTAAAGCATTACTGTCTGGTCATTGGGTCATCCTATTGGTGGTGTCAACTGGACAGAGGGTTTCACATATGTATGCTGATTGGCTTGGGGCCCAAGGAGATAGTGAGGGTCTCTTGGACACTGTCTGTCTCTTAGAGCCTCAGCCTCCCCTCCTCTACTTGCTCTGGGTGGAAGAGTGCAGCCACCCTGGAGATGAGATTTAAAGCCATAAGGTCACACAAGATAGCCTGGATCTCCTGGAACCAGTTTGACTCTCCCCAGAGACCCAGCCTCTTCCTCTGCCAGCTCTGAGTGAAAGATGGCAACCACCCTGGAGGTGTAATTTAACGCTGCACGGTCACACATGCAGCACAAGAAGCCGTTAGTGGGGGAGATGCCACTTGGCCTGGAGACAGCTTTCCAGCCAGAGCCGACAGCTTGCTTGTGAAGCACATTCCACCTGTCTGAAGGAGCCCACAGACCCCCAGCACCGTGGGACGGCCTCACTGGATGTCTGGGACATACTGAATGGGAAATGCAGCTGAGATTTAGGGCCAACAGAGATTTAAAGATTAAGCGGAACCTTACAAACCCAGAGTCACTGCATTAATTTACTAAGGTTACCAGTCAATGGAGGCTGGCCTCTAACTCGAGAAGATGAAATCTCAGGGACATTTTCACCTTACACAATATTTTGTTGTTTCCTCACGAGAAAGGTCCTCTATTTCTTTGCCTTTGGAGTGGTAAGGCATTTCAATAAGATTACTAGGATAATTCAGCAGTTGAGTTCATTTAAATTTTATTTATTATGTTTTTTTAAAAAAGATTTTTTTTATTTATTTGAAAGACATGAGTTACAGGGAGAGGTAGAGACAGAGAGAAGTCTTTCATTCGTCAGTTCACTCCCCAGATGGACACAGCTGAGCCAGTCTGAAGCCAGGAGCCAGGAGCTTTCTCCAGGTTTCCAGCATGGGTGCAGGGGCCTAAGGACTTGGACCATCCTCTGCTGCTTTCCCAGGGACAGTAGCAGGCAGCTGTATCGCAAGTGGAGCAGCTGAGACTCAAACTAGCATCCATGTGGGATGCTGACACTGCAGGGCAGGGTATTAACCCCTTGCATCACAGCGCTGGCCCCGTAAATATGTTATTAATTATGCTAGGAGCTAAACCTTTTCAATTACCTCGCAATCTTTCTTTTTTTTTATCTTTTATTTAATGAATATAAATTTCCAAAGTACTACTCGTGTTACAATGGCTTCCCCCCCCATACTGTCCCTCCCACCCACAACCCTCCCCTTTCCCACTCCCTCTCCCCTTCCATTCACATCAAGATTCATTTTCGATTATCTTAATATACAGAAGATCAGCTTAGTATACCTTAAGTAAGTATTTCAACAGTTTGCTCCCACACAGAAACATAAAGTGAAAAATAATAGATGATTTTTTTTAAATGATGATGAAATCAGATCAGACCTATTGTCAAGTTTAATCCCAGTGAGAGTCAAGTTGGGAATTGATAATTTCTTTTTTTTTTTTTTTTTTTTTTACAGAAGATCAGTTTAGTGTACATTAAGTAAAGATTTCAATCGTTTGCACCCCCATAGAAACACAAAGTGAAATATACTGTTTGAGTACTCGTTATAGCATTAAGCCTCAGTGTACAGCACGTTAAGGACAGAGATCCTACATGAGGAGTAAGTGCACAGTGACTCCTGTTGTTGACTTTACAAATTGACACTCCTGTTTATGGCATCAGTAATCTCCCTATGCACCAGTTATGAGTTTCCAAGGCTATGGAAGCCCCTTGAGTTCTCCGACTCTTATCTTGTTTAGACACGGTCATAGTCAAAGTGGAGGTTCTCTCCTCCCTTCAGAGAAAGGCACCTCCCTCTTTGAAGACCTGTTCTTTCCACTGGGATCTCACTCACAGAGATCTTTTTGCCAGAGTGTCTTGGCTTTCCATGCCTGAAATACTCTCATGGGCTTTTCAGCCAGATCCGAGTGCCTTTAGGGCTGATTCTGAAGCCAGAGTGCTATTTAGGACATCCGCCATTCTATGAGTCTGCTGAGTATCTCGCTTCCCATGTTGGATCACTCTCCCCTTTATTTATTCTATCGGTTGGTGTTAGCAGATACTAGACTTGTTTATGTGCTCCCTTTGACTCTTAGTCCTTTCATTATGATCAATTGTGAACTGAAATTGATCACTTGGAATAGTGAGATGGCATTGGCACATGCCACCTTGATGGGATTGAATTGGAATCCCCTGCAATCTTTCACTTAATGCATATATTGTGCTTTATGGACCTAATCTCATTATGTTAAATAATTAAATTTCAATACCATTTCTTGGGAATAATGATGCAACAGACAACTTTTTTTTCCTAGTTTAATTGAGGTACAATTGACAAATAAAGTTGTAAATATTTAAAGTCTACATATGATGATTTGTTATATGCATGGTGAAATGACTGCCATCATGAAGTTAGTTGACATTTTGACCACCTCACATATCACATAGTTGTGTGTGTGTGTGTGTGTGTGTGTGTGAGAGAGAGAGAGAGAGAGAGAGAGAGAGAGAGAGAGAAAATATTTAAAATTTACTCTCTTGGCAAATTTAAAGTATAAAATATTGTATTGTTTACTATGTTCACCATGCTGTATGTTAGATCCCCAGAAATGACCCATCTTATATCTGAAAGTTTCTACCCTTTGACCAACATTTTCCCACATTTTCCTTCTCCCAACCCCTGGTAACCACCAATGTGTGTTTCTATAAATTCTACTTTTTCATATTCCGTAAATAAGTGAGATCATGTCATATTTGTCTTTATTTCTTTTAGCATGATGTCTTCAAGGTTATCCATGCTGTTGTAAATGGCATAATTTATTTCTTTTATATGGCTGAATATTCTTCCATTGTATATATACCACATTGTCTGTTCATCCCTGTTTATCCATGTACAGGAACTTAGGTTGTCTCTGTTTCTAGCTACTGTGAATCATGCCACAGGAACGTGAAGTTGCAAGTAGTTCTTCAAGATAGTGATTTTTGTTTAGTTTGGATGTATACCCGGAAGTGGGATTGTTGGGTCATATAGTCACTTAATTTTTTGAGGAACTTCCATAATGTTTTCCTTAATGATTTTCAATTTGGATCTCCATCAAAACTGTGTTTCCCCCCCATCTTCACCAACAATTACGGTTTGACTTTTTGGTACTAGCCACTTTAACAGGTATGAGGTGATATCTCATTGGGTTTTATTTGCATTTCCTTGATAAACAGTGATGTTGATGACTTTTTCTTATACCTCTGGAGCATTTTTATGGTGTGTTTGGAAAAAAAAAGTCCATTTAAATCTTTTTTCCATTTTAAAGTTGGGTAGTTGACTGACTTGCCTTTTTTTTTCCTTGGTTGTTGCTGTTTAGTTTATGAGCACCTTATATGTTTTGTATATTAACCTCCTGTTAGCAATATGGTTTGCAAATATGTTCTCCAATTTCCTTGGTAGTCTCTTCACTTTTTTTTTTTGATTCTTTCTTTTTCTTTATGGTAGCTTTTTAGTTCGATGTAGTTTCACTAGTTTATTTTTGCTTTGATTGTGCTTTTAGAATAATATCCAGAAGTATCATTGCCCAGACTAATGTCATAGAAATTTTACAAATGTTTTCTTCAATACACTTTACAGTTCAGTTATTATGTTTAAATCTTTAAACATTTGAGTTGATTTTGAACATACTGCGAGGTAAGCATTTAATTTCATTCTTCTGTATGTGAAAATCCCATTTTCCCAGCCCCATTTATTTAACAAGTCCTTTCCCTATTGTGGACTTTTGACATTGCTGTTAAAAATCAATTGACATCAAATACATGTATTTATTTCTGAACTCTGCATTCTGTCCCAAGGGTGCTATATCTCCTTTTATGACAGAACCATCCTATTTTGATTACCAAAGCTTTGTAGTATGAGTGTGGTACTTCCATTTTTTTTTTTTCATTTTTACTCAAAGGTGCATTGGTTGTTTGTGATCCTTTGTGTTTCTATATGAAATTTTAGATTTTTTTATTTCTATGGAAAAAAAGATACTGGAATTTTTTTTAGGGGTGCGTTAAATCCACAGACAGCTTTGGGTAGTATGGACACTGTAACAGTATTGATTCTTCTAATCCATGAACACAGGATGTTTTTCCAATGTTTTGTGTCTTTTTCAATTTCTGTCACCAATGTCTTATAGTTTTTAGTAGACAGATATTTTACTTTCTTGGTTAGATATGCTTAAATTTTTGTTGATTTTGTAGCTACTGTCAATGATGTTGCTTTATTGATTTCTTTTTCAGATAATTTGTTGTTAGTGCGTAGAAAACACAATTGATTATGTATATTGATTTTGTATCCTGAATCATTAGTGAATTTTTAGGGTTTTCTATATTATGAGATCATGTCAATTGCAAATATGAATTTTACCTTTTTCCAATTTGGATGACTCTTATTTCTTGGTTGTTCTGACTTAGACTTCCATTCTATGTCAACTGAAGTGGCAAGAGTGGCCATCTTTGACTTACGCCTGATCGCAGAAGAAATGCTTTTCTTTAAGATTTATTTATTTATTTGAAAGGCAGAGTTACAAAGAGGCTTAGTCAGAGGCAGAGAGAAAGTCTTCCATCTACTGATTCATTCCCCAAATGGCCACAACGGCTGGAGCTGGGTCGATCCAAAGCCAGGAGCCAGCAGCTTCTTATGGGTCTCCCACATGGGTGCAGGGGCTCAAGGACTTTCTTCTACTGCTTTCCCAGGTCATAGCAGAGAGCTGGATGGGAGGTGGAGCATCTGGGGCTCTTACCGTTGCCCATATGGGATGCTGGCGCCGCAGTCAGAGGCTTAGCCAACTGCGCCACAGCACTGGCCCCAAGAAATGCTTTTGACTTTTCACTGTGGAGTGTGATGTTAGCTGTGGACTTTACGATCCATGACCATCATTACATTGAGAAAAATTGCTTTCACGCCTAGTGTTTTGAGCATTGTTGTCATGAAAGGATGTTTAATTTTCCCAAGTGTATCTTCTGCGTCTGTTGAGATACTCATATGGTTTGTGACCTTCACTCGTCATGTGGTGCCTCACATTTGTAGACTTGTGTCTTTGAATTATCCTCGTGTCTCACATAAATCCTACTCTGTCATAGTGATGGCCATTCTAATGTGCTGTTGAACCAGGTCTGCTAGTGTTTTATGTGACATTTTTGCACCTATGTTCATCAAGGTCATTTGCCTTTAATTGTCTTTTCTAATCTGGCTTCACTGTATGAGTAATGCTGGCCTCATAAAAAGAGTTTGGAATGCTCCATATTTATGGAAGAGTTCCTTCTTCCTTAAACATTCGTGAGATAGAAATTTTATGCTTGTGGCCTATTTGTCTTTTGCTCTAGAAATGCCTTCCATTAGTCAAATGAGGATGCACATACGTGACCTTTTGAGGCCCTGTCTTCCACCAAGATGTGCCATTTCCCCAGTCTAATTTTAGCCACCATGATGAGTCGGTTCTCAGTCAAGTTGTTTGTTCAGACTCAGACCACAGTCAGGAGGTTGTGCATATGGCATTTTTAAGACGTTGCCAATAGTAAAGAGATGATATTGGATGAATTTTGCAGATCGGGAGAGCAGACACTAGGGTCTGGAGATGCAGAAAGCCCAACTTGCAGGCCTCTGAACGTGTGCCACCCAACGCTGAGAGGCATCCCAGCCCAGTGAGAAATGTGTGCAGGCAGGAGAGACACGGTGTCCCTCTGCCTGGATTTGGGCTCCATAGGAAGAAAGACTGCGGAATCTTAGACAAGCCACTCTGCCTCTGTCAGCCCCATCCTCTTCTTACGCGCATCCCAGCTTCCTCCTCATGTCGCCAGCCATATGCCATTTTCCCTCCTGCTTTCCCCGAGCATCCTCATAACTTTGCAGCAAGATCCCTGTGCTGGGTTCCTGTGTTCTTGAAACAGCAGTTTCTGTTTTCCTGCCCAGACACTGCTACAATCAGAGAATAAGTCATCAAGAGTAAAAATCAGCAGAAATAATTTATAGCAGAAACAACTTGGAGTTTCCAAAAATAAATCTGAATTTCTTCCATGGGGCCTTTCCCTTTGAAGTCCACAGACAATAACCAAGTTTTGAAGGACAGAAAAAGTCAGGAGTTAGAGACGGATGGGATTGCTGGGTTCCTGTTCTGGGGAGGCCCTGCTCTCAGGGACTAGGGTTTCAAGGGAGATTGTGTCTCCGCTGGTGTAAACCCAGCCCACCCTGCAGGCTGTCAGGTATCTCCCTGTTCAGAACCACTTGGTTGTTTCCACCCTAAAAGCTACCTTAAACCACATGTGTACTCCTAAGCACCTTCGTTCCTGCCCTAGGCAAGAGGATTCTAACTCTCATGCAGCCCTAGGTCCCCTGGTGGGCTCATGGGAGAGGCTCCGAGATGCCTCATGACATAGACCACGTGAAGATTCCTGTGGTCTTCTGCGGTCTCTCTCTGAGAGGCAGCACAGCAGTTAGACCCTCCTCTCAAGACTCTAAACATTGTCCATTTTCCTGCACAGTGTTCAGGCTGCACGAATGACCTGGCACGGTGTTCCCCCCGCCCCACTTCCTGAGTGAGATTTTTCTCATTGCTACAGCTGATGATGACCTGTCAAGCCCCAGGCAACTCTGACACCCCGGGGTGTACCGAGTGTGCATTGTTTTGTTTTGTGATCACTATGAAGAGAAAAAGACGTTTTCTGGCACTTAGAGAAGGTGTCTGGATAATCCCCAGAGACTGAGATAGACATGAACAAGGGAGGTGACATGGTGTGCTGGTGTTCCCTGGGCTCCTCCTCCCAGAAGGGCTGTAACTGGGATAAACATGACACACAAGCACAGGCACCAAGTGTACGTAGAAAACAGAGTTGGGCTGAATGGCTCTGCACATGCACAGCCCAGAGGGGTGAGAAATGAGGTCATTCTCCTGCCCTATGAGGGTCTCCTGGGAAGGCACCATGGAGCTGGAGCCAATTCTGGGGAGGGTCAAGGGCTGAAACTGCTTTAGCCAGAGCAGATGGAATTGGAGTGCTAGTGTGCAAACCTGAGCATAGCTTAGGGTTATCTGTGGGAACAAGTGAATGGGCAATTCATTGGTCAGTGAAGATACTGCATTCAATGGATACAAGGAGAAAAGTTAAGACAGAAAACTAGAATTGTCCACTACTCATAGACTCTGATAACTGGCAGGGGGCACTTCATGGCAGCTGCTCACCTCTGCATCCTATCTGCAAGGGTCTGCCTTTTTGGAGAACTGATACCCAGAGTGTGTTGCACAGTCGAAAAAGCCCTAATGCTCTTGGCTGAGCTGATAGTATTTTCAAAAATTAAAAAGAAAGAGAGGTTTTCTTCCACAGAGCAAATGGTTGTGTAGCCAAGCAAATGAGCATTAAGTGTCCACAGGAAAAACCACCCTGGCAGTGGTTCACGAGAGAGCTGGCAGGAAGGTGTGGAGAAGCCAAATGAGCAAAGGCAGTGATGGCGTTGTTTTCAGACAGGATTGAGGACCAGTCTGTATAGGCAAGCGTTGTAACAGGAGCCCCCTGCTAACCGCAGACCTACTGTGTGACAGCCAACATCCTACACATCTCTTCAAAGCTCCATACGGTACATATCCTTGATACTCATTATAGGAAAATGTCCTTAGGAGATGTTGCTGATTGGTGGGTTGTTTTTGAGGGATTTTGTTTTTCTCTTTTTGCTTCTTAAAAGAAAAATGCTTGCTTAGGGGAAACAGATTGCATTTCCTTGCTTTCTTTATTCATTGATCATCAATGGGGACCTGGTCACTGAGGCTTCCCCAGTCCAGGCCCTCCTGCCTCTTGGGCATCAGCTCACCTTGGCAAGGCCCAGCCCGGTGGACTTGGACTTCATCCATTTCCTCACAAACCCCCTCCCTCCCACCTGCATGCCTCGTTCCCTCTGCTCCCCCTGCCTGCCTGGACTCCAGATACTTCAGGATGTCTCACTCACTTAGAAGGGCTTTCCTGGCCCTGGAGCCCTCCCTGGTGGACATAGCCCACAGCATTGCAGAGGCCCAGTGTCACACTTAGTGCAGGCCTCCTTTCCCTCTTCCTGGTTAGATTCGTACCTCTGTAGAATGGAAATTGCTCACCAGGGCTTTCTGCAGCAACAGTTGGGGCACTTGACCTTGGTCCTCCTCACCTCCATCTGCCTTGCAGCGGTCAGCACAGTCAGCACTCAGTAATAACTTGCTTCCTGAAAGAACCTCAGCATTGCATGAGGGCTGATGATGGAAGGCAGAGGAATAAAGGAACCAGTGATCAAATTTTCTGTCAATTTTGCTTTTTTATTAATTTCGCTACATGAGTAACACAGCTGTGTTCTTTCAAGTATTTCATGACTTCATTAATAGTATTACTTAAGTTACCTATGACTAAATGCTCCATGAGAATATTATGGATAAGGCTAAGGATATCTTGGACTACCACTCATATCCGCTCCCCTAAAAAGCCATTGCTAACTTGTTGGAGTAGATTCTCTTCTCTTCTGTTCATGCTCTACCCATCAATAGGTAATGTGTAGATTCTGGTTTCTCTTGTCTCAACAAAATCTGTCCTCATCCACCACTCAGGACAGTGGAGTGTTGCAGCCAGCTGTGCCAGTCCACGAGGGCTGATTGCAGACAGCTCTTCCTGTTTAGTGACATCACCTAGAAGCTTGAGATTGGCCTTGGGTGGGATTGTTTATGTGGGAAGTCAGAAGACACTCCAGATCAGCTCTGTTCAGGAAAGGCAGCTGACTTGCGCCTGTTGTGAGGCTTTTTACAGATCGTGATGACTCGGTACATTTTTTGGCCCCTGCCTCCTTGCATGAACCTGTGAAGAGCTTCTGGAGGGAAGATAACAGGACGCCAAATTGTGGGGCTGGCACTGTGGCCTAGTGGGTAAAGCTGCCACTTGCAGTGCTGGCATCCCATATGGGCGCCGGTTCGAGTCCCCGCTGCTCCACTTCCTATCCAGCTCTATGCTATGGCCTGGGAAAGCAGTAGAAGATGCCCCCAAGTCCTTGGGCCCCTGCACCCACGTGGGAGACCTGGAAGAAACTCCTGGCTCCTGGCTTCGGACCAGCTCAGCTCTGGCCGTTGCAGCCAACTGGGGAGTGAGCCAGCGGATGGAAGACTTCTTTCTCTCTGTCTGTCCTTCTCTCTCTTGTAACTCTGACTTTCAAGTAAAAATAAATTAATTAAAAAAAGAAGCCAAATTGCTGAGGCAGTCATAGGGCTGAACATATAATTTAAAAAAAAACCTGCTAAACTCTTATTTTAAAGTGTCAATTTAAATTTCTGCCAGGAGTTTATGAAAATATCTATTTCCCCAACCCAATCTAGAAAGGTGAAGTGTACCTTGCTTTAATTGGTATTTCCCTAATTGCTAAGGGGGTTGATGATGTTTTTCTGTGCTTGTTGACTATCTAACCATTTATGTACTCCACATTTATAACCTTAGATTCTTTCTTTTTGGATAATTTGCTTCTTAATTATGTGACCTTATTCCCTACCTACTGCCAAACACAAGTTTGGTAACAATTCTTTGATATTTCCTGTAGACAGCATCTAGTCTGTACTTTGTTCTTAACTTCAAGTGATTTTCTTTGTCATACAGACATTTCAGAGTTTGCAGTTTTACCTAGCAAAAGTTTTGCTGATTACCTTATTTGAGATAGTGTTTTTCTGCTCACACAGATATTCTTCCCTACAACACGATGCTGTAACTGACATTATTCCCTTGTACAGCTGGAGAAACTGAGGTTTGGGGAGGTAAAGCAGTGGGGTCAGGACTTGGCAGAGACTGCTTGTCTCCAGTGTCATGGTGGATTTGAGAGGCTGTCCTGTACTGCCACTTAACAACCCTCAGGATTCCCTTGTGACTGGCCCCCAGCAGCTCCCTGCTGAATCAGCCTGCTCGGGTCCCCATCTCATACTGGACATAAGTCATCCACACTGACTTTCCCTGCGGAGTCTCGGTCCAGGAGAGGACCTCCTTGGGCAGGACTTAAAATGGCACCTGGCCAAACCACTCCCTAGTTTCTCACCTCTGACCGTGAACAGCACTTCCTTTGCCTCAACAAATTCTGACCGTATGATGCTTAGCCCAATGCATCAGCCTCCACCTTTCCACCTGGGACTTCTGTAAGTCACTAAAGAGCGTGAAATAGGCACCAGTCCTCCAGCCCCAAACCATGGCACTGTGCAGCAAGCCCTCAGCGCTGTCCCTCCACACTCATGCTGAGGACAGTCACACCTCTTTTCCCTCCTTCACTGGAGGGAGTAGACAGAAACTGCACGCACCAGCTCTTTACAGACCGTATGATGCATTTTCTCTCCCAGATCCCTTTCCATCAGATGCCACGTTATTCTCCTAAGCTGACCAACAGACCCAAGAGCCAAAGTTTCCACCCACTCCTTGGGTGAACTCTGCTTCTGAATTTGTTCGCTCATGCTGGTTTTCAGAATCTCTTCTGGCCTCTGTCAAGCTTACATTTGAACAAACCATAGTAATGCCTGTTTTCATCCTCCATTCCTATGTTCCCCCATTCACAAATTAAGTGTGCTCGATTTCTTTGCATTTTTTCTTGTAACATTTATAGCATCATAATTGAATGATTACTTGAGTGTTTTGCCTTGTTTGTTGTTTATTCTCTCGTGTAATGGTGAGGAAGGCAGCAGTGTCCTGTCCATGGTTCTGACTCACATGCCTGATTCATCGTGGTCACTCAGGACTTTGGATCTGAGTCAGTGGATTGATAGGTGGATAGCAGATGACACGGGGATGCCAAGAATCTTACATCAGCGCCGGCACCAGATAAAGACTGTGTCTCCTTCCCCTAATTCCCGTGTGACAGCATCATCTGAGCCCACACTCACCAGCATTGATGGCTTTGGGTTAGAGCACTTCAGGCTGATATCATTAAAGTTTAAGGCACAATAAAATTCATGACTGTTAGAAATGGGTGCACTTGTTTTCCTTCCCTGAAGTAAATGTGCTTTTCCTCAGCTTTCGGGAATGCGTGCGGTGGCTGAGCCGTGTTTTCTGGTTGAGTACTAACAGCAATAGCAAATTGCTATTGACTACACAATCAAAAATACCAGTTTCTGTACTAGATATTTTGTAGACATTATTTCTTTTTTTTCCAGGAATTAATATGTTAGCCTTTTTTTTTTAACTTTTATTTAATGAATATAAATTTCCAAAGTACAGCTTATAGATTACAATGGCTTCCCCCCCATAACGTCCCTCCCACCCGCAACCCTCCCCTTTCCCACTCCCTCTCCCCTTCCATTCACATCAAGATTCATTTTCGATTCTCTTTATATACTGAAGATCAGTTTAGCATACATTAAGTAAAGATTTCAACAGTTTGCTCCCACACAGAAACATGAAGTGAAAAATACTGTTTGAGTACTAGTTATAGCATTAAATCTCAATGTACAGCACACTAAGGACAAAGATCCTACATGAGGAGTAAGTGCACAGTGACTCCTGTTGTTCACTTAACAAATTGACACTCTTATTTATGGCATCAGTAATCACCCTAGGCTCTTGTCATGAGCTGCCAAGGCTATGGAAGCCCCCTGAGTTCACCGACTCTGATCATATTTAGACAAGGCCATGGTCAAAGTGGAAGTTCTCTCCTCCCTTCAGAGAAAGGTACCTCCTTCTTTGATTACCCGTTCTTTCCACTGGGATCTCACTCGTGGAGATCTTTCATTTAGTTTTTTTTTTTTTTTTTTTTTTTTCCCCAGAGTGTCTTGGCTTTCCATGCCTGAAATACTCTCATGGGCTTTTCAGCCGGATTCGCATGCCTTAAGGGCTGATTCTGAGGCCAGAGTGCTGTTTAGGACATCTGCCATTCTATGGGTCTGCTGTGTATCTCACTTCCCATGTTGGATCGTTCTCTCCCTTTTTTATTCTATCAGCTAGTATTTGCGGACATTATTCTTGTTTATGTGATCCCTTTGGTTCTTAGTCCTATCATTATGATCAATTGTGAACTGAAATTGATCACTGGGACTAGTGAGATGGCATTGGTACATGCCACCTTGATGGGATTGAATTGGAATCCCCTGACATTATTTTTTTTAAAGATTTATTTATTTGAAAGGCAGAGTTACGCAGAGAGAGAAGGAGAGGCAGAAAGAGAGAAAGAGAGTCCTTCCATCCACTGGTTCACTCCCCAAATGGCCGCATTGGCTGGAGCTGCACCAATCCAAAGCCAGGAGCCAGGAGCCGGGAGCTTCTTCTGGGTCTCCTACATGGCTGCAGGGATGCAAGGACTTGGGCCATGTTCTATTGCTTTTGCAGGCCACAGCTGAGAGCTATGGAAGAGGATCAGAAGAGGAGTAGCCGGGACTCAAACCGGCGCCCACATGGGATGCCCGCATTGCAGGCAGCAGCTTACTCACTACGCCACAGCGCTGGCCCCTAGACATTATTTTATATATCCTGGTAACAATCTGAGAAAAGTCTCCATTTCCATTGTTCAAAGGAGAAATCTAAATCTCCAAGAAATGAAGACAAGTAGAGCCAGGGGGTGGTGCTTCTGCACTGTTGCTGCAGGATGGTGGCTCATTTCATTACAATAAGGGAATAACTTGACTTCTCTATGCTTTCATGATTTTTTGTGATGGTCAAACAGGAGAAAATGCTTTTAGAAATGCAAAGGTCCATGGGTTAATGCTTTTGTCTTCTTTTTCAAACCTAATGATGCTTATTTTTAACATCCCCCATCCAAGAATGATCTTAAGTGACAATGTGCTATCCAGTGCCAGAGCTTCCACAGAGGACTCTTCATCTAAAGTGGGAGGCTGTTGTCGTGCAATCAATCACATGACGTCACAGGGCTTAGAGCTGGACCATGTTGGGGGGAGTAGAGAAGCTTCCCGAGAAGTGACAGGAAAGGAAGCTGCACCCTAGGCAGAGGGGACAGCATGGGTGAGAGTGACACGGATGGTGGCAGGCTAGTGTGGTCCGGAGAGACACAAATATGGAGGAGTGGGGTGAGGCAAATTGGTTTTGAAGGTTATATAAGGCATTTTTTTTTCTCGTTAACCTTAGAAATATGGAAAGATACTCAAGAATTTGGGGCTGGCAGCAGCCTGATCTGTTTTGCATATTTGAAAGATTCTTCTTGGGCAACCTTGTGGAGAGAGACTCAGTCCACCTGGGAGGCAGTGGAGCAGAACAGAGGTCCCTGAGCAGTTCGGGTGAGGAGCCAGGGGAGTGTGGACAGGTCTGGCAGTAACCGAGATGGAGAGCAGTGCGAGCACCTAGCAGAAGATGAGGGAAAAGTTGTATCAAGGTGACTCCAACCTCCGCTTTGCACAATATGCTCAATCACAGAAACTCAGTAAAATAAGAAGTCTGGGCTGGGGACATAAGTTTCATGAAGTGGCTATTGCTAGATGCCATGTTGTGTGCAGGACTTGGAGAATGCATGAAACACATAGATTTGCTCCTTTCATGAAGCTTACATTCTACTTAGAAGACAGATAATCAATATGCCTTAAGTGAGAAAGTGTGCTATGGAGTAAAGTCAACTGCTGTAGAGGAGAAAGGAAGTGAGACTGGGGTGAGGGCAGGTGTGCTCATTGCAGGAGGCTCTGTACATAGGGAGGCAGAGAAAGCCACCAGAATCCAGAGAAAACTGAGTGAGAATGGACTTCAGGTGGCCAAGGCAAGTGGCTGTTTCAATGAGATGGGACTTGGTGGAATTTGGCTGAGGATCAAGGATGATGTGTAGTGAAAGTTACCCTGGACATTTAGCAACAAGCAGGGAAAAAACCACCTTTCTAGCATTTTTGGTGTTGCTAAGGGGACGCAAACCAGATTTGGAGTTGTTCAAGCTGAAGCCGAGGAACGGACACTGAAGCTGATAGGCAGATCCTCAGGTAACCTGTTGCTACTCAGCTGTGGCCCTAGAAGGGGCTGCGAGATTTGGCGTCTGTGGATATTTTATTCCTACCGAGAGAATATTAAGAACATGAAACATCAGTGAGAAGTGTCAAGTTTGGAGGAAGTTGGGCTCACCTTTTCTGGAGAAGTTAAAGAATGGTTAACCAAGGAGATGAGCTGCCCCAACCCTCAGCCCTCAACAACATGGGTTAGCAGATGGTGCCCAAACAGCAGGCATCATGGTGACCTCTTTGTCAGGTTGACGGTGTGAAGAAAAATGGACCTGAGAGAACAGGCCATCCGATCATTGAACCTAAAGCTGCAGTGACTGATCCTAGAGCCAACTGTGGAAGCTCTGGCAAATACCCAGGCAGGGACATGGGGACACTCAGGTGGTTTTTGTAGAATTTGCTCAGGCACAATGGTTGAAAGCACATTGGACATAGTCCTTTAGTGCCCTGGTGAGCATCCCTGGCACTGTGAGACAGCCCGAGGGCCCTGGACCTGGAGGGTGGATTTGTGATTCTATTCTGACTCTCAGGCTGCAGTCTCCATCTCTCCAAGCCTCCAGCCCCTGTCTGTGAAATGGTTTTCTAGAACTGCATGCCCCCATATTGGATGAATGAGTTCTCAGATATAGGATACTGGCTGAGAGATGAAAAAAAAAAAAAGTTTCTTTCCCCAGTGAATACTTAGCTTGCCCCAGACTAACACTCCAGCCCTCATCTGGCAGCTCTTTTTGACAGTCTATTCTATTCCGAGTACTGCCCTAGGGTACAGCTTCTGCCTGCAGGAGTTTGCAGAACCATGGAGGAAGAGAAGAGTGTTGGCGGGTAGGGACAAGATGCTTCTGGAGGCATAGGATAGAAGGCAGACTGTGTAGAACAGGATATAGGTGAAGGAGGTGGGGAAGACAGGTGTCAGTAATAGTTGCATGCATGATCTTCTCTCACCTTCGGAACAATGCCCAACAAGAGAGTATTGTAGATTATACATGGAAAGTGTTAGATTCAGGGAGGATAAGTGATTTGCAAGTGCATGCAGAGCCTGAACTTGCATAAAGAACTGATTTCAGAGCCTTTGGTTCCTTCCCTTGGAAAATCATCATAGAAGAGGTGGCTGTTGAGAGGAGTGTGGGAAACAGGCAGGGTTTTGAGGTGAGAAAGAGGCTATCAGTTCATTAAAACCAAACAAAGCACTAATGGTTTGTCTCCTGTGGCAAGCACCTTACTTGAAGCCAAGCACACACTGGGAGCAGCCCATGTCCCATCTCGCAGGAGCCCAGGTCCAGTTACAGAAGGACACACAGGACTCTCATGGCTGTGACAGGTGCTCCAGCGAAGCTGGTGCCAACTGCTGTGGGGACACAGGGGACAGCAGGTGCCCTGCCTGTGTTGTTGGTGGGAAGAACCTCTGGAGAAGGGGAAATAAGCTGTGTCTGTGTAGGTGAGGAGAAGGAAGCTCGTGGGAAGAATCAGAGATAATGGAACATCACAGAGTATTTCCAGGTCACCCACCTGGGGGAAGTGCTGTGCTCGGACTTCTAAAAATTGTCCAGAAAAGGCCAAATCTAATCAGGCAGAGGCTCCTACTTGGCATGCACAAGTCACTAAGTCTATTCCCACCTTTCCATTCCCCCCACAAATGAAGAACAGAATCAGAACACTGAGTGAACCTGTTGATGTGTTTTGAAACATAAACATTCATTTTCATTGTCTGATGTGAGACTCATGATGACCCCGTGTTAGAGATTACTGCTGCATTTTAGTGAAAAGCAACATGATTTAAAAATCCTTGTGTTAGGAAGAAAATCTGCTGACCTGAGCCTCTCAGTCCCCCACCATGTCCCATGTCCCATGTCCCATGTCCCATGGCCTAAAGCATCTTTTAAACGCTTCTCAGGTCTGGTTGCCGTATCTGCGTAACTCACCAAGCACACACTGTCCAGTTTCTGTGAGCTCACAGGGAGAGTCAACAAATGCTACGACTGGGGAAATCATAGCAGTTATTTGAGGAAAGCTTCCTTCAAGACCGGGGAGTACGTGTGTCTGAACAGATGCTGTCCAGCCCTGGGAGTCTCAGTTAATAGTTTTGATGACTGGGATGCATGTGTGTGGGGTGTGTGTGTTGGATGGAGGGCAAGCAGCTTTGACAGGTACTGAGCTGTCTGACCTGGAGGTGAGAACATTCACACTCGGCTGGAGGGAGTGTTTGAAATGGGCCAGAAAGATGGGAGGGAGCTGGAGCCAGCATGTGGCCCACTAGGCTCTCTTCCTGAACGCCGGTGCCAGTCTTGAGTGATTTCCTCATACTGCAGCTGAGCCTGGGACTGGTGCACTCGTCTGCTGGAGCCAAGGTAGTAGGTGTAGAAGGCAGTCAGGATGCATGCCAGACTCTGCTGCCCTGAATTTGTTGTATGTGGAGTTGACATCTTTTTAAAAGTATTTATTTTCATCTATTTGAAAGGTGGAGCAAAAGAGAGAGAGGGAGACAAGGAGACACACACAGAGAAAGAGATCTTCCATCCAAATGTCTACAACAGCCATGACTGGGCCAGGCCAAAGCCAGGAGCCTGGAGCTCCATCAGGTCTCCTGCATGGGTGGGGGTGGCTCAAGAACCTCAGCCAAATAGGAGACCCCCTATTTCCAGTGTGCATTATGGGGAGCTGGATCAGAAGCCGAGTAGCCAGGACTTGAACTGGCACTCTGCTATGGGCTGTGGTCATCCCAAGTGGCAGCTTATCCTGGGCCACAGTGCCCACCCCATGGAATTGAAAGTTTTTCACATGGCTCAGCAGAGGCCAGGCCTGAGTCAGGATAGCCCATCAGAGCCAGGTCACCCACCCGGCTGGGATTTCAAGGAGTGCAGGCTATCTGGAGGGGTCTGAGGGTCCTGAGAGATTGAAGAGGCTTGAGTTGGGGATAGGAAAGTGGGCACTGGAGTCATCCCCAAGGCCCCACACAAATGACCTGTGTGTGTGTGTGTGTGTGTGTGTGTGCTTGTGCGCATGTGTGTGGGGCATTTGGCACAGAGGTACACGCGGGGGAAAGGAGCTGATCAAGGGAGGGGGATTTGTCACTGCAGGGCCCTTTAGTGTCCTGGGGGCAGGAGCTCAGGGCGCTCGGGAGCTTAGAGGGAGAGGGAGAGATTTGAGCACATGAAGTGTGAAGACGAGACAGCTGGCAGAATGGGCCTCAATGACTGACCTGCACACAGCGTGGGGGTGTTTTGTTCATTTTAATCAGAGACAACATTTGGCCAATGCATGTGGTATGAGCAGGTGTCATAACAGGTTCCAAGTACTCTTGTCCCCGCCATAGCGGCCAGGTACACTGGGCCCTCCCTGGCCCCTCCCCCTCCCTACAATCTGTCATCAAAGCATGTAGGCCACAGTATCAGCTAAACCCACTTGTGTGGCATGCATTCTCATGGACTGGTGTCTGAGCACCCGGTATTGAGTATCCTGCCCCCTTTCTAGACCACACGTGCTTGCCTAATGCCCAGGCACATGCTGTGATGGATAGAACTGGGGGTGCCAAGAGACTTATGGTAAGACCCAGGAGGAGAGAGGCCAGGTGAGAATGTGCTGCCTGAACACATTTGGGGCTTTGGTTGGGGGAAGGGAGGGTTCAGCCCTTGGAGAGAGTCGGGGGCTGAGATTACTGATCTCTTCCTGAACCTGTCAGGTTTGGTTCAGTACCAGAGGGATGCTCTGTCTCTATGGGAGATAAAGACAGAGTGACCACCTGGTCTCACCTGTCCAAGGGGCTCTGGAGGTCCTTGATATTTCTGTGACAGCTCAGAGCTACTCTTTGCATTCTGTGGCCTCCAATAAGGCCAAGGTCATGCAGGCTGGAGAACAGCTCTGTGCTCCTTGGACCATCCTGAGGACCATGACTGGGTGGGGACACTGCAGCCTTTACAAATATTTGATTAGCTGAGTCTGTGCTCTACCTAGTTCTCCTTGGGAAGCATATAGCTGAGGCAGATGGCCTGGGAAAGCCTGGATCACATAGAGAGGGCTCTTTGCCTTCCATTTGCTGAGCCTCCCGATGACTTATTAACAGAGTAGGCTCCAGGGTGAGCATGCCAGTTACTCTGTTCTCAGAAAACCCCACGTGTGTGCTCCAGGTTTGCAAGGGAACGGGGATCAGAGTGGACACTAGGTAATCGAGAGGACTTGGTAGGAAGCAGGGGCTGCCACTGTGGGCTCACTGCTCAGCTGTGACTCAGTGCATCCCACAAATGTCGTTCAGCACCACTGACACATTCTCACAGGGATGAAGTCATTTGAGCGCTGGCCAGCCATGCATGCTGTAAACATTTGCCAGGCCTGGGTGCTGCACAAAGCGGCAGCTCTGGGCGGATTCCTCTCTGTCACTGTAGCCTCTGCACTCAGCACCAGGGAAACCCTGGAGAACTTAGATTTTGTCCTAAGTGCAATGGGGCAAAGGGACCTCTGCTTTATCTTTTAATATTGATAGACTAATGGGGGCTGCGAGCAGAAGCAGGAAGTACGGTTTTCGGTGTCCAGTGTGGCAGAAAATCAAAGAGGCACCGCACTTGGAGAGTGAAATCACGAGATTTGCTGATGATTGGAGAGGGCAGGGAGGGATCCAAGATGACCAGAGGGTATTTTATTACTGCCCCAGGTAAAACCGAGGGAGACACGCATTTGGGAAACTCGAAGCTTCTACCTAGGGTCTGTCAGATTTGCGATCTTCTTTGACTTCACAGGAATAACACCAAGTGGGTAAAGGAGCAGGCCTCTCAGGACAGAGACAGGACTACAGTTCTCAGCTCGAAGTGGTGTAGAAAGCTTTGGCGTTAATCTGGCTTTCATTATAAGTATGAAATAGCTGAGGCAGGCTGCTTGATAAAGACAAATGATTTAGTCTGGCTTGTGGTTCTGGAGATTCACAGTCTAAACAGCATGATACAGGCTTTGGAGAGGGCCCCTTTGGCTGTGTCACACCATGGTGGGTCTCTCACGACTCCTTATAAAAACACCAGGATTGGGGCCGGCATTGTGGTGCAGCTAGGTAAGCTGCCACCTGCAATGCTGATATCCAACATCGGAGCACCAGTTTGAATCCCCACTGCTCCATTTCTGACCTGGCTTCCTGGCTAATGTGCCTGGGAAGGTAGGAGATTATGGCCCAAGTGCTTGGGCTCCTGCCACTCACATGGGAGACCCAAATGGGATTGGTAGCTCTTGGTTTCAGCCTTGCCCAGCCCTGGCTATTATGACATTTGGGGCATGAACTAGTGGATGGAAGATCTCTCTTGTGCACACTGATTCAAGATCTAATCTAACCAAGTCTTTGACTCCAAACCGCTCCCCTCCTCCCCAAACACTGTTGCTGGATCAACTTTCCACCTTCTTAATACTATTAACTTACAGCTTTTGGATTTATGCTCATGTGTGTGTTCAGGGGAACAAATCACATTCAGCCCATGATCTTTGGAAATAGATTAGGTCCTCTTGGGAGGGAACATGGCTTTTACAGGAGAAAGGATTTGAGACCAAGACCTGGAATCCAGAGCACAGAGATGTGTGAGTGGTGGTGATGGTGAGGTGCCCAGGAGAGGAGAGAGAAGCCCTGAGCAGGCAAGGTGGGTGTGAAGGATTCACCTGCTATACTGAGAGGGTATCCTTTTTTTGCTCATTTGCATTTGAAATATTGAGGCTGGGGAAGTCCAGAGTCAACCCCCACCCCCACCCCCCACACACAAGCAAGAAGATTCTCCATGCTGCATCCCAGGCAGTACCCCCTGCCCTGGAGCAAACCTGTTTTCTTCCCAGCTTGCAAGGGCAATGCAAGCTCTGCTTTCCCTCACCCTTCCACAGAGAGCTCTACCAGCAGCTATAAAATCCTGCGGTGGACGGTTTCTAATAGCCTTCATAGCCATGTCAGCTATACAGGGCTGTGGATCCAGTGGCCCGTTCACTCACTGTCATTTTCTCTGAGCACCTGTTGTGCGGTGCATCCTCACCCCAGGGAATTTCATTGGTCATACCATTTGATCCCCACAAACCCAAAACAAATGTCCCCTCCTGTCGCTCCCCCTCTTCGTGGAGGAACGACACTGGACCCTGCGCTGTTCTTTCGTCTGCTTGGCCCTTCCCGGGTTTGCTGCTGGTCCTTCCCGGGTTGGCTGCCGACCCCTCCACCTCCGTGGAAGGGCGGCTCCCCCTGCCACTTTCCCCACTTCCGCGGAGAAGCGGCACACCGCCGGCCGGCTCTCTCGGGGGCTGCTCAGATGTTCCTCAGGTGTTCCTGGTGCATGTTGTCTCTCTCCTCCTTTATAGTCCTCTTCCACCAATCCCAACTCTGCTACGCACACGCCGAGCACGCTGCTCTCCTCCAATCAGGAGCAGGATCAGCTCCTGCAGTTTATCAGTCAAATTGGTGAGAGGCAGCTGCGTAGAAGTTTACTCCTCCCCAGCGCCATATTGTGGGAGAGCAGATGCATAGAATAAGTCTTAATTCCAGTAACTTAGTCTAGTCTCAGTTGCTCCCCACACCCTCCAATCCTCAGTTAGGAGTTGAGGAAACCAAGGCTCACACGTGTTAAGTTCTTTGTTCACAGATGCACAGTGTGTAAATGGCAGAGTGAGAATAAATCCACGTATTTTAACTTACGTCCCTTTCTTGTCCTCATCAAATCATGAGGTACAAGGCCATGCACTCTGCTCTGCTGTTGAAATGCAAATTGGCACACCTGAGACTACTGCTCCGTTAGGACCAGCCTGAAGGAACCCAGCTGGTGAACTGTTGGGCATGCCAGAGGTGACAGGCCGGCCTTTTCCTTGGAGACTATGGAGTAGCACACCTCATTGACTAACAAAGTGTTGTCAAGTGCTGGACTTACTGGGCTTATCATTAAGTAATTAAGCCCACTCAGTGTTGATTGGAGAATGCTACTAAATTGCAAAAACAGCCCTTGACCATTTTCAGCAGGTTAAATGGTGCTTTTTAACTGAGCTCTGTGGCTTAATTGTCCTCCTTCTGTGGTGTGCATTGCAGCCAGGCCCCAGGGACACCGTGCTTTGTGATTTGAGTTGTCTTGCAGCATGAGCTGGGAGTCAGAAACCTTGAGTACCAGCCCCATCTAACTGCAGCTATTGTTGGATGCCTTCTGCAAGTCCACTCCCTCCATCTCTCCATTCCTGAATAATCAGTGGATTCAGTGTGTATCTGAGTGACTATGATATACAAAGCTTGTTGTCCCAAAATTCTAGGACTAAAATTGTTTTCTTATAAAATAGAAGTGATGGAGTATGAAAATGATGTGAGCATAGGAAAAAAGTTGGGAAATACTATACTAATATTGAAGAATATTTCTACTCATTGTGTGTCTTCACTGTGAGAGCATCATGTCTAACATATTGCCTGCGTGGTTGTTTAGTTAGATAATGAATGATTAAATAAACAATTAGAAATGGAAGAATTATAAAACAAGATTTGGAGTCATCATTCTAAAATCAAGCGTAAAATAAAAACTCATATACCCAAGCCATGAGATAGGAAAATAAATCGTGTGGAACTCAGACCAGCTATAAAATCACTTTGTGTTTATAATATATTACAAAAAGACGGCACATCCAAATCATGCTAAATAACATCTGTACTTAAACTCAATTTGTTGTATATGATTTATCATCTCCATTAAAATTTTAAATTGGCCCATATAAGATGTTGCAATGAATCTAGATAGATGAAACTTTCATTTAGATAAAGAGATGTCTTTGAAGTTGCACAAAAATGGGACTACTTACTTCTTATTCCATGGACAGAAGTGTGAAACAGATATCTCCCACAAGGAGCCCTAAAATTGTTCATTGATGAGTCCTAGTGCTTTGACCAAGACATGGGACATAGCAGCTGGTGTGATAAATGAATATTTAATGAATTAATAAATGAGTATAATTTATAGTAAAATTCATAGAAACATGTTAATATACTATTATGGGTAAGCATAAGCTTGCATCCATGTGCATTAAAGCAGAGTATTCAATACTGCATGTGCAGGAGATCACTTTGAGTTAAAATAATTGATATTCTTTGAAATGGCAATAAAAGTGACAACCCTTTATTGCTGTGTCACCAATGTGTTGTGCTTCAAATATTGAAGGGAGAAGCAGAATCACATCTCCTCAGACATTCCAAGTATGTGCTTGTGTATTTGGGTCCTTGTTAGAAGAAATGGGAACCTGCTTCCCTCACCTCCCGGTGTTCAAGAAACCATAGGCTTATGCAATTAGATGGGCACCGCCTCCAAATGCCAGGTGTGGAGAGAAGTGGGTCTGACGGGCATCTCATTGGCATGCAGGTCTCTGCTGAGTGTGGATCTTTAAAGCTTGGAGTAGGCTTGAAGCTTCAGTGTTGAACGTGCATGTCCAGGTGCTTCTTCACAGGCCACGGTGGAGCCCCAACTTAAGCTACCAGTTATGACTCTTCAACTTTTCCAACTTACTATTTTCTTTATTATTTCTGAGATAGCATTTTAAATTTACATTACAGTCAAACGCTTACTGGCTCTACTAAGTAAAGTGTTCAACAAACAAAAATTAAAACAACCGTAGTCCAACAGGTAAATAGGCAAGGGCTGTACACAATAATCAAACGGAAAGATGTTCAGCTTCACTCATATAAATTTTAAAATAGTCAGAAAATCATGAAAACCATAGTAGTATGTAGTTTCTATCAGTTTTCTTGACAAAGACTTAAAGCAAAGTTTGACCAAAAACACTTCAGTGAAACTTGATACACATGAGCATTTCTTTGGTTTTCTTGTTTGTTTCCTTTTTTTTTTCTTAAATTAGCTCCCACATGTAAGGGAGAACATGTAGTTTTTGTCTTTGTGTGATTGAATTTTTGCCCCTTCCAATGCTCCTGTTGAAATTTAGTTGCTATAGTCCCAGCGTCATGATTTCAGACATTTAAGGCGTGATAAGATTGCTGCCATTATGAAAACATGCGGTCAGCCCCCTTTCATCCCTTGGCCCTTCTGCCTTCTGCCATGGGATGATGCAGCATAGATAATATGGAAGTTCTCAGCTCCCAAAACTATAGCCAATACATTTCTGTTCCTTATGAATTACCCAGTCTGTGATGTTCCATTATAGCAGCAAAAAACAGATTAAGGAGCAACATTGACATTCTCAACCACTGCTCTTCAAAGCCCCACTTTCCACTCAGGTGAGATGGACCCACGAAACTTTCTCCCTCACAACGTAGCCAAACCGACCTTCTACCCAGAAATCCTTGGGCATTTGTGAACACCCAGAGTCATTGTTCTGGAAGGCTGCTTCTTTCTTGGATAAAGATACATTTATTTATGGAAACAGGCTATCCTTGTCTGATTCACACAGCCTCTTTTTTTTTTTTTTTTTTTTTTTTTTGGACAGGCAGAGTGGACAGTGAGAGAGAGAAACAGAGAGAAAGTTCTTCCTTTACCATTGGTTCACCCTCCAGTGGCCGCTGCAGCTGGCGTGCTGCAGCTGGCACACCACGCTGATCCAAAGGCAGGCGCCAGGTGCTTTTCCTGGTCTCCCATGGGGTGCAGGGCCCAAGCACTTGGGCCATCCTCCACTGTACTCCCTGGCCACAGCAGAGAGCTGGACTGGAAGAGAGGCAACGGGGACAGAATCCGGTGCCCCGACCAGTACTAGAACCCAGTGTGCCAGTGCCACAGGCGGAGGATTAGCCTAGTGAGCCGTGGCGCCGGCTGACACAGCCTCTTAATACCTTCTTGGCTGGGAAAAGTCCGTTCCCATCTTACAGTCTCCTGAATGTGCAGACCCCATAAAAAGTCACGAAGAGCCTCATACCTTCTCTCATATCAGTTCCCCACTTCCTATCTGGGTTATTCCACTTGCTGTTGCATGACTGGGCCTCAAGAAAATAGGGACCCGTATAGAGTGGCAGGTGGTCAGTACTATCTCTCTTCACTCTGGCTGTGAGTGCTAACTGTCCCTGGCAGTGAGCAACACTTACCTGACCGAAGGAAATATTCTGGTCATCTCCCAGAAAAAGAGCCCTCGTCTCTGTCAGGGTGGCTTTTTCTTCTGCCTGTTCCTTAAAAGGAATAAGTGAGATTTGGTTTCTATGTGACTTTCTGTCCTTCCTGTTCCTAGAAATAGCAACCAAATTATCATCATTATCATCTTGCTCTTACAAGAAAATGTGTTTGTCTTTTGAGAATTTTACAGTTAAAAACATACTTCTTAACTCATTTCATCTAAGTCATAGAAATTAGGCAGAACATTTTTTTTGCCTCGTTGGAGCTCAGATTTAATGGTCTGTCCCAGGCCACACAGGTAAAATGTGATGGGGATAAGTCTAGACCTTGTATGTTCCTTAGAATATACAAGAGATTTCTTCTCAACTAGAGTAAGCCCAAGATTTTTAGGCCAAGAAGCTCGGAGCCTATTGGGGCTCTCCTACTTCACTTGGCTGTAACATGTTGGGGACTCATACAGGTGGGTGTGCTCTGGGTTTGAAGACATTCAGTAGTGAGGTCCAGAACTTTATTTCTCAAGCAGTCCAGACATCACCCAGAGGGCCTCAGACCCAGGGAGGTGGAGGAGTTGCTTCTGGAGTTTTGACTCTGTAAAAAATGGCAATTCATGACAGCCACAGCCACGCTCTTGGAACGAGGCTGGGATTCCGTCCTCACATAAATGCCCACAAGGGGACTGCTGGCTTGGACCCTGGGGCCCAGGGTCCATGCGTGATGAACAGCACCTACACTGTGTAATCCGTGCTCAGAGCCCTCTGGGGCTGGCATGAGCTCTCAGCAGAGGGAAGGCCATCATTTGAGTTTTAAACGTTTAGGGGTACATATATATGACAGGTATTAGGATCACTCGTTTTTGGGGAAAGAGGAGAAATGGAGGAACCCCTGACTCTTTTTACTAGTGCCCTCTGGCCTGGAATTCCAGAGTAAGCTGTTGACTTCCATTCTCTGTACAGCAGCACCATTTGAATGGTTCTTTTCCTCTCCCTTCCCTGTTCTGTTTTTTGTTCTGCTCCTCCCTCCCTTTTCTCTCTCCGTCCTTCATCCCCCACCACTTTCTTTGCATCCATCTTGCTTTTCCTGTTAAAGTTCCAGCTGTCCTTGTGCATGGTACCAAATCAGAAACAGACAAAACAGGTCAGATACTTGGGAAGACTTTAGTCTGCAACTTCTCATTGGACTGCTTGAGTAGAGATCTGGTTGTCAAATAGTAAGAACAGTTGTCCTACAGAGAGAGGGGGCCTTTTACCCCTAGTCAGGAAACAGGTTGGGTCTTTCAGGATGGAGAGTGTGTACGTTCCTCCACTCTGGGTGCCCAATGCCTGATTCCTGAGAGGAAGATGTGGTGCGCATGCTGTGAACCCTGCCTGTCTGACCAGGAAGCTTGTGTAAAATGAGCAGGAGAACCAGTACTACCAATTTCAGGGAGTGCTTTGCCCAGGAGAGGGGAGAAACACTTCCTTCCACATGGGAAGATCATTCCATTGGGAAAACCCCAATGGAAGCATCCTGAGCAGGTGCTATCCCAGTGATTGCCCAGGTGCAGAGGGAGAGTCTCGCCATTGGTAATGTTTCCCTTGTTACAAGGACCTGCTTTATGCTGTATTTAGTAGTGAGGAGGAAATGGCACAGGAAGTCTCAGAGAAATGTTTCATCATGAGCCTCATAGGTCGTGTGGGGTTTGTGATCTTCATTAACCACCGTTTGAGCCATGTTCTGGTTTGCCATTCTGCTAAAAAATCAGAGTTGAATCTCCCATAAAAATGAGGCCAATGCAAATGTATTTAACAGAAAATATTCATAGCATTCTCTCTCTTTTTTAAAGATTTATTTTATTTATTTGGAAGACAGAGTTACGGAGAGAGGTAGAGACGGAGAGAGAGGTCTTCCTTCCACTGGTTCACTCACCAGATGGCTGCAACGGCAAGAGCTGTGCCGATCCGAATCCAGGAACCAGGAGCTTCATCCAGGTCTCCCATATGGGTACAGGAGCCCAAGGACTTGGACCATCTTCTGCTGTTTTCCTAGGCCATTGCAGAGAGCTGGATTGGAAGAGGAGCAGCCGAGACTAGAACAGGCACACATATGGGATGCTGGCACTTCAGGCCGAGGCTTTAACCCGCTGCGCCACAGCACCGGCCCCAGCATTCTCAATAAAGACCATTAAAAAGGCAACATATTGTGCATAATGTGTAGCTTGAGATGTGCCTGGCCTTAGGATCTTGACCTATTTTATTCTCTTTCTATCCATAACCATCCCACGAGGTCAGTGTGGATTTACCTGTCTTCCACAGAGAGCTGGCATCATAAAAGGTGACATCAGCTGCCCACGAAGTTGAGTGATGGAAGTGTTTTGCTGCTGACCCTCCTGGTAGCTGATGGTTCAGTGCTTCTCTGACCTTCAGAGAATTTGCCCCATCCATTCTCTGCCATGTTGTCAGTCTGGCTTATAGATCAGCTGGGCCTTGACAGTGATGGAGAAAGGGCTAGACTAGCAAATAAAACAGAATGTCCTCTGTACACAGGAGTTTCTATTTAAAGGACACATCAATTTGGATCCAACAGGTCTAAATCAGGCTGCATTAGGCCGGAGATTTTATTTCCTTCATGCAAAAGTTTAAATCTGAGCAGGCATGTCTTGGTGACCTTGGAAACCATCTGGGATTTTACATGCATTGGGCTCTCTACTCTGAAGCTGTGAGGTAGCTGATGATTTAGACTCATGATGCCTGGGGAGGTGGCAGTAATCCTTTGTTTTGGGGGGACTACTGGAGCCATCTGGGGATGGTGCACAAGATACTCAAAGATTTTTTTCTTTGCTGATTAGATTGATTTTTCTTGTTATTTTCATGGCTTCCTTTATAAATTGCTATTTGATGCTTTCAGTGGTGCTTTATAGAGCACCTACCCTTGGCTACCTGATACTCCCCTTTGCCAGTTATTAAAGAGGGAGCTATGAGGATGAATCCACACAGTGCTTTGTCATATGGCCATGCCTGTGTTCAACTTGCTGTAACAAAATACCATACACTGGCTGCTTATTGACAGCAGAAGAGTCTGGAAGTTTGGGATCAAGACTCCAGCTCGGACCAGGTCTTGGTGAGAGCCTTCTCTGGGTTTAGAGACTGGCAACTCCTCACTGCACCATCACAGGGCATGAAGAGTGAAGGGCTCAGTCTCTGTCCTCTTATTTAATGGCTCCAATCCCATTCATGAGGAATCCACCCTCCTGTCCTGGTTTCCTTCCAAAGGCCTCATGTCCATTCACCATCACAGAGGGGATTCGATTTTAGCATGTTCCTTTTTGGGGAGACAATTAATTCAGTCCACAGCAAGGAAATACCAGATCTGCTTCTTTTCTGAGCCTTGGTCACTTAATCTGTAGTAAAACTTTCCCTAGGAATTAGCTGTGAGGATGTAGGAAGGTAACACATTTGAAGAGCCCTTTGACAGCTATAATGTGTCATGCAATTGGCCCTTTAAACGAATAAGTTATCATTGCCTTCTGTAACTATTAGTATCATTAGAGAATGCATAAATACATAATTGTGCAGTTCAGTGACTTGAGGAATTCACTTACTTCTCACGATAGCTTTGGTCAATGGATGCCAAAAGGTCTCTCCAGCTCATTGGATAGATGTTTGTTTTTGACATACAGGTTTGCCTTAACACAGTGTTTAGGAATTATGGTCTACTTAGGATACAAAACTACACAAATTCCTTAGGAAACTTGGTGCGCAGTACAGTAAGAATGCAAATTTGCTCAAACTCAAGACAGTGTTCTTCCGATCAGAAGCAATGTGCTATCTCCACTTTTCAAGTAAGAAGGATCCTGTGGTTACTAGGAAGTCCATACAGCAGACTCATAGAATGGCAATCACTTTAAGTAGCATTCTGACCTCAAAATCAGCCCTTAAGGCATTCTGGTCTGGCTGAAAAACCCAGGGGAGCATTTCAGGCATGGAAAGCCAAGACACTGTGACAAAAAATTTTCTACATAAAGGACCTCTTTGGGTGAGACCCCACTAGAAAGAAGAGGCCACCAAAGAAGGATGTACTTTCCTCTGAAGGAAGGAGAGAACTTCTACTTTGCTTTTTGGCCTTATTGAGTTAGTGGATCCAAAAAGCTTCCATAGCCTAGGCAGCTCATATCAAGAGCATTGGATGATCACTGACATCATACATAAGGGTGTTAATTTTTAAAAGTAAATAATAGGAGTCACTTTGCACTAACTTCCCATGCAGGACCATCGTCCTTATAGAGTTATATCATGAGACTTAATAGTAAAACTTCTTCTCAAGAGTCACTTACTTTTAGTGTATTAAATGGAGGATATTTTTGTGTCTCTTAAGTTATAATTATGTCTAAGAGCTACCAAAAGATGTATCATTCTTGGGTTCTTTTTTAAAGATAGTTAAGTTTCTAAAAGGAAAGAAGGGGGAGGAAGGAAGGGAAGAGACAAAGTCACCTTTGAGATGCAATATCTTTGAACAGCCTTTGGACTGTTGAGGAAAATTTTTTTTATAATTGTTGTTTTTTATTTCTTTTTCTTTTTCTTTCTCATACAATGCATTGAACTCTTTATCTAGAATAGAGTTAATCCTCTGTATATAAAATTAAATGAAAATAGATCTTAGTGAAAAATAGGACAGGGAACAGGAGAGGGAAGAATAGGAGGGCAGATACAGTGGGAAGAATTACTATGTTCATAATGTATTTAAGAAATGTATGCAAATAATTAAATAAATAAAATTAAGGAAGGGTTTTACTTAGCTTCCCATTTTCTCGTTAATGGCTCCAATCCCATTCATGAGGAATCCACCCTCCTGTCCTGGTTTCCTTCCAAAGGCCTCATGTCCATTCACCATCACAGAGGGGATTCGATTTTAGCATGTTCCTTTTTGGGGAGACAATTAATTCAGTCCACAGCAAGGAAATACCAGATCTGCTTCTTTTCTGAGCCTTGGTCACTTCATCTGTAGTAAACTCTTCTCCTCGTTGTTTCCAGAAGAGGGAGATTACATAAGGGTTCATGGAGGAGGGACGGTGAGGAGTGTAGCAGTCTCCAGATTCCATCTAAGGAGCACTGCCCACAGCTTGACACATGACCTCGTCAAGATCAGAAAGTTTGCAAGAGACTAAACAAGGTTCTCCTGAGAGTCCAGCCTGACTCAATGAACAGAAATCCTCCTATGATGTGGTCTCATTCATCTGTGGTTTTAGGCTTGGGAAATGGTAATGCAGTTTAGGGTCATTAGTTTTCTGAGCACGGCAGACGGCTGGATGGGGCTGCAGGTGCAGGACTGTACTGAAGTTCACCGGCTCCTGTCTGTTTTTGTTGTGCAGAGAGCAGCAGCCTGCATTCAGCCTGTGTCCACGAGAACACGGTGCACAGCCGGGTCTTTCAGATCTTGTACAGGAATGAAGAAGTGCCCATAAATGATGCCATGATCTTCCGAGCTCACCTTCTCTTAGACGGTGAAAGGGTAAGTCACACATCCAGCACCAGCCACAAGTGGCCGTTCCCTTCCCTTGCTTGGTAAATGGGAAGATTTACTCTGAAATTTGTCAGGTAAGTATTCATGATTTCAGAACTTTCATGCACTTATTTGTGTTTTTATATTTTTGCTTCTTCTTTCGTTCATGTATTTGCTTGTTCCATGCAGCTTGAAATGCTAGCAGTCTCCACTGACTACCTTTGTGTCTTACTCTTCAGCTGTCCATTTGCTCATGTGTCAGTGAGCCTATCAGTAGATGCTTACTGAGTAATACTTTTTGCAGGACGCTGTGTTGAGCCTTTGGATAAAGGACAGAACTGAAGAACGAAGCAGGACTTTCACCCTAAAGAGGTTGATAGTTTAGCCAGAAAGCAGATGCGTAACCAGGCATCCTGATAGGTGATTGGTACTTGACTGGCTATGTGTAGAACTCTGGGGACCACCAGCCCAGAGCTCTTCAGAGGTCTCACAAAGCGTCAGTTTTCAGATACACGTGCTCTGAGTCCATCAGACAGGACAGAGGAAGGGCATTCTGGGAAGGGGACACAGGATAAGTAAAGGCTGAGAGAACTTGGGGACATCGTTCAATTTGCTAGAAACTTGAAATTTTCTCATTCTTTAAATCAACTTATTCCAAAGGACTGTGGGAAGTCCAAATCATTGGTTGTGCTCCCCCATCCCACCTTAAGTCCTGTTGCCATGTTCTAGCTGACTATTTCCTTCTAGAATGCCTTGAATGATGTTGAACCATGCTCCTGTTTCAGAAAAACCCAGCTAAAGTCCGACACGCACATTCCCCATGAGATGTGCATAATGACACCCATTGGGCATCTGCTTTTCTCCCCTTGAACTTTTTTCCACATCTTTTATGTTCCAGGCAGTGACCAGGTGCCCTTGTGTAGGCAAAAGTAAGTAAAGTGTTCTTTCTCACTCTATATTAAATTATTTTGTCTGAACATCAAAGATTTATTGAACTCCCACTAAGGACCTATGGTGTGCTGAAAGTAAAATAATGAACAAGAAAATATCCTGGTGTTTTGAAGCTTGTATTTTCATGTTAGATTGATAAATCCCAGTGTAACCAAATAAGTGAATTGTATATACAGAAATATAGTCTATTACTGAGTCTTCTTACTGCCGCATGCTCAGCTCACTGGTTTATGAGATATACTTGTGAGTGATGTGATGTAAGAGCAGGTGCTTGCATCCATATTCGAATCCTGATAGGAAAGCTACAGCTATACCCAAAGGAAAGAGACTTCAGGACAGACCCATTTGTGGGACTTGCTGTTGCTGCAAGACAGACACTCAGGTAATGAGATTGTCAAGGGCTCAGTGCAGTCTTTCCCACAACCTTCACACACGATGGAGATTCCTCCCTGGAGGAGAAGTGGCAGGCTGGACAGGCCTCCGTGAGAAGCCAGCCTTGAGCTGAGACCTTGATGCTGAGGTAGGTCCAGGCTTGGTGTCCTTGGATGATGATACAGCAAAGGCAAAACCCCTGGGTGGGAATGAGGTCAGTGTGTCTGAGGAACAGCATTGAGACCAAGGTGACTTGCACTGTGTGTGAGGGCAGTGAAGTGAGGAGTGACACTGGAGAGGTGCACTGGGCCAGGTTCACAGAACACTGTGGGCATGGGAAGGTACAGCTGATTCTTGGATAATGGAAAGCCACTGATTTTTGCCATAAAGTTGGGGTGGCACAATTTTCACTTTAGAATGTTGTCATTCCCTCCCAGTGTGCGTGCTTCTCAGGATTGGAGTCTCCTGTCTGTGTTTCATCCCTAGTACCTGCAGTGGAAATTAGCAGATAGTGAGTGCTCTTAGGAGTCTCTTTCTGGCTCCATATTTAGTGACTTCACATTGATAGCTTGAAATCAGTCATGATGGAAACCTTACATCACAGACATTGGTAAGACCACAAAGCAGTCTTTTATTTTTGCTTCAGAGAACTGGTTGTTGGCATGTAGCAGCACACCGCTGGCCACGCCATCTACCAACAGTCTCAGTTCTGGTGAGGAAAAATACTCCATGTGACTGTGTCTCCCATTCTGGTAGCCACTCCCTCTGCTAGACTGTCAGGCGAGGGTGGTAAGGAAGTACTCTCTTCATTAAACTCAAGACTCTGAACCCTCACGTCTTGCTTTGTTGATCATCCCTTTGATGTACCTGTGCTTGAGTCCTTATTTTGAGCATACCCTCCATTTCCTTCCTGGGATCCTAAGTCAATAGACTTAGTTTAGGAAAAGGTACCCTTGGATTGCCTTGAGTGGAAAGGAAATCCGTTAAGGCTGTTACACTCAGGGTCAACTTGTCCAAAGTCCAGTAAGGGAACAGCATTCTTGCCTCATGGGCTTAGGAGTGTTGATCTCAAGTGACCTGGGTAGAGTAGTTGTGATTGGAGCCTGGGTTAGCACATAGTTCAGGTATCTTGGCTAGTATCCAACTGGTCTTGCACCTGCCTCTAACAGTTTAAAGTCTTTCCCAACACTCAACTTTAGCTCGTGGGAAATTGTAATAAACTTTAGGTTGAGCAAGGAGTTTGTTTCACAGGGCACACTGTTTTCTTCTATAAGTCAGGTTGTTTCTATAAGTGAGTGATGTGTTCCTGTATTGGGGCAATCCATACAGCAGCAAACAATGCCACTGCTAGTCATTGTAGCCAAGTCAGTGACAATTAAAGATAACAAGCGTTGGCATTGTGGAGCATTGGGTTCAACACCAGCATCCCATTTTGGAGCGCCACGTTGAATCCCCACTGATCTGCTTCTGATCCAATTCCCTGCTAATGTGCCTGAGAAAGCACCATAAGATGGCTCCAAGTTCCTGGTCTCTGGCTGCAGCCTGGCCCAGCCCAGGCTATTGTGACCATTTGGAACGTGAAGAAGTGGATGGAGGATCTCTTTCTCTGTCTCAGCCTCTCTCTCTATCATTCTGGCTTTCAAATCAATAAAATAAATCTCAAAGATAATCAGATGCCTGTAAAAACTGTATTTTGGAATGGATAACTTAAGTCTTTCCCAGTGAATATTGATCTGCTTATGACAACAAAAACACTGCTGATCACAGGAGGCCAGACAGTGTGTTCATAAAGGCACACAGACTTTGTTGTGGGCGAGTGACATTGACAGGATGGCCACTCACCCACCAGGAACACTGTTCCACTTGCTGTAGGGCACTCAGAGAGGAGAGTGGAGCCCCTGCCGTGGGGTCTCAGACAAGTGGAAGAGGACCATGCTCAGAACGAATCACGTGCTGGGATGTTTTCATAACAGGTGCACAGAGTGCGCCTGGAGGTAGTACAAGGTATTTGTGTACTCTGCATAATCCCACAGATGATTTGGGAAGTCTTACAAAATATACAGAACAGTAAAAGGGGAAAATAGTAGCCATGGGATGAGCCACAGTAGAGGACACAGACAGAAGGAAGCACGGAGGCCGGCGCCGTGGCTCAATAGGCTAATCCTCCACCTTGCGGCGCCGGCACACCGGGTTCTAGTCCCGGTTGGGGCGCCGGATTCTGTCCCGGTTGCCCCTCTTCCAGGCCAGCTCTCTGCTATGGCCAGGGAGTGCAGTGGAGGATGGCCCAGGTGCTTGGGCCCTGCACCCCATGGGAGACCAGGAAAAGCACCTGGATCCTGGCTCCTGCCATCGGATCAGCGCGGTGCGCCGGCTGCAGCGGCGGCCATTGGAGGGTGAACCAACGGCAAAAGGAAGACCTTTCTCTCTCTGTCTCTCTCTCTCACTGTCCACTCTGCCTGTCAAAAATAAAAAAAAAAAAAAAAAAAAAAAAAGAAGGAAGCACGGGGTAGCAGCTGCAGCTGGACGAGGTGCACAGCCAGCCTCTGGGCCACAGCTGATATCAGCCCACACATTCAGCCATCAAAGAGAACGGTTACCCTCCTCCAGGTGTCTGCACTTGGAACCAGACAAAGCGAGGGTTCCATCCAAAAGGGCTTCCTGAGCAAGTTTGCACTTGTATAGGCCTAACCAGGATATGCATTTCCTAAAGCAAGATTCTTCAGTGCCCTCCCGTCATACTCTCCTGGCAGTACTGGTTCAAAATGAGGATTCTTGGGTCCACCCAGACCTCATGACTGAAGGATAGGGTTGCTTTCCATTTGGAGGGGAGTGAGTAGATTCAGAAGTTTGGTAAGGTCTGGGCTGACTTTCCGCAGAAGGCACCAAAGAGAGGATAGAAAGGACTGGGGAGAAGGCAGTAAAATAGAGGACAGATCTGGGGAGGAAGGCACCATCACCAGCAGCAGAGCAAGTGGTGCTGGGCAAAGCCAGGGAGGAAGGGTGAGGAGCACCGTGGGTTCCTTGAGGTCCTGACAAAGGCCATTTGTTTCCTGGGTTCTCAAGGCAGGCAGCTCCTTTGGGATGCAGGAGAGGGGCCCAGCCTAGCAGCAATAGGGAAGTGGGGACATAGGGAAACAGGGAGCCCAGCAGGGGCTGGAAGTGTATGCTGCAGGAGTCCTGGGGCAGCCCGAAGACCTGGCTGCAGGGTAAGCATAGGAGAGGGAGGACTCTGTGCAGAGGGAAAAGTTAAGGGCATTGACTCTAAAATTTGGCCATGAAATAGGCTTGGAGGAAGGCCAGAGTTGTGCTAAAGCAGGCTAAACCACTGCCTGTGATACCAGCATCCTATATCCTTCAGGGCCTTGTTTGGAGTCCTGGCTGCTCTGTCTCTGCTCCTCTAAATTTAAAATATGGAGAGGAAATAGGCTTGCAGATGCAGTCGATAGTCCAGGGGTCACTGGGGAAGCTGGTTCTTGTTAAGGAGTTGGTAGAATTCAGGCTGTTACCACAACATGTGCAATGTTCCTCACACTAATAGCATGGTGTGCCATGTGTCAGGCATTGCGCTGAGTGCCTTGTCATTCATCATTGAGTCACTGCAATGGCATTAGGGAATGTTTTATGATTCCCTTTCTGCAGGAAGAACACAGAGATTTAGAGAAGGTATTTTGCAAAGTCACTATGCCAGGAAGAGAGAGATGTAGGGCTGGCATTCATGGGTGTGTGACCAGGGTGCAGGACCCCGGGTAGAGCTGATGAATCCCTGGTCTTCTCTGTGGTCAGACGCAGTAGTCAATTGGAGATAACAGCAATAATATTAAATAGTAATAGCTCAAATTTGTTGAGAATCATCAGCCCTTGGTGTGTATTTTCTTATTTAGTTCACACAATAGCAATTTCGTGAGTGAGTTACTTATTTCACTCCAGTTTTATAGATGAGAAAACAATAGAGAGGTTGGCTAGCCCAAGGCCACACAGATGCTCAGTGGTAGAACCAGAATGTGTTCCCGTGATCACTGACTCCAAACGATGCCTTCTTAGCCAGCTGTCTGCAGTAGAGACTGAGTGAGCAAAAGGAAGGAGGAAAACATGAGAGAGCCAGCATTCTGGGTGGAGCTGTAACCAACCAATGAATGCATATATGGCCTAAAGATGTAGCAGGTGGAGCCTTCGGGACAGAGCCTTTGACAGGATCTGGGGCATGAGTCTCACTGGCCAGCTGAGCTTGGACTTGACAACACCATGCCTTGGTTTCCTCTTTCGAAAATGGGAGATATTTCTTACTTCATGGTTTTATCTGCATTAAATAAGATAGTATTTGTTCAGCGCTAGCTTGTTTCTTGTCCCATAGTTACTGTTGCGCAATTATTGTAGCTTGTGTTATTGTTTCTGCCATTCTACAAGACCTCTTCCTGCTGGTGGGAAAATGACCCCTGAACAGAGAGGCTGTTGTAGCATGGTAAGGCAGGGTAAGGGAAAGCCACATGGGTGTGTACATTTAGTGTGTACCTGTACTTGTGTGTGCATGTGTGTGGTCAGCAGCCAGCCATGGAACAAATGGTTCGAAAAGGCCGTGCCTGCATTCAGGAGTCTCCTGTAAGGAAGATGTATGCGGACACTGGTGAAGTCCCAGCCAGCCCCCATCTAGCCACACCTTATCCAGGCTAGTGATTGCTCTCCCAGCTCCGAGGGAGCTGCAACAAGTGCACGCTGGGGCTGCAGGTGAATCCTCATTACCCAGATACTCTGTGCTCCCTGGGAGGACTTCCTTTGCCAGTCTCACTTCCCAGGAACTGGAGGCAAGAGACTGCATTGCTTTCCTTGTGTGTATGAAGTGAGGTTTGTGATTATGCAAAACAAAGCTAGAAGAGGAAGTTATTTATAGCAGGTGGGCTCAGCCAAATGTTAACTTTTAAACACATTTTTACAACAAGTTTTAAACCCCAGGGACCTAAAGATAAATTCCATCCATATGTCTCTGCCTAAATTATGCCTAACCAGAGAGATGTTTCCAGGGAGCCTATGTAGACGAGATTTCCATCACTGCAGGAGTGGCTTATCCTTGCAGAGAAGTAAAAACCAGGAAAGATGGGGACAGAGGAAGAGCTTGATTGTTCCTCGGAGATGCATTGATTCTTGCCACGTAGCAGGTGTCAGTCTCTTCCTGGATCTGTGCAGAGGAAGGAAAAGCAGTTTCTCCCTTAAGGATGCGCAGATTATGGGGACAGCAGGCTAGAAAAGAGCAGGGGTATCACTAGGCCAGATGGGCAGTGCTGGTGAATGTGGTGAACTCCTGGTACATGAAGGAATAATTGCCCTATCCAGACAGAGCTGACAGCTGCCAGCCCCGCATTCTTAGATCCAGGGTTTATTTTCCCAGAAGCAGGACACCTGAAATACAAATGTGAAATTGCCTGAATTCTAAATGTTGCTATTGTTCAATGCATTTTTAAAGATCCTGTAGGGACTAGACGAAATGCATCTACAGAAAATACTCAGCTCAGAGCTTCCAGGTTATAAACAAACAATCGGAATAGGAAGTGTGAAATGCTGAGATGGAAGAGGAGGTCTGTGTCCATCCTGGGAGTGGGATCCTGTCACACAGCCAAGTCCTGTCACAAGGCTACAGGACTGATACTGCACGGTCCAGCTGTGGGAGGTGCTGGTGCAATCTGGTATTTAGCAAGCCACTCCCCCTGGAGACTGGGGTGATAGAGGAAAAGAAGAACCGGGGTACCATCTTTAGGTGTATGTGAGAAACAGAGTTTTGGGGTTTTGTTAGATCTGAGGTTGAACGTAGCCGCAGATAGAACATGGCATGCTAACAGTTCTTCAGGCATAAGTGGATCTCAGGACACAACTGAAGGCTGCTGGCCTGGGGCCTGAGCCTGCAGGGGGAATTTCTTGGCTTTCCTGAGTGTCTGCCCCATCTTGTGCACCTGCCTGAGGGTCCGCGTTAACTCTCTCTGCCTCTACCCTTCACCAGCAGAGCAGGGTTCTGCCACGGCATTGGAACAATTTGTTCTTGCCCCAACTTTGACTCCAGATCTAATCTGTTTAGGAAATGAAGTCCTCAAAGTCCCTCCAAAAGGAAGCTTAAACATTTCCTGCAAAATCGCTCTTCCCAAACTGGCTCTGTAAATTCCTTCCTTCCGTTTTCCATGTCATGTTCTCAGATATAACCTGTACCTCCAGAGTTCCAGGGAGCACACGAGGAAATTCTGCTTAAATATAAGTGGCATTACTGTTTTTTTTTAACTTTTATTTAATGAATATAAATTTCCAAAGTACAGCTTATGGATTACAATGGCTTCCCCCCCATAACGTCCCTCCCACCCGCAACCCTCCCCTTTCCCACTCCCTCTCCCCTTCCATTCACATCAAGATTCATTTTCGATTCTCTTTATATACAGAAGATCAGTTTAGCATACATTAAGTAAAGATTTCAACAGTTTGCTCCCACACAGAAACATGAAGTGAAAAATACTGTTTGAGTACTAGTTATAGCATTAAATCTCAATGTACAGCACACTAAGGACAAAGATCCTACATGAGGAGTAAGTGCACAGTGACTCCTGTTGTTCACTTAACAAATTGACACCCTTGTTTATGGCATCAGTAATCACCCTAGGCTCTTGTCATGAGCTGCCAAGGCTATGGAAGCCCCCTGAGTTCACCGACTCTGATCATATTTAGACAAGGCCATGGTCAAAGTGGAAGTTCTCTCCTCCCTTCAGAGAAAGGTACCTCCTTCTTTGATGACCCGTTCTTTCCACTGGGATCTCACTCGCAGAGATCTTTCATTTAGGTTTTTTTTTTTTTTTCTCCAGAGTGTCTTGGCTTTCCATGCCTGAAATACTCTCATGGGCTTTTCAGCTGGATCCGCATGCCTTAAGGGCTGATTCTGAGGCCAGAGTGCTGTTTAGGACATCTGCCATTCTATGGGTCTGCTGTGTATCTCACTTCCCATGTTGGATCGTTCTCTCCCTTTTTTATTCTATCAGCTAGTATTTGCAGACAAAGCTGACTTACCTCAAACAGTAGAGTTAGAAACATACCAGGGGATTCCAATTCAATCCCATCAAGGTGGCATGTACCAATGCCATCTCACTAGTCCTGGTGATCAATTTCTGTTCACAATTGAACATAATGATAGGACTAAGTGCCAAAGGCATTACTCTTGTAGTGAAATTCTGTTTCTCTTCTTTGTGAAATAGACCAGCTAAACATTTCATTTGGACAAGATTTGACTCATTAAATGCCTTGGGTTTTATCTCTCTTGCAGGTAGAGGATGCGCTGAGTGAAGTCGATTTCCAGCTCAAGGTGGACTTGCACTTCACAGACAGTGAGCAACAGTGAGTGTCATGGAAACCCTTGGACTGTGGGAGCAGGAGGTCCCCTCCCCCACTTCCCACTCCTGGGGCGTCCTCCTGGCCAGGGCCTCAGAACACCTCTCAGGAATCCAGTTCCCCGTAAGCTACAGTGCCCTGCTGTAGTCACAGCTGAGCAGGGAAATGCAATAAGAATGTAGATGCGATCCTTCCCAATTGTGTGCGCTTTAGTCAGGTAGCTTCTGAGTCCCTTGGTGTGGCTGTAGTGAAATGCCCAAGACTGAGCAGTTTAGAAGTAGCAGGGACTTATGTCTTACATGCTGTGTCCTCAGACTGGGAAGTCCTGGATTGAGGGGCGCACATGTGGCGAGGGCTGTCTTGCCACATTTCCTCATGCAGGAAAGTAGAAGGATAGGGGGCACGGGCCAGACTCATTCTGTACAATCCCCACTCTGAGATAACAACGTAGATCTGTTCACGGAGGCAGAACCCTCACGACCTATGACCTCCACCTGTCAACGCTTGCTTTGGGGATTAAGTTTCTAATACAGGAACATCAATGGGCACATTCCAACTATAATACAGCTCGATTATTCTTAGAAAACTCCGGAGTTCTTGGCTTCCTCCCGCCTGACACCGGCATAGATTTCCAATGCAGCACTCGTGGAGGGTTTTGCATGTGCGACCCTTCGAGGTTACAAGCTTCAAGGTCCTCTTTTGAATCAAAGGATTCTGCCAGAATTTTGCACTTTGTACTAAATATCTGACGTTCTCTTTCGAAGCTCTGAAAATGGAAAGTCCATTTATGCAAGGCCCGCTGATTAAATACGCGGGAGGTTGCTCTCTTCTTTCATATGCTAACTTGCTTTGGGTTTGCCCTGTGGTCCTCTTCATCCTACTGCCTACAGCCTTTCAGGTAATAAAGGAATCTCCTTTTTCTTAAGGAATGAAGAAGCCCAGTTGAGCATAATATCAAAACCCTATAAACTCTCATCCAGTTTCTAACTTTTTTCCATTGTCTCCCTGTACTGCTCTGCTCCCAGATCCAAACTTTCTCAGGGTAGGAAACCCCCAGTTCTGAAATGGTGTGTGGTAGAGGGCCCTGATATTTCTGCCCCCACCCTTGTCCTCATTGTGGTTATGAGGAGGGAGCAATGGAGGCAGGAACAAGTTGTATTTGACTGGTTCCTTGTGAGGTGGGCCTGTGTTTGCCACAAGGGGTCTTGAAAAAGATCATAGAAAATGAACGTTATGGAAAAAACTAATCATGGATTTCAAAACATTCTGCACCACGATAAATTTGCCTTGTAAATTGTGTTTTCCGGAGAGAAAACTCCTTTCCCTTCTGTCCTGTGAGCAGTCTCTCAGCACACTCTGACCACTCTGCAAATTAAAGTGGTCCTCATGTCTCGTCTCGACAGCCTCTTCAACAAGTACTCGCTCCTTTCCTTTGGAGAAGGGGCCCAGGAGGCCGATGAGCTAATGCTGGGAAGCAGGTCCTCCCATCCCATCATGGTTCAAAATCCCTCGCGGGATGTTCTTCTTTGCCCCGTTCCTGAATCCGTCTATTGGTTATGGGAATTTTCATAATGTGGGGAGTTGTACCGGAGGGAACTGGAAGCAAGGATGGGCTTCTTCAGAGGTGTCAGGGACCCACCTGTGTCTGGTATTAGGAATGGACACCTGCGGATGCCAAGCTGACTCTGCCAGCTCCTGGGCTGGCAGACCTGTGTGAGGTCCAGGCACTGTGTCTGACTCAGCCTCCCAGGTTCCTCACCTTGTCTTTGAGCCCATCTGCTCCTCTCAGCATATCTGCTTCCCCTTGGTGCTTGAGAAATCCTGTTCTCTCGCAATATGCCCAGGACTTGTTGTAGTACCACAGTGAACTCCAAGGCTGTGAAAGAGGCAGATCTTCCTCCTAGCCTCTGAACTCAGCAGTGACATCCCTGACTCCGATGCTCTCAGATGTCCCCTGCAGCTGTCTGGGATTTCTATCATTCAGTCCCCCAGTAACCCTCCCCTCCCCATCTCCCGTCCATCTGCCTTCAGAGATCTTCATCCATAGTTCCTTTCTAGATGACCAGAGAGCCCTGTGGTTGATTCCAAACCTGGCCTACAAGTAATTCTCCAACTAGCCCACCAAAGGCCTTCAATGATAAGCCATAGGTGACGCAGTAAATGAGACCTTCTCTCCAGCAAGAGTAGTAAATGGACAGCCTTTATACAGGAGATGGGTGCAGGCAAAGTGCATGCGATTCAGCATCTCTGGCTCTGTTCTCATCCACTCTGACATATCCATCAAGACACTGCCCTGTTCTGCACTTCAGAGCCTCATTTATAAAACTGGCATCCATACAGAATGCATACCTGTTAACTCTGTTACAATCGCTGTGAGAGACAATGGAATAGGCCCAGCACGTGACCTGCATCACAAGTCTCTTCTCCCTCTTTACAGCTTTCTAGGTGCAAGCGGGGCCAGGCTTTAATGTGCTGCTTCCTCCCTGTAATACAAAGCACTTAATAATAATCAGAGCATAGTGGTTTCATAAAGTATAAGATTAGCTAAGACGAACAGGAAGCCAGAGGCTGGGGAAGATTGGAAAAGTCATATTTTTTCATTTTCATAAATTAGGTTTAAGGATGATAAGGCATCTGCCGCAAATCCTGGGGGTAGACATTATGCTCCGAAGCGAGACTGAGTTGGCGGGCTTGTGTAACACCATGCAGGCCAGGGTGGGCACAACACAGAGAGGCAGGCAGCAGGGATCAGGCGTGGAAGACTCTTGCAATGCCTTCCCTCCAGTGGCTCTCAATGCAGGTGAATGACTCTGCACTTAGGACATTTGGTGGTGCCCAGAGGTATTTGGGGGGAGCATTACTGATATCCAGACAGGCTGTGAACATCTTACAGTGCACAGGACGCCCTTGCTCCCAGCAGACCATGTCTCTTCCAGTGCCCACAGTCAGTGTGACTGGGCTTGAGCAGCCCTGCTCTTGGGCAGCCCCCCCTTGGAACGAGGTGCTCCGTAAAGGCGTCTGAGCGCCTGCTCGCACGGGAACAGGGAGCTACTCTCATCATCATGTCCCAGGTTGTTCCTGAAGAGCTCCAGCCACCAGAACATGCTTCTTTACTTTGGGGAGCAATGCATCCTCGTGTACTCCCTCAGTTGACCTCAATTGTATGCTTTGCTGCCACCCAGAAAAGTCTCAGACTGAGTGACAGTTCCGATAAGGAAAGTCCTTTATGTGATGGCTTTATCTGCAGATTCAATCCCAGGGTGTTCTCTCCCTCTCCTCCCTCTCCCTCTCCCTCTCCTTGTCTCTGTTTTCTGTTTGTTTTATTTCCTTTATAAGAACCTGGGCATTCTCCTCTTCATGCTACCAAGCTTATCTCTGTCTTTTCTAAATTGAGACACATCCCCAGGAACTGAGTTTTATCTCCAGGAGTTGATTCTGTCCATTTCAGAGCTGAAAAGAGCCATCACCTCCCTCTTTCTTATGTCTTTACTCCTGTTGGTGTGGCTTAAATTCTGGATAGCAGTTAGACACCTTTGCTACCCTGAAATGTGTTGAATCTGTTATTGTTCAAGCCCTAAGGGCATCTCTGCAGGTGATAGGAGCTTGTGTCTGATTGGATGCCAGGTGATTGTGAGCAGTAACTCAGAACCACCTGGAAACAGAACAAGCTGGTCTGCAGTCCAGTTTTGCCTTGGGACTCTGAACTGGTTAATTAATCATGCTGCCTTTACTACTTCTATAAACGGAACAGTACTGGGAAATGCAGATTAAGAGGAGCAGCACCATGCTGAATTCATAGTGAGGCTTCAGACAGTTGTTGTCGGAGGTTCACATGCATGCAAGTGTTAACAACTTCTCCAGAGTCATGGGGGAGAGTCATCTCCCCCAGCCCATCAATGGGGAGGGTTTCTTCCCGTTGGAGAGGAGGCTGGTGCCTGCAGTCTGCGTTGGAGTCATGCTGGACCCCAGTAGCCTCTTTGACTCCTTTACTTGGCATTCAGTTGCCCACCGGTAACAAGAATTTCAAGGAAGCAGAACCTACCGAGTTGGGTCTTCGCAGGCTGCTCTCTTCACCTTCCTCTCTCCGTCCAGGCAGGTGGAACACCTCTCTGAACTACCCTTGGAAGATGCTCTAGCCAGGTTTCACGTGCTCTGGTTCAGACAAACCTGCAGAGCCTGAGTGATTGGTTTTCAGAGCTTGAGATGAGTGCTGGGGCTCCCCTGAGTCATCCCATTTGTATAACCAGAGCTGCGCATGGGCCGCCAGCTGCTTTATCTTTTAAGGATCAGACAGGTACCGTTGAGGAGTGCTGACGCTGGGCTGGGGAATCATTGAGAAAAGTGGCCACAGACGACTGAACAGCTGCACTTTGGAGCTGCTCATGTGGTCAGTGGCTCATTTTAAGGTGTGCACATTTGACCACCTCCTGTGGAATGCCAGATACCAGGCTAGGTGTTGGGAATAGAAAGAGCTAGCTAGCTGCAGTCCCTGTCCGTGGGAGGTAGGGCTCTGGTGGAAAACAAGGCTTTCTAGGGTGGGCATCACTGTAAGTACAGTGTTGGGCACCTGTGGAGGAAATAAAAAGAGATGGGTGAAAAGACGACCAGGAGGGCTGCTGTATTGAGAGGAGCCTTGGAAGGAGCCCAGGCAACTGGCTCATCCCCGCCATGTTAGTTTGGTGTTTGTGACATGGGTACATGACTCTCAGATCTGCCACTTAACAGCTGTGTGACATCTAGTGAGTTCTCCCCCTCTCTGAGCCTTGGTTCCTTTATCTGCCAATCATGGGCAAAACGATTTCTACCTGGCAGACTGTTTGCAGGATTAAGTAGGACAGTGCATGCCTAGTGCTTGCCTGTGGAAAAGCTATAGTATACACACTTGTTGGATGACAGCAGGGACAGCTGACTGTCACTCACATGAGCTCATCCACTTGCCTTCCAGGCTGAGGGACGTGGCTGGGGCCCCGATGATCAGCAGCCGCACACTTGGCCTGCACTTCCACCCCCGGAGAGGCCTGCACCACCAGGTCCCAGTCATGTTCGACTACTTCCACCTGTCGGTGATCTCGGTGACCATCCACGCTGCCCTGGTGGCTCTGCAGCAGCCCCTGATCAGGTAAGAAGTTAGAAGCGTCTCTGACAGAGAGAGGGATGACCTTCCATCTCTGACACAGGTGGGGGCTGCCTCTCATCCCAGGTGTGAGGGAGAGGCTGGAAGAGCTTGTCCGGGGCTGCAGCTTTAGTCTCTGCACCTCATGGAATGGAACGGGAGGACTGGGGAGGGCATCAGGAATCAAGAGGGCATTGGTTGGCTGGTGCCACAGCTCACTAGGCTAATCCTCCGCCTGTGGTGCCAGCACACCGGGTTCTAGTCCCAGTTGGGGCGCTGGATTCTGTCCCGGTTGCTCCTCTTCCAGTCCAGCTCTCTGCTGTGGCCTGGGAATGCAGTGGAGGATGGCCCAAGTGCTTGGGCTCTGCACCCGCATGGGAGACCAGGAGGAAGCACCTGGCTCCTGGCTTCAGATCAGCGCAGCAGCTGTTGCGGCCATTTGGGGAGTGAACCAACGAAAGGAAGACCTTTCTCTCTGTCTCTCTCTCTCTCTCTCACTGTCTAACTCTGCCTGTCAAAAAAAAAGGGGGGGGGCATTGGTGGCTGAACACCTGCAAACTCTGGTTCATACTGGGAGGGCTCCGATTGCACGTGTGGCTTCACTTTTGGCAAATTGTCCCTGATTTAGAAGTCCCCTAATGTTCCTGAGCACGAGAATCTTCGTCTCTCAAGGAGGAGTGCTGGTGTGCCTGCCTGCAGAGGGTTTCAGTGATCCCAGTTGAGGACACTGCTGTTGTGTCCAAGATGCTGTCAGGTCAAAGTCCAAAGGTCGGCCTCCATAGTCTTTTGCCTCTGCCCCACGTGAAATGTCCCAGAACATCTCCAGGGCCCCATGCATCGCTGAGATGTTATGAATTCCATACATTGAAAGACAGACAGGGCTAACAACAGCTGGTGCTGTGTGCTGTGCTGAGCCTTCTTCATACATGTTCCTTGTGTGGCCCCATATGTACATCAGATCATGTCAAGATGTCACATGTGCAGTGGGCAAAAAGTTGTCCACAGTGAGATGTTTAGGGATAGATTTTTTTTTCTTTTCAACTTTTATTTAATAAATATAAATTTCCAAAGTACAACTTTTTGGATTATAGTGGCTTTTCCCCCCATAACCTCCCTCCCACCCACAACCATCCCATCTCCACTCCCTCTCACATCCCATTCTTCACCATGATTCATTTTCAATTATCTTTATATACAGAAGATCAACTTAGTATACACTAAGTAAAAATTTCAACAGACTACACCCACAGAGACACACAAAGTATAAAGTACTGTTTGAGTACTAGTTTTACCATTAATTCTCAAAAGGGCATTCTCATTAATTCACATTAAGGGCAGAGGTCCTACATGGGGAGCAGGTGCACAGTGACTCTCATTGATTTAACAATTGACACTCTTTTTTATGACATCAGTAATCACCTGAGGCTCTTGTCATGAGCTGCCAAGGCTATAGAAGCCTCTTGAGTTCACAAACTCTGATCTTATTTAGACAAGGTCATAGTCAAAGTGGAAGTTCTCTCCTCCCTTCAGAGAAAGGTACTGCCTTCTTTGATGGCCCATTCTTTCCGCTGGGATCTCACTCACAGAGATCTTTCATTTAGGTCATTTTTTTTTTTGCCACAATGTCTTGGCTTTCAATGCCTACAAAACTCTCATGGGCTTTTTAGCCAGATCCAAATGCCTTAAGGGCTGATTCTGAGGCCAGAGTGCTGTTTAGGGCTTTTGCCATTCTAGTATGAGCCTGCTGTGTTAGGGATAGATTCTTGCAACATGGAATTTCAGGCTTGGGACTTCCTCATTTTCCTTTTACTGTGTGGCTACTCAGTGCTGAGATCTGAAATGCACACAGGGAGACTCAAATCCTCACTAATTGTGCCACTCACTGCTTAGGCCAGTGAGAAGGAAGTGAGAGGCCCTAATCTGAGCTATGTGGTCTGGCCAGGAGCTGCTGTAATCAAAGACCATTGCCTGCCTTCCACTCAGTCCACTTGGTGCTGGGGCTGTTTCAGACACTGACCTCCATGGATAGAGAAGACAGATATGTTGCAAATAATTAGAATGCAATCCAGAAACAGAAAAGAACTACCCAGAAATAAATAGTGTTGGGGGGGCAGTGGACAAGGGGACAGGTTTTCTAAGAGAGAAAAGGTGGCATTGCACAGGGGTGGGTCTTGGGCGGTGCTGGGTTTTGATGGAGGGGACTCCTACAGGCCATTAGCATTGGAGCACATGGCAGGAGGCAAGGGTGTGAAGGGTACAGGGAGCCACTCTGCGTCTGCACCCAGACCTTTTGCTGAGGGCTGAGGGACCTGGCACACAATGCTTTGCTGGGAAGCTTGGACATTCACTGCTCCAAACCTTGATTGAGCTCCTTGCTGGGAAGCAGCCACTGAAGATCAAGGAGACACTTCTATTTGGGAGGCTATGAGACCTGTCATCATGCTTCCACTGCGGAGGCATTTGTTGAGGGCCTGCTGTGCTCCAGGAGAGGGTTTGGGTGAGCACAGTAAGTGGGTGAAGTGTCGAGGACCTTGGCATTTCCCCCCAATAGTTACAGATGGTTGCATCCTGCAAAGTGTGTATCCTGGTGTCTGCTCACGCTGAGGCTTCACGCTGAGGCTGGCCAGCTAACAGCCCCAGGGCAGAAGTGAGGGTATGGTATGTCTGCTGTCCACAGGGGAGGCTAGTGACCAGAGTCTGTGTCCTGGGGTTAGCAGGATGTCTCTACTGAAGGCAAAGTGACAGTCCGGAGCTCCTTTGGGTGGTTCTGCGGTGCTGAGGGTGAGTGGTTCCTTGTTGGCTGGAAGTCACAACCATCTTATTGCCTGGCCTCACCACTGTCTCCTGTGGATGCTTGTATACATCACCTAACGTCACCAAACCTATGTCCAACATATAAATGAGTGCTTGGAAGTCTTTGCGAATGGGAAGTGATGCGCATGTATGTAAGATACGACGGAGGTTGAGTTCATAGTGTCACATGGTGGAAATGCGTTTCGTTTGAGGTGGCTCTCATTAAGCTTGAGCCCCTTCTCCAGGAAAGGTGACACCTGGAGCTCTGAGATGAATGGATTAGGCCTGGGCCCTTACAAGGCTCAGAGTCTTACAGAAATAGATACATGCACCAAACTCAGCTTGGAGTAATAGCTAATGTCCTGGGAGTCCAGGGTAGAGCAGGGGCTGCAGGCATGGGGTTTATAGGTCTGAATTCTGTTGCTCACTCTGTTGGCTTGAGCTTTGGAGCTTCAGTTTCAGAACAACCTGAAGGCTGTTAGGAGGGTTAAGTGGGATCATGCATGCCAAAGCCTGGACCCTGCATTGTAAGGATTAATATTTATTTAGCACCCGCCATATACCACGCCCTCATCCAAACACTGTAGCGTGGGGAAGAGGTAGTTCTGTTTAAGGGACTGAAGGGACAGCTTTATAGCAGAAGTGGTCTTTTGCTCCATAACATTAGAGACAGTGAAAAATGAATTTGGGAGGGTACATGAGAGCCGTTTTTCAAACTCCTTAATGGCACACAAAGGAATTGAAGATCTGTTTATCATGCAGGAAGGAGGGATTGAGGGTTTCAGAAGCAATAAGAGCCATGCTTTTAAAGACCCTGTCAGCAGTTGCTGGGTGGGTGGACCTGAAGCAGGAGGACTGGCTGAAGAGAAGTGTCCACACCATTGGAAGGACAGTGGAGTGTAGGTGTCACTCGTTTTGCTGCCGGGAGCAGCAAATCCTCTTCTTATGAGGATTTGGGGATCTGGGAAGTCTTAGCAGAAAGTTGGGCCTCCTGAAAGAGCTGTGTACGTCCAGGTTGTGTGCAGTAACTGTGCTAAAGGAAAACACAAAGGCTCTGATGAACCAGGTGGACTTCTGCAGGGAGGGGTAAAAATAGAACAGTCCTGTGTTGCAGGATTCTGCTGGAGGCTTTCTGACTAGGGTCTCGGAAGCTGGGAACAAGGTGCACCCTTGGAGGTTGTGGGAGAAACTTGTCCCAGAGCTGGCTGAGCACTCATTTTTCCAGAAAAGCAGTATTTTTTTTTCCAGCATCCATTAAGTCCCACCATTATGAAGCAGGTGTGAAATTAAAATTAAGCCTCAAAAGACTCTTCATCTTCACTGAAACACACTTTTAACCCTCACATGAGTACAGTTGGATTTCACTGAGGACTCCCCATCCTTTGGAGGAGCTAATCAAGGCCCACACTTAAGTAAATGACAAGGTATTTCAGCTGCTCACCTGCAGGCTGGCCTCTGAATGTGCCATGAACAGCATCTACGCACTTGTACAAATTCTACTTTTTTCCTGGAATGTCCCTTTCTCACCATCTTCTCACTAGATTGTAGACTCGCTTCAAGTCAACTCACAAGAAAGCAAGATAATTACATTTTTTTTTGCTGTATCCGTGGGGTTTTATGAAGAGACTTCAAAAAGTTTGTGGAAAAATGGAATTAAAACATGTTTATTTGGGGACCAAAAATTTGCAAACCACATCTAGTTTTTTTAATACACATTTCCCATGAACTTACTGAAGACCCAACATAAATATCATCATGACATTATATTTCATTGTGTTTGTGAAATTGCCAACAGTAGTTGCCAGTTATTATTGAGTCATAACCATTTCTAAGTGTACATAAAGCTGTCCTTCATCAATCTCAGGAATCCTTGCAATGATCCTCTAGTTACAATGATCTTGCTAACACTTCTGACATTTGGAGAAACATGCAGAAGAGTCAGTAAACTTGCCCTCCCCTCCTGTGTTGGGCATTTAGCTCATTGGATTAACTGCATTAATATGCCCACGTCCAACATTGGAGTACCTGGGTTCGATACCCAGCTCTGGCTCCTGATTCCAGTTTCCTGATAATGCAGATCCTGGGAGGCAGTGGCTCAGGTAATTGGGTTCCTGCCACCTATGTGAGGAACCTGGATTGAGGTCTTGGCTCCCAGCTTCAGTTCCAGCCCAGCCCATGCCTCTGCATCTGGGGAGTGAACCAGTGGAAGGGAACTGTCTCTCTCTGTCTCAACTCTGTCTCTCTCTTCACTTCTAAAATTAATTAATTAAAATAAAAATAAGTAAATAAGATAAAAGCTTCCCCCATGCCAAAGGGGTTATAGGCAGGACATAGGCTGTGCTTCTGGGGTTTGAACCTGTCAGACTGGTTTTGTTGCCTGCCTTTGCACTATCGGGACAGTAGGGAACAATCTCTCACTATGTATCCTTTCCACCAAATTTATTTAGTAAAGTGCTGTTCTCTACTCCCTGGCCTGGCTCCATCATTTTACATCTATTGGTTTGTTAGTCATCATTCGTGGGCCATGAAAAATTATCAGCTTGAAATAAGTGACATCTGGTGAGTCATGTGATATTAGCTAGTGTTGATGGTGTTGATACTCACAGTGCCTCACCTCTCTAGATCAGCATGTAATTAGAGAGAGGGCTGCATCCTTCTCCTCTTACCTGCCTAGCACCTAAAACCCACCTGGCAATGTCATGAAACGAATAAATATTTGAATAAATGCACTAAGCATAAATATAATGTTAGTGGGGGGGTCCCAAGATGGTGGTATAGCGACAAGATGATCTGAGTCACGCGGGGCAAAATAGACAGTTAAATAGGGGAGAAGATGCACTTCGGAGATAGAGCTGTGGGAAATTTGTGACAGGAAGACCAGGAGAGCAACAGCAACAGAGACTGGGCAGGTCCATGCCAGAGGAGCAATAAGAAAGGGAAGCAGCAGAGGGTTGGACTAGGGAGGTCAGCACCAGCCCCCAGCAGACCAGATGAGATGGGAAATCGCAGGTCCATGGAGCTGCAAAGAGCAGCTGGAGGGAGAGCTTGGTAAATTGCTTTTGAAGTTCCACACAGGGAAAAACAGAAGATATAGAGGAATGAATAGAAAGGTTGGGCAGCCCCTGCCCACCCCCCACCCCTCCTTGCCTCACCCAGACCTGCAGCCAGCTGGGAGAAGCCATTTTGTTTGTTTATATTTTTGAATGTAAGCAGGGAACTGCCACTTTTGACTCTCCTGAACACAACCTTCAATAGCAGGGGCCACATCACCACACCCCCCACCCGGAAACGAGAATCATAACATTTCAGAAGAATTTCTTCCCCACCACACAAGCTGTCCAACAAGAAGTCCTGGATATCAAAAACTCAAGCACATTCCATCCACCATTGAGAGGTGAGCTAGGCTCCAGTAAATGGGGCTCTGTGCTTCCACTTGCAATACACACACCCGTGGCAACTCATAACAGAGGGAAACCTCACCATAAGAAAATCATCACATATTAGAAGTGCAGTTCATTAAGCAGGGTGATATAATCCTGAACACACCAGAGACTAACACTAGGGCATCCCTCAACTGTGAGGAAAAGGGCGGATCACACCAACAGAAGTGAACAGCCTTCTCTAACCAAAAAAAGAAAAAAAAAAAAAAAAGAAGAAAAAGAAAAGTAGAAAAAAAAAAAAAACAGAGGAAAACTACAAAGCCCCACAGGGGCCTTGCATTGAATACTCCCTCCACCCTAAAATACTGAACAGAGCACCCAGGCTACACCCAGCATGCACCTCTTGAAACTCACTGAAATTATACACATCCCACTAAATAGCAAACACACAAATTAAAGAAAAAAGCAAACAAAGAAAGAGAAAATCCACAAATGCCAAAAACAATGGAAATACCCTAAATAGGGATAAGGAAGACACTATGAGCCCCCAAAGGAACACTACAACACTTCAATAATAGAAGGTGAAGATGAAGAGATCAAAGATATGTCAGAAATTGAATTCAGAAAATTAACCATCAGATTATGTAGAAGCAATCAGAAGCAAATTCATGATCTAAATGAGAAGTTCTCCCAAGAAACTGAGATATTAAATAGAAGTCAGAATGAAATACTAGAAATGAAGGATTCAGGCTGGCGCCATGGCTCACTAGGCTAATCCTCCACCTGCGGTGCCGGCACCTCAGGTTCTAGTCCCGGTTGGCGTGCCGGATTCTGTCCCAGTTGCTCATCTTCCAGTCCAGCTCTCTGCTGTGGAGAATGGCCCAAGTGACTGGGCCCCTGCACCCGCATGGGAGACCAGGAGGAAGCACCTGGCTCCTGGCTTCAGATTGGCACAGCTCCGGCTGTAGCAGCCATTTGGGGGTGAACCAACAGAAGGAAGACCTTTCTCTCTCTCTGTCTCTCTCTGTCTCTCTCTCTCTCTGTCTAATTCTGCCTGTCAATCAATCAATAAGAAAGAAATGAAGAATTCAATAGATCAAATAAAAAATGCAGCAGAAAGCCTTAAAAACAGAATAGGTGAAATAGAAGAAAGAATATCTGAACTAAAAGACAAATTTCTGAAAATATTACAGTGAGACCAAAAGAAAGAAGAAGATAGTAGAAAACTAAAAAACACTGTTGCAGATCTACAAGATAATATCAAATGACCCAACATACAGATCCTAGGAGTTCTGGAAAGTGTGGAGAGAGAGAGAAAGGATTAGAAGGCCTTCTTAATGAAATAATAGCAGAGAACTTGCCCAATCTGGAGAAAGAAAGAAAGACATTCAAGTACAGGAAGTACACAGAACTCCCAATAGATATGACCAGAAAAGAGCTTTACCATGACACATTGTAGTAAAATTCTCCACAGTAAAATGTAAAGAAAAGATCTTAAAATGTGTATGAGAGAAATACCAAATTACATTCAGAGGAACCCCAATTATATTCACTGCAGAATCTCATCAGAAACCCTACAGGCAAGGAGAGAATGGCAAAATATATTTCAAGTCATAAGAGAAAAAAATGTCTACTCAGAATACTGTACCCTGCAAAAATTTCATTTATGAATGAAAGAGAAATAAAGATCTTCCACAACAAACAGAAATTGAAAGAATTTTTAAATATCCACCCAGCCCTACAAAACATGCTCAAGGATGTGCTACACACAGAAATACAGAAATAGGAACAAACTACAAAAGAAGATGAAATGGAAGATGACCCAGTTAAAGTACAAAGGAAGTCCAAAGTACAAAATTAGGATTATTAACGAAAATATGGCAGGGCAAAGTAAGTACTTAACAATAGTTACCCTAAATATAAGTGGTTTCAACTCTCTAATTAAAAGACATAGACTGGCTGAATAGATTAAAAAAGAAAACCCATCTATTTGCTGCCTACAACAAACACATCTTACCAATAAGGGTGCAAGCAGACTAAAAGTGAAAGGAGGTAGAAAGATCATCCATGCTAACAGAAACCAAAAATAGCTAGTGTAGCCATCCTAATACCAGACAAAATAGACTTTAACACAAAAACTATTCAGAGACAAAGAAGGACACTATATGATGATTAAAGGATCAGATCAACAGAAATAAATGACTATTATATATGCACCTAATTATAGGGCACCTGGCTATCTAAAAGAAATGTTAATGGATCTAAAGGGAGATATAGACTCCAATACAGTACTAATGGGGGACTTCAATACCCTACTTTCAGCAATGGACAGATCAACCAGACAGAAAATAAATGAAATACATCAATTTAAAAACTGAAGGACAAAAACCATATTATTATCTCAATAGATGCAGGGAAAGCATTTGATAAAATACAACACCCTTTCATGATTAAAACTCTAAGAAAATTGGTTATAGAAGGAACATTCCTCAACACAATCAAGGCAATTTATGACAAACCCACAGCCAGTGTTGATTCAATGGGGAAAAGTTGGAAGCATTCCCACTGCGATCTGGAACCAGACAAGGATGCCCACTCTTGCCATTGCTGTTCAATATAGTCCTGGAAGTTTTAACTAGAGCCATTAGGAAAGAAAAAGAAATCAAAGGGATTGAAATTGGGAAAGAGGAAGTCAAACTATTCCTATTGGCAGATGACATGATTCTATATATAGGGAAACCAAAAGACTCCACCAAGAGACTATTGGAACTCATGGAAGAGTTTGGTAACATTGCAGGATATAAAGTCAATACCCAAAAGACAGCAGCCTTTGTAAGCACGTACAATGCCATGGCTGAGAAAGAACTTCTGAGATCAACCCATTCACAGTAGCTACAAAAATTCAAATGCCTTGGAATAAATTTATCCAAGGATGTCAAAGATCTCTATGATGGGAATTACCAAAACTTTAAAGAAAGTAATAAAGGGGCTGGCGTTGTGGCGTAGTGGCGTAGGTTTGAGTCCCAGCTGCTCCATTTCTGATCCAGCTCTATGCTAAGGCCTGGGAAAGCAGTAGAAGATGGCCCAAGTCCTTGGGCCCCTGCACCCATGTAGGAGACCTGGAGGAGTTTTCTGGCTCCTAGCTTCAGATTGGCGCAACTCCAGGTATTGAGGCCACTTGGGGAGTGAACCAGTGGATGGAAGACCTCTCTCCCTCTCTCTCTCTGCCTCTCCTTATCTCTCTGTATAACTCTGACTTTCAAATAAATAAATAAATCTTTTAAAAAAGACAAAGAAATAGAAGAATATACAAAAAATATAAAAATGTCCATGTTCATGAATTTGAAGAATCAGTATCATCAAAATGTCCATTCTTCTGAAAGCAATTTACAATTCAATGCAATACCAATCAAAGTACCAAAGACATTCTTCTCAGATATAGAAAAAAATGATGCTGAAATTCATATGGAAACACGGGAAACCTCAAATATCTAAAGCAGTCTTATACAACAAAAACAAAGCTATAAGCATCACAATACCAGATTTAAAGACATACTACAAGGCAGTTATAATGAAATCAGCATGGTACTGGTACAAAAACAGATGGATATACCAATGGAACACAATAGAAATACCTGAAATGAATCGTAGCATCTAGAACCAACTTATATTTGACCAAGGAGCTAAAACCAATCTCTGGATCAAAGATAGTCTCTTCAACAAATGGTGCTGGAAAAACTGGATTTCCATATGCAGAAGTATGAAGCAAGACCCCTACCTTACACCATATACAAAAATCTACTCAACATGGATAAAGATCTAAATCTATGATCCTACACCTTCTAATTATTAGAGAACATTGGGGAAACCATGCAAGATATAGTCACAGGCAAAGAGTTCTTTAAAAGACCCAAGTGGCACAGACATTCAAAGCCAAAATTAACAAATGGGATTACTTCAAATTGAGAAGTTTCTGTACTGCAAAAGAAACATTCAGGAAAGTCAAGAGAGAACCACCAGAGTGGTAGAAATTATTTGCAAACTATGCAACTTATAAAATGATTAATATATAAAGAGATCAAGAAACTCCACATCAACAAAACAAATAAATCAGTTAAGAAATGGGCAAAGGATTTAAACATATTTTTCAAAAGAGGACATCCAAATGGCCAACAGACATATGTAAAAATGTTCAGGGTATTTAGCCATCAAAATGTAAATCAAAACCACAACGAAGTTTCACCTCACCCCAGTTAGAATGCCTTTCATACAGAAATCAACACACAACAAATGCCTTCGAGGATGTGGGGAAAAAGTTACCCTATCCACTGTTGGTGGGAATGTAAACTGGTAAGACCACTATGGAAGATAGTTTGGAGATACCTCAGAAATCTGAATATATATCTTGTTAGCCGTTGCAAAGCACACCGGACACCAGAGTAAGGGAAAGGGTTTATTGGGGAACAACCTACAGACCGGAGTGAAGGGGCAGTGAAGGAAAAAAAAAAAGGGAGGGAGACTGTAAGAGAAAGAGACAGAGAGGAGAAGAGCTAGCAAGGAGAGAAGATAAAGCAGAGAAGAGGAGAGAGGAGAGCAGAGCCAAGAGACCAGAGGAGGAGGCTAGAGAGAGGAACCGAGAGAGAGTAGGACAGAAGGACCAAGAGAGAGGAACCAAGAGCCAAGAGACCAGAGGAGGAGGCTAGAGAGAGGAACCGAAAGAGAGCAGGAGAGAAGGGCCAAGAGAGAGAGCAGGAGAGAAGGGCCAAGAGAGCACGTGTTTAGGAACAGACCCTTTTAAAACTTTGCCTGAGGGCGGGCAGGGAAGCAGGAGCAGCCAATCCCATTAGGATGGGGGTGGAGCCTGGCTCAGGTAGCTGGGCCATGTGGCCAACTGCGCCAGTTTCCTAACATATCTACCATATGACCCAGCCATCCCACTCCTCGGAATTAACCAAAGGAAAATAAAATCAGCAAATAAAAGAGTTATCTGCAACTCCCTGTTTACTGCAGCTCAGTTCACAATAGCTAATATATGCAGTCAACCTAAATGCCTGTCAACTGAAGACTGGATAAAGAAATTATGAGATATGTACTCTACAGAATACTACAGGGTGGTAAAATAAAGTGAAATCCAGTTATTTGCAAGAAATGGATGAATATGGTGCCAGTCCCAAAGGCACCAATACCATATGTTCTCCCTGATCTGTGAGAACTAATAGAGCACCTAAAAGGAAATCCATAGAAGTGAAATTGACACTTTGAAAAGCAATGACTTGAACAGCCCTTGTCTTGTCTGTCGAGGAACAGTGTTTTTTTCTTCTTAATACTATTTGTTGAACTCTTTACTTAGAGTTAATCATATTTGTATAAAGTCAATTGAAAATAGATCTCAGTAAAAAGTAAGAGTGGGAATAAGACAGGGAGGAGGAAGTTTGTAACTGATGGAACAAGGTCACAAGCCTTAGCCATTCTCCCTCATTGCCCAAAGGAGATAAACTTTGAAATGTATTCCTTGCTGTTGAAACTTAATTGGGTCTCACAACCTATTGCCTTCATGCCCCACCCTGCATCATTTTCCAGGTTCCCAAGCCCCCCCCCCAATTCCTGGAATTCCCCTCCCTGCTGCCCCCTACCCCCCATCCCTGCCCTAGCCCTCCTTAAAAAGGCCCAGTCCCTGGGGTTAAGGGCCTTCTGCCACATGCTCCATCTTGTACACACAGGCAGTTGGTCACCCACCTCTGCGGATTTATTTTCTCTGAATAAATTCGGTCTGGCTGTAAATTCGTGTACTGCCTCCTTCTAATCCGTGACTCTTTTCCTAATATTTTGGTGTCCCGTGTGAGGAGGCACCAATCTGCAACTCTTTTCCTAACACCTGAGATCACACATACACTTAACTCCTGCTGTATAGTTCTTCATACATTCCTACAGACTTACTTCTATGCAAACAGTTCTAAAAAACATGCCATGGGATCCCAAATCCCATTAAGCTGGGTGGAAAAATGCCCTCTTAAGTTTTAAAGTGACCATATAGATAGGATCAAGTGTTAAAGGAGTCATATAAATAAGATCAACTGTCTGTTAATAATAACAGATAGAATTAAAAAGGAGAGAATGTTCCAACATGGCAAGCAGTCCACACAGTAGACTCATAGAATGACAATTGCTCTAAATAGGACTCTGACCTCAGAATCAGCCCTTAAGGCATTCTGGTCTGGCTGAAGAACCCATGAGAGCTCTTAAGGAATGGAAATCCAAGGCACTGTAGCAAAAAAGGTGTCCTACATGAAGGATCTCTGTGAGTGAGAACCCAGTGGAAAGAAGTATATCAAAGAAGGATGTACTTTTCTCTGAAGGGAGGATAGAACTTCCACTTTGCTCATGGCCCTGTCTAAATACTGTTAGAGACTGTGGACTCAAAAGGCTTCCATAGCCTTGGCAGCTCATGTCAAGAGCCTCAGGTGATCACTGACATCATACATAAGAGTATTAATTGTTTAATTAACAACAGGAGTCACTGTGTACTTACTTCCCATGCAGGACCTCTGTTCTCAATGAGTTGTATTATGAGAATTAATTGTAAACTTTTTCTCAAACAGTTTTTGTGTGTATGTGTGCAAATTATTAAAATCTTTTCTTAGTATTTAACTGGTTCACTGTGTATAAAGTTAATTGAAAATGAATCTTAGTGGAGAATGGGACTGGGAATAGGAGAGGCTGATGGAGGTGGGGTAGGAGTGGGTGTGGGAAGGCGGTTATAGTGGGAAGAATCACTATATTCTTGAAGTTGTACTTATGAAATTTGTACTCATTAAATAAAAGATTACTTTGGGAAAACATAGAATGTGAGCTTTCTCTATGTTTTAAGCAGGGTTTTGAGTCTCTTGGGTCTAAAACTTTCCACAGTGTTTTGTTGTGCAGCCACAGCAAATTATGGTACCTGGAAGCTATTTATTGTCAAGACCCTCTTTAAAACATGCCCATAAAGTAGTATTTCTATTCTGATGAAGAAAATTAGCCTTGTGGCCAATGCTTTGGCATAATAGGTAAAGCTGCTGCCTGCAGTGCCCGCATCCAATATGGGTGCCGGTTTGAGTCCTGGCTGTTCCACTTCTGATCCAGATCCTTGCTAGTGACCTGGAAAAGCAGGATAAGGTGCTCCAAGTCGCTTGGGTCCATGCACCCACATGGAGACCCAGAAGAAGCTCCTGTCTCCTGGTTTTCAGATTGGCCTAGCTTTGGTCATTGTGGCCATTTGGGGAATGAACCAGCAGATGGAAGACCTCTGTCTCCAAATAAATGAATAAATCTTAAAAAAAATTATCCATGAGGATGGTTAATGGAAAAGGTCTGAGAGTAAAGAAAAATAAGTATAAGTAGACTTTCCTGATATGCCAGTTGATGAAAACCAAAAAATGAAAGGTAGAGTAGATGATCATAAATCGAAATAATATAAATGTAAATAATCCACAGCTCTGCTAATTCCCTTCGCTCTAAGGTTTGCAGTGGCCACCTGACCTTGTTGGTTGGCCTTTATGGTGAATCACAGAGCTGGAAAGGATCTGTGTACTTGTCTGTTGAACTTGAATAGGTTGTAGTATTCCCAGGCAGCACTGGAGTGGTGAGTGCTTTATCGATCATGGCAGCCTTTGACATTTGGTTAGATTCTTACATGAAACGTGGAGGTAGATGGTGTTCTGTGCTCTTCCACAGGAGAACACACATAGACCCAGGGAGGGGGTGAAGGAGCTCACTCCAGGGTGCACCCCCATGAGCAGCAGCAAGAAGGTCGTGGCCATGTCCCAGCCAGGAGCCCATTCCACTTGCCCCGTGGTTGATGAAGCTTGGAACTCTGCCTCAGTACCTCTCTACAGGCTGTTGGCATTTTACTGCAGGCATTGTGCACTGTGTGTCTCCATTTCCCCAACCTATGCCCCAGATACACCCCATGGTCATCACAACATCCAGTTTCTTCCCAAAGTTCCCCCATGGGGTGAACTATTCCTTCTCAGTGGCTCCCCAGGGACACCCCTCAAGGGTCCTGCGCTCCCGGCACCACTCCTCTCATTGTATCCTTTTTCTTCCTCTCCTATTTTCTTCCTTTAGCTTTACTCGCCCAGGAAGGGGCTCCTGGCTTGGCAAAGGTGGACCAGACACTGGACCAGAGCCGTCTATCATTTCTCTGGAAAACCTGGTGTTCGGGGCTGGATACTGCAAGCCGGCCTCCTCCGAGGTAACGTGTGCACGTGCGCTGGGCAGGGCGCTGCTCTCTGAGATCCCTGCTGCTGGAACTTCCCCTGCAGAGACTCCTGATCTGTGTGTTCCTTCTCCTACCACCCAGCCGTCCCTACCTTACCCCTGCACCATGCAGCAGGCATATTCCCAATGCCAGGCCTGGGGTAGACACAAGGATCATGGTCTTCACGTGGTGCCTGTTGTCTGTGGTCCCCTTGGAGGCTGTGACTCCCTGGAATGAGGGGTTTCTCTGGACTCTGCATACATGGAGGGATGTTGGCATTGAACCTGACTTGTGAGCATCAGTATTCCCATCAGTAGAGTGGGGCCCTAACAATTAATGCCCTCATGTAGTGTTCTGTGCATCCATTGCTGTAATGGGTATGAACTTCTTCACCCAGCATGGGTGTCCTGCCCTTACCCTTGTGTCTTCCTGAGAAAGATCTGCTGTTACTTTGTGGCCACATACAGTATGATTTCCCTTGCCTTATTTATCCCGATGCATTACATGGTTCTTTTATTAGTGGTCTGCTCAGAAATAACCAATCTGTCATATTCAGTGTTCACCAGACTGATGGGACCAGGAAGAGACATATATCTGTAGGGACTTCAAAACGTTCTTGGAAAATGTGTTTTGTGAAATGACTGTTTATGAATACTAAACATTTTTTGCACCAAAATAATCTCATCTTTTAATTCCATTTTCCCAGAAACTTTTGGAAGCACCCTCCTGTGTGTTTGTGTGTGTGTATGTGTGTGTGTGTGTGTAGGAAGAGATTTATCATAAAAAACTGGACTTGGCTTACATAATCATAAGGAAGGTGAGAGGTCCTAATAACTGCCATCAGCAGCTGGATACCCAGGAGAGTGGATGCTGTGAGTGCAATCCAAGTTCAAGTCCAAAGGCAGGAGGAAACTGATATCTGAGATCAGAGATAGCCAATGGTTTAACCAAACATCTGGGTAGCCCATGGCTCAGTCAAGTCCACTCTCTCAGCCCATGGCATGAATTGCTGTGGCTATCCATGCTCTGCTAGTCCCTGAAAGAGGAGCTCTAGTGTCCTGTGTAGCCAGGCCCTGTTCCCAGACTTCCAGAATATCAGGTCGTATGCTCAGCTTGGTCTCCCATGACATCACCTTTCCCAGCTCCGAGAGCCATCCAGGAGTTCTGCCTGCAAAGACAGCCTGAGTCGTGTCTCTCTGGTCAAACTGCTGTGTCACATGTCCTCATAGTTCTGAGGAGCAAAGAAGAGTGCCGCCAAGAGCCTCCCTAGGGATGGGGGACCTGGAGCCAGGTCAGGGTTGCACTCCAAGGAGCAAAGTTTAAAGCCAAATAGGACTAGTTTGAGAGTGGCTTCTAGTGACTTACAGATGGAGGACTATAAACAGTCACTAAGCTTCTAAGAATCTGGTGTGCTTAGCACCTGGCAGAATAGCAACTGAATGAGTGGAGAAAGTGAGCAGAAAGCAGTGAACCTGCCGGTGTGGAATGCCCATGTCTGTAGCCCCTCATTGCATGAATGGTGTCAGGGCTGTCATGGGAATGGGCAAGGACAGATGGCTGGGGCTGCCTGTCCCCTGTCCATCTCCAAGGACTAGAACAGACCTCTCATCTTGCAATAGGCATGGTAGTATGCCCCCAGGGGGGTCCCATGATTCCTAACCTTCTGGGAGAATTGAGGCTGAATCTGCAGTACCATCACGATGTTTAGATCCCCAGGGGTCAGCGGGAGTGGCCACATCACAGTCCTGTGTCTCCCGACCCTCTCCACCACCATGTGCTGGTCCCACGAGCCTGTTACCTAAACATCTTCACTCTGACTGTTTTCCAGGGTTTGTGGCAGGAGACCTTAGAGAATGCCAATGGCCACAAATGAATTTAGGACATTTTCATCGCATAATCCCCTGAGCTGAGGGCTTCTGCTGGTGCCCCAGAAGCATAGCAAAGTGCTCCTCATGAGAGCCGCACCCCAAGGAGTGCCCACGGGCAGCTCTCCATGTGTCCCCCAGCACCTGCTCAGATGACACCCCCGCCATGGACACATTCTCTGATTTTCTAGGAGACGCTTTCTCCCAAATGCTCGATGCTTCTGCCCTCCCCTCAGCTGGGTAAGCAGCTGCAAATGGAGACATTCTCATTCTGTCTCACATCCCAAGGGCTCACATACCTGGCACACAAAAACAGTGCCCAAGAAACATGTGTTGGATGAATGACGAATGCAAGCTTGTGTGAAGCATAATCCTTTCGAGACCTGCAAGATGAGAGAGCTCTACAAGCCAGCCTTCTTTTTTTAAGATTTATTTATTTATTTGAAAGTCAGAGTTACACAGATAGAGGAGAGGCAGAGAGAGAGAGAGAGAGAGAGAGAGAGAGAGAGAGGTCCTCCATCTGCCAGTTTACTCCCCAATTGGCTGCGCTGATCAGAAGCCAGGAGCCAGGAGCCTCCTCCGGGTCTCCCACCAGAGTGCAGGATGGGAAGTGGAGCAGCCAGGTCTTGAACCGGCACCCATATGGGATGCCATCGCCCCAGGCCAGGGCATTAACCCTCCGTGCCACAGTGCCGGCCCCATCCAGCCATTGTTCTATGTGGCAGCAGATAGAATCCAGATTGGGATGAGCTGTGGAGTGAGGGGCCTCTACATTGATGAGCTGGTGCTGTTTGGGCTGCCTTGGGACTCTGTTCAGAAACCCTAGGCCTTGTGGGAGGCCATGGTGGGTCATCTCAACCGGCAGTCTCTGCTACAGGTGACATCCAGCCGTGACTCGGCCTCGCCTGTGCCTCTGGGACTTTGCAGTGCAGTAGACAGGAGACCGCTTTCCAGTGCCTGCTGTGACAGATGCCTGTAACTCAGCTCGGGGATACCTATTCACTCTTGTGGAAACTCAGTTTTCTCAGCTGTGAAATGGGGTAGCATCCATCTCTCTAGCAGAGGGTTCCAGGAGTATGTGTAAAACTTTGCAGAAATAGACCTAACCAAACAGTATCATGGCTTTCTTTTTCATTTCTTTTCTTGGCTATTTTGGGGGATGTGTGTCAGAGCAGACATCCCTGTCTTTTACAAGAATCAGATAGAATGCCTTATTTCTGGATGCTTAGCACTGAACCTGCTCATGGAGCTTAGCTCAATGGGTTATTTTCAGGACTCGATTCTTTTCCTGTGCATTTTCCACTTGGGTCTCATCCAGTTATGCGGATGCAGGGCTGTGTGCCCACCCTGTGCCTTCCCACCAGGCAAGAGCTGCCAAGCAAGGAACAAAATCCACTCTCCCTCCTCCCCTGGGAGCTGTGCCTCCAAATCCCCGAGAAGCCCAGTGCATTAGCAAACAACGTGGGCATCCGCACAGATTGCAGAGTCCGCTGGAAGGATTAGAGAACAGGTGTCCCCTTCAAAATAAGCCTTTCCTTGCAGAGACATTTGCAAAACAAGGGCTCCAGAGAGAAGTGAGCTGGTTAGCTTGACAGAGAGCAGGGAGGTGTAGGCAGGGCTGCCCTGTGCCTCTCTCCTTAGCACAGGCCCCTCTGCCCTGGCCCCCTGTTCTTTCCAGAGGCGTCTCTGACATCTATACTTGCTGGCTGAGAGCCGGCAGAGTGAGACCTTCTGTTCCTTCCCCATCTCAAACCAGCAGCTTTTTACTGGGGGAATGATTTATCCCCTGACTCATGGCCTGTCTGCCCAGGGGGACAACGATGCCTGTCTCACAGGAGAAGGTTAAGTGACATGAGCTTACAGGGGCCTTGCACATACAGCCTGACACAAACATGCCGAAAAACCCTTATTAGTTTTCGTTCTCATTTATCCACATAATTACATAATTAAAATGAATGTCACTCCTGCAGCCACAGTGCGGTTCTGTGGATGGGGCATTGAATGAAGACTTGGGAATGTGGCTCTGACTGACTGTCACATGCCCACAAGCCAGCCACGTGCCCTCTCTGGGTCTCAGTTTTCCAAGGAGTAGAAAGAGAGCTGGATAAGACCCCCCTGGAGACGTCCTCTGGATGTCTGGAGACGTTTCTCTGCTGCTTTGTGATTGCCTGACACTTCCCAGTGAAGTACTTGGCGTTTGCTTCATGCATAGTCCAGCTGCTGCAGTGCAGTGGAACCAATGGAATGCATGTGGATCTGTGTCCAGCCTCCCTGCCTCCCTTCTCTGTTTTTTTCTCTCCCTCCTTCCCTCCTTCCCTCCAGTTAAAGCTGGAGTTTTAACCAGAGAGTGCTGTGCCTTTCCTCCCCCCAATCATTAACCACCAGGTCAGTGCATAAACAGAGGGACATTGTCCCTTCTGCCACTCTTTTGTGGTGTGGTAGAGAGGAGACTTCTGGTTTTCAGTACCTGAGTTGATAGATGCAGTGTGACTCCAGAAAAAATGGAAAACCTGGACATCTTGTGAAGACTCAGTTTCTCAACTAGGAAATGGGATAACAGCTTTCAGAGAGGATTTCCGTAGTTAATATGTACAGAAATCAACTTAACACGAGAATACTTCAGAAAGCTCATGAACAATGCCTATTTTGTACAACAAAATCAACATCTTCTAATTGCATTTTCTGTTATTTTTTATGTGAATGGCTGGGGCAGAGCACATTTCTGATGTGTTCACTGCATACAGTTGGCATGTAATGTCTGCTCTAGAAGTGTTTGTTGAATGAATGGTGCTGTGAATCCAAGAACATCTGAAAGCATGAGAAGAAAAGCACTTGCAGATGAAGACGTGGGCATTTGACTTTCCTAGCAGATCTCTTCCCGTCCAGCGCTTTGAGGCTCTGTGTTCCTTTGCTCCCCCATGGAGATCACTGGCACCTGCCCCGCTATGGGCAGTGTGTTCTGCTAGCACAGACACAGAGGAAACCCCTGTCCTGCGTCCTGTGCTTGCCTGGGAAGATGCCTTCTCGGACAGAGAACACATGTCATTGAGAGATTGCTCAAGGTTGCCGTTCTGACGCCGTTTTCCTCTTAGCTGGATCGCAGAGAATTGCAGAAGGGAAGAATTCTTCCACTGTGCACCTACACAGTGTGCCCAGCTCTAAGCCCCCTCCATGAGCCTTGTGTCCCCACAGCCCCTTCTCCAGTGAAGAGAGGTGTGCATCTCACAGGCAGGGTGGGGGTGGGAAGAGATTTCTCCTCTCCCAGGTGGGCTCTTCCTTTACCTCCTTGCTCCCTTCTTACCAGGTTCCTTGAATTTTATCTTTGCTTCAAAATGCCCTTGTTTGTCATTGTAAGCATTCTCCTTCCCTTTCCATTAGGATCTAGAACTATATATGTGTAGGACACAGCCCGGCAATTTTACAGTGAAACATGTAGTCTCTGGACTGTAAGCAGAGACAGCGCCCTTGGGTTGTTCACTAATGAAATACTGGTCAAGCAGCAACTGTGTCTCTGGCACAGTGCAAAGAGTCAGTGACCCAGCAGTGGAACAGCAGCCTTAACCCCAGCCTTGGAAAACCTGAATTTCTAAGCCCTCAGTGCCCAGAGTTGTAACACATCACAAGTGGTCAGTGGATGCACGCAGTAGGCACAGCACCTAGCATTTGCAGCAGTTTTAGGGACATCTGAAATGTCTCAGGTTCTTTTAAAATCAGAATGTATTTCTGTCTCTATAATATTTATCTTCATACTAGTGCTGTTATAAAAATAAAATGGAAAATATTTATTTTGTGGATGAAGGAGCCCATGAAGGACAAAGTGCCTGGGGCCCACAAAAATCACAACTCAGCTCTGGAAGTGATTCTTCATCGTCGTCACTGTCTCCTAAACACAGACAGCAGAAAGCAGAGCGCGGAGAGCCCACGTGACTTCCCCAAGGCAAGAAGATGAGCACCCAGAGTTCACTCCTGTGTTTGGCTCCGTGTTTTGCTAAAACTCATTGCAGCAGCAAGGTGCCTGCCTGTGGCGTGTGCTGTGCAAACACTTGTGCACACCTGAGGCAGCTGCGTGCTAGAGTCCCTCTGACGTTTGTGAATAATAAGCTTTAAAGTTAACCACTTAGAGAAAGATCAGAAGTCACCAGGAAAATGTCCTCCTTTTTCCTCCAAGTTGTCACATGTGACAGCATCTTCTTCATTTCTCAGGCTGCATAATGCTTGCTCTCGCTGTCGCTCTTTGTGTGTGTGTGTGTGTGTGTATGTGTGTATCCCTCCATCCTCTTTCCATGCATGAACATTTAGATTGTTTCCATATCTTGACAACTGTGAATTATACTGCAGTGAACGTGAGATCCTGATTTCAGTTATTTTGTACATTTATCCAAAAGAAGGATTATTGGATCACATAGCAATTCTAGTTTGCTTTTAAAGATTTATTATATTTATTTGAAAAGCAGAGTGACAGAGAGAGGGAGAAACAGACAGACATATCTTCCAGCCACTGGCTCACTTGGCTCACTCTTGCAAATGGCAGCTATACCTGGAGGTTGGTCAGGTGGAAGACAGAGCCTGGAACTCCATCCAGTTCTCCCACATGGGTGGTAGAGCCCTGGTAGTTGGGTCATCTGCTGCTGCTTTCCTACGTGCGTTAGCAGGGGGCTGGATTGGAAGTGGAGCAACTGGGACTTCAATGGATGCTCTGATAGGTGCTACAGACATCTCAGGCAGCAACTTAATCCACTGTGCCACAATGCCAGCTCCCTAATTTTAGTTTTTCTTTTTAGGAACCTTGTACTGCTTTCCATAGTGGTTGCAACATTTCCACTGACAGTGTACAAGAGTTCTGATTACTCCACATCCTGATGAACACTTACTGCTTTTTAAAACTAATAGCCGTTCCTAGCAGGTGGGAGGTGATGTCCCGTTGTGGTTCTGATAAGCCTTTCCCTGAAGTTAGTGATGCTGAGCCTCATTTTCTGTACCTGTTAGCCATTTATCTGTCTTCTTTGGAGAAATGTCTATTCCAGTGTAAAGCGGGTTATTTACTTGTTTATTTTGCTCTTGAGTAGTAGGAATTTCTTCAGTGTTTTGGGTAGCAACCTTCCTTTAGATATTTGGTTTGCAAATATTTTCTCACCCACTCAACAGGCTGCCATTTCCGTCTCTTTGCTTCCTTTGCAGTGCAGGTGTTTTTCGTTTCCTGTAGCCCAACCCAAAGATGGGTGCTCTTGTTACTTGTGCATTTGGAGTTGTGTTTAAGAAATCATTGCCAAGATTAATGTCATGTAGCTTTACCCTTATGTTCCCTCTAGGAATTTTATAGCTTCAGGTCTAATGTCTCAGTCTTCCATCCATTCTGAGTTGGTTTTTGTGCATGGTATAGGATAAGGAATCAGTCTCACTCTCCAGTGCATGAACATCCAGTTTCCTAACACCATTTCTGGAAAAGACCCTCCTTTTAGCACTGTGCATTCTTTGCACTTTGTCAACGATCAACTGGCCACATGGTAAGGAGGTTTATTTCTGGGCTTACTGTCACTTGTCAAAGCACTTTATTGAGGCAAGATTGATATATTAAGAGGCACATATCTGATGTTTATATGAAGCCTCCAGCTTTATCATTCTTTCCCAGAATTGCTTGGACTATTTGGGGTTGTCTGTGTTTTCATGTCAATTTTAGGGTTATACTAAATTGTCCAAGCCATCAGAGAGGGACATACGCTAAAAGAGTTTACTTTTATGAGAATCTAACAGTGATTTCCGGGGCTGGAGTGAAGGGGAAGCTGGAAGTCGCTGTACGTTGACTGTAAGTTTTATAAGATGTGTAGGTTCTGCTGACATCTGCTACGCAACACTGTGCTTATACTGACCAGTACCGCATCGCGCACCTAGCCTCCTTTAAGAAGGAGATCTCAAATTAAGGTTTCTTATTAGCAAAACAAATAAAGAAGAAGGAATTAACAGGGAAAATTACATGATGGCTATTTAAAGAAAAACCTGTTTTATGGTTTAAAAACCTATTGTTAATAACATATATTTTAAGAATTAAGGTTGTAAGCACTGTTGTATTTCCTCTCATTAAAATTAAATGGTTTTAAAATTTCTCATTTCAATGATGATCTGATTTTCTATTATCCTGCAAAATAGATGGCTCTTGCTAAATGGTGCACAGGATGTGCTATGGTGCATTGCTTCCATCTGCAGAGGAATCTGTCATAATTCCACAGGTCATTTCCAGAAGAGCAATATAAATCAGTAAAAATAAGTCCACAGTGTTACGTGTTTATGTATCACCCCTTTCATTTCTGAAAATTGCCTTGATTCCACATGCCTTCCCCTGGAAGCCTGGCTCCTGTCCAGTGTTTTTGGGAGGGATGGGAGATGTCACCTGGTGACAGTGAGGCAGTCATGTCACCTCCCAGACTTTCAGCATCATCCTGCTGTGTCCTTGACACAGGGGTGTCAGACACTGAGTGAAGACAAAGTAAGGCAGCAGTAGGGATACCAGCAAGACGATGGGATTTGGAGGAGGGAAAGCCAAAAGGTAAGGTTGAGTATTTTCATGGATTAACTGTGAGAGCTTGAACAAGGTCTTCCAAGACTCTGAGTCTCTGTTTCTTCTTTTCCCCAAGGGGAGGATGAAATCTCACTCCATAAAGTTTGCTTGGGACTTGGGCTGCGTAATATATGTTCCCCCTTTGAGAGTCCCTCTCTCCTTGTTCCCATCCTCCTTCCTCCCCTGTTGCTTCCCCAGGAGTGGAGTCATGGTGACACCACAAATGCCCTACCCTTCCACACAAGGGCTTTGGCCAAATGTAGTGAGTAATTTTCTTTCCTTTTTTGTTTTTCCAAAAATTTATTTATCTATTTGAAAGGCAGAACTACAGAGAGGGAGAGAAAGAAATCTTCCATCTGCTGGCTCATTCCCCAAGTGGCTGCCATGGCTGGAGCTCGGCCAGGCAGAAGCCAGGAGCCTGGAACTCCATTGAGGTCTCCTACATGTGTAGCAGAGGCCCAAACACTTGGACTATTCTTTGCTGACGACCCCCACCTCGAGATGCACCAACAGGGAACTGGGTTGGAAGTGGAGCAGCCAGGATTCACAGCACTTACATGGGATTCCAGCCTTGTAAGTGGTAGCTTAACCCTCTGCGTCACAATGCCGGTCCCATAGTAGTGATCACATTTCACACTGGGCTCCTTGCTGGATATTCGTAATATTTGCCTTCGCTGATCCCTGAGTGTCTGCACATTATATAGTTGATGAAATGAAAGCTGTAATAACTTAAGCAGATTTTCCAGTGGCAGAAAGCTTGTCCCTGGCAGGGCTAGGATAGAAACGATGACTGCATCCAACACTTGCCCTCCGTCAGTCTGGGGGCACTTCTCACCCGCACATGTCTTTTCATCCTAGCAAGCCTGAGGGTCGTGTCTGTCTCGGTCCACACGCCGTGCAGCACAGGCATCAGTAGATGCCTTCTTCAGAGTTAGCTTAGTGTTCTCCTCCTCTTAGCAGTGCGTGAGCCTCAGTCTAAGGTGTTCCTGGTGCATTCATATGGGCAGTGGTTATGGTTAAGTCCTCCGTGAGACAGTGGTCAACAATTCTGTCTGCCCTCTCACGCAGTTTGCAATGAAGCCAGAGCAAAAAGAGGTCTTGAAAAAGCAATTCACATTCATAGTCATTTATAGTGCTGGGAGATGTAAAAGGGGGCTTGACCATATTGGGTGTTGTCAGGACAGCTCAGCGGAGATACGGATTTTAAGCAGATTATTCAGCTGGTGGCAGAAGAGGACAGGACTGAGTTTATATCCTGGTCTCCTGTGCAAACTAGTAACATCTCAAGTCTTCCATCTTCCAGGCCTGAGTAGGGGCTGCCGACATAGGGGCCACCCGCCTAGTGTTTTTTGGTCCATTCTCCTCTTTAGAGAAAATACTCTTTGCTGGGTGCTTTTCTTCATTCATTTATTGAATATATTTTTACAGATCACCTAGTTCTTTTTCAGAGATTTTATTTATTTATTTGACAGGTAGAGTTACAGAGAGAGAGAGAGAGAGAGGGAGAGAGAGAGACAGAGAGAAAGGTCTTCCTTCCATTGGTTCACTCCACTAATGGCCACAACGGCCGGAGCTGCGCCGACCCAAAGCCAGGAGCCAGGTGCTTCTTCCTGGTCTCCCATGCGGGTGCAGGGGCCCAAACACTTGGGCCATCCTCCACTGCCCTCCCGGGTCACAGCAGAGAGCTGGACTGGAAGATGAGCAACCAAGACTAGAACCGGTGCCCATATGGGATGCCAGCGCCGCAGGCGGAAGATTAATCTACTGTGCCATGGTGCCGGCCCCCAGATCACCTAGTTTGATTGTCCTTGTGGTTAAATAAGCCAGCAGAGCCTAGCAGGAGAACTGTGGGCCTTGGACAGAAAATGACTCTGCAGAGACCCATGTCTACATATGGCCTGCTGGAGAAGTGAAGAAGAGGGCTGGTTCCCTCAGCCATGGGGGTGGTTAGGAATGCTCCTCAGGGTAGAAGATCTCTAAGCAGAGCCAACACAGATGCCTTGTTAATTGCAGAATAAGGGGAGCGGTAGGAGTGAGGGCTGGAGATGTGGCAGGATCTGGGAGAAAAGAATGCATTGGTGAATGCCAACGAGGTGTGGACAGATGTGATGCTGGAAAGGCCACCGGTAGCCTGTTCGTTGGAGGCCCTGCAAACCAGCTTAACCGCGGAGAATGGTGAGCATTGGAAGGATGTGATAGTAGAGGACTGGTCAACGAGAACTGATTGGCGGTGAATTGAACTGGGTGCACAGAGTCAAGATTGCAGTCGGTTGCTGTGGTCCAAAGAGAGTGGAATGCTAGCCCCAGCCAAACAGAAATCAGTAACCAAGCAGAGATGACTGCGCATCAGAGCTGTGACAGGGAACTTTGTCAGCAGTAGGATCTGGTGGTGTTCTGTCGACTGTGGGCTAGCTTCCTACAGGAAAGAATTGGCAGACTTGATTCACACGGAAGCATGAGCAGCAGAACCCATCCCTTTTGGTTGACCCTAATTCAGTGTTTATATTTCAAAGTTGACCATTTTGCTGGAAAAAAAGATGTATACTATTCCCTCTGGCCCTATCCCATCAGTTCTTTCTATCTGGAAAACTCCGATCTTTCAAAACCCAATTTTGTCATCACCTTTTCCATGAAGCCCTTATTGATCACCCCAGATTCCCAAAGCCACTATTTTGTATGTTTGTTGTCTGCACTTTGGACATGTTTCTGCATCCTCACCTAAATGTAGTAATTGTTCAATGAGTCTCCTTGCTCTACTTGAAACCATCCCATGAGGGCATAGTCATTCATCTCAATATTCACAATTGAATAAATCCAAGGACAGTTTACTCTCATTTCCAAGGTTAATCTACTTGAGGAAGCAAACAAGCTGCTGACAGCCTTGGCCAATCACCAGAGTCTTAAGCAGATAAAGTCTCAGGGACCCCAGGAGTGAGCTGACAGTGTCCAGAGGTCTTTGCCAGGTACCTACCTTTGACACTGTATTCTGTAGATGTCACAACACAAAGTCCACTCCTACCACTCCCCTTATTCTGCAATTAACAAGGCATCTGTGTTGGCTCTGATTAGAGATCTTTTACCCTGAGGAGTCAGGTGATGAAGGAAATGGAGTCCTCGTGTATGGCCTGAGCACGAGGGAGAGTTGGCCTCTCAGGCCAATCTGGCCCTCGTCCTCTGTCATCTGACACAACCAGCCAGCCAGCGTCGTTAGGGGAATCACTCCTGTCACTAGCTCAGGAAACAGTGGTGGCAGTGATGTTTCCAAGAGGAGCCACGCATAACTGCTTTGTCTGTATTTGCTGTGTTGTTCGTGTCACAGACCTAGATGGAGCACCTCACCTGCCGCGCAGTCTCTACTCTGCGAAATTGGCTGGGAGCAAGAAGGCACAAGTGTCCTGTTGTCGGGGAGGAGAGGAGACAGAAGCACACATGTTCTCATTTAGGATCGTTGTCATGAATACAAAGCTGCTCTTATGAGGAATCCAATCTGGTCTGTGAGGTCCTGGGGAGCTTCCTTGAGGAAGGGAAATACAAACTGTAATTGTGTGGATGAGTAAGATATAGCCACGAGAAGTAGGGAGCAGGGAGAGCCTGCCATGTACAGTTGTATAAGTTGTACACTACACAGAGATGCCAGGCTGGGCAGATGAGTTGAGGCAGAAACCTGGCCTATCATCTCCATACCAAATTGTGCATTAGTAGACTGGCTCTGCAGGTAGAGGATGGACCCATTTCCACTCCATCCACATAAGCGGACTGCTTTCTGGTTGGCACAAAGGCAGTCTATGGTTCACAGTGGTTCTGAAGGAGGAAGAATGTGTGAAGCTAAAACACCCTTGCAGTATGGCCGAGAGGTGATGTGATGAAGGATGCTACAGACAGTGGGGCTGAGCCTGGTGACCAAGGGGGTGAGGGATGTGAGTTGAGGCCATTCTAGGGAGCAGGAGCTGCCTCCTAGAGGACCCTGCAGACTCTTTGCCGGGGAAAAGGATGAGGGTTGCCTCCTGGGGTGACTGCGCTGGCCGGGCCTGATGTGGATCTGAAGCACCCAGCGTGGCACCTGGCAGGGAGTGTGGGTTCTGAAAGCCAAGGCAGGTGTTGCAGTTACAGCCTAGTCTCCAGTAGCCACAGCTCCACACGACTTTGTTGATCCCTGAGTAGCATCTCCTGTGCGACCATTCTGGTGCGGTGATTTGTTATTTAGAGGGAAAGTCAACTGCTTGCTACAGGCAGGCGTGGGGGAAGGTGGAAAGAGGCTGCCTAAGAACACGCTGGTTCTTCCCCCAGAATAAGGGTGTTTGGGGTGAGTTAAGACTGACATTGGGTTTACTGTGGCTCCAACCTGCAACGTGAGTGGGGCACCCAGCTGTTCTGAACATCCACGAGGGGCCAGAAAGGAATTGGGGAGGGATTTCCTAATATATTCACCAATGCAAATGTTGATTACCAAGTGGGAGAAAGAGGGTCCTTAGAGTAAAAAAAGGCCGTTAGTGTGGGAGTTGGTTCTGACTCTGTGATGATGTGATCTGTGTTTTGTGAATTTATGCATGAACATGAAACATTTCCCTATTAATGGACATGGAGACAAATCCTCTCAGCTGGTCTTGAGGATTAGCAAAGGTCTAATCCTACTTTGCCCAAAGTCTGGTTCTTTCTTTCCTCCCAGCTATGGTAGTGCTCTCCAGTGGGTGTCTCCATGTCAAAGGAGAAGGTTCCTTCTATTTAATACAGTCTCAGGGGAAGGAAGGTATGCTGATATGGAAGTTAGGATTTTGCGATTCTAGAACTGAGCCCCTAGTGTCTTTGCTATGTGTTTGAAGCAAGGAAAACTGCCTTCAGGCAGGCAAACCAGGAACTCAGAACCTTGGGGTCTGGGTGGAAAGAGTGTGGAAGAGGTGCTGACGCTGTGGTGCAGTGGGTTAATGTCCTGGCCTGAAGTGCCAGCCTCCCATATGGGCACCTGTTCAAGACCTGGCTGCTCCACTTCCAGTCCATCTCTCTGCTATGGCCTGGGAAAGCAGTGGAAGATGGCCCAAGTCCTTAGGCCCCTTCACCTGCATGGGAGACCCGGAGGAAGCTCCTGGCTCCTGGCTTCAGATTGGTGCAGCTCCGCCTGTTGCGGCCAACTGGGAATGAACCAGTGGATGGAAGATCTCTCTCTCTCTCTCTGCCTCTTCTCTCTCTGTGTAACTCTTTCAAATAAATAAATAAATCTTAAAAAAAAAAAAAGAGTGTGGACGAGACAGATGAGATGGCCCACATTCTATTCCATCATCGGCACAGCTGAGGACTACTCCCAGGCATGCTTGCAGTTAGGGTTGAGTGATGTGACTAAGTCTGGCCAATAAAACGAGGGCAGAAGTGACAGAACCCTCTTGCAGTCCTGCTTGATCCTCGGGCCGTGCCTCCCCTCGGATGGTGGCCTCAGAAGCCACATGTTTAAGGTGGCAGCAGCATAAGGCAAAAGAACTTGGACCTGTACATGCTGCTTGGTAGAGACCATGTAGGAGACTGCACCACTGTGTCGGTTTTGCAAATACAGAAAAAGCAAAATCATTTTAATATCTAAATAGCTGAAACTTAGGCGTTGTTTGTTATGACAGTTCATATTCATTAAAGTGCGAATTTGTATCTCCAGATGGGCTAGCTATAATAAATCTTTAAGATTCATTGCATTGACTTTCTCAGTCATGAATCTGGTGATGGGGAATTTGTTATCAGATGATACACACATGAGAATTTTGGTGTGCAGTGGCAGAGCATTTGGTAAAACCGTTTCCTCCAAGAACTTGAGAGGCAGACACAGGTCTGTTAAGCGATGGCTGCAGGCCAGGGTTCTCGGCTGCTGCACTATTATTTTTAGATTTATTTATTTATTTATTTGAAAGGCAGAATGCCTGTGTCCCTCTCTGTGTGCCAGAGAGAGAGAGAGAGAGAGAGAGAGAGAGAGAAGGATCTACCGTATTCTGGTTCACATCCCAAATGGCAACAAGAGCCAGAGCCAGGCTAGGCTGCAGCCAGGAGCCTGGAACTCTCAGTCCTGGTCTCCCACATGGATGGAGGGGGCCAAGTACTTGGGCCATCTTCTTCTGCCTTCCTAGTGCATTAACAGTAGGGTGAATTGGAAGTGAAACAGCCAGAACTGAAACCCATATTCCATTATGAGATGCCAGAGCTGCAGGCAATGGCTTAGCCCCCATGCCACAATGCTGGCTCCCACCTCAGCACTGTTGACACTGGGTGGAGGGTCTTCTGTCATGGGAGCTGTCCTGTGCATTGCAAGATGGTCCCACCATCCCTGGCCTCTACCCAGTAGCACCGATTATTCAGTTGTGACAAGTGAAAATGCCTCTAGACATTGACAAATGTCCTCTGGGGAGCAAACTCGCCTGTGGTTGAAAACTTCTGCTTAGGGGAAGAGGCTGGAAAACAGAACATTAGCAGTGTGTATATGCTACCATAGCCATTTTTAGTGAGGCGTTCTAAGACACAGGTGAGCTCAGGGAAGGATTGCCTGTCTTTGAAACAGCCATGAAAAGGAAAGAGGGAGTAGCACAGAGATTTGGGGGCTGGCAGATTTGGAAAGACCTATTTATTTAATTTTTAAAGATAATTTATTTGAAAAGCAGAGTTACACAAAGAGCAAAGGAGAGGCAGAGAGAGAGAGAGAGGTCTTCCATCCACTGGTTCACTTCCAATTGTCTGCAAAGGCCAGGGCTGCACCCATCCAAAGCCAGGAGCCAGGAGCTTCTTCCAGGTCTCCCAGGCAGATGCGGGGGCCCAAGGACTTGGACCATCTTCCACTGCTTTCCCAGGCCATAGCAGAGAGCTGGATCAGAAGTGGAGCAGCTGGGTCTCGATATGGGATGCCGGCACTGCAGGAGGCGGGTTTACCTGCTATGCTACAGCACTGGCCCCGACCTATTTAGTTTAGAACACAAGCATTAAGATTACTTAAAAAAAAAATAGACAAACAACAACAACAATCAATAACTGAGTGACAGAGCCCAGGAAAACTTTGCAGTTGAATAAAGAGACAGTGACTTGGTACAAAAGTTGATTGATGCCACAACCTCCCATCTGTTGATCCAGAAAGCTTCGGCTCAGCTGTGTTTAGTTTACATAGGAGAGAGCAGGAGGCAGAAAAGCAAAGAAACTTAACAGATTTAAGAACTTTGGATGTGTTCACTAAAGCATAGGAGAGGTCAGAGACAAATAAATTGACTCAGTTTCATAGATAATGAAATTTGCAAAGAAAGCACCACCTTGGACTACAACAAGGTTCGATTCTTCAGGAAGATGTCAACTCTTGGGCCTCCGGAGCTCCAGAAAGAGGTTTTCAGAAGTTCATGGGAAATGTGTAAATTGTAAATGCATGCATTTCAAAAACGTTTTCACCAAAGTAGACTTATCTTTTAATTCCATTTCCTCAGACCTTTGAAAGTGCCCTTGTGTTTTCCTCAAAGGGATCTTGTCCCCACAACCCACATGAAAACAGCCCAAGAGGAATAAGAACAATAATGGAGGTGAACAGGCTTTGAGATGGTGCCCCTGAGTCCAGGGGCATGGGCCAAGCCGTTGCAAGCAGTGAGAGAATTTGTGTCTAACCCAGACACCTTTTCCAGAATGCAGGCAGACAGCCTTCTCTTTGTCTACACAGCGGGATGTCAGAGTCCCTGCAGACCTCTGCCTGCTGCTGTTTGTCTCCCGTTTCTCTCCATTCCCAGTGGGAGTGTTTTTGTAAGTCAACCTCTCCTTTTCTACCACTGGGTGTTGTGCAGGGCCGTTCACTTACATCTTAATGTGTGAGGCTGTTGGATATGAAAGACACACATCCAGATCAAATGGCAGCACCACCACCCATCACTCAAAACTCCCGTAGTTTGAAGGGGAGGCAGTGGCAGCATGAGCTTAGGGTTGTTGTCCTCACAGGTGGGTGCTGTTGGTGTGGGGACCACAGTGCAGTGGGTGCTGCGTGATCAGAATGATGATGGTGGCAGAGGTTGGCTGCGTCCATTTCAGCTGACGTGCATGCTTGGAGACATTTCCAAGCCCTCTTTGCCTTAGTTTGAGGTTACGTGTCTGGGTTACAGTCAGTGGAATATATAACATACTATATGGTCCCCTCCAGGGCTTTCCAGCCCTTCCTAGGCTTGCTTGGGAGGGTGCATATTAAAGCTGACAACATCACAAGGCGGGAGGAGCCCAGGACCCCGAGGCCCTACTTTTGACAACACTGCCCATGAAAGCTGCCAGTCCACAGTGGCCTTTGCCGTGGTGACATCTCAGCTTTCCTAGCCTTGCATACCAAGCATTTGGGGCTCTTGGTTACTGTGGCAATGACGTAAGCTGACCGTACCTGTGGGTCACTGGAGAAAGGCACCCCAGATGACAAGAACATGTTTGTCAGAGGTTGGAAGTCTCATGTATGAAACCTGCTTGCAGTCCGTGGTATGGTTGTGGGATTTAAAATGTCTGGTGGAGTTTGGTGGAAGATGGCCCAGATCATAGAAGGTCCAGACCCACTTGGAGACAATACAGAGAGCATCAAAGAGGAGGTCACAGCAGGGGCAGTGCAGGGAGGTGTGTGCAGTGGGGAGAACCACTACATCCCTTCCCCTAATCATGAAAGCACCCAGCAGGTGATCACATGGCTTTTTGGTGACAGTGTTGCCCATGCTTGCGTGTGTGGCGTGCGTGTGAGTGGTCAGATAGGTCGAAGGCCATTATGCTTGCAGGGGGGATAAAGCAGTCCCCGCAACAGCACCCTGACTTCCCAGGGGTCCTCAGTCTGAGACTGTAAGCGACCCAGCAGGAGCAGATGCTGCTTCTGGGTACCTGGAGAGCAAAGCTGGGAGCCTCCGCCGCCAGGCAGGCAGCACCTGCCATGCTGACTGTCCTCTGCCCCCTCTGCCTTTTCCTGAGTCTCACACTGGCCTTTATGGCACCGCTTGAGATTACAAGGGAGAGAGAAATCTGGATGAGCTGGGGAAGCTGCCACACACCTCCAGAGGAGTCTGTTTCGCAGCTCAGCTGTGCAGCCAACCTTGCTAAAGGCAGGTCTAACCCCTGCCAATACACATCTGTTAAGCTTCACAGCCTCTCTGCTCTTGGCTGTTCTTTAACATGGACATAGACCTCATCAGAAGTCCAACAAATCTGCACTTCTTAGGAGCTCATTAACGTCAAAGAACCTTGGGTCCCAAGCCCCAGGCAGGGAGCACCCTTCCCCAGGGCTGTCCCTGCAGTTCTGGGTATTGCAGTAGGTACTGACTAGGAGTGCATGTCAGGGTCTCTCAGGGAGACTTTTTAAAAAATATTATGCATAGCTGAGCCCTTCCTCCAGAGATTTTCTGGAGCAAGTTTTCCACAGCAGTGCTTTTTAACCATCTCCAAATGATTCTGCTGCAAACCTCCAGTTGTGGGCTCCTGAATGTAAAAGGCATGGAAGTTGGAGTTGGATACACTTTAGTTCCAGTGTTGGGTCTGTCAATCTAGCCCTTGTTCTTGTTGGTTAACCTCTCTGAGATCATGTTCACATAAAGTGCGGGACACAGGGTCAGAGGTCAAAAACATCTGTGCTGTCCCCGTATGATGTGTGTCTGTCTGAGTATCCTGTTAGGGGTTGTTGATCGCAAGATTAAGGACTTAAAACAGAGGTATCTGGCAGTGGGAACTCTTTTTCAATGGGTATAAAATTTCAGTTATGCAAGATGCATAGGGTTTAGAAATCTGAAAGCATAGTACCTGTAGGTAATAACATTGCACCATGCATTGAAGCATTTGTCAGGAGTTCTGAACTTGTGTCAAGTATCTAGTCACACACACACACACACACACACACAATAGCAAACAGATAAACAAAAATAAAACACAACAAAGAGGCAAAAGGAAGCTCTAGGAGCTGATGGCTGTTACTCTCGCTTTGACTGGGGTCATGGTTTCAGAGCGTGCATATACTCCGTCTCACTATCATGAATTAAAAGTGTGGTTTTTGTATATAAATTAAACCCCAATAAAACTTAAAAAAAATAAGTGTCCTTCTCATTAGATACCGGAAGTGGGAGCAATAATATCCTCATTATTTTAGAGAAGGAGCTGAGGAATTCTGGGTCCAAGCAGCTCCCAACAGGGTGCATCTTTGGGTGTCCATGCCAAGGTGCCCCTGTCAGTTACCTAGGCTATGCTTGTTTTCTCATTCACCCTGAATTTGATTTCCTCTCCCACTGCCAAATAGCTGTCTTTCTCCCTCTTTCTAGAACAAATCCCGGAAGAAGAGAACTGACTTGGCTATGGCACAGATGAGCTTCTCTATTTGAACAGAGACTTTAGCAACAGTAGGGTCAAAGGTCACTGTGAAGTCGTTGAGTTTCGCATCTGCCGTGGTCTAGTCTTAGAAAATGGGGCTGTGGCCGGCGCCGCGGCTCAATAGGCTAATCCTCCGCCTAGCGGCACCGGCACACGGGGTTCTAGTCCTGGTCAGGGCGCCGGATTCTGTCCCGGTTGCCCCTCTTCCAGGCCAGTTCTCTGCTGTGGCCAGGGAGTGCAGTGGAGGATGGCCCAAGTGCTTGGGCCTTGCACCCCATGGGAGACCAGGAGAAGCACCTGGCTCCTGGCTTTGGATCAGCGCGGTGCACCAGCCGCAGCGCGCCAGCCATGGCGGCCATTGGAGGGTGAACCAACGGCAAAAGGAAGACCTTTCTCTCTGTCTCTCTCTCTCACTATCCACTCTGCCTGTCAAAAAAAAAAAAAAAAAAGAAAAAGAAAATGGGGCTGTGTGGAAAAGAGCACACCTTCACTGCTGAAGACAGGGCCCTTCGTCCTAGAGCTTGCTCTGGAGTGAGGTGTGCCATGAGCTGCTGAAAAGAATCTCATCTTTTAAAAATATTTACTCATTTGTTTGAAAGGCAGAGTGGCAGAGACTGAGAGGGGTAGAGAGAAAGAGAGGGAGAGAGAGACAGAAACATATCTGGTTTACTCATCAAAAGCATGCAGCAGCCAAGGCTGCACCAGACCAAGCCAGGAACCAGGAGCTCCATCCAGGTCTCCCATGTGGGTGGCATGGACCCAAGTACCTGGGCCATCATCTGTGCCCTCCCATGATGATTAGCAGGGAGCTGGATTGGAAGTAGAATAGCCAGAACTTCAGCTGACATCCTGATGTGAGATGCTGGCATAGCAAGCGGAGGTTTAACTTGTGCCACAACACTAAACCCTGACAAAATTAAAAAAAAAAATTCTTTTTTTCTGGCTTTTAGGAATGCCCGACTTAGAGTAGAGAAATCCATATTTAAATTGAACTCTGCTGCTACCTTTTGTCCTTGAGCATGTTGCCAGTGAACTTGTTGACGCCCAGTATCCTTGGTCAGCAAAATAAGAGTGGTACTTGTTCCTTTTCCCTTTAACACATTCCATAACGGTTGGCTTCTCCAGCATATTCACTGGGCTGGGGGAGCCTTCAGTGAAACTATAGTGAACAAGACAGAGGCTGTATTTAGGGGCAGGCCAGAGGAGCAGGGGAGTTTTTTGGAGAGAGGGGCTGTAGAGATTAAATAATTCTCACAGTAAAGTGTGTTCACTTGTTTTGAAGAACTCTGTGTTGAATGTTGATTTAATCCGGTTCTGTGCATTCAAAGCCGCAGCCTGGCACTGGCGTGGCCCTGGGGAGGACCTCTTGGTGGATGACATCATGGTGGGAGCACGGGTGAGAGCCAAGGTCGCAGCTTCACATAGGGAGCCAGAGAGTGATTCAGGGATCAGATGCATGTGTTCCCCAGGCATCATTTCTTCAGTTCTCCTCTCCAGGGATGTTCCCGTGAACTCCAGCCCCCCGGCCTATCTGGGCTGTACTGTGTCTTCTCCTATCACGATGTCTGAGCTCCGTATTCCTCTTTCAGGCCAGTGCATTAGAACAGTAGTGGGCTCACTTCGTTTTTATTCTGTGGAAGCTGACATCCAGCATCAGAAAACTATTGTGGCCGGCGGCACGGCTCAATAAACTAATCCTCCGCCTAGCGGCACCTAGCAGGTTCTAGTCCCGGTCGGGGCACCGGATTCTGTCCCAGTTGCCCCTCTTCCAGGCCAGCTCTCTGCTGTGGCCCCGGGAAGGCAGTGGAGGATGGCCCAAGTCCTTGGGCCCTGCACCCGCATGGGAGACCAGGAGAAGCACCTGGCTCCTGGCTTCGGATCAGCACAGTGTGCTGGCCGCAGCGGCCTTGGAGGGTGAACCAATGGAAAAGGAAGACCTTTCTCTCTGTCTCTCTCTCTCACTGTCCACTCTGCTGCCTGTCAAAAAAAAAAAAAAAGAAAGAAAGAAAGAGAAAAAAGAAAAGAAAAGAAAAAAGAAAAGAAAAAAGAAAAGAAAAAAGAAAAGAAAAAAGAAAAGAAAAAAGAAAAGAAAAAGAAAGAAAGCTATTGTGCTATTGTTTCATGTATTTTATCTGGATTTTAGTTTTTTCAGCGTGGGAGTAAGCCTGGCCTCCACTACTTCTTGTTGACTGAAGCCAGTGCCCCCCGAGTCCCCGTGTAGCGGAAGGTGTGAACAGTTACACGTAGGCAGTCATGCATCGGTGTTCTGTTTCCTGTGTCCTCGTCAATGACAAGCTGAAGTCTGATCTGGCAATTTGAACGGAGGGCTTGAAAATGAGTTTTCTTGGAAGTCCTTTGTGGGATACAGGTGATAAAATAGCTGTTTCCAGTGTCATCATCACTTGCTACCTAGTTACAGCGTGCTGTAGACACTTCTGAGTCTTTACAATTATTTTCCCATTTAATGACCGTGACGCTAGTAATGAGGCGGATTATTAACTGTCTCGCTTTGAGGATGAGGAAACCGAGGCACGGACATCTCCAGGGTCCAGCTGATCTCTTAGCAGCAGCCCAGCCTCTAACCCCAGCTCAGCCACTCTGCTGAGCACAGCAGGACGTCCTGGGTGCCCCGATGAGCGAGTGGCACTTCTCCTGCTGATTGGAGTGGCACTTGAATTGCACTTACCTAAGGCTCTGAAAGAAACCGCAAGTCTGCCCCAGATTGTAGGCTAGAAGAGTGATTCAGCCATGTGCCAGAGGGCTCCTGCTTGAGAGAATAGTGCCACCTTCAGGCAAGCCAAGTATATTGCAAATTCCATACCTGCCTTACTACCTGCAAAGTCCACATGGACTGTGGATTTGGACCACTTATGTTCTATTCTCAACTGTTTTTATGCATAAATGTGTGTGTGTGTGTGTGTGTGTGTGTGTGTGTGTGAGGGAGAGAGAGAGAGAGAGAGAGAGATTGATTGATTTTAGGTAAGTCATTTATGCTTTCTGTGCCTGAGTTAGACATTTGTAAAATAGATATAATATTAATACAAACAATCTGTAGGTTTGGGAGATGAGAAATAAATAGTTAATATGTGAAAACACACAAGAGAGCAATAAGCTTGATGTCATATATATATATATATATATATAAGCTGTTTTACATGAGTAGTTTTTATGAACTGCATGTCTATAGCTGTCTCTGTGTCCACCAGTGTCAGCTCCCAGAGGCAAGAATGGGGAAAACTTGCAGTCACCTAGGAGAGAACCTGGCTCTGCAAATGACAGCAGGCAGCAAAGGAGGGAGGCAAAGAGGACACATCGGCAGGTCTGGGTGAGGCGAGGATGGCCTTGGGTTCCGTCTTGACTGACTGGGTAATTGCATGGCCTTTCCTTTTATCTTACCCTGAGCTTCTTAATATCTACCTCCAGAATTTGCCAGATTTTATGGTCCTTAATGTAGGATTGCTGAGGGCCACTGCTATTACTAGCATACATACCCAGTGCATTTTTGTAAAGTGATTGGCAGCAGGAAGTCATGTCCCCGTGATGGAAGTGGCCAGGGGCAGGTTCCAGACATAACAATTCTGCAAATTACAGGAGAACTGGAAATAGTGATCCTTAACCCTGAATTTCAGCCTGTTTGCTCCATCCTCTTCCTTGTTTCTCTCTGTAATAGAAGCAGGGCCAAGGAAATGTTCCAAACCCCACACTTTCTATCTCCAGTGTTATGCATAATTGAATATATTTGATAGTTTCTATCATCTTGAAAAATCACTTCTCAAATATTGAAATAATAAAAGATCCATCTAGGAGCAGTGGTGTGATAGTGCCTCTGTTCCCATGGAAACCAAGTGTGAGCATCAGTGGCAGTCTTCAGTAGGATGCATGTGGGGTGTGTGGTAAGGAAGCACTTGGAGCTGGCATCGCCTGGAAGTGTGTTTGCCTTAGTTCAACTTACACTTGCTGTTGGGAATTTAGAAAGGCTTTTATTTTCCCTCCACTTCAATTTAACTTTCCTTTTAGAAAAGATTTATTTATTTGAAAAGCAGAGAGTTTCTTGAAGGGAAATTGTCAGTGCTAGGTAAGCAGCTTCTTGTGTTGCCTATCTGTACTATTCATGTTTGTGTATGTGCATATATGTGTATGTGTATATAAATGTAAGTGTATATGTGTGGATGCGTTTGTGCATGTGTGTATATGTCTATGTGTGAATATGCATTTGTGTACTTGTGTGTATATGTGTATGCATATATGTGTTTGTATGTATATATTTATATGTGTGTATGTGTTCGTATATATATGTGTGTTTATGTGCAGGTGGATATATATATCTGTGTGTATACATGTGTGTATACATACATGTGTATGTGTTCATGCATGTATTGTGTGTACTTATTTGTGTGTATATGTATAATGTGTATATATGTATATGGGTGTGCCTATGTGTATGCATGTTTATGTGTTTGTGTATGTGTTTGTGTGTGTTTATGCATGTGTGTATGTGTGTATGTGTGTGCATATGTGTATATAAGTGTGTACATGTGTATGCTTATACATGTGTTTGTGTATGTGTTGGGAGAGAACAGATAATGAAGAGTGTCCCCAGCCTATAAATTGAATGGCACGCCTTAGTAGGCAAGAAATCCATTTTCCAGGAAGAAGAAGGGAGAAAGGACACTTACTGAACAAGTGGAGTGTGCTGTCTGCGGTGTTGGGCTTTTGCACAGCTGTTCTCTTCTGAGTTTTCTAACATCCCCTGCACATTTCTGCGTATGAGGCTTATTCTTCAGGGGACCAGGGTAGAGATATGAGAGGCCGTGCATTATTCTAATAGAAGCTATTTCAGTACAGATTCACCTCCCCAAGATATTCACAGAAAATGGAATTAAATTATATCTGTTTTCATGCAGAAAAAATATTTAAAGATTTTATTTATTTATTTGAGAGACAAAGTTAGAGGGAGAGGAAGAGAGAGATAGAGATCTTCCATCCACTGGTTCGCTCCCCAAATGGTTGCAACAACCAGAGCTGGGACGACCTGAAGCCAGGAGCCAGGAGCTTCTTTCAGGTCTCCCATGTGGGTGCAGGGGCCCAAGTGCTTGGGCCATCTTCTACTGCTTTCCTAGGCCCATTCAGAGATCTGAATCGAAAAAGGAGCAGCTGAGCCCTAAACCAGCACCCATGTAGGTTGCTGGCACTGCAGGTGGAGGCTTAACTACTATGCCACAGCACCGACCCCAATGCAGAAAATCTTTGAAATCTATATATATGAAGAGTTTTCAAGAAGCTCATGTAAAATGTGTATTGTGAAAATCTATTTATGAATTTCAAATTTTTACAGCAAAATAAAATCTCTGTTAAATTATAAACTTTTTGAAGTGCCAAGGTATAATTCTGAAGTCTTCTCTCTGTTTTGTATGTTGCCCTATGTTAATTTGTGTTCGTGAACAGAACATATTGCCATCTCCTGGTTTCTTAGGATTTTCCTCATGGTTAATGTATCCAGAGTGACTGAGATATGGTAAATATTGCATACATTGAGGCTCTCGTCTTCTGCTTTCCTTACTCTGTTTATCTTTTCCTGTTAGTTTTAGTAGCGTGCAAATGGAAGCAATAGAAGTAGAATTATTGCTATTTTTACTCATGTGCACAATTAAGTTTAAGTTAACAACTGCATTTATATGTATTCAGATTTTATTTCTCCTCAAAGCCCAATTTCTCACAAATTTGGAAGTAATCTAAGTAACACTGTTTCTAAAAATACTAAATTTTCATCTATTAAAGTCTATTAGTTATATTTAATAGAAGAGGGCCAGGGTAAATAGTTCCACTGTTTGGAAGAGAGAGGTAGTTTTTTATATATAGAAATTACTTAAATTTAAAAGCCTGCCTAAAGGAAACCCTCAAGTTTCTTCTCTTTTCCCTGTGGCTGTTTTATGTCACATTCAACTTCTTCTCTTTTCCTATTTTATCTCCATCACTACACAAGTTCTGTGAAGAAAGAGGTCTTGTATTTCCTGAGCACAGACATATCCCCGGTGCCTCAGACATGGGAGAAAGTGCACGGAATACTGTCATAGAAAGGGACCCGTGACAGAGCGAATGAGTGACCTCAGGGGGAAGCCTAGAGGCACAAGTTATTTTTCCCACTTTACAGAGAGCAGCATTGGAATTTCACGTCAGTTCTCCCAAGCCTTATGTTGTAAACTCTTTGAATCAGATCACTTTGTTGTCTAGGGATGACTGTCCAGCGCTCACCATGATGATTCCAGCCGCAGAGCACACTCTTCCTCTGAGTTTCCATTTATGTAATGTCCATACTTCACCTGGGTTGGTCCTGTTTGCCTGGAGCTTTATGGGGATGATAGGATGAGGATGAAGATCAACAATGACATGGGTTTCCTCTTTCAACCCTGACAATGATGAGGTTACTCTCATTATCTTATCATCAGGAAACTGAGACAAGAGTTGTTTGCCTAAGGTCCTGTGTTTGCCTAAGGTCCAGCTGTGAGTCCTCATTCATATCTTAGCCACCCAAGGACGGGCTATAATATATTTTGTGTGTGTGTAATTGTTGTTAAAACTTATTCTGAAAAGTTCTTATCCCCAAATTGATCAGATATGTCCTCCTTTATTTACCCACCTCTCCCTCAGATGGTAGGTCTTTTTTTAAAAAAAATATTTATTTATTTATTTTTATTTGACAGGTAGAGTTATAGACGAGAGAGAGAGACAGAGAGAAAGGTCTTTCTTCTGTTGGTTCACTCCCCAAATGGCCGCTACAGCCAGCGCTATGCCCATCCGCAGCCAGGAGCCAGGTGCTTCTTCCTGGTCTCCCATGCGGGTGCAGGGGCCCAAGCACTTGGGCCATCCTCCAGTGCCCTCCCGGGCCACAGCAGAGAGCTGGACTGGAAGAGGAGCAACCGGGACTAGAACCCAGCACCCATAAGGGATGCCAGCACCGCAGGCAGAGGATTAACCAAGTGAGCCACGGTGCTGACCCCAGATTGATTTATTTATATATTTGAAAGGCGTGGGGTGGGGGAGACGTCTTCCATCTGATGGTTCATTCCCCAGATGGCTGCAACAGCCAGAGCTGAGCTGATCCGAAGCCAAGAGCCAGGAGATTCTTCTGGGTCTCCCACATGGGTCTTGGACCATCTTCCACTGCCTTCCCAGGCCATGGCAGAGAGCTGGATCAGAAGTGGAGCAGCTGGGACTCTAATTGGCACCCATATGGGATGCCAGCACTGCAGGCGGCAGCTTTACCCGCTGCGCCACAGCACCAGGTCCCAGAAGGTAGATCTTGTTGTAGTGACTTCTTAGAAGTTTTTCTTGTAATCATTTAGAATTTATTTCACAAGCAGCAGCTCACTGTCCCCAGACCTCCTCTTCCTGGAGTGGACATGACATCCTCTTGGAACCGCATCTTCAGATTGTTCCAGATGCGGCCATCTGCAGGCATAGGAGAGTGCTGGCTGTGCCATCCCCTTTTATTACAGTCTTCCTAGTCTCTAGTATTGGAGACGAGTCTCACTCCTCACTTTCTTTGTCCATTCCATCTGCCCCCTCATCAGCTCCCTTCTCAGAGTAGCAGAGACTCCACACTCATCTCACTTTCTTTCCCAAGAGCACTTTCAAGGGAATGGGTGATTATTCATGGCTACCAGGATGTCTGCAGGGGTCCTCATGGGCCGAGCTGACCTTCGGTCCATGCATCTTGAACAATCTGAGCTGCTCCCGCATGGGGAATAGGTAGGGGCATTGAAGAGCGCATGCGGACGTCTCAACGTACCTTCATCACACTTTATGAGGATCATCCGGATGCATCGAGTAATGGCAGCATGATTTGGGGTCTCCTGTGTTCCCTGGGTCCCAGAGCACTTTCCTAATCTTGTTTCATTTAATATTCATAACAGCAACCCTGCGATCCATTTCACAGAATGGGAGCCTGCAGTCCAAAGAGTTGGAAGTGACTTGCTTGGGACTGTCCATCTGGTGAAAGTCAGATGTGATATTAAACCTCAATTCTAGGGCTCTGTTTGCTGCCTAACCGTTGTCTCCAGGGAACGTGGCAGTGAACTCATGGAAATAGAAGGAGTGTGGTTCCCTACCTTCGTAGACGATTCTATGCTTTAAATTTATGAATAATGCTCATATTAACTCACATATTGTATTGAGTCCTTCCTGTTTTTGACTCTTGCATTAAGCCTATACACATTTCCTGATTTACTTCTCAGTACCACCATAAAGGAAGCTATTAGAATTTTCTTCATTTTATAAATAATGAGACATAAGGTAAGATAGACTGTGACCAATGGTACTGGAATTTAAGGCCTGGCAGTGAGAGATTTCATCTTAACCATCACATCTATTCAGATGGGCTTGTCTTGGCACCTAAAACTTACTCTATGTTGTTTGTTGAAATGAGTCACGAGGAACCTTAGAATCATTCTGAGCCCCATCTTCCTTCTCACACCCACATTGGTTATTGATCCCTACCAACTGCAGCATATTTGTTTTAGAATCAGAACGGAAGGAGGACGGAGGGTGGGAAGTAACACCATACTCCTAAATCTGTATATATGAAATACATGCAATTTGCCCCCCTTATAAATAAAAAATGAAAAAAAAACACAAAAAGACTTATAATAATTTTAAGATTCAGATTTATTTATTTGAAAGACTGAGTGACAGAAAGGGAGACATACATACATGCACACATAGTGACAAGGAGAGAAAGACAAAGAAAGAGAAAGAGAGAGAAAGAGAAGGAAAAATAATAAAAAGGAAAGATTGATCTTCCATCTGCTGGTTCTCTCCTTAAATACCCACAGTTGCCAAAGCTGGGCCAGGCAGGAAAGAAGAGCCAAAGATTCCATCTGCATCTCCCATCTTGGTGGCAAGGACCCAAATACTTGGGCCATCTTCTACTGTGCAGGGAGCCAGATTGTAAGTGAAGGAGCTGAGACTTGAACCAGTGCCTTGATGTGAGATGTAAGCATCCCAAGCTGAGGCTTAACCTCCTGCACCATGAAGCCTGGCCATGAGTGTCCTTGTTTTTATGCCTTGCTGCTTCCCTCTCCTGTTTCCTGAGATCATGCCCTAGTGGCTTATGGGCATGGCATCCTCCTCCCTCTGCCCCAGGCTGGAGGTGATGGTTGTTAGACTGTCAGGACAACCAAGAGAGGCCTTATGCATGTAAGTCTAAACCCTCTTCAACCTTGTCCCCTTAGACACTTTCCCCTAGAATTATATCAATTTTATTTTCCATGTTTGCATATGATTTTTCTTTACCTCCACTTACATACTTGTAATTTTTTTCTCCTTTTTATAACTATTTCTACTAAACATTAGAGTCATTTTGTACATGACATTTTTCTTGCCTGGCCTCAGAATGATAGAGAGGTCCATCTTTGCACTGTGGCTTAAGTCTTGTATAAATTCATCATAGCACTTCCCAAACTGTACTGAAATCCTTCATCTGCTGTCTCACACTGGGCTACCGAAGTCATGAATGTAGAAATCACACACCGAGGATTCTGTAACTTCCGTCCCAGCACTTGGCTCAGGGCCGCACCCAGAAACAATGCCCACTAAGTCATTCTTGAATAAATGCCCGCGTGGCCAGACCAAGCATGCTGTGTGTACATTCTACTTAATTCTGCAATATGGCTATTCTTTAAAGACATGTCTCTCTCTCTGGTGAAAAAGTATTGATCAAAGCTTTTGAATGCTCATCTACCAGGCTCTCTGTTAAACGGGGAGGGAGGGTTCCAAGAGTCCTCCTGTGAATTGGATTTGGTAAGGTGAGGCACGCGCTGCAGCTTCTGTCAGGTGGGGATGGGGCACTGGTTCAGAGACAGACTGGGCTGGTTTGGGTCAGCTATGGTCTCAGAAGAAACCGCAGAGAGGAGGAGCAGGCTGTGGTCCCGGGATGGGAAGTCCTCTGTGACAGCCTCCAGAAGCCGAGGCAGAGCCCACATAAAAAGTTGCATAGTGGCGGGTTGAGAACAGGCCTCCAACTGCAGTCCTCCAGGGTTGTGGTTCTGCTGTGTGCCCGACACTGTGCTATAGGTCCAGCCTGCTGGGGCTGGTTGCTTCCTCTCTGTTTCCAAGTTCGTCATCCAGTGCATGCTGGTTTATTTTCACCTCTTGCACCCTCCTCTCTCTGAAGTCCACAGATAGCAATTGGCAAGGGAAATAGACTCCCAACTCTTTGGATCCTTAACAAGCTGAAATCCTATCCCCAAAAGATGTTTCTCTCAGATCAGAAAGCCAAGCCGTAAGGCATCAAAGGCATCAAGAAAAACAAAGAGAAATTACATCAAATTGAAAACAACTCGAGGAGCCTCAGGATCCTCTTCCATTCCTCCATCTGCCTGTCTCCTGTCACTCCTAAGTGTGACCTAATTATGAGAGGAACCAAGACACACACTATTAACACTATAATGTGTTAATAAAAATAATAATTATCATGATGAGATGATGATTTAAGTCACATGGCTCTTGTTTACAGAGCAACCATCTGGTCCACATCATAGCAAGCCTTGTATTTGTTAAATAGTTTAATCTTGCTAAGAGTCGTATAAAATGGGTAGGGTCTCATTCTGTAGCTGTCTCTCATAAATTCAACGTTTTCACATGAGGAGCAGAGCTCTGAGAATGCACGTCTCTTGTCTATGACCTCAGAGATTATCATTTTCAAAGCCTGTGTTTGAATCAATGTTGACCCTGAGAGTGCTCATGCCACTCAATGTAATGTCTTGCTTTTTTTTTTAAATCACATGTAAAAACTGGTAATTTCGGGGGTGATTTTTTTTCATTTTACTTTAATTTTAATTAGTTTTTAACAGTTCAATATGATTTATAGATACAAGTCTAAGAACTTAATTATAGTCCTTTTCTCCCTCCCCTCCTCCCTCCTTCCTTCTTTTTTTTTATTTTTTGAGAAAACATTTTAGATTTACATTACAGTGATAACTCATAATTTTTAAGAAACATGCATATCTGGCTGAATTAGAGAATACTTTTTCCTTAAGTCAGAACCTTCTTCAAGCCAATCCACAAAAATAAAGACATTCCTCAGAAAGGTGTTTACAGTTTTATGATGATCTGACAACAAAATTGCTTGTTCAGTTTGAGTTGTGTAATGTTCTCAATTAGGTTAAATATTAAGAATCCAATTTGCCAACTGCTAACAAAATTGCTGAATGTTACACACAGTTTGGGGAATTGATTTTAATGAAGAACAAATGGAAATAAAACACTAGAAAATTAAAGTGCCAAAGCTATAAATGTTTTAATAGGTTCAGCATTTCCAAATACGCATTAAGAATTTTCTATACTGGGATGATGTAATGACTTGGTTCACCGTGATTCAGAAATCTCCTGTCTCCACAGTCCAGTTGTGAAAATGACCTCTGCATATAATTTGAGGTCTAGACGGATGGCCTGTGCATATCATCTGAGGATCCAGTCTACAATGCTGAAAATCAAAATAGAGGGCTAACTGTGTTTGCACGCCTGCAGGGGTGTGGGGCTCTGGTGCCCCACTTCCTCTTCCTTGCCTCATGTCTTCCATTTAGGGGAAGGCTCAGCATTTGTGTAGTGTCACTGGCCAGCCTCGCTCTACAGCTGGGTCCCCTGAATGGTCTCTTCTCCAGTCTTTAGAACTCTGCCTGTCTCTACTTTCTCTGTCTCTGCGCCTGCAAACTGAATTGCAGGCTCTTCTTCTGCATCTCACTCTGCAGATCCCTATCCATTGTAGGATTCCCATCTTTTGCCAAACTTTTTCCAAGCACCTTGCTGACATGATCTGTCCTAATTGATCTGCACCACATTATTCATAGGCAATTGCTATTATTATTACTATCACTGCAATTTTGTAGTGGGGGAATAAATGATTTCAGATAAACTGTATTTACAGTCATGGCCATATGCCCTGTAGAAGGTGCCCACTGTAATCAACAGACTAGTAGTAAATAATAAGCACTCGATGAATTCAGACCACTATTAACAAGTAGCCAAATGCTCAGTTTCAATGAAGAGATGTTGCAATGCAGTATAAATTATATTGCTTCAATGGTTGTATGTTTAACAGCTGAATCTTAAACTCTATGCAAATGAAAGCAGCATGACTATCAACATGATCCAAATTTTACTTAAGATTTATTCAGATTATGTTTGATCTATTTAAACAGTTTCTATAGGAAAATCTTGAATTATAATCCTGGGAAATCTACTACTCTCTGAACCAATAAAATGAATCTAATAATCATATATAATTTTGGTTCTCATACTTGCTATAATTATTTGAGCCTGTTTTCTATAGAACTAAACACCACAGTATGACAAAGTCTATGAACTGTTTTCCCATGTCTACAAACATGCTAGCTTGTTTTCTCTGGGAGTCAACACAGAGTCTGCATTGTCACTAATCATCTGCTATAGTGAGACAGGCACTGGTGGTGGCTAGGAATGTGGGCTCTCGGATAAGATACACCTCATTCAAGCAGCCCTGAGACCCCATACTGATTGTTTAATTCTGAGATAGCTCACCCCTGCTCCCTCACCCGACACCTGGATATAACTCTGGGTGCTCAAATAAGGAATGCATGAGGATCCACGTGGGTGTTTGTGTTTAGAGTCAGAACATTAGATATGTGTTCACTGCTGGTCTACTGTGGCCCTCTCTCCAGGTTTCCTACAGAATGAACCAAATGTGCAAAGCCCATCAAGAGTACCATGGGTAGAGACCAAGACCAGATCCACGCAAGAGACCACAGAACTCAGAATTAGAGGATAATTAAAGCTGCTGACTCTATGCCCACCTCAATGTCAGTTGAATGGCTTAATACTTGTTATAATTAAAAACACGGTAGTGTACAATACTGAGTCTTTAAGACACCACAGTGAACCTCTGTAACTTTCAGCCTAGAAACAGATCCCGTGATCACTGGGACTGAACACTAGCTTATTCTGCAGTTACGCTGGAGTTTCTGAGCTTGAAATTGGCCTCTTGGGGATTGGAGTGATAATTGCTTGACCCCTCACACACTGCCTAAATAATCCTGTTTATCTGATGGCCTTTCCTCTTCCTCCTGCTGTTTCCATTATCCCCGCTCTCACTGCCTTGCCCTTGGTTGAGGGATTTTGTGTCTGGAGAATTTAGAAAAGAACCATATGAGGGGCCAGCGCCGCGGCTCACTAGGTTAATCCTCCACCTTGCAGCGCCGGCACACCGGGTTCTAGTCCCGGTCGGGGCGCTGGATTCTGTCCCGGTTGCCCCTCTTCCAGGCCAGCTCTCTGCTGTGGCCCGGGAGTGCAGTGGAGGATGGCCCAAGTGCTTGGGCCCTGCACCCCATGGGAGACCAGGAGAAGCACCTGGCTCCTGGCTTCGGATCAGCGCGGTGCGCTGGCCGCGGCGGCCATTGGAGGGTGAACCAACGGCAAAAGGAAGACCTTTCTCTCTGTCTCTCTCTCTCACTGTCCACTCTGCCTGTCAAAAAAAAAAAAAAAAAAAAGAACCATATGAGATGAAAAGCTTGGCTTTTGAGCCCGGCTGAGCTGTTTGGGAATTCTGGACTTGGACTTGTCTCTTCGTAATTGTGGGACTGGGGCTTCACTTCACCTCCCTGGGCCCATTCCATGCTTGTGAATTTGTGTCACATGTTCAGCTATCCTAAGGGTTTCAGTGACCAGCAGCCATGATCAATGAGAACCCAGAGTGGCAGAGAAGCGCTTGGGTATAGGCCACCTGCCCCATGCCACCTCTCCTGGGGAGGCTCATGCCGTGGGTGAGGAGTCTGGTTTGTGACCTGCCTGGCTGTGTCCCCTGCCTCCCTCTCCTGCGTTCGTTTACCCTAGAAGCACAGCGCATGTTCCTTTTGCTCTTTCGTGGTTCCTGCACTTCCCTGTTTATTTACCTACCTGACCCCTCAGGATTCACCTGCATCAGGCAGCCTTCTTATCTACACGCCTGCTTACAAGAGATGGTGCCCCGTAACACAGCCACAGCACCCTAAGATTGCTCTAGAATGACACGCTGCTGCCCTGCAATTCTGAGCCTATGCCCCTGGTTTTCACAGACTTGAGGATATCCCCCTCTAGATGGGGACATTTAACTTGAGGAACTCAAGTACTCAGCACAGTGCAGGCAGACAGGAACCACAAAATCAAGAGCAGTTAGGGTCATGATGATGAATGGAATTGAACGAACCCACTTACTTGCTGAATGATATAAAGAAACACAATTACAAGTCTTCTAACATGAAAACACAGTTCTCTGAAGTAAAAGAGATTAATAGCAACAATTCATGTATTTATGCAAAGTGCACCATGAGGATTAACTTGTAAGATGGTTATGGATGACTCATAGTCAATGTATAACCCTATCTATGTACTAATGAGTTTTTACTTTTAATTTTTAGAAATTTATTTATTTGAGAGACAGAGAGATATCTATCATCTGCTGGTCCACTCCCCAAATACCTGCAATGGCTGGGATTGGGCCAGGCCTGAGCCAGGAGCCAGACCCTCCATTCAGGACTCCCATCCGTGGCAAGAACCCAGCTACTTGAGCCACCCCCTGCTGCCTCCCAGGCTCCGCATAACAGGAAGCTGGAAGCAGGAGTGGGAGCCAGGGATTGCACACAAGGATTATGATACAGAATGTAGGTGTCTTAGCCAGCATCTTCACCACTAGACCAAAGACCCGCCCCTAGTCATTGTTTTTTTAAAGTTATGAATAGGTCAGAGTCTGTTAGTGATGTAAGATTGGCCAACTTGGCTGAAGAAAGTCTCATCACTGAAGTCCGTCAGTGGGAGGACCCACATGGAAACCACGGCCATCACAGGTGTGATAAGACTGACCACTTGCCTGCTTTTTGTGCTTCATGGACGTCCATTCCCCTCCAGTTGTCCTCTTGCCATCTGAGAGCTCTGAAGCCCTGTCCAGGTGCCTCTCCCAGCTGAGTCACCAAGCCTGAACTTGACCCCAGATTTCTCCTCTGATTCCAAGTCTGCTAATACTTTTTATGGAACCCCATTGCTTTGCTCTACAAAGTGTGAGATAAAAGAAAAAAAAAACACTGGCAGTGGTTTTGAAATAAACTGCATCAAAAACATCTTAAAATTTGCCATTGAAAGCAGGCTTATAAACACATAGGAAAGAATACAGTAGTTAAGAATGAGAAATGAGAACAAACACAGGGAGGATTATCGAGATCTTATTTCCAGCTATGCAATTTGTACCTTTCTCTGGACCACAGTAGAATAGCTGGGCCCTCAAGGAGCATTGGTTTAATCCAGTGATTTTCAAATGATTTTTTTAAGCCAAGGAGTTCTTTTTCAAACAAATTCCTAGGCAGACTCCAGTTTATAAAACTGCTGTGAACAGAAAAGCTCTGTTGAAGTGAGAACCCCACTCACCCTTCCCGTTCTTGTGTCCTATGACACCCCCATGAGTTTTCAAAACGCTGATTGAAGGACACTGATCCACGCCCGCCCTTTACCCACTGCTGAGGCTCCGGACTGCTCCACTCCTGGATGTGCGGACAGAGGCTGACGATTAAACTGCCTGGATCATTTCCAGGAGGAAGTGCAGCAAAAAAAAGGCTGAAAGTGTGTGGCTTTCAGCACCAGCTCGTGTTTGAATTCTTGATCTGCCACTTGTTTGCCATGCAGCCTGCAAGCAAATCATTTACTGCTCTGAGCTTCAGTTTTCCAAATTGAATCAGGTTCATTTCATCAGGGCACTGTCGCCATGATAATTAAATGACTAATACGTGTTCAGTGCTGAAACAATGCCTGGCATTAAGTAGGATCAGATAATAAAAGATTGCAGCTTATTAATCTGTTTATGATGATGTTTATGATTTTCTTATTGGTAAAAAAAATGAACTAATAACATAAAACTCACTGCATCATCCAGAGGAGACACTCGAGACTAAAAATAGTACCAGGCACTCAGTACACCCAGTGAACAGTAGCTACTATTAATAGCATTCTAGATCTTGTGGTCTGATATAGCTTACATTTCTTTTTCAAATAAACATCAAAAATATTAAAAACCACTTCCATGCATGCATTCTCCTACCATTGTAATATACACAAGAAAGCATTGAAATGGCTTGACAAAATATATAATTCCAGGGCCAGCATCATGTGCAGTGTGTTAAGCTGCTTCTTGTGTTGTCAGTAGTCCATATCACAGCATCAGTTCGAATCCTGGCTGCTCTGCTTTCTATCCCGCTCCCTGCTGATCTGCCTAGCAAAGCAGCACGAGGTGTCCCAAGTACTTGGGGCTCTGCCACCCATGTGGAAAACCAGAATGGAATTTCTGACTCCTGGCTATAGCCTGACCCAGGCGCAGCCATTAGGACTATTTGGGGAGTAAGCCAGTTGGTGGAAGATCCACCCTCCCCATGTTGCTCTGCCTTTCAAATAAATAAATAAATAAACAAACCTTTATGGGTGTGTTTGGATGATTTTGGAAAGATTTAGATGGTCACCATATACCAAGGACAACTCAGATTGTATTAATGCTCCCTCTGAAGAATAAACAAGTAGAATTACATAGAACATAAATATCTATGACATGAATATTGTGATAGGATGTCCTACTCCAAATCCTCGAATTGTGTGAAAGTCCCACAGTCCTAAAGTAGGGGGAGGTGAGGAGGTGTTGGGCCTTAAAGCCAGGCCTGTGTTCTTCAAGTCTGTATCGTCGCAGAGGTCACTCCGATGTGTTCACCTGTACTTCCATCCTCTTTGAACTCTGCTATGCCAGCTGTTTCAGGTCCAGAAACAGGTAACACACCACTTCCACCCTGAGGGTGTTCCAGGAGTGTTGGAGGGAGAGGCAGATAGGGAAATACCTGGTCTAATGATGTGTTTACAAGAGGTCACAGAGGAGGAGTGGTGCAGAAGCTCAGGGAGGAGATGGCGTTTGACCTGAGTCTTGCTGGTGGTAGAGGTTAGTTCAGAAAGGCTGGGAGAGGTCATTTCAGGTAGAGAGGGGTCAGGGCTCAAGAGGAGAATTCAACAAAGGCTTTAGAGGGAAGCGAAGGCAGCAGGTGAATCTGGAAATGGTGGCAGAGCTTAAGATGCAAATGCCTTGTAGCGATGTAGACCATATAAACCAACCTGCACAGGCGGTACCGCAGATGGAAGGCAGGGCAAAGACAAGGAGACTTGTTAGAAGGCTGTTTTTAATAATCCAAGTAAGCAGTGTAGATGACTCCAAGTAGGGCAGAGAGAAGAGAATTGTGGAGGTTGCAACCCTAAGAAGCTAAAACTCATTCTTGAGGAGATTTGGAGGCCAGGAGAGCTCCCTTCCTTTCTTGGACATTGGGCAAAGCTGGGTCCCTTCATGGAGCCCAGAGAGAAGAGAAGGATCTAGGGAGGGGAATGGTACAAGGCTCCAGTTAAAACGCTTTGTGACTTGAGGCAGGATGTCCAGCCACAAGTTTGGGAAATAGATCTAGGCAGGGTTTATACTTAGAGATGTGGATTTGACTGGCATTTATATAAAGGCAAGAGTTGACGATAAGCTTAGCTATGTCTGATTTCTGTATTCTCTGTTGGGTAATAAATGAAGGAAGAAGTGAAACTTCTTAACTAGCACCTGCAAGTTCTTTAGTGCTGGTAGACACCAGGCATTCTCCTGAGCACTTTTGCTTGGCTGTTATCCCTCCTTTCCATGTCGGGAAGCTGGTGCTTCTTATACGAAGGGAACTCTGTACCCTGTCAGTGCAGGCCGGCCTGTGTGCAGGCTAATTTGACTGCAGAGCTCCCGACAGACTTGAACGACATCACAATTTATTTTTTGGGTTCTAAGTGGATCACTATTAATTCTTCAGTCTCACAATCTATAGACATCCATCAATGTGTCCTAAGTAAGCAAAAGTTCTTTTTAGGGTGCACTGCCCATATGCCTGAGCCTTGTATAAGTCAGTGTAAGACCAGGTATTTCCCTATCTGCCTCTCCCTCCAACACTCCTGGAACACCCTCAGGGTGGAAGTGGTGTGTTACCTGTTTCTGGACCTGAAACAGCTGGCATAGCAGAGTTCAAAGAGGATGGAAGTACAGGTGAACACATCGGAGTGACCTCTGTGACGATACAGACTTGATGAACACAGGCCTGCCTTTAAGGCCCAACGCCTCCTCACCTCCCCCTACTTTAGGACTGTGGGACTTTCACACAAGCTCATTGAATCCATAACAGCAACCCTATGATGCCCATCACGACTATCCCTTCTTTATAGATGCTGTACCTGCTTGCAGGAGAGGAAGAGCCTGTCTGAAATGTCATTGGGAATAGATGACAAAGCAAGAACTCAGACTTGAGTTTCAAGCTCAAAATGAAGACAAGTTGTTCTATAGCCAGGCTCCAGACACTGTAGTGCACTCCCTTTCAATGATTCAAATATCTTCCCACTTACACAGGACTTAATCCAGTCACAGAAATTGAGAGACACCTGTCTTTTTTTGTGCACCTGCTGTGGGCTGGGCTCTGGCCTGGAGCCCTCCATATGTAAGTTCAGGTACAGCCTAGTGGTCTGCCTGCCCTACTTGATTCCTGTTTCATTATTAAAGGGCTGCGGAAGTGTCTTGCTCTGTGCTGGGGAGATGGTGGTGGGCTCTTCAGTTCCGTCCATCAGTTCTGGTGGAGATGCGTGGGCTTTCTCACTGCGACATGGAGTTTCTCACATTCAGAGGTGTTCTGTTGAATAATGTATGCAGAAGAGGGGCTGTGTCTTGGTTCATTTTGTTTAGAATAATCGCTAGCCACGCGTGTATTTTTCAGGGTTTCTCTTTGTGTTAGGGTTTTGTCTTCTTATCTCAATAATCTTATTGGATTAGTCCTATGAAGATTCTGCAAAATTTCCTTTATATTTTTCCTGAAAACTTCATTTGATGTTGGGAGTCTTACAAATAACTGACATCATAGATTCCTTACTTTCTTGAGTAGTTCCTGAAGAAGAAATGGAGTTGGGAGCAGGTAGCAGGACCAGGAAACAGGATTCTGGGGGCCGCTTGCAGTGAACCCACCATGCCCTTGTACTTTCTGGATTTTATGCCTTTGTTAGTTGCCCCTTTCTGCAGTCATTCCTGCTTAGTCACAGCTGATAGAGACGCTGCAAGACTTAAATTAATGCCTCTGCCAAAGTAAGCGGTCCTTTGTCGAGCATCTGTTGCCTGCCAGACGTGGATTTCAGGGGCACGTGTGCAATGCAGAGGAGGGCTGCCTCGGTTTCGTGCCAGAATTGTGGGAACCATCTCTGCTGCTGGCTTGCAGAGTGGCCCTGAACAAGTCACTCAGTTCTCTGAGTCACATTCTGTGGTCTGTGGAATGGAACGGGAGTTTAGTCAGATCTGAAAGAACTCTAAGACATATAGACTGATAAGAATAAGGAACAGAGAAATGCTCAGTGAATTCAGGACATACACACATGTGATAAGTGCACATACACACAGACACACATGCATAAGGAAATATACTAAAAATTCTTCAAGAAATTATTGGACTCTGGAGAATAGGGTGATTTGTACTTCCTCTGGTGATAATCGAGAATTTTTCCTTTTTACTGCATTTATATGCTGTTTTGAAAAGCGGCATTAGAGGAGCTGCCCTTTATGGCTCTTTCTGAAGATGGAGTGAGGTCAAGAGTAGTAGGACCGTCCAGATGCTTCACCAGCAGTGGTCCCTTCTCTCTCCATGCACCTGGGGCGTCTGGCATGCACCCTGCTGTGCGTAAGCTCTGTCGCCATTGCACAGCTGAATTGGCTTCTCTGAATTTGCCCTCACTGTAACAGGAAATATAAGAAATTGGAATAGATACATTACGCTGAATGCTGGGTAAATACAGAAGTTCTGGTTGGCTGAGTTTTCTGGTTATGAAACAGGTAAGTCTTCTGGCTCCAAACGGCTGAATGTCTTTCTTACGTCCACATCAGAAGGAGCTGACATTCTGTGCTTCAGGCGAGGGTGAGAGCCTCGGGAGTGGATGTTGCTGCAGAGGGTCTCTCCGAGGCCTCAGGCATGCTGCTCAGACCCCACCTTGTGCCATCCACTCCTTCCTCACACTGCCGAGATGGTGGGGGCCAACAGTAACTCATATCCAGGTCTGGATATTGTCCAGTCTAGCGCCTCTCACCCAAGGGCAATGCAGGGGTACAAGACCTGGCCCTTGCCCTGAGGTCAGGCATCTCTGCAGGCCCTACACACCTACAGCATGGACAAAGCCTCCCATTGAGACCCCATGCTATTGCCCCTGAGAGCATCACCAGTAACCTTAGAATCCCTTTCCTAGAGAATTAACCTAAGACAGTCTCAGATCTGGGAGACAGCACACCTCAGGTTTCCATCCAGGTTTCCTTCTGTGTGGCACCTTGAATTAGACTGGGTGTAGTTACTCCCATCACTGCCTGTGTGCACACACCATCGGGAGCACAGCTGAAGTTCAGATGGGTGTTGACCACCATCAGACCTTTGCTGTCTCCACTGGCTGAATTCAACCCTTTTAGATGGCAGCAAGGAGAAAGGAGACGAAGTGAGGAGGGGGCTGCCCCAGATTCCAGCACACCCACCAATGCACAAAATCACAGTCCTTGCCTGGGTTCTTCCAGCAGGACAGGCAAGGCAGCATGGGAGCATGAGGGCCACTGCTTCCTCCCATCATGGCTGTGTGGGCAGCATCTGGACCTGCAGGCCCTGACTTCACTGAGGCGTCCAGCACACTGGATCCTCCTGCTCTCAGAGCAAATTCTTCCTGGAATTCGTCCCAGGATGCCCTTCTCCACTCAGTAAGGAACTCTGGAGTTTCTGTTCCTTCCTTTTCATCCAGGCCCAGTCTTTGTTGGCCGGATCAGTTGGTAATTCCAGCAGTTCAAAGCACTTCCATCTACAGACAAAGCAATGTGCAGCATGCGCCCACACTGCAAGCTCACATCCAGAGCCTTTGATTTAACTTCACGATTTCTTCTGATTTTACGACATATTTCCTTCTTTTCGGCAGTGCCTACCCCTCAATCGCAGGCTCCAAGGACCTCTCTAGGGTCCTTATCTCCTTATGAAAAGATACCCAGCTCTGTCCATCTTGAGGGCCTCCTCTTATTGTGCAGCCTGGACTGGTGGGGGAGGCCTCTCAGTTGTCACAAACCTGGGAGGTCAACACCACCATCATCTTCATTCTCCTCATTGTCGTTTATTATCATTATTGCTGGGTGGTTTTTTTTTTTTTTTTTGAGATTTAAAAGCCAGATTTATTAGAGTCAAAGACCTCCAGCCAGAGCAGCATGGAGGGGGATTCCAAGGGAGGCAAAACCCCAGAGTAGCCAGTAGTAGTGTTTTTTTTTTTTTTTTTTGACAGGCAGAGTTAGTGAGAGAGGGAGACAGAGAGAAAGGTCTTCCTTCTGTTGGTTCACCCCCCCAATGGCTGCTATTGCTGGCGTGCTACACCGAGCCAAAGCCAGGAGCCAGGTGCTTCCTCCTGGTCTCCCATGCAGGTGCAGGGCCCAAGCACTTGGGCCATCCTCCATTGCACTCCCGGCCACAGCAGAGAGCTGGACCGGAAGAGGGGCAACCGAGACAGAACCGGTGCCCCAACTGGGACTAGAACCTGGGGTGCCAGCGCCACAGGCAGAGGAGTAACCTAGTGAGCTGCAGCGCCAGCCTATAGTAGGGTTTTTAAGCACAATTTTTGGGGAAAAAAAAAAAAGCTTGACAAGGAGATTGACCTTCAGTTACAAGGTGGGGATAAAACCCATCAAAAGACCTGATTTGCAGTCCTTTATCCTGTCTGGCTTGCTCATGATAAAACAAAAAAGCCACCCAGAAAGGTGGGATAGGTAACTTGTGTTGCTTTTTGTTTTTTTAAGTTGAACGTGGTAAGATGGAAGCGTGACATCGATGTTTCTCCCACATGGAGGAGGGATAAAGAGGAGGCTCAGTCTCAGATGTCTCCTCCTGGAATCTTTACTTGCGGTTTTCTAAAGATCGGGCCTGCTTCCCTGAATGCCGACACCGGCGGGCGGCAGAGGCTGGGAGCCCTGTGCTGCCTGGGCCAGGCACGGTATTCCTCAGCTGTGCTTTCTGTCTCACGCCCACAGGGGAGCTTCTACGTGCCCTCCGAGAACTGCATGCAGCATGCACACAAGTGGCACCGGGACCTGTGCCTCCTGCTCCTACACGCCTACCGGGGACTCCGCCTCTACTTTCTGGCCATCATGAGGGACATCCCAGAGCTGCCTCACATGGAGCTGGGTAAGGGCATGGGGACGGGTCATTCTTGCTGGGAACTCTGGCTTCAGAAAGACTGGCTTGCTTCTGTGAGTGTCACGGTGACAACCCTGAGTTCAGGCAGGGTTTGCTGTGCTCTGACACCCTAGCAGGAGAGAGTTGTGGAAGTGCAGATGCAGTCAGAAGAGACGGGCGCCTCAAGGCACGTCGTTCAATCCTGCAGTTATTCATCAAGCATTTGCTGAACGGATTTTACACCTGGAACACATGGCACGAAATATTAAGTCACTTGGGAGGGGTGAGCACTTTTGTTATAAACTTTTCTTAATTGGGGTGTAATTACGGAATGTTACTTGTAAGAGGGCTTGTAAATGCTCTAATAAAGAGATGGATGCATAGATAGATGGATAGATAGATAGATAGATAGATAGATTTGCTTACTCTGAGTGAGTGAAGAAACCTCTAAGTATCTCTCCTGTTTGGTTGTCCAGGGACAGATTGATTATTGCACATGGATTTTCCATAGATTACATGTCAGGGAGACCACTGGGCTTGAATCTCTCTTGACTGACAGTGATGAAAGTGAGGCTTGGGGTTTGGCACTGTGGCATAGTGGGTAAAGCTGCTACCACAGGTTCAAGTCCTGGCTGCTCCACTTCTGATCCAGCTCCTTCCTAATGGCCTGGGAAAAGCAGCAGCAGATTTCCCAAGTGCTTGGGCTGCTACCACTTTCATGGGGGACCAGCATGAAGCTTCTGGCTCCTGGCTTCAGCCTGGCTCAGCCCTGGCTGTTGCGGCCATCTGGGAGAGTGAACCAGTGGAGGGAAGTTCTCTCTCTCTCTCTCCTCTTCCTGTGTTGCCCTCTATCTCTGTAACTCTGATTTTCAAATAAATAAATCCTCACAGAAAAGCAAAGTGGGGCTTAGAAAGGTCACAGGAATTCTCAGGGCACACAGCAAGGTGTTGCAGAGCTGAGACGGGAGCTCAGGCACCCTGCACTTGTCCCTTGGGACTGGGATCTTTCTGCCACATTACTCTTGTGTTGTAACAGGTGATATGTTATGGTTCTCAGTCCACTAAGGAACCTCCTTTGCCTGTAACAACAGAGGCCAGGTTCTCAGCCTAGTCTTCAAGTTTAGCACCTGTTTCAACACTGGACACCTGCTGGGTACCTGGACTTCCCTTCCTATACCCCTAGATCTCAGCAGCTGGGACACTCAGGTTTTGCTGATGTCTCTGGCCCTGTACAGTGTCTATTCCTGCACTGAACACATCACATAATAATGACGCATTTGCATGTTTCACCTCCCCACTAGACTTAGGGTCTTTGAGAGCAGAGTCCCCGCAGAGGTCACATACACACTCGCTGGCGGGTAGTGAAGGAGGCAGGGCAGTGTTAGCAGTGGTGCACTGAGCTCTGGAGCCATCTTCCCCGCCACCCTCAGCAGCTCTGGAGTCCCGACCACGTCCTCTGCTCCTCAGCTCTCCTTCAGCCATGCAACACTGCAGCTTTTTAAGGCTCCAGTCATGCAGTGCAATAAAGACAGGCACTTTTTATTTGGAGATTTAAAAGTATTTATTAGAATATAGGGCCTCCAGCCAGTTTGAATTTAAGAATGATATTTTATCTATAAGCCAATGAAAACAGAACTCTTAAATTTTCTCATGTAGACATACAATATGTGCACATGTGTAGCTTAACATACAAGATAGAGCAAAAGAGCAGCTTCAGTAACAGTTTTCTAAAATCTTTAGCTGTTCTTTTTTATTACCATCAACCAATTAGAATTTCCTTCTGCCCTTAGTAATCTGAATTAACCACATCTAAGTTGGAACCTGTAAAACATTATTGCCTCTATCTGCTAGCAGAACTGTGCCAGAGCATTGAGCACAATAGCGGTCAGGGAAAAACAGGTCCTTTGGAATCTGAAAGGACACATTTAAACACAGAACCAACGACGTTTGAACTTCATGAGCAGTGAATCTGATTTTTAAGGTTTGGAGAATACAGAACTGTGGATGACAAAGGCTGTAAATAGCCATGTTTAAAATTATAAACTCAGTAACCAACAAGAATAGGTACTCGCTATTCCACACAGTATTTTTGAAAGCACCCGTAAGATTTTATCAAACATTGGGCCTTTTTCATTAAGATAATCATCATGTCTGATAACAACACATGATCATTAGAGTTTGACATTTGTATCAGTAGCATTTTACATTATCATAATGACATAATATGGACCAAATTTGGTCATTGATACAAAATGATTACTCAAATGCTTTAAAATAAGCACATATTTAAACAACCCATAGCTCTTCATAAAAGATTCAGCTGTTTTGTTTTTAAGCAACTAGAATTTAACAGAGACATTAAGAGAACACAACTGATAACTTCAGCAGAACTCAAGATCTGTCTTTGGTTATCCTAAGAATTAAGTGAATAAAATTTAAATTAGTCAGCACACGGAATTATCCCATAACTTGCAACAATTTTAACAGAGTCAGAACTAGGGAAGAGAAAATAGCTTACTGGAGCTAGTTAGAAAACGGACAGAGTCACCAATTATACAAAACTATTAAAAGGAGATGCTACAGTTTTTTTTTTTTAAAACTGATTTTTAACATTATTTTAGAATATTTACTAACATATACGAATTGCAAAAACCTTATTGCTTTAACAGATCAGATTCTAATTTGATGTCAGAGAAAAATAGATTAACAGCTTTTGTATCCAAAAATTTATTTCTTTCATAACCTTCTGCGCTTCCACACACCTTCCTCAACTTACTTGAAACATCCTATCATTTCCATTCCAGTCTAGAGTAAACTAGCCATCAGGATAAGTAATTCTTACAAACCATGTCCATTCTTTATTAAAAAAAAAAAACCACAAAAACAAAAACTGTTTGTTTTTGTTTAAAAAAACCCTCTTTCCTTCTTAACGTTCCTTACCAAGAACACTTTTTCTGTACTTGTGATGTTTTCCATCTGCCAATTTCCTTGATTTACATTTTGAAATAACCTGTTAAAAATCTCTGAATTAAGACAACATTTTTAAAATAAGGTAACACATCAAATTTCAGTCTGAGTTAAAAGCAGTGTTGAACTATTTTTCATACAGTTTATGAAAACATACTTATTAAACAAAATCAAATAGTTTCTCCATAGTATATAAGGTGTTAACCAAAGTTTACATTTAAACACATTTATCTCATTTGCTTTACCCGATTTACATTTAGCGATTACACCTAGATGACTGAAGATCCTGACATTATATCATACCTCTATCTGAATTAAGGCCAAAGTTACATTTATATCAAATGCTATTTACCAAAGATGTCATTTTAGATTCTAGTTTTCCTTTTACTCAAAGAAAAAATCCCTTAGGCCACTGATGCCTAGTCAGCATCAGCTACTTGGGATTGCCTCTGAAACAAAAGGTTAGCAGCTGTGAGATGGGTCTCAAGGGTTACTGTAGGCTAGGGACCCATGCGCCAGGGACAGGAAGCCCACTGGAGATTGCTCACTATTGTTAGGTTTTAAGAAGAAAAAACATCCAGATTTCTAAGGAGAATCTGATAGGTGATAGGGCAGTGACTACAAGGAGGCTCCTGTAGGAGCCCACGGAGGGGCAGGGTAGAGAAAAACTGGAGACCCTGCAAAGAGACAACAACCTTATACTGTAAAACCAAGAGCCAATACTGGACATGTCTAACAGAGAGGCTGTCACTCAAACCAGTCTCAAGGATGAGGAGTCAGGTCCGGAGGTATCTTAAGAAGTCATCATGTGGATTAATTCATATGCATTCAATAGCATCTGAAATTACTGGGCCTAGATTCTTGCCTAGAAACCCTCCGGCAAATTGGGGGCAATTGTCACCAGTCTGACGGGATGATGACGTTGGATCCACATCACGTTGGAGTTGCAGTCCAAGTCATGGCACCAAAAAATGTTATGGGAAAGCGGCAGCAGAGAAATTATTGTTACCTCAGTTCTTTGTCTCACATGGAAGAAGAATTTCCGAGTGGACAGCAAAGAGATTTAAAAGTATTTATTAGAATCAAGGACCTCCAGGGGCTGGCACTGCAGTGCAGCGGGTTAAAGCCCTGGCCTGAAGTGCTGGCATCCCATATGGGCACCGGTTCTAGTCTCAGCTACTCCTCTTCCAATCCAGCTCTCTGCTATTGCATGGGATAGCAGTGGAAGATGGCCCAAGTGCTTGGGCCCCTGCACCCATGTGGGAGACCCTGAAGAAGCTCCTGGCTTCAGGCTTTGGATCAGTGCAGCTCCGGCCATCTGGGGAGTGAACCAGCGGATGGAAGACCTTTCTCTCTATCTCTACCTCTTTCTGTAACTCTTTCAAATAAATAAAATAAATCTTAAAAAATAAAAAAAGAATCAAGGACCTCCAGCCAGAGTGGCATGGAGGGTGGCTTCCAAGAGAAGAAAACCCCAAGACAGGCACTTAATCAGAACCCCTTTAAATTACTCAAGGTGTAATGAAGGTTGTTTAGGATCTCTCTCTCTCTCTCTCTCTCTCTCCATATATAAAATACCCAAAGGAACTGAATTAATTTGTTTTCACTCACTCATCATATTTTGGAATCATATTTTATTGAGCATTTACTATGGAGTCAGACATTGTACTAGATGCTGAGGACACAGCCACGCTGACTATAACAAAAGTCTGTTGGGTCTCGTGAGGTTTCCGTACCTGAGGTCAGCAGTCCAGAGAGGAGGTACATGCTAATAAGGTCATCAGCTAGGACCCTATGGTGTACAAGATTGCGCATCTGCACTTGGAAAACAATGCTCTCATTAAATCTCCTACCACAGGGGCCAGTGTTATGGTTCAGCAGGTGAAGCGTCTGCCTGTGATTCTGGCATCCTGTATGGGTGACTGTTCATGTTCCAACTGCTCTCCTTCTGGTCCAACTCCCTGCTAGTGGCCTGTGAAAAGCAATGGGAAATGACCCAACTGTGTGGGCCCCTGCCAGACATGTGGGAGACCCAGATGCAGCTTCTGGCTCCTGGCTCTTGGTGTCAGCCTGACTAAACCCTGGTTCTTACAGTTATCTGAGAAGTGAACCAGTAGATGGAAGAGCTCTGTCTCTCTCTCTCTCTCTCTGTGTCTCTCTCTCTGCCTCTCCCTCTCTTTCTGTAACACTGACTTTCAAATAAATAAATAAATCTAGAAAAAAAAAAACCCTTATACCACAGCCTTGTGCAGTCAACCAACCTAAGCATCACGGAACTAGGGAAAGTTTAAATGTGGGCAGGACGATGACTATTAAATCACAGGGTACTGGTTCCTGCTGTGAAGATAGTGCAGTCACAGGTTGCACTGTTGGTGGCATGGAAAGTTATGATGTTCATTAGTGTTGGAATCAATGGACCTTGTAGGAGGCTCAGCCCTGCCACTGTACTTCCCAGGGTTTCTGGTTTTCATCTCTACGATGGAGACACAAATCCATAGCCTGTAACTGTGGCCCGGGTGTATCTGTGTGTGTGTATATCTGGGTGTACCAATGAAAGCACAAATAAACATGGACGCACTTTGGGCACAAAAAGTGCAGGGTTGATGTAGGGATCTACTGTTTCTCAAAAACGCATTCATGAGACAGTGTTAGCCTTTATCTAGTACCCAAGGTATGGCTTCAAATTACATGTATTCTCTAAGCATGGTCCCTTTAGGCAGTCAGAATAGAGATAAGGAGAGTCCTCAGCAAATGTATTTGTCTCTGTTACTGTGAGAAGCAGGGCCCGGCCCCCACAACATGGCGCTGAGAGGGAGTAAACAAGTTCTATACAGCGGCTTTGGCTGCTTCATCAATTTGACTAACGAGCTACAGGAGCTGACCCAACCTCTGATTGGAAGAAAGTGGCGTGCTCAGCACGCGGGCAGCAGAGCACGGATTGGTTGGAGAGGACGATAAAGGCGAGATAGAAGCTGAGCGGTGGGGGGGAATCGCTTATGCGCCGCGAGGTGCCACAGACACCTCATACCACGTGCCGAAAGAATAACAAGAATGCAGACACACACCAAGTGGAATGCGGTTAGAATGCAGTTAGCACAGGAGCGGGCTTGAGCGCACAATGCAGAGTCATTTGCTTAAACAACAGCGTCCAGTCCGGTGTCGTTCTCCCGCGAGCCCGAGGAGGAGCGACATGTGACTTTAATGCTAACTTGAAACCTAGGTGTTATTAATTAGCCACTCCTTCATTTCACTGTGCACTCATTTGGCATGGTATTGTGTTTTATTTCTCCCTAGAGGCCCTTGCTGTGGAAGAAACACTCTCCCAGTTGTGCTCAGAGCTGCAGGTAAGAAAGCATGGGCCGAGTTCTGAATGCATAGTGGTAGTGATGCCAAGCAGACTGCTTGCTGCCGTACAAATCAGGGGTAAAAAGACAAGACTGGAACCTCACCCAAGATCTCACACTGAAGAAGTGTTGTTACATCTCAGTAGGTGTCTATTAGTGTACATTGTTCTCTGCTGGGTATGTTTGAAAACCTAAATGCATTATCAAACTTCTGTTACCTTGGAACATATACTTCCTTTATTTATTTGTCCATTATCCATGCACTGAAGAAACATTTATAAACCACTGACTATGAGCTCCTCACTGTGGGTGGCAGCACCCTGCACCTGTGCCCAGGTGGCCTCGGGTGTAGCAGGGAGGGTAGATTCAATCATAGGTTCATAGGTTCAAATGTTTGACCAGTGCATACTGCTGAAACCTACATCCTCTGGAGTCCTGGCACATCCCACTGTGTTGGACAGTCTGGGTGCACACTCTCATCCTTACATCAAGAGGCAAACTGAGGTTGGAAAGAAGTCTGGTGTCTTGGGATCAGTGACACAGCCAATCAATGATAGAAGCAGGACTCAGAATCTCATAGCCAGCAGACACCTCTGCCTTTTAAACCAGTGTTTCTCAGCCCTCACTGCCCAAGGGAATTATCCTGGAGACTTAGACACATTTGCCTGGGGCCTGGACACCCACACTGGCTGACCAGAATATCTGGGGTTGGAGCTCAGGGACTGGTGCTTTCATCTGGAGCTCCCAGACCAGTATTACCTGCAGCCAGGGTAGAGGACCCCTCCTTCAACTTCATTATCAAGTTAGAAAAGCTAACTGCCCCATTGGATACAGCAGTTCCCCGTGACAAAGCAGGATGCAGAGACGTGGGGTGCTGGGCACTCAGAACAGCAGGCATTAGGGACGGGTCTGTGGGGCTGAGCCATTTGCCACAAGTCTGGAAGAATGGGCAGGACTTGCTGGTGGGGATATCACACACAGGTTAAGTGCAGGGATGGACAGGCAGCGAGGGAGCAACACTAGAGCATGCATGGGTCAGTAGGGCCTGGAAGGACCTTGATGCCAGCCCCTGGATGCTCTCCAGGCCTGACCTAGCAAGGCCATTGGACAGATGGATGGCTAAGCAGACAGGCGGCCACCAGGCTCCTGACCATTGCTATTCTCCACTGTTTTGGGAAAGGCTCAGATACTTTGCAGCCATGCAGGCCTGGTTCATATCCTGGTGCTGCATCATTCTTCTCAGTCTCTTGTCCATGGATAACCAACTCTGCCGTTAGGGCCTCAGATTCTTTGGTGTTACTGTGCAGGGTTCAGAGGGGCTCATAAAAAGGTCTTGAATGGCTCAGCCCGTGGAGTAAGCTCTATGGATTTGGCCTCTCCTTCTCCAGGATGTCTCAGGCCCCATCTCCCCAGAGCTTGGCCAGAGCCATGGGCCTGTGGGGGTGCAGCTCAGCATCCCAAGGGAAAATGGCTTGCGTCTGTGAATTATCAGAAACTCAGTTTTAGCCTTTGAAAAATCATGAACAGCTCTCCAAGTCAACTTTGCAACTCACAAGTCCAGCTGCAGAGCTGATTAGCAACTATCTGTCAATGCTCTTACTCCCTTTCCTGTGAGCCAGTTGGGAGACGCAAGGAGGCAGAGGAGGCGTGGCCTGTGGTTCTGCTTGTTGGTAACCCACTACCGTGCTCAGGCTTCCAGAACACAGACAGTCTCAGCAGCAGTGCTGGCACCACCTCCTTCCTCAGCAGAGTCTCAGCCACGTGCTGTTGGGATGCTTGTCACTCACGTCCCCTTTAACCTGCCTGCACCCCCGAGGTTGTGTTGCCAGTGCACCTGGTCATGGTCACCTGGCACCAGTGGAGAATGGCTACTCACACCCAGCAAGACCTCTGCCTTCCAGAGCTCCATGTCCACAGCCTGGGTTTCCTCCCACACCACAGTCCATTGGGTGGGGAGGCCTGCTCGTGTTTGCTGCTTGATAGTGGGACTGGTGGGAATCCTGACATGTTGCAAAGACAATCAACACTGCCGCCAACAAAGACCCAGCTTTGAATTCCATGCCTACTGTGTGCCTCTAGACAAGCTTAACCTTTATGAACCTTAACGTTCCTATCTGTAAAAATAACTTGGTTGTTAACAGTGTTCCTTTTTTCTCAACCAGTGAGCATGGTGCACTTGCTAGTTGCCTGTATGCTGTTCTGTGTGCATTGCCTCATTTAATTGATAGAAACATTCTATAAAACCAGTGATTGGATTGTGGTCAGTGGATGAAGAAGGCAGGCTGGGCTCACCAAGGATGAGTCACAGCTCTGGCAGAACAGGATTAGGCCACTCATAGGCTGCTCCGCAGCATGAGGCCACAACCTCAGGAAGTGGAACTGGAGACGGCAGGCTATGAAGTATGTGCATGGGGCCTGGCACGGGGCGCAGCACGCAAAACAAGCTCACCATTGTATTTGGTGCAATCTTCCTGGGTCTGACTAGTCATCTCCTTCATCATAAAGTAGATGCTGCTGCCACGTGTGCCCAGGGACTGTGCCACATGCCCATGTCCCTTTAATCTTCATGGCCACAAAGGATTGCTGTTTCCCTGGGAACTGCTCCATAGAGTTCTGATTCATTTCAGCCAACATTCCTGCCATGTCAGTGGCAACCCCTTTGCTTCCGGAGCAAGAAGGCTAGGGAAGTGTTTGGTTCACTCTTGAACCTCCACTGCTTGGAAGGGCTCCTGGCACCTGGTTAGCTCTGAGTAAATGCTGGAAGGAGTGGATGAACAAATGAATTACGAAGACAAGGAAGTGACTTGGCGCTGGAACACTCAGTGTCCCTCCCTGAGGTTGCTGGCTCCTCTGCACAATGAGCTTGGACTCCATGTGTCTGTTCATTGATTGCACAGAGCTGTGTGTGCGTGTGTGTGTGTGTGTTGTCCTGTGCCATGGATTGCATGGAGAGTAGTGGTTAGAGTCGACTTCTGCCTGGACTGCAGGGATCGGCTGATTGGCTCTCTGCCTTTGGGTAGGGGGACATTTCCCCTCTCAGTGGCTGGTTTCCCATGTGTGAAGGGAATTACAGGGAGGATGGAATTAGGTCACCTGCACACAGAGTGTAGCACAGAGCCTGGTACACAGCACCACTGCTACTGCTGCACGGCCATTGCTCATCCTGTTTCGTGAGCTGGCGAGGGTGCAGCCGTGCAGGCTGACACTGTGCTGCCTTGTGTGACACCAGGCAGAGACGTCGCCAGCTTTGTCTGGCAGGAGGTGGACTCCAGAAGAAAAGCTTCTTTGGAGCCAAGCCTTGAGGGAGCAACAGAGCCTCCCGTTTGTGCAAGGGATTCTGGAGACAAGGGAGCCCCAGGTGCGGGGCTGTGTGTGTGGAGCATTGTGTGGGCTCCAGGGAAGGGTGGCATGAGCAGGAGGGAGTCCAGGCTATGCAGAGGGGGACAGGGAGCCATGGAGAAGGGGAGTGACCAGCTCTCTTGGGCTGTGTGGAGAAAAAAATCGCTGAGATTATTTCCTCCCCTGAGAACACTCGGACACCAGATGCACGAGGGTTCACCCATGCCGATAGTCAGTCTTTTGACACCTGGAAGCCAGGCGTCTCAGCATCTGATTCCGTTCACTCCTCACACTGGCTGGGGTTAGCCTCAGAGCTCGCGAGGCTGCCCCCACGTGAGATGCCAATCTCAAGTTTTGCATCTGTTGCACACCTGACCAGTTGGAGCTTTCCGTGATCCCGTGAGCTCAGTAATATGATCAAGTGACTCCTAGAACTCAGGAAGCACTGTTCTTACGAGGGCTGATTTATTTATGAAGAAGACAGATGAACATCAGGGGAAGTGGTACACAGGGCAAGGTTTGGCCCGGCCCCCTGTGCCTCTTACCCACCCACCTGGCAGGTGGATGCCACATTTGCCAACCAGAAAGCTCTCCAACCTGGCTGAAAAGGTTATTGCTGTTCCACTTCATTAGGTGTGATGGAACACATCATGGCCACGTGACAGACAGCCCCAGCCCATCTCCCATTCCCACTTTCTATTCATAGACTGGTCTTTCTGGTAACCCACCTGGTTCATGCAGGGGGGCCAGCCCAGTGTCACCTCATTGACATAAACTCAAGTAGAGTTGAAAAGACATTACAAATGACAAAAGAAAATCCTATTATTCTGGGAATTCTGGGAGTTTTAAAAGCTCTGTGCCAGTAATGAGGGAGATTTTATATACACCACAAACGTGAACATCCTCTCTCCCTTTCACACACACACACATGCATATCTGGGATCAATGGAATTAAGAGAAAAGATGGATTTTCCATGAACTTTATGAAGCTCCTAAGTGTACATGTGAACACTTGTGCATGCATGCATGCATATATACAGACCTGTGTATGTATCACAGTATCACAGAGGGGAAGGGAATGAGCTTTGAGGCAGGACGGGGGGGTATAGTTGATCCCAGCTGCAGCCATGGTGACAGCAGTGTCCCCCATGGAGCCCTGCTCCCTCTGCAGGTGATTCACTGGGCACCATCCTCACAGCAGCCCTGGGGCACAGGGCGGGAGGTATTCATGGACCTCCATTCATTGCACAGTAGGGGAGCACAGAGGAGTGTGGCTTCCTTACACTCAGGTACTCACAAAGGGGTGGCCGTAGGGGCCCTGAACTCCAGGCCACCTGTGCTCACTGCAGTCTTATTACATCTGCTCGCTGAAGTGGTTGAGAGATGGGTTAGGGCACAGTGGTCACTGCAGTGGTTCAGGTGAGAGACACAGTGCAGCAAAGAAGTTATCAAATACATTCTATAAAAAAGGCAACTGCTTCCTTCCTCCCCTGGGGCAGTGCACGAAGCTGCACGGATGCTGCCCCTTGATTTTGAGTCACTGTTGCTGCAGGCTTTATTTTGCACAAAGCAACCAAATTAGCTGGCTGTGGCAGGAGTTGGATGGGTGACAAGAGTGGAAAGAGTGAAGGGGTGAGCATCAGCCTCGTCTGAGGTTTGCTAACAGGCTGGCCTGGCGGTTGAAGTGGAAGAAGCAGTGTCCCCTCCTCTGAAACCCCTGAAGAGCAAGCTCAGAGCTTGCAGGGTTCAGAGGCGGAACATCCCCACCTGGTGGCCAGCACCACTGCAGCCAGTGTATGAGTCCTGGGCCTGGACCAGGGCAGCTGCCAGGACAATTGGGAAATGTTTCCAGTGTCTGCAGACAATCTGGAAACAGCATTGAGCGCTGCATCAGTGCAGTGGTTCAGGCACAAAGTGCAGAGGTCGATTCCATGGGGACTTGCGTGAACGTGGACTGTGCATCTGCTGTGTGCTGGCCTCCCCAGCCATTTGCTGGGGACTACGAGGATGGAGGAGACCTAGCATGGCTTGTAGCCTTATGAGGGACAGATGTGGTCCCGGATAAGACAGAGACTAGAAGTATGGCCAGCACTGGGCCCAGGCGGTGTAAGGCAAGGGGAGAGGTTAGCAGGCAGGGCCGGGTGAACTTGACCCTGCTGGGGAGGTGAGGACACAGAGTGGAAGTGTGTCAGACACTAGTGAGGACAGCTCATCAAAGCAGAGAACAGCTGTAGAGAGCCCAGGCTTATCCTGACCGAAGCACGGTGTGAGCAGCTTGGGGCCAGTGTGGCTGCAGCTGCTCCGCAGCCAGTCTGGACAGGTGAGGGGAATGGATGATCAGAACTCCTGCTGTTCAGCCGGATTAGGAGGAGGGGCTGTGCAATCCTGGCACCTCCCACAGGTTCGGACACAGGCTGAGGATCTGCCAGAAATCGCTGCCCTCTTCTTTTCAACACAACAACACAGGTTTTCTGTTACACGAAAGACTCTGCTTGCCTCCCTGTGCACTTCTGGCAGATCCCACCTTGGAGTTCAGTCTTTCCCAGAGCTGCACTCTCCTTGCAGCAAACAGAAGACAGGCTCCATCCTTGGGAACCAAAGGTCAGATGCTGACTGTGGTTTGGAGAGGTTTGGGCTTTCTGTTCTGCTTTGTGAATTTGTTTTTGGGCCAGTGCACCTACCAGAGGGTCTGGTAATCGGTGCACTGCTTCATTGAGAAGCCCTGGAGCGTCCTTTTGGAGTTAGGGGCTCAGGACACTCCGGTTCTAGGAAGCTAAGTCATGCCTCAAGGCCCCACTGTGGGGTTGCTAATCTTTCATTCAACAAGCACAGAACAGGAGGGGCTCCCACAGCTGTCCCCTCCCCTGTTCCATCCAAAGAAGGCAGCTGAGTGAAGTGAGCATCTGTGCTGTGCTGATCCCATGACAAGTGTGTTGTAGGCGTTTTAGAAGCATGAACCAGGTTTATTTGGCTGTGGTGCAGGTGTCATCAGCCTGCTTCCTGCAGGGATGCCAGAGCTGCAGAGAGTGGCTGTCCACTGTGGTCACTGCTACTGCTTCCTGCCCTGCCCAGCCCACCCAGCACTGAGACTTTCCAGCACTAACCCTAGGGGGCAGCACAGAGCTTGGAGTGTTTTGAGCTAGCACAAAGCTCAGCCAGAAAACCAGTTTGGGGGCTTTTGACCTTGAGTGTACTCATGAATTGCCTGGGGTCTGTTAGATGCAGATTCTGATTTACTTGGTTTGGAGAGAGGCAGGAGGTCCTCTACTTCCTGCCAGTCTCTGGCATGTGACTATGCTGCTGCCACGCCTCCCCGAACCCTGAACCCTCACTGTGCCAAGCAGGGAGGCTGGGCGCAGGACCTGACACTACCTTTGCTCAGGTGAGCTGCCCTGCTGCAGTGTGGACCTCTTGGCCTGCAGGGCCCTTCCCTGCTGTGCCCCGGAGCTTCTGTCCTGAGGGGCAAAGCCAGCTTGCCCTTAGAATGTGGGGGATCACACCACAGGAGTGCTGTTTCCTGGGGGGCCCCTCTGAGGCTCTGAGGACCCCCATGTGGCAAGGTCCTTGTGGGCGTTGCCTTTTGCTTTGCCCAGCTTCCCGTAGAGAGGCTTGCAGTGAGCCTAGAATCCCACACGAACACAGCTCTCAATGCCCTGTTTAAGCCTCCTGGTAGATGTTTGGCTCCTACAGGGCAAAGGCCTGATTGAGATGCAGACCAAGGTCCTGGGATGTGTTGCTCTTCTGGCCAGTTGCTGAGGTGGCACACCCTGTGTTTCTGCCCCCCTCCACCCGGGAACAAGGCTGGGACTTAGCCCAGTGCTGCTCTGTGCTCTGCTTCCTACTCTGTCTTCCTGGACTGTCCCACTTCCCCTGGGTTTCATCCTCATAGGCAGTGCCATCAGCCTAGGAGGCCCAAGCCTAATGGTCACTCTCAGGGCACCCTGTGGGGTCCTGGGGTCTGAGGGCTCCCATAACTCCAGGTCTCATGGTGCAGGGCTCTGTGCCCACCGTAGCTCGGTGAAGTCTCTGGTTTGGGCCATTTTTCTCTCCTTCACTAATCTATGACCTCCTCCGTGGAAGCAGCCGAGTTCTATTTATATTTGCAGCTATTACCAAAATATATTAGGTGCTTGGCAAATATTTGCTGAATCAAATAGACAAATGAGTCTCCAAATAGCACAAGATAGAGAATAGTACTCCAGTGTAACTGTCCAGCTGAACTCAAATCAAAACCTTAATTTCATCGATTGGTGAAGGGCTCTCTAGATGCCTTAAATCTCCTGCCATCCACATCCTCCTTGGTCCTCTGAGTAGAGCTGTAGTGCATGGCTGTGGCAACAGCCCTGTGAGCTTCTGGAAGGAAAAACAAGCAAATGAAGGGGGTAGTGAATGGATTCCAGGCCAGAAGCCTCCAGGGATATCCAGTAAGCATGCAGAGACTGCCAAGGGAAGAGCCTCGTGCGTCAGTTAGTGGGCTGAGCAGGCACGTGTGCATACCCTGGTAATGCGTAGGATGGGAGCCACCATGAAGGTCTACCCTGGAGGTAACGGGCTGATGAGAGGCAGCCTGGCGTGGCCACTGAGCAGAGTTCCACTGCCAGGCCCAGACATTGGCTCCATCACCTCCTATGGGTGCAATCTCCGGCATGTTTCTGACATTGCCAGAGCCTTGGTTACTCCTCCACCACAAAGTGTGATAATGATGGTACCTACTGATAAGATCTGCCATAAGGATTAAGTAATTACTTTCTGTAATGTCTCTGGCCCTCAGGGCCTTGTGACTCTCAGTCGTCTTTGCTGTCATGGGTATTCTGAATCCTTTTGTGTAGGAAGAGTCGCCTAGATGGTTGACATTACCTGAGGTCAACACAGGCGTGGACGCTGCCGTGGGTGTGTGTGCATGTGTGTTTGTGTCCACGTGTGCACACGTGGTAAGTGGGAGGGATTCTGGACACAGTTGAGGACATGCGCTGAGGTCAGGGTTGTGATCAGTCGGGGATTTGCAGCCTTGGCTGTACATCGGGGTCACTTGAGAAGCATTTTTAAAATTTCAGTGTCTGGGTGGCAACCTCAGAGGCTCTGAGGTGGGCCCCAACATCTGTAGACTTTCAGCCACCCTGTCCTGAGGACCACTGTGTGAGAGCATGGCCAGTTCAGGGAACGTGGGCAGCTTCTTGTCCCTTAAAGCCTGATGCAATGAAGGATGCAGGGTAGGCGTCACCTTCTCCAGGCAGCCTTCTGTGCACCTCTTACAGCTCTCATTCTCTGTCTCTTTCACAGCAGTAGACAAACATGTTATAGTAATGCATAGCTAGCACAGGGCCTCATGCCTCTTCCAGGATGGTTTATGCTCATATTTAGCTTCCTAGAGCTCAGCACAGCCCCTCACACAGAACAGGCCCTGAACAGAGTGATGGTTTGATGCTGATAGCAAAGAGCATGGTTGGGGCTGAGACAGCCTCATCATTTGCAAGAAGGCCTCCCCGTGGTCTGCCACAGAGACCCCTCCGCGCCCACCATCCATCATTGCACAGGCCGTGGCAGCTGTGAGAGCAGGAGCGTCCTCTTGTGGCTTAATTAGAAGCTTCTCTACCCTCATCTGAAGCCGTTCTATTATCAGCTGGAGAAAAAAACTGTTTTTCCCAAAGATACCTTTAAGGAGTAGTTTTTCCTTTTTCCTTTCTGCGCTCTGGTGGCTGAGCTCAGAATTCGCACTGTGTTGGCCAGGGCCACTGCAGCCGAGGGGAGTGCTGGGGCTGATGGTCTGAGTTGTTGAGGTGTGGAGCATTGCCCATGATGCCAGAGCCCTTATTTATTCCATAGCAAGTTACTGGACGGCCCCTGTCTGCCAGCCATTGTGCTGGTGCTGGGATGCTGAGGCAGCAAAAGCTCCAATGCGGCCCAGGAGAAAGGAGAGCAGAGTGTGGCTCTGCAGTGTGTGGCTGGGTTGCAATGAGAGCAGTCAGAGCAGGCCATGCAGAGAGAGGGGAGTGTCACACTCGGAGCACAGCGGAGTTCCAGAAGCGTCTTCCAGAACCAAGGCCTGGGATTGGCTCCTACAGGGTTACCTGCAGAGGACAGACAAGCCTACAGTGGTGACAAGGAGAGAAGGGAAACTGGAAGGTAGTGAAGAAGGCATTCTAGGGAGAGGGCAAAGCCCAACCAAGGGCCTGGTGGCTGGAAGTAGCCAGGTGTGTGGAAATCAGTGTAAGCAAGTGGTGGGGGCCGGGAGGACGAGCAGCGGGTTACCTTGGGCCACAGAGGGAGGCAGCCAGAGGCCAGAGCTGAGGTGGGGAATCTTCATCGGAGCAAACGGAGACGCTTTGGTGCAGGAGTTGGATTCCATTTGTGGCGGACGCTGGTTGGAGAATCTCCATGTGCGATGCAGCTAGCCCCACCCACAGCCCCCCTTTCCAACTTGGAGGTTTTCTAGTAACTGACACTTGGCTCTCCCACCCAACCCTTACTTGTCTGCCTCTTAAACACTCTTGATGATGGTGTATGGCACTGAGCCAAGAGCATCCACTCCCTGTTGGACTCCCACCTCCCATGTGTCCGGCTGGAGGTCATGCATTCATCAGAGGAAGCAACAGGTCTTTCATCTTGGAGTTTTGTGGCTGTGTCATCAGAGACCAAAAAGTTCAGTGATGACTCTGTCTGGAGCCAGTCACTCAGTATAAAGCAATAGTCCTCAGCATTTATGTCGCTTTTTTATACTCTGAGATGCCTCACTCCCCCTGATCTGCCTTCATCTAGCACCGGCCTTCAGTTTAAGAACAGTCAAGGAGCTGGCTCTGTGGCTCACTTGGTTAATCCTCTGCCTGTGGCACCGGCATCCCATATGGGTGCCGGGTTCTAGTCCTGGTTGCTCCTCTTCCAGTCCAGCTCTCTGCTGTGGTCCTGGAAGGCAGTGGAGGATGGCCCAAGTGTTTGGACCCCTGCACCTGCATGGGAGACCAGGAAGGAACTCCTGGCTCCTGGCTTCAGATTGGCAGAGAGCCGGCCGTAGTGGCCATTTGGGGAGTGAACCAACGGAAGGAAGACCTTTCTCTTTATCTCTTTCACTGTCTATGGCTCTACCTGTCAAATAAAAAAAAAAAACAGTCAAAGAAAATGCCAGTGTTTGAATCTAGGAGGTAGACGTAGACTATTTTTCTGTAGGTTCTTACCTCCCTTAGCACTCACATGCTTTGTGTACTCACTTTACAGATGAGGAAACCAAAGCACAGGCCAGAAGGGAAAAAAATAGGGGTTGAAATGGGCACATCTCTGGGCCCTGGGCCCTCACACATGATGGAGAGCTCCGTGCCGTGTGCAGTTGCTAACTCATGTCCTATCTCCATCACTAAAAGGGGCTTCCTGCAGACAGAGACCCTCTCTGATTCATCTTGTGTCCCTATTTATTTATTTTAAAAACAGAGTTACAGAGCTGGGATGAAGAGAGAGAGAGAGAGAGAGAGAGAGAGAGAGAGAGAGAGAGAGAGAGAGAGAGAGAAAATATCTTCAATCTACTGGTTCACTCCCCAAATGACTGCAATGACCTCAGAGGGCCAGGCTGAAGCCAGGAGCCAGGAGCTTCATCCAGGTGTCCCATGTGGGTACAGGGGTCCAAGTCCTTGGGCCATCTTCTGCTGCTTTCCAAGATGCATTAGCAGGGAGCTGGATCAGAAGTGGAGCAGCCAGGACTTGAATTGGTACCCATATGTGATGCCGGTGTTTTAGGCAGGCGACTTATTCCACTATGACAAATCACCTCCCTTTCTCCCTCTTACTGCCCTCCCCACCCCCCATTTATTCTAAACACAAGTATCAGGGGAATGAACAATACTCACTAAATGCTTGTGGAGTAGACGATGGGGCCTGGAGATCAGGGTCCAGCCTTGGTGACTGCCTCCAGCCTCTCCTCAGAGATCTGACCTTTCTTTCCGTCTCTCTAAAATTCAAGTTTCTGCCCAAGAAGGCGACTGTCCTCATTCTATGCTGCATGGGTACAACGTGTTTCTCTTTAAACAGTTTTCTGCCAAAAAGGTCCAGACCTGCACTTGTCTTGTTTCTTGAGTGTTTATTTGCAGCGACCCGGAATTCTTCTTAAGTGGACAGTAGGAGGAAGACGGTGTTGGGTCACCAGACGTGTTCAGACCTCTGCTGAACACCTTCCTTGTATGATCTCCTAGCCAGAGTGACTCTGTGGGGTTACAGAGTCTTTGTCTTCTCCCACGAGATGTTGGGGGACACCAGTGTGCCAGTGGATGGTATTGCAGCTTTGTGGTCATACCATCCTTCAGTAGAATCCTATTGCATCAGTGTCATTGTGTTTTTCTGTAAAAGGATGGTTACAGTAACTTTACTACAGGGTATGGGTAGGGAGCAAATGGGGAGAAAATATAAGATGCCCAGTACTCTGCCTGCCTACTAGTAAATAGTAATAAGTGTAAGCTACTCACTGGAAAGCTTAGAGTTCACAATTTAATGGGATATACATTATAGTCTTAAATGAGAATGTGTGGTACTTAGAAGAGTTTTGGTCCAGTGTGAATGGTTGGTTAGTTCCTAGCTGGACTCAACAATGAAGATACCTTGAAGGAATAATCACTGGATCTTGGCATTGAGAGTAGAGCTGATTGGGTTTTGTGGGTGATGGATTTTGTGGGTGATGGGATTAGAGGTATTGGAGGGAGGAGTTGAAAAAGGGTAGCCACTGTAAACCAGAAAACACTAAATGTGCAAGACATTTGTGGAACCCTATGTAAAATGTTCCTAGTGGGAAACCGTGTAGGAAGAGAAAGGCTGGTGCTAGACAATGGGTGATCTTGCCCGTAAGACCTCGGGCTTCAGAGGTTATTTTGCAGACAAGAGCTACCTACATAAAACATTCACTGCTGTGATTGTGGCTTTAACTCCTGAATCAGCTGTGGTATGGTAACGTGACCCTGGGGGCCTGCAGGCTGCACTACAACACCACAGATGTATAGAGAAGTGAAGAGATTCCCTGCGAGCAGAGAAGCCAGGGAGAACTTGGGGAAGAAGACTGCAGGAGCTCACGTGAGTGGGAGGCCCTGACGAGGTCTTGCTTGCCTCTCAGATGCTGAACAATCCGGAGAAGATAGCAGAGCAGATAAGCAAGGACCTTGCCTGGCTTGCCTCCCACCTGATGGCTCTGTGGACCCAGTTCCTGGACACGGTGACTCTGCACTCCCAAGTGACCACTTACCTCACCCAGGAGCACCATACCTTGAGGGTGAGTTGTCAGACGGCACAAATGCGGTGATTGTGAGCATTTAGTCTCTTGAGGAAGAGCTCCTCATTTAATCATGAGTCAATCTCATAAAGTACGAAAACCAAGTATCTGAAGATTAGATGCACAATGTGCTCAGGGAATACACTTAAATGGCTGGCTTTAGAAATCGTTTTATCTGCATTTGTTTATGGTCCCTGTTTGCAAAGCTCTTAAATTCTAGTGGAAGAAATAAGACTTACATATAAAAACAATTGAAAGCAGCCCAATGTATTCATAAACATCCATTAAACTGTGTCCATAAACCAGGGCCTTTCATCCTCTAACTAAAACCTCGAAAGGGGCACTTAGGAAAGAAGAAGGTTTATTTCAGACGACTTTTCAGGAGATTCACAGTCCAAGAGCAGGTGACTCCATTGGTTTAGGGTTAAGGTTAGGGTTAGGGCTAGGGTTGGGTTTGGGGTTGGGGTTAGGGTTAGGGTTAGGGTTAGGGTTGGGGTTAAGATTAGGGTTAGGGTTAGGGTTAGGGCTAGGGCTAGGGTTAGGGTTAGGATTGGGGTTGGGGTTAGGGTTAGGATTGGGGTTGGGGTTAGGGTTAGGGTTAAGATTAGGGTTAGGGTTAGGGTTAAGGTTAGGGTTAGGGCTAGGGCTAGGGTTAGGGTTAGGGTGGGGTTAGGGCTAGGGCTAGGGTTAGGGTTGGGGTTAGGGCTAGGGCTAGGGTTAGGGTTAGGGCTAGGGATAGGGTTAGGGTTAGGGCTAGGGTTAGGGCTAGGGTTAGGGTTAAGATTAGGGTTAGGGTTAGGATTGGGGTTGGGGTTAGGGTTAGGGTTAGGGTTAAGATTAGGGTTAGGGCTAGGGTTAGGGTTGGGGTTCGGGTTGGGGTTCGGGTTAGGGCTAGGGCTAGGGTTAGGGTTAGGTTTTGGGTTGGGGCTAGGGTTAGGGTTAGGGCTAGGGTTAAGATTAGGGTTAAGATTAGGGTTAGGGTTAGGGCTAGGGTTAGGGTTAGGGTTAAGATTAGGGTTAGGGTTAGGGCTAGGGTTAGGGTTAGGGTTGGGGTTAGGGCTAGGGTTAGGGTTAGGGTTAAGATTAGGGTTAGGGTTAGGGCTAGGGTTAGGGTTAGGGCTAGGGTTAGGGTTAGGGCTATGGTTTTTGTTAGGGTTAGTGTTAGCTACCTTGTGAGCTGGGAAAATGGCAGAGGATTAGGATTAGGGTTTGGGTTAGGGTTAGGGTTAGGGTTAGGGTTAAGATTTGGTTAGGGTTAGGGTTAGTGTTAGCCACCTGGTGAGGTGGGAAGATGGCAGAGGAGCACTCACATGGGCAACATCAAGAAGCATGCCATGGGGGATAACACCTTCTAAAGGCATCCATTTAGTGACCTAATGACCTCCCACCAGGTCTAACTCCCTGATCAAGTCTGTCCTCTTAATTCAACCATTGACATCAACCATTAACTTAAACCTTGAGGTTTTATGTAAAAACATCTGCATGAGTTTAGGAAGCCTAATCTGTCCACATCACACCCACAAGTTTGGGCTAAGAGCCATGCATGGGAAAGGGAGGCTCTGGTAGGGGAGAAAGACTGTCATTTTAGCTCCTTCCAAGTGGGCACAGCCTCTCTCCCATGAACACATACCACCTACCTCCTGGAGCCTCGATTTTAGAAACTGAAGGCAGAACCCATACAAACATTTCACGTATTTTTTTTTTTATTCCCCAGGTCCGAAGGTTTTCTGAGGCCTTCTTTTACATGGAGCACCAAAAACTCGCAGTGTTGACCTTTCAGGAAAATCTGTAAGTAATAATGTGCATGTGTGCGTCACCCTGTGAAAGTAGTCACCCAATACAGCAGCTTACCTTCTGTGCTCAGACTTCTGCATATTCAGTCTGCGTGTCCCCTGCAGGCAAAGCAAACAGACAAACAAATCCAGTGAATTGCAGAGGTGGGAGCTGGCAAGTGGCAGAGAAAGTCAACAGCCAGAGTTTTCTTTTGTTGAGTGTCATTGTGGTTCCGTAGACAGACTCAAGACTCCCTAGGTCCCCGAAGACATTTGTGCAGAGTCCTCTCTGAAAAATAGATTAGAAGCAGGTGGTGTGACCACAAGCTATGTCAGAAAAAAACCCACAAAATTCACTTGAGACTCTGCAGTAGCTACAAAATGCATTTAGCATAAAAATTAAACCTGAACTACCTAATTAAGAGTACCCAGGAATTTCTAAGTTTATTTTCTTCCAGAAAAAAATAATTGAAAAATACTCAAGAAAATCAGGGGGATGACAGAAGATGAGGTCATCTTCTCCCATAGATGACCTGGTAAGCAGGAACAGATGTCCCTCCAACATGTGTTGGCCTTGGCTACACAAGTCCTAGGATCTCTCTCTTTTTTTTAAGGATTTATTTATTTGAAAGATGGAGTTACAGAGGCAAAGAGAGAAAGAGACTCAGAGAGAGAGAGAGAATCTTTCATCCTCTTGTTCACTCCCCAAATGGGCATAACTGGAGCTGGGCCAGTTTGAAACCAGGAGCCTGGAGCTTCTTCTAGGTCTCCCATGTGAGTGCAGGTGCCATCTTCCACTGCTTTCCCAGGCCATAGCAGGGAGCTGGATGGGCAAGGATCTGTTTTTGTTTCTGAATGGTGTGTTTGCCTCAGACCAGAAATGTGGGTGGATGGAATAATGTTGGAGAAGCCATGGAAATCTGACAGGAGAAACACTTGAGATTCATCCATTACGAAAAACAGACCTGGAGACCTTTTAATGCTCATCTTTATAACCTTAATTTTCTCCTCCCACTTCATTCTGTTTAAAAATGACAATGGCGTTTACCATTTGCCTCCTAGTTACTGAAAGCCAGGAGAACACCAAGGAAAACACATCTTCATGTTGAAATGTCTTGTCCAGAAATCTCTAGAGTCCCTCACTCACACGCTTACTCATCCATTCATTCTGGTCTCCAGCAGGAACTTGCTGAATGTACATTCTAAGGCTAACATCACGATGTGACAAATACGAATGAACTCTGAGGACACTGAGAAAAATATTGCAAATCAGGACCACCGCAGGGAATCTACTTCCAGAGTCATTGTAACAGCAGGGGAAGCCATGACTATGTCTTCAAGAAAGGATAGCACAGTGGAGATGCTGGACACAAGGCTCTGGCTCTCCGTGAAAAGCTTTGTTGGAACCCCAACCACTTGTACAGAGCTCTTCAGACAACTTGGGTATAAGATCCTCTTCCTCCATTTAATTCCTAAATGTTCATGAGAAAGCTGGTTTTTTTCCCATTATCATTTTCATCTGTTATCCCATCTATCTAGCCTTAGTTCCTTAGCCAGAGAGTAGGAGAGATAATCATTGTAAGACTCAAAGGAGAATATCTACACACAGGGAATGCACAGTTCAAGCCTCAGACTCTGCTCAGAACATCTTAGATGGGTAAGGTGCTTCCTATACATTGGCAGTGGGACAATAGCAGGGAACAAAGGGAAAAAAAAAAAAACATCCTCATAGGCCACTCAAAGGCAAGGCATGAATTAACATCATCTCAGTACATAGGGACAGAAGATTTTGAGAAAGGGATTATGGCCAGTGTCTTCATCAATGATTAACAACCCAGCTCTCAGGAAAGCAAAAGTCAAAACAGTTTTGTAGTGTTGCTTACTTCCACTGGGTCAGTGATCCCGCAGGGGTCTGTTTCAAGTCACTGATGGGTGAACGTGGAGCTGGGGTGCCAGAATGAACTGGCTCCAACACGAATCTGGGGATGAGATAAGGTCTGTTGTAGCTAACGTGAAAAAGTCTTTCTGAGGATGTGACCTCTGGACCAAGGCAGGGGTAGAGCAAGCCACAGCATGCCGTGGGCGAAGGCTGTGGAGGTAAGGGAATAGCTGGTGTGCAGGCTGTGATACCAGAACACAGTGAGTCTGGGAGCACAGGAAGGCAAGTGTGGCTGGAATGGAGTGAGCAAACAGGTCAAGGGGAAGGCAGGGGGGCCAGAGGGGGCAGTAGGGACCAGCTGTGTAGGGCTGGACCAGGTAAGGACCAGGTATGGACCTGGTGTGTAGGTATGGACCAGGCAAAGACCCTGTACTTCATTCTGTGATAATTTCACTTCATGTGTTCTCTCCACCCACGTTTTATTAGTGAATGATTGTGGATTTCAGCCTTCCAGATCTCATACACATGGTTTAAAATCTTCGTCCTGTAACTTACCCTCCTGACATCAAGTCAATTCCTGAACCCTTCGTAGCTAGATTCTTAGAAGGGAGATTCTTTTACTCGGGAAACAGCTCTTAATGTTGACTGTGTGCCACTGAGCACTAGATATTCAGCAGAGAATGAAATGAGAAATTTCCTATCTCATGGAGCTTCCATTTTAGTGGTGGAAGGCATATAAACAAATAAAGAAGATACATGAATTGGTAATAAGTGTTATAGAGAAATATGTTTCAGTGTGAGAGAGGCAGAAGGTACTATTTCATCAAGTTCTCAAAGAGGTCTCCCTGAGAAGTGACATTTGAGCTGTAATATGAATGTAGGTTGCATGTTACTTTTGAGTAGCTAGAGATTAGGGGATGTTTTAAGTTTTGAATGAATAGTGGATATTAACTTGGGGCATCAAGTATAGACTAGAATAGAAGGGATGCTACCCAAGAAAAGTTAAACATTGAAGTAGCTCATCAAGAATATGATCTACGGAGAAAAGATGGATTTTTATTTCAGACTGAAAGAATAATAGAGAAAAGGTAGAAAGAAGAGGGATTGGATTGAGATAGTGAACAGGACAACTGCTAGCAACAGTTGTGTGAGGATGGGTGTGTGCCCAGGGAGGTCAGACCAGGAGAGGGAGAGCTACTGCCTTGGGGAGGTTGTCCTGTTCCTATAGGAGCAGAATCGTGCTCTGGACTAAGGATGGACAAGAGGAAAGGCAAAATGTCACAAATGAAGCTGTTCTGTCAAGACTCATCTTGTTCAAGCTCAAACTAAACTGACAGTGGGCCACCACATTTAGTAGGATGTGAACTCAACATAGTGGGTTTGGAACAGCACCTTTTAGGACAAAGTTGGATAGGCTGTAAGAGTAAGACATGCTTGCTGCAACTTTTATTTCAGGTGTGTTTCTGGGAATGTGTGATGTTACTTGGTTGCCATGGCAATGAAAGTTATCCCTTGCCATGGGTTGTAGTTTTTACAAAGTGTCAAAAGTGATTTAGTACTGAACTTGTAGCAAGGCTGTGTTACATTGTCCTCTGTTTTGCCAGTGTCTACCTGGTGCTTTCCAGATAGTAAGGAAGCGTTCAGTGAGTTTGTTGGTGAATCAAAGTGAAATTGTTGATGGTATGGTGTCCTATCTTGAAGTCTTGATTTCCACATGAGATATCATTTTGTCTTTTGCTGTGTGCAGTACTCTGTGGATTTGTCCACATCATTCATTCTGTCAGATGCTAGGTGCAGAGGGGCCGAGCACTCTGGGTGCTGAACCTGTGGGACTCACAGTTTGTTACACTGGTAAGAACTTTGTAAGTATTTTATGTGCATTGCTTTTGAAAGTTCACACTAACCCTGTGAGGTAGGTACTGTTATCCTCCCTACCTTAGAGAAGAACCTGGGGAAACCTTGTGTCAGAGATGCTAGGTAGCTTCTCTGAGAACACAAAGCAAGCCAGTGCAAGAGATCTGTTGGAGTCCAGAGACCACACTTCCAGCCTCCCTGCTGTGGCTCCTCTGCACAGTATTGAGCTATTTCCCCCCAAAGAATGCAGTAGAAGAAATAAAGCCAATGTGGACTTTCCAGCCTCTGAAGTAGAGTACCCTTGTGTTGTCTGGTGTACTGCTTGAGTCACAGCAAGCCTGATATTGACATCATAGGTGATGAACAGGCCCCCTGTGCATCTTCTCCTGATCGCAACTCAAAATGGCCCAACTGAAACCCGAAGATGTCTATCGGAATACCCAACATGTGAACGCCTTGCCTGCTGTGCAATCTGATTTGCATGCACACGCAGCTCCCCTGAGTGTCACTTGGATTGAGGAAGTGGCGGTGCACTGAGCACAAGCTGCACATGGAGTGTGCACGCTCAGATACAGGTGCACAAGGCTGACCTGGGTAGGATTCTCTCCCAGAGAGCCTCCTGGTGCTGAGGTGGCTTCTGCAGTCAGGGGCAGGGTGGGTGGGGAGTGTGGAGGGAGGGGAGTGGGAGGTAACAGTTTGAAAAAGCAGAATTCAGATGCCTGTTTGAATCCTTTTGATAATAAGAGGTGAGATATTCTCATTCAGTTGATGCTACTGTTAATTGCTAGCATATTTATTTACTCTACTTGTTTCCTCCCTCATTCCCTCCCTCTCTGTGACTACTAGTCACTCATTAAGTTCTAGGCACTAATCCAAGAACCTTATATAGAGTGATTTTTTTGAAAAAAAAAAAAAGGTAGACAGTATCTCTGCCCTCAATGAACAGGGAAGACAAATACATTTTTAAATAAACAACAAAATTTCAGGTAGGGATAAAGAACTAAAGCCTCTGTGGGTGAGTGGGACCAGTAGCTCCCCAAGGCTGGGTGTTGAAGAAGAACATTACTAAGAATGTGACATCTACACTGAGATCTGGAGGAGGAAGACGCCATGAAGGAAAATGCATTTCAGTGGACGTACCCACCAGAGCAAAGGCCTGAGGCCAGACGGAGCCATCGCACTGTGTCAAAGATCATGGAAGAAGCTGATGAGTCCAGAGAGTGATGTGAGGGGAACGTGGGGGTTCAGTCTCAGAGCACCACTGAGGGCCTTGGAGAATCAGTTTAGAAATTAGGATTTATTTCCATTTCGCTGGTAATGAACTTGGTTCCAACTGCTCCACATTGTCCCCGAAGCTTCCTTAATTCAGATGGATACCTTTGTTCAAATGTTGGTGCCTCTTCGTTTTCTTTCACCCTACGCCCCTTTCTTCCCTCACAGAACCCTAGAAAACACACAAACACATGCACAAACACATATCTTTATGTAGTAACACACTCCTACATACTCGTGTGTCACCAGGCATACATTCAGCCACAGTCATGTACACAACATGCCCACACTACCCACATAAACACACATGTGCACAAACACATGAGTAGATATTACACCTATGAAAACAGACATGCGTGTGTCCATACCCCAAGCATGTATCATACATGGAAACAATCACTCACAGACACCTTCCTTAGACAGAAGTGTGGACTTGGAACATAGACTTGGTCATGCCGTCTCAGCTGAGCAGCCTGCACTGCTTTGCTGTCATCTACAGGGGTCCACACACAGCAAGGTGCTAAAGACCTTCATGCTGTAGCCCTGCCTCCCTCTGCTGCTTCCTCGCTCGCTCTCTCTCACAGGGCCGCCCATGGAGCAGGGGGCATGTGCAACACGGTGTTCTTGCATACACCATGCTAAGTCGTTCATTTCACGATTTTTTTTGATTGTTCACTGTATGGGAAGCATTGCTCAAGGCACCGAGGATGCATCAGTGAGCAGAGCAGACAGCACCTGGGGGAGGATGGGCCCTAAGCAATAAGAACTGCAAACCAGTAATAATGTCCTATGTGAGAGATGAGAGCTGGTGCAGAAAAAAAGACCCAGGCAAGGGGCATCAGAAGGGCTTTGGTTGGGGACAGGAACGGCTATGGTGCTTCCTTATTTTCGCCTGTTCCATGGGAGAAGCATTATCCCTGCCTGGAAGACCTGCTTCAGTCAGTTAGCACCTGATGACTTCTAAGGCCCTGCTGCAATCAGGGTTCCCCAGAGAAACAGAAATTGTAGGAGATAGAAATAGAGATAGAAGGGGCAGGTGCTGTGGTGCAGTAGGCTAAGCCTCTGCCTCCAGCACTGGCATCCCATGTGGGTGCCTGTTTGTGTCCTGGCTGCTCCTCTTCTAAGGAAGTTTCTGCCATGGCCTGGGAAAGCAGGGGGAGATGGCCCACGTGCTTGTGCCCCTGCACCTGGATGGGAGACCCTGAAGAAGTTCCTGGCTCCTGGCTCCTGGCTCCTGGCTTCAGATCAGCCCAGCTACTGCCGTTGCAGCTATTTTGGGAGTTAACCAGTAGATGGAAGACTTTTCTCTCAGTCTCTCCCTCTGTCTGCAACTCTACTGCTTAAATAAATAAATAAGATCTTTACAAAATGAGATAGGGATAGGGATAGGGATAGGGATAGGGATAGGGATAGGGATAGGGATAGGGATAGGGAAAGAGACAGAGAAAGAGAAAGAGAGAGAGAGAGAGAGAACAGATAGGTAGTAGATGATAGGTAAATAGAAGATAAACAGATTTTAGGTAAGTTGGAAGGTGAGATAGATGATAGATGACTGATTGATATATAGATATATAGACAGAGAGTTAGAGGAAAGAAGGGATTTTCCAGGGGAGCTGGCTCAGGGTGAAATCCCTTTTGAAAGCTGGAGCACTGGTGAATCAGTAGGATGGCTCTGTCCAGGTCTGCAGGTGTCAAGAGCAGGGAGGCTGAGGTGGAAACCAAAGGCCCAGGAGACTTGGGGAACCACTGGTAGGAGTCCCAGGGTCCAAAAGTTGGAGAATCTGGAGTGCTAACATCCAAGGGCAAGCAAGCAAAAGGCATCCTGGCTCCAGAATTAAAAACAGAAAAAGAACGTGCCCTCCTTCCACCTCTCTGTGTCTCCCAGGCCCCAAGCTGACTGGGGATACCCCACATGCTGAGGACAACAGATTCTCCCCATCGCTCCCCAGCTCACGTGGCTCCTCCGTAAATACCCTCACAGCCTCACCTGGGCAGCCTGGCCGTTCTCATCACAGGCCTGGACATTGGGGTTTTCCTTTCAGCAGGAACAATTAATGCATTGATTGACAGTAGGTAATGCTTTACAAGCTATCCGTGTGTCCCTAATTCAGTCCACACCCCCAAATCAGTCATTACAAGCCTCCCCAACCCCGTCAACATGGCACCCCTACCCAGCCCCTTAAAGCATACTTGATCTCTAAATAAAGACAGTAACAAGGGCCCAGGTCTGCTGACATGATGGAGCTCTGCCCAGAAACCTGCTGTGCCCTGCTGTGCACCACGTGTGAGAAAGGTTAGACAGCTGCCCCACAAGGCCCGCCTAGCAGGGCCTGGTAGTGCATTGTGGTCAGGCCTCAAAGTTGCACACAGGATTTCTCCCTGGAGCCAGACTCCTCAAAGCCCTGTGACCAGACAGAGTCCAACACCAATTCCTCTGTGGCCCATAGAATCTTTAGCCGTTTTCTCAACACATGCTAGGCATTGTAAGGGTACTTGGCCATAGTCACAAAACGCCTATTCTTAAGAATCTACATTGCAGTGGGAAATCATGCTGCAAAACATCACATGAACTCAACTCCCCCACCCTGTTATTTACTCAATAACTTTAGAAAAAACCCAGCTCTCCAACACATACTCTGCCAAATTCTCATTATTTGATCCATCTCTTTGTGTGTGTGTACACGTATGTGTGTAATTCTGTAAGCCTTATACCTAGAATCAAGTTTCCATCTCAGCTAGTCCTCATCTTCCTAACTGCATTGGTGATCAGTCGACCTATTTGTCAATAAACTAACAGCTGGAGCAGAACGTGTGAATTCAGATGGTAGAACAGGAACACAATTGACTGCAACTAAATTGTGCTCTGATATACAGAGAATAATGTTTAAGGAGTTAAATATTCCAAGAGTGATGAAGTCTTAGTAAACCTCAGGATCTGAGGAAGAGAGAAAAGTCCCGTCCTCTTTACTTGTATGTATGTGTTAAGAGGCAATTGAAAAATAAGAAACCAACAAAATGCACATACTTCATATGTGCACTAAGTGGATATGCATATGTGATAATGTTTAATAAACCATCTTGATGTATAAGCTGATGAAACATACAAACTTAAAGTAACTATGTATGAGGATACTTCAACAGGTTAATGGAAAATTCTCATTTTCCTAATCTCATTTTTCCATGAACTTTTTGAAGTGCACTCATTGGTAAACTCACCTTCCTCCTCTGTGTTGCTGCAAGTGCTGAAGAGGGAAGCGCTGGGGGCCAGTGCGAGGTTCCACGTCCATGTTGCTGTCCTACAGGACACACACTCCACCTGCTGCAGTGACAGGAGGCTTCCCATAGGTCGGGCTGCAAAGCTAGAGGGACGGTGGGATAGACAGACAGAAACAAGCTGTGCCTGCCTAATGCTTCCTCCAAACCTTGCAGCCCCATGAGACTCTCCCGTCCCTTGGGGAAGCCTAGGAGTCAGCATGCAGAAGAACCACACAATGTTAAGGGTTGTGGGGCAAGATGAGCTCTCTCCCTTTTGCAGGGACTGGGGGAGAATGGGATAAGTATTTTCCACCACCCCTGCCATTGAATGAGGAAGAGCACTTGCCCGACTCTCAGATGGCGTTCCTATTGGTAGAAGGACGTTTCAGTAGGGGGAAAGAAAATTATTTTTAATCCTACTCAGCAGGACAGTATGGTTGTGGAACCAGGGGAATTTGTATCCTAATCCAGAGACGTGGTGTCCACACAATAATCAGTAACAAAGCTGTTTTAGGTGGTTTTTACCTCGGATATGCTGCAATATGTTATACAAAGTTAAAGAATGGAGAGTAAAGGATATATTGACTTAAGTTTTTTCCAGCTCTTGATAAACTCAGCTGGCATTACATGTGCATGGAAGTGACGACACTGCCTAAAATGGCAAGTGGTTCATGCACTGGGTTTCACCAAAGGCTGCCATGGGTGTCCTCAAGCCTCGGCACCATCACCAGTTCCAAAACAAAGCAGAATTTGGATGGGAGCTGAGCAGGCTGCTGGACAGAAGGGAAGGGTGATGGACAGGCAGGGTCTACTGGGGGTTTCTGAGTGCTCTTGTGGGATTAGGGGAACCCTGCCACAGCTTTAAAACACTCAAGTCTCCCACAGATGCTCACCCACTGTGTCCGTATGCTCCCCAGGATACAGACCCATAGCCAGCTGTCCCTGGATGTCCGAAACTCTGAGTACCTCTCCAGCATGCCCCCGCTGCCTGCAGAGTGCCTGGACATCGATGGAGACTGGAACACCCTGCCCGTGATCTTTGAGGACAGATACGTGGACTGCCCTGCCACAGGTTTGCCTTTTTCACTTTAGAAAGACTGAAGAGCAAGGCTTTCTGGTGGGTTTTAGAAAGTTGCCCTGTGTGCATCCCAACAATAGTGGGATTAAACTAATGACAGATGTTTATTAGTGCCTACAGTGGAAGCAAGAACTAAGGGTAAGCTAACTGGTTGAAATGACTTTATTTCACTGGAATTGACAAATAGATCCTACAGATGAGCAGTTACAGTAAAGACTCTCTTCCCAGTTCCTCTGGGGTGGAATTGCATCTAGAGCCTCAGTGTTCTCACCTACAAAATGGGAAGAACCAATGCTCTCCCTCTCACCAGAATGTCATACAAGTCAGATGAAGATGCTTTCGTGTGCCAAGTGTGAAGTTAAAACAGAAATGTGTTTCTATGGCATTGGGTTCCAATTCCTGGAAGGGCTTGTTTTGTGCCACCAGCCAAGCAAGGGACCTCAGGAGTGTGGGCTACATAAATACATGGGTTAATGGGGGATGACTCCTTTCAGGGACAGAAGATCTCATTTGTGTGTGCTGTTCATGCCTGTGTCCCCAGGTTACAATTGTTTGGTTGATGTTACAGAGTTTGTTGATGGACGTCTATGTCTCCTGTAGAGAGCCTGGCAGGCAGTACGTGTGTGCTCTCTGTCCTGCCCCATAGCCTTGCCCATGCAAATCCATCCCCATCAATCCAAACAGATTCCTCCAAGGACCAGAGAACGTGAGTCCTTAAATTGGGTATGGAAGATGCTTTGTCTCTTTAATCCTGGAAAAAAATTCATGAGTTCCATTTTCACAGAGAGAAAAAGAGGCACAAGGCATCCAAGATTTATCCAACCTAAAACCAGCACCCAGAGTCAACTCACTCTGCTTGCAAAGCCTTGCCATCTCTTTGGGAAGGTTTTAAAACCATTATACTTAGATGGTAGCTCCAAGGACTATATTTTGGGGTTTCTGCAACCTGAATCTTATAGGATTTTTACACATCCAGGTGAGTTCCAAGGACAACTCAACTTTGCAAACACAGGAAATTGTTTCCCAGCTGCACCCTGCCCTCTAGTGTCAATATGGTATATTACAACTACTGTGTGTACCAGTGCAGAAATGACCCCAGCCCAGCTAGTTAAAACTAGCATAAAATATCCAGGGTGTGTGTGTGTGTGTTTGCGTATATATGCATGAGAGTGCATGCACATGTATGTGAGCATATGCAGATGCATATGCACTTGTTCTCATCCCCTTACAGTTAATTTAACAGTAAATTTGAATGGTTAGAAAAGAAGTTTAAGCACCCATCATCAGAATGTCTGATGCTCTCATTATTAGGTTTGGTTGCATATTGTCATCCAGTCTTTTTTCCCTACTAATAGACATTGTAGTGAATTTAGGTCTCAGCCCCTCCCTCATGTGTTATACACAGTTATGCTACGTACCTTTATTTTCTCAGAATCAACTTCACTTCATCTCTGAGACTCTGTTCTACAGCATCAGTCTCCCCAAGGCTTCCCTACCCCTTTCTTCCCAGTCTCTTAAGACTATGCCCTCATGTCTTTCTTCTAAAAACATTTATTTATTGAAAGGTAGAATTGCTGAGAAGGTCACTCCCCATGGCTGAAGCCAGGATCCTGGAACTCCATGAGGGTCTCCCACCTGGGTGACAAGGACACAAGTATTTAGGCAAACACCTGTTGCCTTCCTAGGCACGTTAAACAGGAAGCTAGATCAGAAGTGAAGTCAGCACTCCAGTGTGGATGCCAAGTGTCGCAGGCAGCGGCTTAACCTGCTGCACCTTGCCAACCCCCGCCAGCCTCTGCCCTCGAGTCTGAAGCAGCAGTGATACTTGAGTGGGGAGGTCTTCTAGGAGCATCCACCATGAAGGCTCCCCTAAGCTACTCCTTATCGCTGTTTCGATCGTGTTTCATGACCAGCTTGCAGCTGCTGTGGTGTGCTTGGAGCTGGGGCTCCAGTGTTTGGGACTGCATCTTCATAGAAGGCCACAGACAGGCACTCAGAGACGTGGCAGTCTTGCCGCAGACCTAAGACCCGATCCACTCCCATGGCCAGACTGCTTTTACACAGTCTTCTGCATCATTCTCAAAATTAGAGCTCTTCTCCTTGTCCTTCCACAAAGCACTTGGTGAGTCCTTCATCCCAGATCAAAAACATTAGCAAAAAAGAACTGTTTCCCCTTTTCTCAATAGCATGGTGACATTACTGTCTATGTATTACTACGAGATTGTGAGATTTATCTTCTATCCTTCTACTTTAGGGAAAATTGGGAAATAAAAGAGTTCCATTTCTGTTTTAAGATAATGTTCTTTTGTTGTTTGCTAAAGGTCCATGGTTTGAATACCTATGGTGCACCATGAACCCTGCAAACTCTGTCTTTATTATCTATGTGGCCCCCTCCCACCTCCTGCTACGCCCCGTCCCACAGCGATCAAGTGGTTCACCTACAGCCTTCAGAGCTTGGTGAACTCTCTGGATTTGAGTTGTTTCCCCAGAAATTAGGAACTGTGTGACACTGAGCAAAAGGAGTCAACATTCCAACTCAGTAGGGCTACTGGGACCAATATAGGGGCAGATACTTACCATTCCACACTTAGCAGAGTGACAGACACAAAGCGATGATGAGTGTGTGCTAATGTACACCGTTCATTAAGACCTGACTCTTAGTCCATTCTCTAAATGAGATCCTTTGCTACTCTCGTTTTTCCATAGTTGTAAGAGTGAAACCTGATTTTTGCTCTTTTGCCAAGCCTGCTTCCTCACCACACTCCCTGTCTATGATGAATGGATTAAGTCTTTATGTTTGTTCCGTGGATCTACAGCCTGTTACCTGTAACATAAATATATGACTTCTCATCTGTCCATGGCCTGCAGATTCCTCCAGGCTGAGTGGGTCCTCTTCCTTGCTAACCTCACACCCTCTCCGTTGCCTGCAACACTTCCTCTGTCCACCTTGCTCCATCTGCCTGGGGCCAACTGATGGCTGACCAGATTTCTGGGCCTCTGCCCCATGGCTTGTCCCATGCCTGGTATGACTCATCCTCTCCTTTTCTAAGGGAGTTCTCCAGCCCACATTCTTTGTTTGTTTTCTTTTTCTTTTTATAAAAGACTTTTTTAAAGACCAATTTTAGATTCCCAGCAGAGGAGGAATGAGGAGGAGGTTCAGAAATGCTTCAGACACCCTCTGCCTCCTACACACAGAGCCTTCCAATTCCACCATGTACCATCACAGGGGTATCTATATGTCCACGCTTTTAGTTGGGCTCTTTCTTGGTGCTGTATGTTCTTTGGGTTTAGACAAATGTATGGCCATGGGGATCCACTGTTACAGAATCACACGGAGCAGTTTCACTGCCCTGAGAAAGCTCCATGCTCCACCAGACCCCAAGCAGCAGTGAGCCTCTTGCATTCTGTGTGCTTTTGCCATAGCCCATATTCTTTGGTAGGAGATCTAGATGTCCACCTGTATGTTTCCCTTATTTTGAAAATCCCTTGAAGAGAGAAACTGAGTCACTGTTCCAGCTGACACCACTTGTCTTCTTGACCCCTGATTAGCACGGGGATTTTTCACGTAATACCCCTCTGAGAACATGCTAAGAATGTACCCAGCTAAAGAGATCCATTTTTTTCCTTGGCCCAACCATAAATTCCATGCAAAGACATTGGAATAAAATGTCTCAGTGTCCCATGTGGCTTGGAAGTACAATCTCAATGATTGACTTCATAATATTCAACAGTGGTTGTATTCATTTAGCTTCTATTAAAACCATATGGAAGATTTAAAATTTTTAAAAAGATTTATTTGATGGTCAGAGTTACATATATACAGAGAGAGAGGGAGAGAAGAAGAGAGGGGGGAGGGAGGGAGGGAGAGAGAGAGAGAGAGAGAGAATGAATGAATGAATTTTCCATATCCTGGTTCACTCCCCAAATGGCTACAACAGCCGGAGCTTGGCCAATCCGAAGCCAGGAACCAGGAGCTTCCTCTGGGTCTCTCACATGGGTGCAGGTGTCCAAGGACTTGGGCCATCTTCTCCTTCTTTTTCCAGGCACATTAGCAGGGAGCTGGAAGTCCTGGAGCAGCCAGGACTTGAACTGGGGCCCATGTGGGTTTCAGCGTCACAGGCAGTGCTTGACCTGTTATGCCACAGGGCCAGCCTTCCATTTAAACCTTTTAAAGAACATAAAAACCTAGCCCTCTTTTTCTCTTGGTATATATGAAAATTAAATAACATACCAAAGATGTTCTCATCAGAGCTATTGTACAATTGACATTGGAGGCATTTAACTTTGTCCAACTATAAATTATTAGGGGAGGGTGGGGGGAAGAAGAGGAGAAGAGAAGGTGGGAATAGAGAAGGGGAGGAAGAGGCCTGGCATTGAGAGAGAGATGTGATCAACAAATGTGTTTATCCTAAAGAACAAAGTCAAGATCACACTTCGGCTCTCTGCCATTTGGCTCTGAAGACCATGTAGGCCTCGTGCTCTGGGTGTTGCTGGGAGTGATCACCTTGGTTATGCAGCTCCAACTTGCAGTGCTTTTCTGCACACAGCAGGCATGACAGCAGTTATGACTGTAAGGCCATGAATATGCCCATCCTAGAGTCGGGGAAAGTGAACTCTGTTAGGAAAAGAACTCATTTAAGTTTCGTGGTTGTCCAAGGTCTCACAGTTTGTAAGAGGCAGCGTTGGGATGGAAAAATCAGGCTCCTAGACCACTTTCTTTGCTTGTAAATACTGTGCATGAAATAGATGGACATTTTCATAATTACAAGTGGGGATTATCAAATCTCCTTTGATAGGTAGTAAGTAAACAAAAATGATAAGATTTGGTGGGTTTTCATTAGTGCAATACAAATCTGGTGTAAATTGTTCAGTTTGGTCAACCTTCAGGGTTTAAAGGTGCAGTCACTAATCAGGTCGACTTCATTTCCAGTTCCACACACAAGCTCTGGGGCTCCCTGCCCACGTGAGCTTGTGATGAACTGGCCACGATGTCTGTGTTCCCGTAAGCTTCTCAGGTTCAATGCTGTGCTGGAAGGACTTACAGGGCTCAGGAGAGCACTTCACTTATGATCATTTTGCAGAGATGGGAACGTTTGGCCCACGGGCCCTAGAAGGCCACAGAATCATTTGCTGTGGCCCTGCCAGGCAGCCACAGGTGGGGCAGGCTTGAAATGCAACAGATCTATGTCAGGCTAAACTTTTTAGGTTAATCATGTTGTTCAGTTCATGAATTATGTTATAAATATCCAAAGAGCCCTTGGCAGTTTAAAAGGTTCCCACCCCTGTAAACAGTACATGTGGGGACCGGCTAACAAGAATTAGGCTAATGTCTGAGAGATCTCAGAGTGTAGCTTGTATGTGCTTGGGCCTTGTCACCCTTCTAGCACATCAGGCTTCATCATCAACCAGAGAAGCTCACCCGAGCTCCAGTACCTGGAGTTTTTGTTGGGGTTTCACTGGGTGGGCTTGGTCGATTAGGTCCCTGGCCACATGACTGAACTGAGGCTCCGGGCCACCTTTCCTCCCCTAGAGGTCTGGCCAATATTTCTTGGCCCAGTATTCTAACCCTCTAGTCAAATGCATGGTCTTTCTGGCATCACCAGGTCCTGTCCTAACTCATCTCATTAGCATGAACTATTTAGGGATTCTTCCTGAGACACTTGCCAGGATCCCCATGAATAGCAAAGATATCCCCGGGGACCACATGGGGACTTCCAGGGATCCATAGGATCTTCCGCAGGGACAGCTAAATTGTTTCTTGTGCAGTAAGGCATTCGATAGCTTGTGAGCATAGATACCTAACCTATAATATTTCCTTTCTCTTTATTGCAGGACCTAATGTGAGTGTCTATCCTAATTTTGATGTTCCAGTGACTAGTCCTGCAATAACAAGTCTAAAAGAGAAAGAAGAGAGCCGTATTGTAAATAGCAACTCATCTTTTAGGGATGACCTTGTCCTGGCTACCATGAAACCAATCCAAATGAACTCCAATGAAGAGGGTACTCGGTGTCCAGAGCCAGGAGACAGTGTGACCACACAAAACAAAATGGACACGTGCTGTGAGTCTCAGATGTATCTGACCATTGGTGAATTCCAAAACAAATCAAATGTGTCTGAAGATGAATTTTTGACTGGGCAAAGGGCTGATGTTTGTGCCTATGCACTGGCAGATGCGGATACGCCCAGGAGGAGCTCAGGCCCAGAGGATGGACAAGCCCCAGCACTGACCTACATTGACGTGAAATCCAGCAATAAGAACCCCCACAGAGCTGAGCCCATAGTGGTCATTAGTGCTGAGTGTGAGAATCAAAGTGCTGGAGACAACATTAGATTAGACAGAGCTGTGCCAAGCAAAGTAGTAGCCAGTGGAAGTCACCAGAATGCCATCTCTTCGGACAAAGTGACTCTCCATGAAATGAGTGTTGGAAAGGGAGCAGACCAGGAGGGTAGGATGGTGCTCCTTGGTCTGAAACTCCTCCCCTCGGAGCCCTGGGAGTCCCTCGGCTCTGCACTGAGGGAGCCCTTCGATGTTAGGTCTTCCTCAAAGGACCCGCACACAGAAGAGCAGGAGGCCCTGTCAGTGCTGTCTGGAGTCATCAAGAGGTCTTCGTCCATCATTTCTGATTCAGGCATTGAGAGCGAGCCGAGCTCTGTGGCCTGGTCTGAGGCCCGAAGCAGGGCCCTGGAGTCACCCAGTGACCGGGAGGTCTTGCACCAGCTGGTTCGAAGACACGCCCTCCACCGGAACTCCTTGGAGGGGGGGCACACAGAAAGCAATACGAGTTTGCCGAGTGGTATCCAGGCTTCTCTCACCTCCATTAGCTCCTTGCCTTTTGAGGAGGAAGAGCGGGAGTTGGCACTCACCAAGTTAACCAAGTCTGTCTCTGCACCCCAGATCAGCAGCCCAGAAGAGACTGCTGAAGACGGAGACAGCAAGCAGCAAGGTGCGGCTTTTGCGGAAGCTTTGGCTATGCACAGTAAGAACAAGGAGTCCCTTGAACACGGCTCTCAACCTTGTGGTGGCTCCAGAATCCAGGGTTCTGGGGGAGAGTGTTCCCTTGTGGAAATTATCTTAGACACTGACAACCAGCAGGGCCCTGGCTACATGGACATCCCCAAAGGAAAAGGGAGTCATTTTGATCCTCAAGGACATTGTCATCTTGATGGCAGGACTGAGAACACAGCGGGTGTTGAAACCAAAGGTTTTACTTCAAAAATCCCACGCATTACAGCACTTGAAAATTCTAGGACCAGATCTTTCCATAAAACACTAATGGAAACCCCAAAGGGCATGCCCAGTGACTTGACTGTGGGCAAAGGAACTCTTTCCAACAGCTGCATCTCAGAGGCTGGGGGCATCTCTCACCCTAAGGTGCCTGAACTCAGCTGTCTATCAGCTGCTGATGCCATCGACCTGAATTCAGCAGGCGAGTGCGGCAGTTCACCTTGCGTGGTTGATGACAAAGCAGTGAAGAGAGGAGCCACTGCCTTCCTGGAGGCTGAACGTGAAGCAGGCACTGTGTGCCCCACTGTGACTCACCCCGTACCCACCCAGGTTTTGAGAAGCCAAGAGCCAAAAGCGGGCAGTTCCGTAGCCCAGCTGGCCTATGCAGAGTCCTTTACCTTGGAGAGCCTGAAGGCTGTGGAGGTCGTCAATCTGTCTGTGTCTTGCACTGCCACCTGTCTCCCTTTCTCCTCTGTGCCCAAGGAGACCCCTGCCAGGGTTGGTTTCTCTTCCAAACAGACTCCGTTCCCCATCACCCATCAACCTTTGGGTTCCTTTGGAGTAGTTTCTACCCATTCCAGCAAGCTGGAGGAAGAAGTCAGTGAAAGGATGTTTAGGTAAGCTTGCTGATGGCTTGCGGATCTCAGCACAGTGTTCTAGACTGGGCCACGTATTTCTCATGAGTCTTGTTTCAACATTGAGATGTCTGTTGTTTTCTGATTTAAATAAAGTAATGTATTCATATCATGCCGATTAGAAAAGCTGAATAGTATCAAGAAATGAAATTCACCAGTAAGCTGACCTCCAAAGTATTATACTGTGACTCGTCTTCTCTATTTGTTCTTTGTGTACCCGTGTCTATGTGCAGCTTTTATGCACAAGCAGGTCATTCTGTATAAACACGATTGTAATTTTTCCAAGTAATAACTGATCTTTCTATCTCTATTCCTTGCATCATTCTTTTAATGTTCACACAATATTATATTGTGTGGATGCACCATGATTTATTAACCAGGTCATTTGCAGGTGGTGATTTACATTTTATTCAATATATATTATTATAAATATCTCTCTTGAATGTCACAGTGCCTCTGTCTTTGCACATTTTGAGAGGTTTCTTAAAAACCTCCGGGGAATAGGATTTTATCATCAGATTTGCTTTCTAAGCTTCCTTTTTAGTTCAAGAGTTCTGAAACTTATGGCCCTTTTTGTAATGTACCCCTTCCTCCTTGTGTTGGGTTTGTGTTCGTGTTACTCCCTTACCTGTAAACAATATATGTGATGACATATATAACACATCGTTTTATCAAGTTAATCCCATTGAAAAGTGCTGATGCATTACCTATTACTAATGCCCCCCAAAGAAACTGCACAGGCAGGTCAACATTGCACCTTTTGTTTTGTGAAGAATTTTAAATACCTGAAGGAAGGGACTTGTCATCAGTTTTTATTTGTTTTCCAGTGCCTGGTAAACACTGTCCAGTGCCTGGCCAGGGTTGGCCTGACTTATTGTATTTACAGTCTACCATGGAAACAGGCAAATGAGAGAAGTAGCTGAGAACTGTGACTGTGTGGGCACCATGGGGCCAGGAGGACAAGGCCCTGCCTAGTTTGGCTGGGAGAGTGGCTGTGAATAGGGTGGTAGCTAGAAGAAGCTTCTCAGAGAAGATGCATTTGTATTGAGAGAGAAATACAAAAGATGATGATGATATTTATGATGATGATGAGGAGGAGAACAGTAGTTTATACTACACGATGAAGATCCATAATCTGAAACTCCAAAATCCCAGATGCCCCAAAATCTACTCGGAAGCTTTATCTCCTTCAAATTAAAAATGTTGAGTAAGATCACCTTCAGGCTATGTGCACAAGGAGTATATGAGATAAGGAATTTGGTTTCTCTGGGATTCTCATCACCACGGTATGTCATGATGCACACATAAATGTAACAAAATACAAAATCTGAAACGTCAGTGGTCCTGGGTGTTTCAGGTAAAGAACAGCCAGCCTTTACTAGACAGCCATTTCACAGTCAGGATTCTGACCCTCAAAATCTGACGCCTGAGTCCATGCCCTTACCCACTGTCTTGACCCATAATCAGGCCAAGGGCATTGTAGCCAGGTGGAAAAGCATCTCGGGCATACAGCCCACGTGTGTCAAGGCATGGAAGTCAAGCCAAGCCATAACATTCCAAGCCAGGAATTAGAAAAATTGTGTCACTTCTGGAGGCTGAAAATCGCAGGAGATGGCACTGGAGGAGCAGGTGGATGCCGAGCCATGGGTGGCTTGGGTGTCAGGTTAAGGAGCTTTCTGGGGTGATCTTTTCAAGGGTGGTGTGGATTCTTGTAGCTACGTAGAATCTTAGATGTTCTATCCCCCAGTCTCCTGTTCAGTGCAGACACCATGTGGAAATACGCAGAACCCAAACCTAGAGACTCTTTGGTTTTCTTGGGGTGCTTGTCTGCGTCCTTGCTCAGAAGAAAGCTGTCTGGGATCTCACCCAGCTCTCATATTGAGCATTTGCCACTGAGCCGACCCTTTGCTTTTGGATACTCATCGGTTTTACCTACTAACCCAGCCCACTTTCTACCCTGCATGTGATATACAGCTTGGCTTGTGATTAATTTGCATGTTCTCCAGTTTTTATCAGGCCAAAGAAAAGTTTAAGAAAGAACTGAAGATTGAAGAATTCCTGTACAGTGACTTATCAGTACTAGCTTCTGATAGACCGTATTTCCCACCAGAGGAAGAGGAAGAAAATTTGGAAGATGGGATCCACTTGGTTGTCTGTGTCCATGGCCTGGATGGTGGGTACAAACATTTTTCTTCTCAGAAGTCTGTCTGTATACAACCTATAAAATGTGGGAATTAATTTAAATCAGTTATTCATTCAACAAAATATTTAATTAGTAACAGTGGGATGACGATTTCTGTGGGAATCTAGGGACATTGCATGGCCGTGCTCCCAAGAAAATTTCTCTCTGGCACAAAGAGTAAACAAAATACAAAATGAATGAATTAAGGTAGTGAGGAAGAATGAGTGGAATAAATACATGGATAATTGGAATTAATGAAGAAATAGAATAATTAATGGAATGGAGGCACAAAATAAGAGAGGAATATAGTAAATGAATGAGCAAAAGTGATATATTATTGAAATGAACACGTCAGTGAAACGCACAAGTAAGTAAAATTCATGAGTTAATGGAATTCACGAGTGGGACAGTATGAATAATAGAAGAAATGGAGTCGAATGAAGAAACATTCATTCTGAGGAGTTCAGGTTAGGGGCCACTCTGTGCCTATTTTTATTCACTTTTCACTCACAGGCACTTTTTGTATACCATGACTCTATTTCAATTTTGAGGTTTCCAGGAACTAAAGATAGCTTTCTCACATTTACCAGCTCGATGTCCTGGGTGACCAGTCTGCACCACTCACTTAGGGAATATTAGTTCACAGGGCAAGACTCCCAATTTCTTGGTTGTAACAGGAAATCTGGTCAATCTGTGTTGTATTTTTTTCCATCTTGCATGTGGGAGGAGGGAACAAGCACACAGATGAGTAGCTTCCTCAGGACTCACTGTGTCAGCAACCAGAGCTGTCCATGGCCAAGTGTATCGCCTGGCCACGGCCATCCGCAAGTTCCTTTTGAAGGTTTCTTTTCTAACTCAAGGCAAACAAGGGACTTAGGAGGTTCCTGGAAAACGGATTTAAAGGATAAGTTTCTTCTGTACAAAGGATGTTTGAAATCCCTATATATGAGAGGTATTGAAAAAGTTCAAGGAAAATGCATATTACAAGAAAATGAGGCATGGATTTCCAAATTGTTCTGGAACAAGTAAACATCATTTAATTACGTTGCCCACCTCAAAGTTTTTGAAGCATATCTAGAAGTATCTTGTATATGTAAACTCAATTTCAGAGGACCTACTAGATCAAATTCGGTTTCCATCAACAGAGCACAGTTAGGAATATTTACACAATTTTTTATGCTGTACAAAAAGCCCAAGATTATCTTCTTGTTAATGTTCTTAGTTTAACAGCCTATGAAGACATTTGATCTGAGAACGTTTTAAGTTGCGAAAAGTTTTCTGTCTCTCAGTAGCTGGAGGATAGGGGCCATTTAACTCCTTACTTGTATGCTTTATGATGAATACAAGTGTAAACACTTAAGCCTTTTTGTTTTCAGTGCAGGCCCTGGAATGTTCTTAGGCAAGTTTAAACAATGGCTACAATATTGGGATCAGAGAGCATAATTTTATCAACAGAAGTAACAGAAGGGAGGGATAGCATTTAACTTCATAGCCTACCATACACATATTTCCCAAAAGAACATGACCACTTATGACCATGTCCATGCAGGTCTGGGCATGTGTTCTGATGGGCCACCGGCAGTGGTGACCTTGGGCCTGTGGAGTCATCCTTAGATATTAGGGGTCCTCCCAAACACCCAGAGTTCCCCTGAATTCTATGTCACACTTTCACCCTGCTCAGAATCACTAGGTAGTGTCATTAAGAATGGTATAAAATGATATCATTTATCTTCACTTATGATTTACAAACTACTTTGCAACTATGGAAACACATGGAAGATATGTTCATGGTAAAGTAGGCAACCCCATATATCCAAACTAATGGCTTCTAGCTTTCATCCCAGTAGCAGTGCACTTGAGGAATAGGCCCTAAGTTCATTAACACTGCATCTAAAACCCTATGACCTGCATGGAAAACACTTGTATATAAACCTCACTCTATTATCACAAGTGCATTTTTCCACATGAATTTTACTTCAAGAAAGCAATCTCTGTGTTTTTGGTGACTCTACTATTAGCAAACGTCTTGTACTGTGGACTTCTTTAGTCCTCTGCCCCAGTACTCCTTGTTGGGCACTGAGGAAACTTGCTGTCTCTGACTCCTGTTCCCAGGGGATGTTATTCTTTTTAAATAACTATGCCATGATTGGCCCATTGCAGGGGCTTGCTTCTTTTTCTGTAAATGGCAGCACCAGATATCTAGATAGCCTTTGTATTGAACAAGGAATTTAAGAGGGGACTTTTGGGAATTACATTATGCCACAGAAGACATTAGGGGGCCCTACTTGCAAAACCTGGACAAATAGAATTTGCTATGGAAGAAGGGGAGATGATGCTGCCAGCTGTCCCTGCCAACAGACTCCCCAGGGTACTTGTTAATACATCAGGGAATCCGTATTTGCAATAGAACACCTAGGAAGGGCCAGACCGTGCGTGCATGTGTGTGTGTGTGTGTGTGTGTGTGTGTGTGTGTGTGTGGTGGGGGTGTGTGTGGAGGAGACAAGGGAACAGGTGTTCGCTTTAGTTGATTAGTTGACTTTGTTATCTGCTTAACAAAAGTCAGAAGCTACACTGGGAATGAGGGAAGTAGGAGGAGAAATTCCCACGTGCTTCATCAGCTTTCCTGTGATTAACTCTGGTGCTGGGTGGCGGCTCTCTGTCACCTTCAGGGAACAGTGCAGACCTCCGGCTGGTAAAGACGTTCATCGAACTGGGCCTCCCTGGAGGAAAGCTGGACTTCCTAATGTCTGAGAAGAATCAGGTAGGACCACGAGACCCTCAGACAGCAAGAACTGCAGGGGCGGGTCTCACGGGAGCCTGCTGTTGGCACTGTGAGGATCTGTGGTCACACGGGGATTGGAGGGGACCTGGCAGCCACCTGACAGTTGGGAGAGAAAAGACTTACTGTTTTCTTTTGGGAGGATGAGGAAGGGCCGGGGATGGAGAATACACGAGTCCATTGATTGGTGCCTTTGGATGTCACAGGACCTCAGAGTAGGGGCAGCTTAGGGCATTGGTTATTTTGGGCTCTGTGGATCCACACTGGGGGCCTCGAGGCTTCCGCTGGCACCTGTGTAACCAGTGGAGCTGAGCTGTGCCTGCTGAACAGAGCTCCGAGGTGACCTCTGCAGTCTTTACCATTTCCAGGTAGGCGGCGTCTGAGGCTTTAATGAGTCAGAGTTGATGAAACTTTAAAGAATCCCACAGTCAACAGATGGGGCTGGGTGGAACAGTGCTGATTCCTACTCCCCGAGGAACGTGATAGTGGGTGAACTCTAAGTGCTTTCTGGAGGCATAGAACTGCTTGTAACCAAATGGTCGTTAATGACCCCTGGCGATGGGAACCAGCAGATTCTGGAAGATAACACCCCATTCCCCTGGTGCTCAGTTCCATTGCCACCTGCTGTATTCAAGGCCAGGCACATGCAGTGCTGAGATGTAATGCGTGGAAGAGGACAGAGGGTGGTTCTGAGCAGAGCCTGTGTCCTGAGTCCTCCTGTCATCTCCACAACATGTCACGTTTTGATACCACGATCTTCTTAGACCCTGGCAGATGGGCAGGGTTCCTCGTCTGATTGACCTGCAGAGGAAGCTAATGGTGTGTACACTACCTTCCAGTTGTGGCCAGGTATGATCCAGTCCTAAGAGAGGCAGGAACTCAGAGGAAGGAGCAAGGACTTGAATGATCAGTCGTCAGTTGAGGGCTTTGTGTTTGCAGTGTGTGCCGGTGAGGTTTGCTTTTCAGGGAAGATGAGTATTGTTAGCAGAGTGATTAGGAAGTCAGCCTTCAGAGGGTGCCCCTCCAGCCACTTGTCATGCAGCCCCATGCCCAGGTCCCCCAGCAACCACAGAGCCAGGTTTTTGCACTTGGCTGGAGGGGCTGGCCTCTGGGCCCTGACTGTGTCCCACAGTGCTTTGTCATGACTCAGTGAAAGTTATAAATCTCATAAACAGGGACATTTGCAGTACTTTACTTTGCAAATATGTTGCTCGGACATTTGCCGATTCTATTTTTATTTTTATTTGAGAGGGAACAAGTATTATTATTCTCTGGTTCACCCCCAGTTATCCACAATGACGAGGGCTGGGCCCTGGTTGAAGCCCATTGTAAGTCAGCTCTGTTTATGTGGAGCCTTTTTTTAAAGTGTGGAGGATCCTGACCTTGACCTTGCATTTCTTCCCCATGTCTCCCATCCTTGTTTCCAAAAGTGATTCCTTAAAGTTATACCAGCACATCTAATCGTGTTCCCCATGCCTGTCTTTCAACGAGTCGATGACCTGTGTGACATTTCTCCTCTTCTTCCTATTCTCTTGGGTCCCTTGAGTATCCTTCCTAAGGCCTGGGTGCCTTTAGAATCCTTGCCCAAGCTGATGGCCTTGGCCATGACCCAGCTCACACCCTTTCCCTCTGTCTTTCAGATGGACACATTTGCAGATTTTGATACCATGACAGATCGGCTACTGGATGAAATCATTCAACACATTCAGTTGTACAACCTCTCCATATCCAGGATCAGGTAAAAGCAGATCACAGGGTGACACTTCTGAGTGCTTGCTGTATGCAGGTTTGGTCTGATGCCCTTCCGTCTCTGTACCATTGGCATAAGTTAACTTGTGACTTTTAATGGATTTCAGTCAGAGCAACAGTGGGTACCAGGGCTGGCTGACACACTCAGATAGCTCATAGTATATGTGGGGGAGAATACACATTTGTTTTTGCTTAGTAGAAAGAATATTAAACTTCAGACAAAAATTCCTAGATTCTAGCATTCACGTTTGAATTCTAACTCTCATGTATCAGATGTGTCACCTTTTGCAAACTTTCCAAATCTCCAAACCTCAATTTTCTCATCTGCTAAGTGAGACTAATACTGAAAGGATGCATTAAAAAGTTAATGAATTGTTTTCCCCATGAGAGGGTTTCCAGTCAGTGCTAACTTTATCCGCACACTGTAACAAGTAACCAGGCCTCGGTATTTAAACAACTGAGGTGAAAATAGCTTGTGTTGGTTGAGCATTCGAATGGGTAGCCCTGTGCTAATCCCTCAGTGTGCATTATCCCCTGTAGGCTTCAGCGATGAACCATCCTTCACTTCTGTGTTTCCCAGGCGAGGACCCTGGTGTCTGCAGTGGTGGGGAAAAATAAAAGGGCACAAGCTCAGCAGTGTCCATGTCCTGTCCTTGCTGGCTTTATGAATTACTGTGAGAGGAGGTAGGAGGTACCCCTCTCTCACACTGAATCTGTGAGTAGCCATGTGGCTGTGGCAGGCAAGTCCAACAGGGTGAGCTGAGAGCAGGTAGCTGAATACAGTCGATGAATGAGTGGTCAGGAGTGTTCAGTGCTCACATGAGTCCTTCACAAAGGGCCCTCTGGTCTTCTGCAGGTGGACGGAGAGCAGACCTGGAGGCCAGGGGAGAGGTGTTGCTCTACCAAGACATACCTGGGCGGCATGCCCACACATGTCCTCTGACCACACTGGGCCACATGCTGCCATTCCCAAAGATGCTGGCCCAGGCCTCATGCAGTCAGAGTTTTCATGCCTGGGAGGGTGAATTAATGGCTCCAGTTCTGTCTGCCAGGTCTCCTAAATCCAGTGTGTGTGTGTGTGTGTGTGTGTGTGTGTGTGTGGAGGACTGCTGACACCTGGGTGCCTCCAGCAAGCACTGGTCCAGTGGCCGGCCTCTGAGCTCACCCGCACTTGTGTGATTTCTGTCTGTGCAGCTTCATCGGCCATTCTCTTGGCAACATCATCATCCGCTCCGTCCTCACTCGGCCCAGGTTCCGGTATTACCTCAACAAGCTGCACACGTTCCTGTCACTGTCTGGCCCTCACCTGGGGACCCTGTACAACAACAGTGCCCTGGTCAGCACAGGTGAGACTCGCCCAAGCCTGTCAGTCCTCAAAATTGACTAATGCAGGATACTGGGAACGGGAAACCTTGCGGAAGTTCACGTTGTTGGGATCCTGGGGCTTTGGAGCTCGTCAGAGTGAGGGGCAGTAGGAAGAGACCTGGCTTAGGGATATGGCCCCTCTGCTTGCTAGCTCAGTGAAGGCTGGCTAGACTCTTCTTAAGATCTTTTCTCCTTCGAATTTCTGCATATACAATGGTGATGTCCCTGGGGTCCTGGTTGGAAAGATTGACAGGTGTGATGTTGGCATAGAGAGAAATGGGCTATGGATCATATCTGCCATGAGAGGACAGGCCTGTTTTTTTTTTTTAACTTCTATTTAATGAATATAAATTTACAAAGTACAGCTTATGGATTACAATGGCTTCCCCCCCCATGACTTCCCTCCCACCCGCAACCTCCCCTTTCCCACTCCCTCTCCCCTTCCATTCACATCAAGATTCATTTTCGATTCTCTTTATATACAGAAGATCAGTTTAGCATACATTAAGTAAAGATTTCAACAGTTTGCTCCCACACAGAAACATAAAGTGAAAAATACTGTTTGAGTACTAGTTGTAGCATTAAATCTCAATGTACAGCACACTAAGGCCTGTTTTTAAGTCCTGAGCCAGACAATTAGGGACAACTCTTGCCAAGACATTTAATCTCGGTGCTTCTTAGTTTCCTTATTGTGTTCATGTATGTTTATGTGTATATCCAATCTGATATTTGTGGGTATTTATATGTGTATGGGCATGCATATAACACGTGTGTGTACACAGTTGTCTCTAAGTACCCATGAGAAGTTAGTTCTGGGACTCCGGACAGATTCCAGAATGCCCAGATGCTTGGGTGCCTTGATGGAGTGGCTCACATAAAACTTCACAATCCTCCTGTGTTCTGTAAATTGTCTCTGGATCACTTATACTATCAAATGCAATGCAAATGCATGCAAATAGCTGATATACTTAAGGAATTATGACAAGGAAAAAGGTCTGCATGTTCAGTACAGATGCAGTTTTTTTCCAAATACTTTTTTTTTTTTACTATTTAAGACCTTTTTTAGCAGGTACTTGCAGTTTGTTGACTTTTTTGAAAAATCAAGTTGTAAACTTTTATTACAAACTAAAAATGAAGTTCTTAAAAATCTCAACTTGACCAGATATGAAACAATTTAAAAACCTTTAAAAGTTTATTGAGAAAAACCAGGCTTTTTTAACAAAACACGTTTGTTGTTACCAAAAAGAGACATCTTTAGGTAAAAATAATATTAAGAGACAATAGCTAAATCTGCAGAAACACACCAACAGATGCAGGAGGCATACATGACTCATGTATGTGTGAGTGGCTTTGTGCATGTGTGTGTCACAGAAGTATTACAGACTAAACAGGAGAAGGAAAGGGAAGCTCACTGACATTAATGGAAGGTCAGAGGTAGGGGAATTTTTCCTGCTTGCTTGCCCCTGACACTGAGGCCCTCACAGGTGGTAAAGACGCAAGGCACATGTGGTCTGGAAGAAGTTTTCTGTGCAGAATAAATGGTACACAGACTCAGGGTGTTTGCAGCACACTGGGACAGTTCTGAGTGGCAGAAGCACATAGCCTGTCCTGGAGACACAGGAGGTGAGGAAGAGCTCTCACGAGACCCAGGTGGTGAAGGACGTGCCCTCTGGGCCACACAGGTGACGCTCATGAGACCTGAACTGAGGAAGTGATGTGACTTGGTTTTCAGAAGCTCAAACAGATCATGGGGTCTCATGTCAGAACAAATAGTTAAGTCCTGTTGCCAGCAAATGCCTTAGTAGTTCTTGATTGTCCAAATCTATTTCTTAGAGATTTATTTACTTATTTGGAATTCAGAATTACAGAATTAAAGGGCAGTGGGGAGGGGAGGCAGGAATCTTCCATCCGCTGAGTCATTCCTCACATGACTGCAACTGCCAGCACTGGACAAGGCCGAAGCCAGAAGCTAGGAGCTTGGTCCAGGTCTCCCACATGGGTGGCAGGGCCCAAACACTTGGACCATCTTCTGCTGCTTTTCACGGGTGCATTAGCAGGAAGCTGGATTGGAAGTGGAGCATCTGGGACATGAACTGGCAACCCTCTCCCTCTCCCTCTCCCTCTCCCTCTCCCTCTCCCTCTCCCTCTCCCTCTCCCTCTCCCTCTCCCTCTCCCTCTCCCTCTCCCTCTCCCTCTCCCCCTCCCCCTCCCCCTCCCCCTCCTCCTATGGCACAGGGGATGCCTATGGCACAGGTGGTAGCTTTAGCCCCTATGCCACAATGCTGGCCCAGTTGTCCAAACCTGTTGTATGCCATTAGGGTCCCATAAGTTCCTCCTGCCCTCTGCTTCCCTGAACACAGATGGTTTCTTCACTGTGGGGACAGGTTTGTTCAGTGGCTTTGAGTTATTTCAAGGACATTCCTTCTGAACGTGATGTATTGGGCAGCTTCACAACAAACAAAAATCCCTTCCTCTGTCGTTGGCTTTCCTCACAAATCAAAATCTTTGTGCAGAAATAAATGAGTTCAATCAGATTTTCTCCCCCAATTATAAAGAGCTCTTGCAACATCCAAACACGTTAAGATCGAGTACCAGTAGTTCTTCCAGGCTCTCATATCTTGAGTAATTGTGTATAGCCTCTCCTGCCTGTCTGCACACATACACATTTACCCATCAGTCACTGCACTGCATGCAAATGAGGTCTCTTGTTCGTGTCCTTGGATTTCATCCAGTGCCTTTGTTTGCGGTGACATAATCCACTCATCAGTGTGTGTAGAAGCTGGGTGGGAGGGCCCTGGAATGTGAGGCTTCCCCTGCTCTCCAGGGTCCTGGCAGGGTCTGTGCACTTCTCCCTCTGAGGGAAGGGGATGGAGTGAATCAGAGGGGCAGGTGGTTCTGTGACTCCAGACGCCTGTGGTTGTATCATTGGATGGATGATTTTATACATGAGAATGCAGATTTACCTCTAATTACTATTAATTGAGTAATTACTAATCACTCAAGCATTTGCTAACATGTCTACTACTGCCTTGTTTTTGAACTTAAGGATCACAGTTTACCAATTCCATTTTGCTTTTTGATTTTGCTTTGTGTTTTGTTTTGTTTTGCCTTTCTAGGCTTGTGGCTCATGCAGAAATTGAAGAAATCTGGGTCCCTTCTGCAGCTGACCTTCAGGGATAATGCTGACTTGCGCAAATGTTTCCTCTACCAACTAAGCCAAAAAACAGGTGGGCAGTTCCCGGGACAGCTGTGATCCCGAGTTGGAGTTGAGGTCTGACCCTGAGACACACGTTAGCTTTGATGCTAGTTTGATGGACTCACAGAGGGGTATGATCAGGAGGTTCAGCCTGTGAAGTCTCTTCCACGCAGCGGGAGGCCAACTGCTACCTAAGGACTCAGCTTCTGTCAGGCCTTCTCCTGCGGGGTGTGTGGGAGATGCAGGCCAAGGTATGCATGGGATCATCTCAACACACACAAGCTACAGCTCTACTCCTCAATAATATGTTTTATTTTTCAAGTGTTATTTTGCTTATTTGAAAGGAATGGTGAGAGAGAAGAGAAAGAGAGAAAGGGAGGGAGGGAGGGAGGGGGAGAGAAGGAGAGAGGGAGGGAGGGAGGGAGAGAGAGAGAGAGAGCGAGCGAGCTTCCATATGCTTATTCATTCCCCAAATGCCTGAAAGAGCCAGGGCTGGGCCAGGCCAAGGCTAGGAGCCACAAACTCCATCCAGGTCTCTTACATGGGTGGTAGGAACCCAAGTACTTGAGACATCACGTTTTTCTCTTAAATTGCACATGAGCAGGAAGCTAGATTGGAAGGGAGGTGAGATTCAATCCCATGGGGCCGGCGCTATGGCTTAATGGGTAAAACTGCCACCTGTGGTGCCAGCATCCCTTATGGTTACTGGTTTGAGATCTGGCTCTCCAATTCTGATCCAGCTCCCTGCTAGTGGCCTGGGAAAGCAGTGGAAGACAGCTCAAGTACTTGGCCCCCTGAATTCACGTAGGAGACCTGGAAGAAGATCCTGGCTCCTGGCTTTGGGTTGACCCAGCTCCAGCCATTGCAGCCATTTAGGGAGTGAACCAGCAGATGGAAGATCTATCTCTCTGCATCTGTCTCTCTGTCTCTCTCTGTAACTCTGCCTTTCAAATAAATAAATAAACCTCCAAAAAAGAAAAAAATTCAATCCCAGGCACTGGAAATGGAATGGGACCACAGCACCTGCCCCCCTACCAATCATTTCATGTAATCACGTAAGCCCAGATCTGGTTCAGCTTTCCCCAGGTACAGATTCACCTACAGAGTGGACTGATGCCAGCTTGTCCTTTTATGCTCACTGTGTGGGGGGTGTGAATCATTGTCATGAATCACTGTTCATCACACCTCCACCCACTCGCTGTAATGAGAGAGTGTGCAGGGGCATTGAAGACCCTGCCCGTGTTATGGGTAGGACTGAAGAGGACGGCAGTGCACATGATGATGGCTGAGAGGTCCGCATGTCCAGTGGGTGGGTAGAGCAGCCCACTGGTGAGCTTGCACAGTGTGGCCAAGCAAGCTGGCCTGGCTGCTTGTCTACAGTCCTCCATGACTCTCTAAGCACCAACTCTATTGATACTTTGTGTATCAGTTGATGTAAATCTGGCTTAGCCACAGGCTGATGTATAAACTCTCTTGCAGGAGAACCTTACCTACTATGTATCCTTGTGTGTTAAGTTGAACTCTCAGAGTTATGCCCTGCAGTGGGGAGAGGGAAGCAAGATCAGGGTCTTCGTGTCCCACCCAGGGGGAGCTCAGGAGCTGAGGTGGCCACACAGAGCTGTCCTAAATAGCGCCAGAGGCTGGCTGTTACACTCTTGCCCTCTCCACCCTTGTATTGGCCAGCAGTGGATGCAGGCTGCCCAGCATAGGATCTTGGGTAAGAGGACCCACTTCAGTGGAGGGTTACACCATTGAGAGCTCAGCAGCATAGGGTGATGAGAAGAGTGCAGAGACCAGCGGCAGGAGCTGAGGGGGCACTGCCGTGCCTGGAGCTCCATGCTGGCCTTGAGGACGAGAGGCACATGCACTATGAAGTCGGTCCACCCCATATGCACGGATTGCAGGGATGCAGGACAGGAGGAGGGGAGGTGAACTTGAAGCTGTTTTCCTAAAGGGGATGCCCTGATGGGGGCTGGAATTCTGGGATCCATTGTGACTGAGGGGAAGAGAATATGCAGATGCCCTTTCCTTGGGACTCCTCGGTATTGCTAGCTCGGGAAGGCTTCATCTCTGTTGATTCCTCACTGTTCAGAGTAGCTTGCTTGTGTCTCCTTAGCAAAGTCATCATTTCCCCTCTAAAGAGAGTGCAGAAAACCCTCTTGTCAGCCTGCTGTGGGCACCTGCAGCTCTGTCTGGCGTGTGCAGTGCTAACCCTCAGAGCACAGGTTCCTTTGCAATGATGCCACCCTGTGCTCTGTTTGCCTCCTGAGGCGAGGCTGGAAAGTCTGTGCAAACTGAAAGGGGTTTCAATTGAAATGGCTGGGGTTAAAGAACAAAAACTAAGCAAACAAAAACGATGCACCTGGCTTCCTGTTCCAGGGCTGCAGTACTTTAAAAACGTCGTGCTGGTCGCGTCTCCCCAAGACCGCTATGTGCCATTCCACTCAGCCAGGATCGAAATGTGTAAAACTGCTCTCAAAGACAGACACACAGGTAAGCTGCATCTGATTCTTATTTACAGACTTTATGATTGGCAGAGTAAAAGTAAATATGTGAAATTGACTTGACTATGCCTATCGGGGATGCCTGGGCAGTGGTTATGGGAAGGTGTCTGGCGCATAACAAATCTTCCCAGGCAGGTGAATCAATTAATTCACAAGCTTTTACTGGGATTCTGCTCCCGGGCCAGGTTCACCGGTCACAAGAGCAGGGGCCGGTGAAGTCGCGTGTCCGAGGTGGGGAGGGCTCCTTTTATAGATTCAGGGCATGGGGATTAAAGATTGAGGCAGGTCTGATCCTCATTGGTTGACCTTTAGGCACCTGTGGGGACCTTGACAAGGACTTTTCTTCCCCGGAAGTACAGGCAGGGACTCTCCATTCCTGGAAGTATAGCCCTTCTCTCCTTGCAGATCCCAAAGCTACCAGTTATCCTGGTGCTGTGTGTGTTCTTGAACTGATAGGCCTACTTTATGGTGTGTGTGTGTGTGTGTGTGTGTTGCACGCATGACCGGGTGTGCATGCACTGGATGTTTCTTTTGTGTGTTAAGCAGTCATGTGTGTATCCCACTGTGGAATGTTTGTTCACCTCCTGCTGAGGTGTGTGCCAGCCATTGAACTGGTAGAGAACTCAGGGAGCCAGGCCTGCCTGTGTCTAGTTGGTATGTGAGAAAATAACAGCAGTGAGAATGCAATGGGGTGACTCTGCAGGTGAGTGAATGCGTATGCGTTGAGGTAGCACAGAGGTAGGGCACAGATCAGGCAAAGACCAGTGAAGAAGGCATCTGGGTTGGGTTTTACAGAATGGATAGGAGTTGTTCAAGTAACAAGGAGAGGTAGATGGGCTGGCCTTCCTGTCTCTAGGTTAGGCATTTCAATCTTATAAAAAATAAATGTTATTTCCACTGTGTTTTAACGGGTTTGAAAAGTAATCTGCTAAAGATCCAAAGATTTGCTAGTAATGTATAAATGGATACATTTAAAATTTCTACTGGAACCTAGCAACTACAACAGAGATTTTGATGAAAAAATAAATCTAAAAATGCTTTTAATATCTAAAATAGCATTGTGCTTTTCAGTGCCTGTTATGTACACTGAAAAGTAACATGTGGCATATTAAAAAATGATGCTTTTGCTGACTGAAAAGTCCTGAATTAGAACACTTGGAAGAGTCTAACTTATTAAAATGAATTATGTTCCTATCCGATTCTATCTCTACCACTACGTACCCCTCTATTTTTCTTCTAGTCTCCTCGCATTTAGTTGTCAAGTTAGATGTTAGAATTTTGCATCACGATTCGATTTAGCATAATGCCATATTCATTTGCCCATGGTGATAAAACATGAACGCAAACACATTTCGATAATCAAGTAAGTGGATCCATCATAATTTAATCAGTGATTTCCCAATTGTTGTCATCAAAGTAGGTGTTGTGACTCCAATTTTACAGCTGGAAAGACTGAGGCTAAGCGGGTGGCCGGGACCCTCCCTCCACCCCGACTCCACCCTCGGGGTGACCCAGAACTCCTCATGGGCACACTGCTATGCTTCTAGGGCTTTGTTGTGAACAGTAGCCCAAGTGATTGCTAATGAGATTGAGGCCTTTTATGGCTCTTTGCTCTATTTTGAAAGAGTTCAAGAATTTGCAATTTATGAACCTTTTTATTCTCCAAAGGATGTTAATTTGTGATTTAAATTGATTATTAATCCTGTCAGTCATCTGGAAAAAAACAGCAATCTCTTGTCCTGAGCTCATCTTTTTGGTGATAGTTTTAACTGCTTTTTATTTTTCTTGAAGAAAAATGTTTCTATGTTTTAAAAATTCTGAAACAGAATATCTCCCCGACCCTTCTTTCCCTGGGTCACCTGCCACTGTATCCATGACCTTGTTGTGTAGATAATTGGCTCCTATCCCAAAAGTGAATCAAGATGCAAACAGTGCTTTATTTGAGAAAAAAATGTAGTAAGGGTTAAGGGTTGTCGCTCCCCGTCTTCGTGGAGGAACGACACAGGACCCTGCGCTGTTCTTTCATCTGCTCGGCCCTCCCCGGGTTTGCTGCTGGTTCTTCCCGGGTTGGCTACTATCCCTTCCACCTCCGTGGAAGGGCAGTTCCCCCTGGCCGCATTCCCCACTTCCGCAGGGGAGCGGCACACCGCCGGCCGGCTCGTCTCGGGGGCTGCACAGGTGTTCCTTCAGCTAGATGTTCCCCATAGATGTTCCCGGTGCATGCCGTCTCTCTCCTCCTTTATAGTCCTCCTCCGCCAATCCTAACTCGGCTGCCCACACGCCGAGTACGCTGCTCTCCAATCAGGAGCAAGTCCTACAGTTTATTGGTTGAACTGGAGGCAGCTGTGCGGAAGCTGTTTACTTCTCTCCCAGCGCCATATTGTGGGAGAGCAGATGCATAGAATAAGTCTTAATTCCAGTAACTCAGTCTAGTCCGGGTTGCTCCCCACAGGAGAGCAGATGCATAGAATAAGTCTTAATTCCAGTAACTCAGTCCAGTCCGGGCTGCTCCCCACAAAGGGTAGACTGTGTTTTAGAAAAACACTGAGAATTGCCTCAGGGGCTTAAGGAATCCACAGCCTCTTCTGCTGACAGTGATGTGGCTGAGCAGTCACTGCAGTGTGAGTGACTTTTTTTTTTAATAAATGACTTCTGACTTTTATTGCATATACCACTTAAACAAATTATGGTTTTGGTGTAACTTTCATATACTTCTGCTTCCATTTGTTAGCAACACTCATGTGTGCATGCATTATTCATTCTTGTTTTTTTTCAAGTATTTAGTTGGAAGTCAGAGTTACACAGAGAGAGAAGGGGTGGGGGGGGGAGAGGTCTTTCATCTGCTGGTTCACTCCCTAGATGGCTGCAAAGGAGCTTCTTCCAGGTCTTCCACGTGGGTGCAAGGGTCCAATGACTTGGGCCATCTTCTACTGCTTTCCCAGGCCACAGCAGAGAGCTGGATTGGAAGTGGAGCAGCCCATATGGGATGCTGGCACTGCAGGCAGGGCTTTACCTGCTACGCCACAGCGCCGGCCCTGCATGCATTATTCTTATAACCATGTGGTGTTCATATCTATGATTTTAAGGGGACATAGAATCGTCGAACCATTCCTTTAATACTGAATTTGGGTTGATTTCTGTTTTTCCTCTGAAAAGAACACTCTATGCACCATGACATCCTCTCAGCATATCTTGCCACAGTCTACCACCACCGTTCTAGAATGTTCTAGAACGTTCACAGCTCCTGGGAAGGACCACACCCTTCATTTTCACCCCATTTTCTGTTCAGTTAAATTGACGTGGCTAAGACAGATTTTCACAGCCAACTTCCCAATGATTTCAATTTGACATTTCGAGGTTCTCCATCTCAGAGCTCCTGCCGTGACTCTCAGAAGGGGAGAAGAAGGCTAAAAGAATTCTCCTGGCTTTGCAGACAGCCGGTTTGCCCTTCCCAGCTTAGGAGAGCAAAGCTCCAAGTGGTTTCTCTTGCTGAGTTCTTAGAGGAGTAGGGGGCTGTGTGGCTTTGCTGGTGTGGCAGGGAGCAGTGATGGAGTGAGCTGGGGCCCCGTTCCACTCTCGGCACAAGTGCTGCCCATCTCACCATATGGGCCAGGGTGCCAAACTGGCTTTATGAAACAGACCTGAGCACTGGGGTAAACACCCAGAGGCTTAGTTCTGCTATCGTCACCACAGGGAGTCAAACACAAGCTATTCCAGAAGGTTTTCTGTTGGTGCAGGTGTTATCGTGAACAGCTCTGTGGAAAGGAGGAACCACATCTAAGGGGTGTACTGCACATCTGGCGTGTACTGCACATCTATCTGTTGCTTAAGTACTCGTCGCTACACAGCTCCAAGCCCCAGGGTTACAGTTGTGCAAATTCTGACTTTCATTCATAAAAGAAAAATGAACCACTACACTCACAGAAAATGTGTTCCCTACCTTTTCCCTGGATCTTGGACTCAGGGGAGCTGGTGCCATGCCCTGTGGCTTGCGCGATGCATGGCGTCAGATGGTGTTTGCTTCCACTTCTTTCCTGAGCTGTGTCTCAGCCCCACATACCTCCTGAAGCAGCACACAGGTCTCTGGGGACCCTCCCTCCCTGGTGCCACCCACTGTGGGTCCATACCCACCCCAATTCTGTCCTAGTTCTGGGGTGCAGGCTCACAGGCCACTGTGTGGAGTTCCTCTTCTGGACACTGGCTGTCATAATTGGACTGGACAAGAAGGACTGAGGTTTTATTTCATGTGTCTTTGCAAGCATTGAGAAGAGGCTGGGAACTGGTCTATGAAGGCGTGCCCAGGAATAGCATCCTGACACACATCTAGGGTTGTTTTCTAAGCTCCACTGCCAACTTCTGCCCTGGCTTCACATCCTTCTTCCCTCCTTCCAGGGCCGGTTTATGCAGAAATGATCAACAACCTTCTGGGCCCCCTGGTGGAAGCCAAGGACTGCACTCTCATCAGACACAATGTGTTCCACGCCCTGCCCAATACTGCCAACACCCTGATCGGCCGAGCCGCTCACATCGCTGTGCTGGATTCTGAACTCTTCCTGGAGAAGTTCTTCCTGGTGGCGGGACTCAACTACTTCAAGTAGTGACTTTGCTGGGGCAGGCCTTGGGTAACTCGCCAGAAACCTGTAAGACCCACTGAGAGCTTTAGCTGAGACTTGCTTTTGTGGACTCTGCATTCCTGGGTGGAGCTCCAAACGGATGGGTGGAGGCTGGGGTGGAACTGGACATGTGAGGTGCTTTTGTTCTGGAGATTTGCAAAAGCTGAACAAATAATGTAATAGACAACAAACCTTGCTTGAATTTGTCTAGCCACCTGGAGTCTCATTTGAGTTGCTTTTTAGAAACGTGAGAAAATAGAGAAACACAGTGGGTGGGATGGGAGAGTCCACCTGTTTTAAACCACTGTTGGCTCACGGAGGGATTTCTCCAATTTAACTAGATTTGTCCAGTATGTTACTAGCTCATAGCTTTATCATTTGATTAAAGTAAGTGCACACAGCATTTCAGAACTCAGGTTAACCTCTGTGCAGAAGTGGAACATATTTGTGTAAATAGAACCCCTAAGAGATTCTAATGTGCCACTGGGTCAACAAAATGTGATGGCCATTCTCTCATTTGCTCTTCATGTTTTCTAATCAAGGGACAGAGGAATGCATTATAAATCCCAATTTTATTCATAAAATGTGACTTAAAGTAAGGAGGGGTGAAGGTGATACTTCCGGTAAACCCTCGTGTGTGAAAACAAAAATAACCACGGGAACCTACTGAACAAATCGCTGTACCTGCACCCCTAGACTTTCTCTATGCATAGCCCTGGCCCATAAAATATGTCTGTGATTGCTTCGATTCTGTCTGCAGTAGGGAAACATGAGTGAGACCAACCCCGCCAGAAGGGGGCGCTGAGATTAACGCACAGGTGTGTGAAGCTCCTGCTAATCTACTTCCAAAGAAATGCTGTTCGCATTCGACGCAATTGCAAAAAATTAAAACCATTCACACGGCCAGCTGCTTCTCCACTCGTGGGAGGCGAATGACATCGTACTGGAGGAGTTGCTGGAGTCAAACCTCAGGGGAGCTCTGAGAAGGGTGCTGGTTATCTTTCAATAGAGATGTCTTCTTGCCTTAGGAAAATCAAGGGCTAGGAAAGGCCACCTTTGGGAAACACCAACAGACAGCAGGGATAAAAGGAAGATCAGGTTTGAGAGCCACGATGTGGTAAGAGACTGAAGGGGAAATTTTGAAGACCACCAGGATGTTGAATGTGGTCGGGGAGACTGAGTGCACTGTGGACTGAAGGCGGGCAGATGCGTCATTTAGTTGTACGGGAGTGCAGGACCCAGGAAGTAGGGCTGACACACACGAGAGAGCCATCTGCTGGAGATGAAAGCGCCTGCCTCTGGGAGTTTCAGCACCTCCATGCTGTGATAAAAAAGCCACCTGGAGGCCGGGCCCCTCTGAGAATTTTAGAACCTTGAGTGTTAGCAGTGTGGCTTTGAACAACAAATGCAGACCGTGGGAAGCAAGTCCAGATGGGCGATTGTGCAGGGACTAGACTTGCAGATTTCTTTAAGGCGAAGTGTGGAGAGTTGGGGTGGAGCTGGGGTACAATTGTTGCAAAGGCAGACTCCACCCCTGTGGGTTTAGGGTTTCTCTGTGAGTCTGCTCTGAGTTCTCATTGCAGCCTGGGTCTTAACCCACATGGGTTCACTAAGTCCTCTGGGCACTTTCCCACAGGGCATTTTTCCTGAATTCCTGCCTCAGTTGTGGGCATAGACTCGCCTACTCCTAGGCTGAGAGTCTACGGCCCTGTAGCCTGGGGCGGCATTTGCTTCCTAGTCGTGCAGCCCAGGGCCTGTGCTCCACGCAGGACGGCAGGTGTGTAGCAGCTTCTCCTTTCCGGCCTCTCTGAGGAGCGTGTTCCACGTTGTGTTTTCACTTCCCATCACCGACGTTTGCCATTCCCCGGTCACCTGAAAGACTGTGTAGCCAGCAGTTATGGGGCCAGGCTCGATCCGATGATGATCATCTTTCCCAATCACCAGATGCCATTTTTAACTCCGATATGCTGTCTGGACATCGCGAGAGCTATGGCAATAAACGTCCAGCTGCATGGTGCACCTCTTTTCCGTAGGGGTGTTCTGCTGTCTTTGTATACTCACATCTATTACACCTGTGTAGAAAGCCCATCTCTATTGTAAATAAGAGTGTCAAGTGTTGTGTGTCATGCCTCATTTGAAAGGCGTTTTTATGTCTCTTTCTATTGAAGTATAAATATCTAATATCTAATATATATATATATAATGTAAAGCAGGGACATTCTATTCTTGATTATAAAAATTATAAACAAAATGCCCACCAAGATTATGGTCTAGTTTGTCTTCATTCTCAGCATAATTTCCTGAGGGTTTTTTTGTTTGTTTGTTTTCGTTGTTTGTTCATTTCTCCCAAACTAGTTAGAAATTCAAACTGCTGATGTTGAGATGAATCACAGTATGTTGTTCACAAGCCAGAGAAATCCAGAAAAGCATCTGTGGATCTCACATCACCTTGAGGGCAGAGTAGAATGCCTGCACGGCAGGTTGAAAGCAGATGGATGCCAGGGGTCTGGAAGAAGATAGGGAGTGAGAAAACCACTTGTAGTTTCTACATCTCTCAGGCCACTACTGACCAGCCTCAGTCTGTGCCAGGTGGGATCACTAAGGGAACACACAGCTCCTGCCCAAAGGATCTTGGGAAGCCCCAGGCTTATTATCCTGAGGGGAGATGATGTTGGCTCTGACAGAGGCATGGGTGGGTGCAGGGTGCTCCTGGAAGTCCAGGCTTTGTTGTTCATAAAGGCCAGGAAGACAACCTAGAGCTTTCTATCCTGCGGTATTCCTACATGTGACCCCAGTGTACCCAGTCAGTTAGCTCGCAAGGGAAACGTTATTTAGTGACAAAGGTGGTTTTGCTAGAATGCATTGTCAGTAACATGGACTGCGTGTTTGGCTGAACTGTGCCATTCCTGACTGGCCACCCATGTTGCTCACTCTGTCTCACTGTTCTCTTTCCTCCTCCTAGGCCAGGGCCTCATTTCCTATACCGTATATAATACTTTTCCTTTCATAGCTGTCTCAGCCCATACTCTTGCAGCCACAGCTTCTGTTCTTCTGTGCTACTCCCACCATGGGATGACCGGCCATGTGAGATTTGCATCCAGAGATCAGTTGCTTTTACGCTGGGGGTTGAGTCTGCACTAAAAGATGTCTGCATTAAAGATTCCTGCTTCCGGTCAGTCTGAGCTCAGGGTCGAGCTCGGCTTTCTCCTGGTGCTGAGGGTTTGGCCCTTCTTGCTCCTGTCACAGTGTTTTTTATCTGTGTCCTTATCATTAGCCCAGTGATGGTTATCAGTTTCTTGAGGGCAGAAACCAAGTCTGATTCAGCTGGTGGCCCTGGTGCTCTGCCCTGGCACAGAATGAGGGTGCAGTAGGCGTCTGTGAGGAGGGCCAGTTCTTGGAATTCTCATGTCATCTGCAGTAGTTCTAGGGCAGAAACTTTGACACTGGTCCATGTTTACTCTCTCTCTTTTTTTTTTTTTTTTTGACAGGCAGAGTGGACAGTGAGAGAGAGAGACAGAGAGAAAGGTCTTCCTTTGCCGTTGGTTCACCCTTCAATGGCCACCGCGGCTGGCGCACTGTGGCCGGTGCACTGCGGCAGGCGCACCATGCTGATCCAATGGCAGGAGCCAGGTGCTTCTCCTGGTCTCCCATGGGGTGCAGGGCCCAAGCACTTGGGCCATCCTCCACTGTACTCCCGGGCCACAGCAGAGAGCTGGCCTGGAAGAGGGGCAACCGGGACAGAATCCGGCGCCCGACCAGGACTAGAACCCGGTGTGCCGGCGCCGCAAGGCGGAGGATTAGCCTAGTGAGCCTCGGTGCCGGCCCCATGTTTACTCTAACCCACTGCGTTTGCCAGAGGAGAGGAGTTTGGTGAGATACCGTAACAGTGTGGAGTCTCGTGTAGTGGGAAGATCCACTGTAGCTCTAGGCCTCAGTTTCCCCATCTGTAAAAGAGGTTTGGAGACACCTGCTTGTAATGTAATTGTGGGTATGAATTAGATAAGAAAAGCAGAGATCTCCAACAGTGCCTGACCTATCCAGAAATCTTGCAGGATGGGATAGGGGATCTCAGTTGTATTTTACAGCAAAAAGGGTAGCTGAAGGGGGCATTTTCTTTGTGATAAATTCAGACATTTTTAAAAGGTTTAACAGTGACAAAGCCATAAAGGCCAGAGGGAGAGTACGTTGCCTGAAGTTGCCAGCAGCCAGAACATTCTATTATGACTCAAGGAGCTGACACAATGCACATTTTCAGGTCCATTCAGTACATGATTGGATGACCTATGTAATAAAACTATTTTCCTGCTCAGGTTATATTGTAAGCCATTGTTGAGAGCTGAAGAAAGGCTGCAACTAGACACACAGCAGGGAGCACTACTACATCTCAGAGAATGAGTTTAGAAGCTTGACGTCCACACCTGTCACTAAGAGTCCTTTGTGTGCATCAAACTACAGAGACACCTTGAACTATCGTAGCCCAGGGCTAACCTTACTGCTTATGACAAAAACAGCTTGCTTCATTCTTGTTGCCCAGAGGAAATTAAGTAGTAATCAAGATAGACCTGATAACATGTACCTATGTCTCTGTTATGCATATAATTTTTATTTTTAAAGAGGGCCCCTCACTTGATCCCATATCCTCTTTTCTCTGTGTGTATGTTAGTATGAAAGGGTGTGATGATACGTTCATCCACAATTTTCCCTTAATTGATACTTGAATTCATACATTTCTTTTTTAAACGGTGTTCATTAAAAATGAAAATGAGTCTCTGTTTGGCCCTATGCTAGGAAATGTTATATATAGTAACTGTGGCTAAGAAATGAGCTACAGAAATTAACCACATGGGACCCCACCCTTCAGGAATATGATCTAGTTGGGGGAGGGGATGTCCCTATAAATAGTCCAGGGGAGAATGAATAGGGCAAGGGAGCGGGGGGACATTGAGAATAATACCATCCCTGTGCCTTGGGAAAGAAATCACATCCCTGGTATTGGGGTGTTGGCATCCCACCTGGTCTGGGAGCAGGCTGTCATCCAGATGAGGTGCCCAGTAACATCATCCATGCCATTCTGGATCTCAGTGCTTTGGTGGGGCTACCGTCTCCACATCAATGCCATCCTAGGGAATTTTTAGAGGAAGACAAGTGGTCCATGTTACTACCCAGTCGCTCCAGCTGTACCTCCTGCTGACAGCCGTATTGCCTGTCTGTAATGCAGAGTCTGACTGCTCTGGGGCTAGGCAGTATACATCTTCTCAAATTACTAAAGCAGATACCCAAATAAATACGACACATGCCAGCAGTAACCATACACAGGACGGTGACATGGCCAAGGAGACCAGCCTGTGCTTATTTTTACTGATAACACAGGGCAGCCCCCTAGCATTTATTAATGTGTTGTGTGTAATTTTATTTTTATTTTCAAATGAGACCTCCTAGATTGTAGAAGGCAAAGAGAGGCAGGGTCTTTTATCATAGGCACCTTTCTCAGAAAAAGAACTTGAATGTATAGCTTGATGCCACTGTGAACCCTAATGCATATTTACTCTGGTGATCTTATCTGTGTACAATAATTACAATCCCCTGCACACCCTAGCCAAGAAGCGTCTGTAAAACACCTAACATAGTAATAAAAAGTCATTAGTGCCAATATAATTTTGCTATTTTTATACATTTGCTTCTTGGTTGGCATTTTGTGTAAATTGTGATGTGTATAAATATTAACAACAACAATAAAAAACATCCTTTGACTTTCTTCTTCCAGGCGTTTTGTATATGGAATGCATAGAAACTACTCTTTATTAATGCAGTCAGGGCCTAAGGAGTTGCTTCTACATTTGGTTGGAGGACACGTGGAGTGGGGCTTCTGTTCATGGGACAAACACTGTAACAAGGGTTTTGGGAATCCTGACATGACTGGCAACAGCGGAGAAGTCCCAGCCGCACACGGGGAGTATTAGTGAATTCAGTGAGAAGAGGAACCTGGTCTGCATCACTGGGCTCTGTGCTTGCCAGTTATCCAGTTTTCATGATCTTAGCTGCTCACCCACTGGCAGGATGCCCCCTGGGCTCCGGATTCCAGTTGTGTTGAGTGTGTCTAAAAGATCAAAGGGGCATACAGTAGAAGTGTGTGTCCACCCATTGCTTCCTTCTCGACTGAAAAGCCGTTGTGATGAATGCCACACCCACTGCCAGAGTCCGTGCACACGGCCTTTGACAACAGCCCTGGCTGGAAAAGGGGGCCCCGTGCAGTTCTGAAGTCCCCACCACGTGGTGTCTGCATCACTGGACCCAACTCCTACCACTGACCACAGCTTATTGGACTAATGCTGGATAATTAAGCCAAAGGCAGTTTCCAGACTTACACCAGGGACCGGTTCTTTATTTTAACTGCATGGCCGAAAAGAAGCACTTAGGGATGAAGGTTTATTTCAGCTTACAATCTGGAGGTCCCCAGTCCAGCATCAGGCAGCCTCATTGGTTTGGAGATCTCCCGAAGATGGAGGGTGGCACAGGGATGGTCTCATGGTGAGCTGGGAAGGAGAGAGAGGGGGCGGGGTAGAGAGGAAGCAGGCTCTGCTATGTCACCAACCCTCTCCCAGGAGCCACCTTCTGAGGGCAAGTCCCGAATGACCGACAGATGTCCCATGAGGTCTGCTTCCCAGAAGCCATAACTAGATCACGTCTCTACCCATAATCTATCAACTATTAACACTAATCCCTGAACTACTAACGTAAGTCTTTGGGGACCAAGCCAGTAATGCATGGGCCTTTTGGGCACACCCAAAGTGTTACCCAAACCCTGGCCACCAAAGGTTTATGTGCCTCTCATAATGCAAAAACACTTTCATCCTATTCCCCTAAATCCCAAAGTCTTATATGTTCCAGCATTGCTCAAAACCCCAAACTCTCATCTGAGACTTAGGGCAAACTCCCTTAGCTGTGATCCCTGTACAACCCAAAAGAAGTTGCGTACTTCCACGACAGGTCAAACATACATGTTTCCTTTCTGAAAGAGACATGGAAACAAGGTTAATCAGAACAACACAAGATTGAAAACCAGTTGGAAAAACAAGAAGTCCTAAAGCTCCACGTCTGCCTAGCTGGGCAAACTGCGTTAGGGGCTGGGCTCCCAACAGCCTTGGCAGCCCTGCCCCTATAGATTTGCAGGTCATGCTTTAGTTCCCACAGGCAGGAGCTGCATCTCTTCAGTTCCACTAGGCATTGCTCTGGTAGGGGAGGGGCACCATCTGCAGCAGCTCCAGCCGCACGTCTGCTTGGCATTGAACCAAGCCTCTAACACATGGGCATTTAAAAGACACTCGAATTATTATAAATGCCATGACACTGAGGATAGACCGGTGGGCATGCAGGCAGGCAGAGAACAGGGATGGAGAAATTTGGCAAATAATCAGGTATGATTCTAGAATCTAAACTGGAGAATGCAGGGAGCACCAGGCCTGTGTAGCAGGAAGAGCGAAAGGACCATCAGCCCTAGCTCATGGCTGAGCCACACCAAGGGGGACCCCAGTGAGAGGAAGCCGTGGCTACAGAGTGGGCGAACAGGAACCCAGCATCTGCAGCTGCCCTCAAGTGGGATCACAAGAAATCATGATCCTGAGTCTTCCGTGTGGCACCCAGGGTTCTGTACCTGAGTGATGTGCTGGGTCCTCAAACAAGCTGAGTTCTGCAAGTTAGAGTGAAAGACGTCAGCTTAAACTAGCAGATTAGACATGCATTCCTAGCATATGGTTTAAAGGTATTTTAGGTGCCTCATTGCAGTCTTGTCTGTGAAATCGGGAAGGCAGATATTATTTTACCCAATTGAGATGAAAAGAAACTAAGATTTTGTGGCCTTGAAAATTAAACCCCTATTCCCAAGACAGTCACTGTTGGCAAAGCCTAAATCTAGCTCTCATTGTATGCAAACATGCAGTTTTAGGAGCATGAGCCCGGATCACCAAAGGTGCTCTTTTCCATTCTCCTATTGGGTCCTTATCTAGCACCACGAGAGGTGCAGATATGACAGGGAGTTCAGGTGTTTGGGCAAGATTCTGCCTCCAATGCAAAGAGACACCAGCATTCTACCTCCAGTCTCCCCCTCCAGGTCTGGCTGCACTTGCCATTAGAATGTTGATGATGCTGCAGCTGAAGTTACTGGGATGGTGGCTGATGTCTGCGGACAGCACTCCAAGGAGGGACAGGCAGCCTCCATGGACACCCGGGAGTGCCGGTGTGGAGAACAGGTTGAACCAATTTCACGAGTTGCATTGGGTCTTCTGTGGCAGGGATCCTCGAGCCCCACTGTGTGTGAGATGCGGTTGCACTGGGACAAGAGCATTCGCTGGGGCACCCATGCAGGGTCCGACAGTGGGCCTCACACTTGCTGAATCTTGGAAGCCATGCCCATGGGCTGAGGGGACTGTGGTTCAGCAAATGGAATCCACACTGGGATTCAGATGGGCCTCTGAAGCTCTCCCTCTGCCCTGAGCATGACCTACAAGAACCTGCTGCATCCAAGCCCTTGCAAATTCTCCCACCAAATCTACTGCTCTCCCCACGCATCCACTGCTTCCTTTTCTGTTCTCACCTGCCTGGACATGCAGGCTTCTTTGCTGGTTCGTAATAACAAGGGCATGCTACTGCCCCAAGGCCTTTGTGGGGCTCTTCCTCTTCCCACTGCTCCTGCCTGGGAGCTGCAAAGCTCTCTTCTTCCGATTCTTGGAGTCTTTGTTCCAAACTCGCCTCTCAGTGAGGCTTTCTCTGGGCAGCTGACACAGAGACTCACTGCTCCCCACACCTGCCCCAGAAACGCCACAGCCCCCATCCTGCTGGTGCTGAGCCCCTCTACATTTTCAGCCATCGAATCACCTGTTCTCATGATTTATCTTGTTGATGGGCTGTCTTCCTCAGTGGAATCCCAGCTTCATGAAGTCAGTGGCATTGGCCCTCTTCCCACGTCTGCGTTCTGGCACACAGTGGGCCCTTAGTGAAGACTGATGAGCAAATGAATGAAGGACCAGATATCGGAGTCAATAGCAAGTACCTAGAGAGCGAGGACTAACCAAGCCCTAAGCCTGCGTTCTTCCTGCTCCAGTGCGCCACCTGCCTGAGGCACCTGTGACTAGTTCTGTCCAGGCAAGGGGAAGCTCAGGGTCTCTTGTCAACCACGTGCCCCAGCCAGAGGAAGCATGCAGCGCACAGGTGACCCTGGGGAGAAGCCTCTCGAGGGCCCTCGGGTGGCAGGGACAGGATTCGAGGGACCTGCAGAGGGCGCCCAAAGCCAGGAAAATGGCAGCGTGCTTGCTGGACCCTGGAGACTCAGAACTCCTGCTTGGAATCTGAGCAAGAAAATGTGAATGTGGAATCTGGTTTTGGAAACAAGCAGAAGCATGGGCGTGAGGAAGTTGACGTTAACATCAGCAGGAACCTGACGTTTTAGGATTTTTAGCTAGAATTAGTGTGAGGAATGAGCTTGGTTGAATTTGACCTGCAAACTGTGGCTGTGGTCTACTGGGTGCCAGCTGGTGTGGCAGTGAATAGGATTCCATGTAAGGACAGGATGCTTCCTTTGCCGATTCCAGCCCATCACTCAGTTATCAGCTGGAAAGCTGATTTTTCAGAAAGGGGCATCCCCACTCCCTCTGCACATTAGTGCTCCCCAGACTACCTCTGCATGGTGGTGCTCCCCAGTCTCCCTCTGCTTGGTGGTGCTCCCCAGACTCCCTTCTGAACCACGGTGCTCCCCAGACTCCCTCTGCTCGGTGGTGCTCTCCAGTTGCACTCGGGAGGCACTCTGTTGCTGTCCATGGGGACAAAGGTGCAATCCTTAGGAGAATGGCAGGAGCCACTCATTCTTTCACGTTGCAAATATTAACTGAAAACCTAGTATGCTCCTCGTTTTGTTTAAAGCACTTGAGCTCATCTTTTGCCCAAAGAAGAAACATCCCCACTCTAGTGGAGCTGGTGTCCTGGTGAGCAGCTTACTCAATGGTAACCAGCTTCGTAAGTGAGGAAAGGTGGTGTTTTATTACTCCCTCTTCCTCCAGGAAGTCCACCCAGCTGCCCAGAGTTGGAATCATTTTTCCATCTGTTTGTGAAGGTTTTCAGTACCAAACTGAAAAGATTGAGCCAGGAGGCCATGACTGGGGGGACCCGAGTACTTGTACCTGTGACAGGAAGTGCCATGAAGGCCTCCCTAAAGCCAGATCTCCAGTTAAACCGTGTCTATGAAGACACAGTGTTAGCACCAGTCGATGCCATCAATGAGTGGGCGCTGCTAACAGCCTTATAACCAATGGCCTTTATTTCCAAGTAGTTTCGGGGTAGAAAATGTCAGATCCACTGTGAAACCATTTGGTCCAGCCCCACCAAGGTAACTGCAGGCAGGACTGGAAATCCAGGCTGATTTTTAACTTGACAATTTGTACATCGTGAATGACATCATGAAGGCCCAGATGGCCCTTGGCAGCACAAAGGCTCCCTACCCCTGGCACACGAACGTCTCCTTCCTGCCCTTAAAGACTTCTCCTTGCTCTGAGCCCCCTGGATGTGCCAGTCTTCCAGGGCATGCAAAGCCCACATTGTACGCTCTTGCGATTCACCAGTGAACTCCTTTTTGGAGAGCTGATCTGTGTGTCGCCCGATGTATGTTCACACTGTGTAGCAGTTTTTGTCTCCCTCTCAGTCTGGATCATGCTGGTCCTAAGAATATTACTGACACCTGCTTATTTTATTGAGTTTGACTTTGTTCCCATCAGACTGGCATCTTCTCAAGAGGGGGCTGTTTGGATCTGTAGATGAGAATAAAAGCTGAATTGACCTTTCGAGTCTCCAGTCTCCTCATCTGTAAAGCAGTAGCAGTGACTCCATGCACACAGGCTGCAACCAAATGCAGCCCCCCCCCCACTTTGCCAGATGTCAGTCCTCCCTCTGGGGCCTCTGCTGAACTGTCCCCAAGGAGATCCCCACCAGGGTGCTAAGACTGCCTGATGCTGTTGCTTCCAGGACATCAACAGGGATAGAGAATAAAAAGGCAGGGAAAAAAAAATCCACATAGGTTTCTCAGTTTAGGCCCTCAATATTGTCCCCCATCAAATACAAAACAAAACAGTGCTTCATTTAAGCTATGGATCAACTGAGCAAGATCAACACCTCCTGGTGTTCTTTCTCCACCAAAGCAGGATGAGTAGCAGCTTCATGCCATGTGACATTGCCAGACAAAGGTACACCATGACCCCTTGACCATGTCCCTCCCCCGGGGTCCTGGAGGCTTCACATGCAGACTAAGAAAACTGTGGAGCCAGTGGGAACAATCTCCAGACTCCCTTGAACCATGTCCCCTTACCGTGCAAGCTGCCAAGAAACCTTCCCATGTGTAAAGCCTTGTTAACATTCCCAACTCTTGCAGAAGTCTATCGACATCAATGCTCCATTCTTACTTTCTCAATATTCATGCAGAGGAACAATCTTGAATGCAGAGGTGAGGCAAGGAGGCAGGGTGTGCAAAATGCTCTAGGAATACAAAGCACCAAAAAAGTCAAGGATTCCAAGGGCCACATGTGTGGGGTGTGGGTAAGGAGGCTATGGTTTGGCTGGATTGTGAACAAAAGCCTGGAGTCTTCCAGATAGAGCATGGGGGAAGGCTGTGCAGTCAGGGGAAATAGCCTGTGCAAAACCACAGGTGTGCAGGAACGGGCGGAGGGGTTGAGGAGGCTCCCACAACCCTCGTGCCTCGGAAGAGGGAGAGTTTGCAGCAGGGGAAGCGGAAGAGCATCATCAAGGTAATATTCTGAGCTGGACCAGGGGGTTCTGTGGAGACTGGGGACAACAGATCCATAAGGAACATGTTTGTGCAACAAAAATGCATCACATGCAATCAAACTTTTAAAAAGCATAGCAAATATGCTATTTAGTTGCTGGGTCAGTGCTGACAGCCACACATGGGCAGACTCAGTACCACTCCTTGTAGCAGCCGGATAGCCAGGACACTTGGTAACTTCAAGAACAACTGTGATCTAGTGTCTAATATTTTCTTGTCTGTGTATTCATAGGCTATATTAATTATACTAACAGTTTTCTTTATATACTGAAAACTGCCTAGCACCTCGCATGTCACATAGTCTCCTGATGACAGTGAAAAGCTGATTAAACTCTGCAAACCTGGGTCTTACCTGGCAAAGGCAGGTGGACATCAAAAACTCCAGGTGGGATGCCAGGTGTGTGCCTCTGCTGGCCCACTGCCTTCCAGCACATCAGCTCAGACATGGCTGGACAACCACATGGTAAGAGGTTGTTGCTAAATCAAAGTGGAACATAGACATTGGGTCTTGGTTTAGTCCTCTGTTCCTAGAAACAGACACACAACACTGTATCGCTGATGCCTTTCCCCATTGAACATTTTGCTGTTTCTCTTTATTTGCTTGGCATTTAATGAGTTCACTTGTTGCAAAGAGGACATTGACTGCCTCTGTCACAGGGGGTGGGGGAGAGACACAGCCAAGCCCTGAAGCAGGTTACCTGCTCCCCACCCACAGAAGACAAAGAGAACTGGCCAAGGTCTCCCCAGCCTCTGCCAGATCCGTCTTTCCTGACCACACGGGGATGCCAGTGCTTTCAGAGTTGGGAATTCCTCTTAAAATCTTCAGAGCAGTCATTTTACCAGTGAACAATGTGAGGCTCAGAAATGGCTCCTGTGCTCCAGGACATATAGGCCAGGCATGCAGAGGCCAGGAGATCTGAGCTCCAGGCTTGCACTGTGCCCCCTGCCACCTGCATCCCTGGATACAGGTGTCCGATGGTCACTGGTGGCTTCCAAGTGTGTGGTCATCCTAGGCCAGGCTTGGGTTACTTATGCAAAGCTCTTCCTTCCTTCCTTCCTTCCTTCCTTCCTTCCTTCCTTCCTTCCTTCCTTCCTTCCTTCCTTCCTTCCTTCCTTTCTTTTTGACAGGAAGAGTGGACAGTGAGAGAGAGAGAGAGAAAGAGAGAAAGGTCTTCCTTTACTGTTGGTTCACCCTCCAATGGCCGCTGTGGCTGCAGCTGGCACACTGCGCTGATCCGATGCCAGGAGCCAGGTGCTTCTCCTGGTCTCCCATGCGGGTGCAGGGCCCAAGAACCTGGGCCATCCTCCACTGCACTCCCGGGCCACAGCAGAGAGCTGGCCTGGAAGAGGGGCAACTGGGACAGAATCTGGTGCCCCGACCGGGACTAGAACCCGGTGTGCCGGCGCCGCTAGGCGGAGGATTAGCCTAGTGAGCCATAGCACCGGCCAGCTTTTTCTTTTAAAGTTTTATTTATAAATTTATTTGAGAGGAAGACAGAGAAATATAGAGATCGCCCATATGCTGGTTCACTCTCCAAATGCCCTGAAGAGAAGAGGCAGGCCTGGGCCAGGTTGAAGCCAGGAGCTAAAAATTCAAGTTGTGTCTTCCACATGTGTGGCAGGACCCAACCACCTGAGCCATCAACTGCTGCCTCCCAGGACGTATGTTAGCAAGAGTCTGTAGTCAGGAGTGGAGTTGGGACTTGAACCCAGATACTCCAGTATGGGGTGCAGGTGTCCTGAGCAGTCTTCACCCTACATCAAATGCCCACCCCTTTCTGTAGAGCTTTGCCTCAATTCTCTTTTCCTCTATCCTGTCTGTTAAAAAGCAGAACAACAACAACAACAAAACCCAAAGCAAACAAACAAAAAGCTGCGTCTGGCTGGAGAACATGGTGGCTTTATCTCATATTTTAATCAAGGCTCCGTCTGCCCTTTCAATGCAAGACTGGTTGTTGAATTCTTTCTCATTAAGTCCTGGGCTTGTAGGGTGACTATTAATGTTTGCTTTTTGGCTTCACATAAGCTTCAATCCTCTCATAATATATTTTCCAATAAATGATGTGGAAGGGGCTTTTGTACACGTTTTCTTTTTCACATGCTTCCCATGTCACCCTCACTGCACCTCACACAGCTGAGACTCTGGCCTCTTTTTCTCTTTTGTTGGGGATGATAATCAAGAGATGATCAGAGTAATGGAAAATGGATCTTGGACCCAGGACACCCAAGGAAAAAGTCAAGCTTTGCATTTATAAAAAGTGCATTTTATAGATGTATCTTTTAAAGATACAAATGCAATATATTACCTCTTAGGTAAAAAAAATCTTTTCCTGAATCCCACTATTCTTAGGGCAAAAGCTAAATTTCCTCCAGACCTTGACCTGCCTTGCCCTGCTGCAAGCTGTCTCTCTTGCTCATCATTGAATCTCTGGAGGCCAGCACATATCCACTATCTACTATTACCTCTGAGTTTGGAGAGGTTGCCTCAGTCACACATGAAGTCCCTGGCCCAACAGTGAGACCCGGGGATGGTGAGGAATAAGCTCGTTGGAATCTCCCCTGCACAACAACAACATCATGAAAATTAGAAAGAAAGCCAAGTGACAACAGTGTGGTGCCAGATCAAGCAGGTAAGGGGACATTTATTCGAGGCTATTGCAACAGAGGCCAGAAGCCAGAACTCAGTCTTAAAAGGCTGGGTGACAGGGAGATCTTGAGTTATCTGTGTTTGTTGATCAGCTCTGCTCAAATTAGGACAAGGGAGCATTTTCATGTGCCCAGCACAGGGATCTCCTCCCTTCTGTAGAGACTGGGAGCAGGAGAGGCAGAGGCATTGCCTCCTTGGTGATGGCAGTGCCGAGGGATGATTCCAGGCCCTAGAAAGACAGTGACAGTGTTGGGTTGTGAAACTGGCAAAGGACTTTGTATAAGAAATAACTCACAATCACATGTTTTCTCAAGTAAATGCTCCGAGAAACTGGAGGTCAGGATCCTGGTGTCAGGAGGAAGGCATCTTGGGCTTACTGAAGCTAAGGGAAGTCTCTGCTCTGAAAACTGTCCTGAAGGCACATAAAAATGGAAGCAGTCATTGAGGAAAATGCACCAAGTCCCAAGGGGAGCCGTGGAAATCCAGGACTTTCCAGCCACAAGCCGGTGCCTTGTCCACATCCCTGCTCCCTGTTTCAGAAGCTCTGTATTGGGCATCTTCAGCAGGGTAAGGGGTCCCTCTCCTCCCTCTCCTCCCTCTCCTCCCAGCTTCCTGTCTGGGGCTGAAGCTTCATCCTGGGGGACAGGTTGTTTGCTTTATCTTGCCTGTACCTCCCACAGCCCAGTTACACAGAGACTGTTCCAGGCTAGCACAGCTGAAAGGTTCTTTTTCCTCCTTTAGCCACAACTTTTGGTATAGAAGGGGCTACTGTGGGGAGCAACTCGGACTAGACTGTTACTGGAATTAAGACTTATTCTATGCATCTGCTCTCCCACAATATGGCGCTGAGAAGGGAGTAACAACTTCTACGCAGCTGCCTCTCACCAACTTGAGTGATGACCTGCAGGAGCTGATCCTGCTCCTGATTGGAGGAGAGCAGCGTACTCGGTGTGTGGGTAGCAGAGTTGGGATTGGTGGAAGAGGACTATAAAGGAGGAGAGAGACACCATGCACCAGGAACACCTGAGGAACATCTGAGCAGCCCCCGAGAGAGCCGGCCGGCGGTGTGCCGCTCCCCCGTGGAAGTGGGGAAAGTGGCAGGGGGAACCGCCCTTCCACGGAGGTGGAAGGGACGGTAGCCAACCCGGGAAGGGATGGTAGCCAACCCAGGAAGAACCAGCAGCAAACCCGGGAAGGGCCGAGCAGACAAAAGAACAGCGCAGGGTCCTGTGTCGTTCCTCCACGAAGAGGGGGAGCGACATAATGGTGCCGTGACTCGGATATGAAGCCTAGGCAGGGTCCTGTGTCGCTCCTCCATGAAGAGGGGGAGCGACATAATGGTGCCGTGACTCGGATAGGAAACCTAGGAGAGAAGAAGCGGGAAGAAACGGGAAGAAGTGGGAAAATACCAGAGAGAGAGACTAGCAAAGAGCCTAGGGAAAAGCCGGATGGAAAAGGTGCTGGAAGAAGCTATCGAAAGCCTAGACATAGACTCAGATACGGACTGTGGGAAAGAAGTTAGGATTGAACGTGAAAGCAAAAAGAAATTTAGACTCGGATACGGACTATGGCGGGGAAGCTAGGAGATTAAAAGCGAAAGTGAAAGCTAGAAGAAACTTAGACTCGGATACGGACTGTGGGGAGAAGCCAGGAGAAATGAGAGGGGAATATTGTTGGAAGAAAAGTTAGGAAACATACCGGGTAGAGAAAAATGTTAGGGAAAATGAAGCTGCGGGGGCAGGCTGAGGCGGAGACGAAAGCTATGTTGGGATTCGTCAAGTCAGCCCGGGGAGCAAAAGGCGAAAATCTAAAACCAGAGGCAGAGACGCATAAGCTAGGTTGGAATCCGTCAGATTAGCCCAGGGAGCAAAAGACGGGAAGCCAAACCGAAAGGCGGAGATGTAGGCTGGTTGGATTTCGCCAGGTTAGCCCGGGGAACTTAGACTGAAAACCAAGAGGCGGAAACGTGAGCTAGGCTGTGTGATTCGCGGAAGCCGCTGCACGCAGAGAGAGCATGCGGGGCACAAGTGGGGAGAGCGCACGGGGCGCTAACAGATAGGGAAAGTGGGGCTAGCGCGAAGGCCGTGGTGTGGGCGCGAAGGGGCGCGGAGACCGCGGAGCGCTCGAAGCCGGGAAGCCGCCGCGGGGCGAAGCGCTGAGAAGCAGCCTTGGGGCGTGCGCCGGGAAGCCGCGGGGATAAGAGAAACAGAAGTTTAGAAGTAAAATGAGAGAAATAGGAATGCTGGCAGATAGAAGTAAAATAGGAGAGATAGGAATGCCCGGAGGTAGAGAAATAGAGAAAAATAAGGCCTCCCCACAACACGGCAATGAGAGAGCTTGGATTCTGTCTGCCTGATTAGTAAGACGATAAGCACCTGTGGGCAGCTGCAGGTCACCGAAGACAGGCACGTTATCAACACCAATAAGTCTCCCCACAAGATGGCAATGAGAAGGCTTGGATTTGGTTTGCCTGATAGGGCTTGTAAGCACCTGCAGGCAGTTCTAGCAGAGCAGAGCATGCGCTGCAGGGCACCAAACACAGGCACGCATCAGCGCCTAAAAACCTCCTCACAACATGGCGAAGAGAGGACCCGGACTCGGTTTGCCTGATTGGTAGGGCTTGTAAGCACCTGTGGGCAACTCTAGCAAGCAGAGCAGAGTGTGTGCCGCGGGGCACCGAAGACAGGCGCGTATCAACGCCAAAAATAAAAAGAAAGGGGGAATTGTGGAGAGCAACTCGGACTAGACTAAGTTACTGGAATTAAGACTTATTCTATGCATCTGCTCTCCCACAATATGGCGCTGAGAAGGGAGTAACAACTTCTACGCAGCTGCCTCTCGCCAACTTGAGTGATAACCTGCAGGAGCTGATCCTGCTCCTGATTGGAGGAGAGCAGCGTACTCGGCGTGTGGGTAGCAGAGTTGGGATTGGTGGAAGAGGACTATAAAGGAGGAGAGAGACAACATGCACCAGGAACACCTGAGGAACATCTGAGCAGCCCCCGAGAGAGCCGGCCGGCGGTGTGCCGCTCCCCCGCGGAAGTGGAGAAAGTGGCTAGGGGGAACCGCCCTTCCACGGAGGTGGAAGGGACGGTAGCCAACCCGGGAAGAACCAGCAGCAAACCTGGGAAGGGCCGAGCAGACAAAAGAACAGCGCAGGGTCCTGTGTCGTTCCTCCACGAAGAGGGGGAGCGACATAATGGTGCCGTGACTCGGATATGAAGCCTAGGCAGGGTCCTGTGTTGCTCTTCCATGAAGAGGGGGAGCGACAGGCTACCACAGACACTGGGGCCTGGGAACACTGGACCCTGACCGTCCCTACCCCAGCTCACTCATGGTTGGAGTTTCCATACCCAGATGTTATGGAACACGATGGATGCCACTCACATCACCTCCTCCCCACCTCCCCAGTCAGAGCCCACCCAGACAGCAAGAGCACCATTCTGGAGAAAGGAACCCTTATCTCCTCTCTGGTCAGTGGTGCAAGGGCTCTTCCTAGGGAAAAGGTAGAGGTCACGAGGAACGAGAACTCCATGGCTCTCCCTGGCCGACTGGCCTTACAGGGAACACAGTGGGGAACTCCATATCTAAGGGTGTTGCTGAAAACAGCGGAGATCTTGGCAAACAATTAGGAGGCTGGCAGGTCTATGACAGAAATGGCAGAGCCGCCAGCAATGTAAGAGAGAGACCAGAGAAAGAGCCAGCCAAGAATCCTCCAGGAATGACACAGCTCTGGGCTGGGAATGTTTGGGGGAGTGCTTGGCTGCCCTGCTCAGCTGCAACCTGAGCCGAGGGTGGGCAGACATGGACAATGCCCCATGCCACCCACAGATCCATCTGCATTGGTGGGGCCCACACTGGAGCAGGACTGAGCACACAACAAGCTTCTACAACAGAGAGGACAGGGAGGTGAGCCTTGGGAAAAGGGCTTGGCATATATCAGAGAGGCCCCACATTCTGGAAGAACATGCCAGGGTTGCAGCCTCTCAGGAGGAATCAGAGAGGGGGCTTCCAATTATGATCTCCAGACTAAACGTGGACTGAACCCCAAGAAACTTCCTCAACTGTGATGTACAACAGCATGTAAGTCACAAAGCATCATGTGGTAAAGGGTAAAACCAACGGCCTAACTAGCTAATATCCAATGGTAAACAGTGAAGCTAAGTAGTTAACTAACATCCAGTGGTAAAGGGTAAAACTAACTAGCTGCCTAACTGGTAACATCCAATGGTAAATGGTAAAACTAACTAGCTAACCTAGCATCCAATGGTAAAGGGTAAAATTAACTGGCTTACTAACATCCAGTGGTCATGAGTAAAAGCTAACTAACTTATAGTAAAAGTTAACTGGGTGGGCGTTAAGTGCAAACTTTGACATTGAGTGTCTTGTGACATTGACCATCATGAGGGTGACTCTGAGGTAGCCAGGTCAAAAGATGAAGAAACCAGAGCTGAGATATGAGACGTCAGAAAACTGTAAGAGAAATAGGCTAAAGAATGCGTTCAGTGAAGTCATTAAACAAATAAACAAATGACCTAGCAAACCAGCACCATCACCTTAGGAAAAAATATTAGCACCCAGAATGGCTACATATATTATAACATAATTTTTAATAAAAATTTATGAGGCATAGAAAGAAAGAAGAATGCATGAACCATGCAGAAAGGAAGGGAAAGCAAAAAGCAAATAATAGAAACTGGGCTTTGAAGGGACTCTTATTTGTGCCTTAGCAGGCAAACACTGCAAAGAGTGGTTGTTACATTTAAAAACTCCGCTTAGAGGAGTCCTACCAGACAGATAACATCAATAGAAGAATGCATTAGAAAAAAGAATCAAATAAAATTGTGGAGTTCAAAATATAAAAAAATTGAAAAGTTCACTCAACAGTAGATTTGAAAAGGCAGAAGAAAAGTTATCAAAATTACAGATAAATCGATAACAATTATAGAATACAATGAACAGAGAGAAAAAGAAAATATATTGACAATTAAAAAACATTATTGATTCATATTAAAGCAGATTTAAACAAATGAGCAGTCCTCACATGTTCATGAGTTGTAAGACTACACAATGTTACTCTGCTCAAAGTGACCTATAGATTTCAACAAATCATTGTTAAAACACAGAACAGCCAAAACCACCCTGAAGAAAGAATTAAATCTAAGACCTCACGCATGCCAAGTTCAAACCTTACTATACACCTGCATTAGTCAACCCAATGAAACTGACATGAGGCTCTGGGTGTGTGGAAGTGTGGAATGAAACTGAGAGTCCAAAAATAAGCCCACATTTTTATAATTGATAGGTGCAATGTAAAATTGCTTTTCAGTGATGGCACCAAACCAATTCAATAGGATAATGTTTTCAAAAAACTGTATGGGCTTAATAGACAGTAACACATAACAGGATGAACTAGGACTGCTTCCACACACCTTGCACAAAAATCAACTCAGAATTGATACAGATGCAAAGGTAAGAGATGGAACTGAAATTCTTAGAAGAAACTCTACTTTTAAGAGTAAAGCTTTGTGATTTGTGATTTGGCAAAAATTCTTATAGATAATGCAAAAGGCACAAGCAACAAAATGCTATATATGTATAAATATAATGTATTTTTTATTTGAAAGGCAGAGTTACAGGGATGAAAGTGAAAGCGAGAGTGAGAATGAGAGCAAGGGTGAGAGTAAGAATAAGAGAGAGAGAGAGAGAGAGAGAGAGAGAGAGAGAGAATCTTCTATTCTCTGGTTCACTCCCCCAGACAGCAGCAATGGCAGGATCTTGGCCAGGCAAAAGCCAGGAGCCTGGAACTTCATCTGGGTCTCCTATTTAGATATCAGGGCCCCAAGCACTTGGGCCATCTCTCATTGCTTCCCCAGGTGCATTAGCAAGGAATTAGATCAGGAGCTGAACAGCAGGGACTCGAAGCAGCGTTCATATCCGATGCCAGAGTCACAGGTAGTGGCTTAGCCCACTGTGCTACAAGTGGTCCCCTAAGAAAAACTATGTAAACTGGGTTTCACCAGAATTTATACTTTGTACTTCAAAGGATACCATTGAGAAAGTGAAATGACAATGTGCAGAATAGGAAGAACTTTTGCAAATCATAGATTAGGGACACGTATCAGAATGCATACATATAATTTCAAAGGAAATGACATATATTCAAAGGAAATGAAATCAGCAAATGAAAGAGATATCTACACTCCCATGTTCATTGCAGTACTATTCACAATAGCCAAGATACAGAATCAATATTGGTATCTCACCAGATGAATGAATAAAAAAATGTGGTAAAAATGCACAAAGGAATTTTAGCCATAAAATGAATGAAATCCTGACATTTGTAGCTGCATGGATAGAACTGTAGATCATTATCTTAAGTGAAATTAGACACAGAAAAACAAATACCAAATGTTCTCCCTCTTATGTGGGTGTAAACAAACAGCTGATTTGAACTTATAATGATGATTAGGAGAGGTTTGGAAAGGTGAGAAAAGGAGTCAAAGGCAGGTTGTGTAATGAGCAGCACAGCCAGATGGAAGTAGCTAGCTCTAGTGTTTCACAGCACAGTGGGTGACCACAGTTCACAAGAATGCATTATCTACTCTATAAACAAGGGAAAAGAGGATTGAGGGCTCCAAATACAAATAAAAGATAGAGCTTGTTGCTTGGCATGGCAGATTTATGCCATGATATGCTTTGTAGTATCACACTGTACCCCATAACATGCAATAGTAGCCTGTTCATCAAAAATGTTGAATAATTAAATGTACAGAAAAAATCAAACCATTTCATATCCCCTAGAATGCTGTTAACCAAAAAGACATGAAAAAATAAGTGTTGTCAAGGAAACTGAGGAATTGGAACATTTATAATGAGAGGTGCAAGGCAAAGTTGTTCAGGCTCTTTAGAAAACATACTGGCAGTTCCTCTAATAGTTAAACATGGAGTTACAATCTGACCCACAATTATGCCGTTAGGCATAGCCCTCCCTCATACAAAAGCATATGTCAGCACGAAAACCTGTTCATGAGTAAAAATGGCAATACTACTAATAAGAGCCAAAAGGTAGAGACAACACAATGGCCACCAAAAGTGAGTGGATTAACAGAATGTGTTATATCCATTCAGTGGACTGTTTTATGGTCTTGAAAAAGAATAAGGTAGAGATGTACATACAACATGGATGGGGCATGAATGCATCTTGCTGAAAGATGCCGGGCACAAGGACGGCATGGTGTGGTGTTCCATGGAATTCCCCAAATAGGAAAATCGATGGTGAAATTAAATCAGTGCTCACTTAGGACTGGGAAATAGGAGGCAATGAGGATTTACAGCCAATGAGCACAGGATTTCCTTTGGGGAGATGGAAGCTTTTAAAATTAAGAGGGGGAAAAGATGACATCATCTAGTGAATATATGAAAGACATCGACTTTATCATTTCAAGCGGAGGATTGTGTGATATGTGAGTTATATTTCAATAAAGCTGTTTAAATCCCACAGATGTGGGGACAGTGTGATGCTGCAAATGCCAAGGATACGAATTGCAGGGAGTCTTCTGAATACCATTTTTAAAAAAATTTTTGATTTATTTTTTAAGGAATACAAATTTCCTAAGTACAAGTTTAGGGATATAGTTATTCTTCCCACCATACCCACCCTCCCACCCACATGCCCACCTCTTCTCCATCCTCTCCCCTTCCCAGTCTCATATACCATTAAGATTCATTTTCAATTAACTCTGTACACAGAAGATCAACTCTATACTAAGTAAAGGTTTCAATATTTGCACACACACACACACACACACACACAGAGAAATGGCTAAGAACTAGATTCTGAACACCATTTTACAGATTGAGAGTCTGCCTCTCACAGAATGAATTTACCCAAAGTCACACAGCTAATGAGAAGGGCCGAATTGAGAGGTGCAGTGCTCCCTCCCTTCTCTGATTTTCTACAGTGCCCCACGGATGGGTGCTTTCTGCAGGTACTCACACATGCTTCACATGGTGGGAAAATAGAGTTCTTGTTCCCAGATAAATGGTTGGTAGTGGGTGGGTGTGAGACTCAAAGAGGCTTAAGGCAAGGTGAGATCTCTAGTTCCATCTGACACCTCTTCCTGTTTCATCATTACTGTTTTTTTTTGGTTGGAATTAGGGATGTGGGTTTGGGTTGAGCAGTGACAATGCCATCTTGGTGAGATAGAAAATGTTGACTTCTTGTAGCAATAGGCATGACCACGAGGGATGATGCTTGCTCAAACAACTGCTCAGGTTTGAGTGTGGTTTGAGTGAGTCTCCAAGGTTCATGGACGGGGGTTGGGCCTGCAGGTGGCCATGTTGGAATGTGGCATGGAACCTTCAAGAGGTGGGGTCCAGTGGGAAGTATTCAGGCCACTGAAGGGGCAGCCCTTGGGAGGAATGAGTGGGACCTGGCACTGTGGTTACTTTTCACAAAAGGGATATTTAAAAAGAGAAAGATGCCACAACACAAGTCTCTCCTTGGCTTCCCTTCATGGGTGCTCCCACCACGATGTCACCCACCATGATGAGGTACATGGAAGCAAGCTACACGGCTCCTTTTCTTTACAAAGTACCACCTTCAGGTATCTTGTTTTAGCAACAGAAATCAGGCACAGTATTTGTTAGGACAATAACTGTATACATCTGGAAAATTCAAATGTTAACTTCTCATTTATCTCTTTCATACATTTTATAAGTATCTCCCTTGTTACCACTGAAAAAAAACACTGAGAAGAAAGGAATTAAAAGCCTCACTCTAACACATGCACTTAATTTAGATTTTATGAGCTACTGATTCGCTCTGCATGCAGTTGGAGGAGCTATGAGGAGCTCTGCTGTTCTTGGCAGCACATTTCGTAAAATGAATTTTAAAAGACATGAGAGGTCTTGCATCTAATTGAATCACACATTTGCAAAGACTGAGCTGAGAGAGCTACAAAGGGGAGAGACGAGGGAGCATCCCGACTCCATCTCCCACTGAGTGAGGCAGGAGCTTCGCCTGATGGGGCTTGCTTAGAGAACGAGGCTGGTGCTGGCTACTGCACCCTGGGGAGAGGTTTCCAGGAGGTGTCCCTGAAGAAGCATCTGTTTGACTGAACTGCAAATATTTATTAATCTAATACAATATTAGTAGAAAGCATATTCCTGACCCACGCTAATTTGGCTTTTTCTTTATGTTCTTCTATCCAGAATTTCTTCATCTGTATATTAAATCACAATTTTTAATACTTCCCTCCTCACAATCGCTTCTACTCCAGACTGCATTATCCCAGTAGAGGTCACAGACTTGGAAACTTGGGCCAAAAGTCCAGGTATTAGCCACCATTCTTCACTTTCTGTCATTGTCCTCTGGTCAACAAAATGTACCCCACATTTGAACCTCATCATTTTCCTGGGTCTGTGCTAGTGTTGGCTTGGATTAAAGCGAAGACTCTCCTGACGGTGGCCTCCACCTGCTTTGCCTAGCTTCATTGACCCAGTTCCCCAAAGCAGTGTCACCTCAGGTGACCCCCTCTGGAACATCTTCAAGTGGCTTCACCTTTTAGCCAGAATAGAACTTCTGTTCCTGCCTTTGTGAGTTGCCTGTGGCCTCGCCCTTGTGCCGTGCTGTGGCCGGTTCCGGCCCCTTCCCTGCTCTTCTTCTCCATGTGTCACCTGCCTGGAGCACCCCTGAGCCTTTCACACCTCAGCACCTCCGTCTGCAACACAGGAGCTGTGGTAGGGCTGCTCCTCACGGTGATCACACCCTGCGTGCCTCTCATTTGCTCAGAGAAGCCCCTGCCCCACCCACAGTCATTCTCTGCCCCTCTGTGTTTATGTTCTGCTTGGCACTGAAAATCATATAGAGCCTGTGATTTTAAAACATGATAATTAACTGTTTATTTTAATTTGAGGAAGGAGAGAGAGAGAGAGAGTTCCATTGTCAAGTGCTTGCACTTTTCATCCTCCAAATGCTCACCAGCCAGGACTGGGTGAAGCTGCCCAGAATTCCATCCAGGTCTTGCATGTCGGTAACAGAGACTCACATACTTGAAACATCACCTGTTGCCTCTCAGGATGCACATTAGTAAGAAGCTGGATCAGACGCAGAGTAACTAGGACCCAAACCAGGCACTCTGACTGGGAAGGTGGACATCTCAAGTACCAATTTAAACTCCTGCACCCAACACACAGCCTCGTGTTTAATTTTTAAATACTGTCCCTCTCTTGCAACTAAATATAAATTTCATGAAAGCCAGGATCTTGTCCATTTTGTACATCTCTATGTGGAGCATTTAGAAAAGCACAGCATAGAACGGATATACTCTACAATGCCTCCTGGGTGCACCAAGATGAGATTGTACATAATGATCTTCAACAGAGCTGAACTCTGAAATTTTTATTTGAGGTGAGTCTCTGCAATTAGAGTTTTCGCCACTTGAGGGCAGAGTCTACTGCTTTTTGCATTTCTTCTTTAAGCGTTCTCCAACAGAGCCAGGGCGGCTATTTGGGCTGTAAACTGTAGTCCATAATTGGCTCTAAACATCCGGAGATTAAAATGCGTTATGTAATTTGGTCTTGTGCTTGCAGAACTTGGAAGCCAAAAATAAAAAGCACACAACAAAACAAAAAACTCATGTTCTCTAGTCAATCGTCTTCTCTTCCTCCTCCTTTTTCTTTTCTTTCTTTCTCTCTCTCTCTCTCTTTTTTTTTTTAAAGATTTGTTTACTTATTTGAAAGGCAGAGTTACAGAGAGGCAGAGGCAGACAAAAGAGGTCTTCCATCTGCTGGTTCACTCCCCAAATGGCTGCAACAGCCGGAGCTGAGCTGATCCGAAGCATGAGCCAGGAGCTTCTTCCAGGTCTCCCATGTAGATTCAAGGGCCCAAGGACTTGGGCCTTCTTCTACTGCTTTCCCAGGCCATAGCAGAGAGCTGGATCAGAATTGGAGCAGCTGGGACTCAAACCAGTGCCAATATGGGATGCTGGCCCTGTAGGCGATAGTTTTACCCGCTATGCCACAGCGCCAGCCCCTCATCTTTCTTCTTAAAAATGCTGTCACAGCAATAAAATATTCAAACCCATTAAGTACATTGTATGTGCCCACATTTTTCATTAATACCAAATCAGTCACCCCTGTCCCTGTTAAATATTGTTAAGCAATTATTTACATCTTTGTGTGGAGACCAATAAAGTATTGATACCTGTGGGGCAGCTCCTTTGCTCCACAAGAGACTCCCTCCTTTTCATTCCAAGGTGGGGCCACGAGGCCGAGGTGCTGACATCCCATGACACCCCTTGAGGAACCAAGCTGTTGTTACAACCCAGGACTAATTCCTGCAGCAGAGGATGCTCAGCCAGCTGCTTCCCACACTTGCAGGAGAGAAGAATCCCCAGGTGGACTCTTGGAAAATGCACTTTTTTGGTCTCTGTAAATATCTGTATATGTTTATTCCTGACCTCCTTCATCCAGCAACTAGGTCCAAGGTAAAGTAATTCTCAAACCCAATTTTACACTAAAAATTTCAAGAACTGTTAAGCAATTCAGATGTGGCTCCTCTCCACTCCAAATTAATTGAATCAGGTCATTCAGCCTATCCTTACTGAGAACTTCTTCAGCGGGATGAAGAAGAGGCTGGAGATACTAAAGTGAATAAAGCTAGGGTCAGGTATTTAGCCCAGCTGTTAAGATGCCTGAGTTCCGCATTAGAGTACCTGGATTCCAGTCCCATCTCCATCTTCCTGCTAATAGAAATCCTGGGAGGGAACAGATGATGGCTCAACTATCTGCGTTCCTGCCAACCATACTGGAGACCTGAGTTGTACTATTGGCTCCTGGTTTCAATCTGGCCCAGTCATGGCCATTGCAGGTGTTTGAGGGAATGAGCCAGAAAACTGGAGGTACCTCCCTCTCTCTCCCTCTCTCAAATCATTTTTAAAATAAATAAATAAAGCCCAAGCCCTGCTGGAAAAAGTGTAAAGTCACATAGAAGGGAAGAGAAATGACATTTCAGTGTTACAAAGTGAGGGATATCAAGGATAAAAAAAATTGCATAACAGGAGGTGTGTGCCTCTGTCTGGGATGTAGACAAATATCGCAATGAGTTGGTGCTGGAGTGTTGACTGACAACCAGGATTTTGTTAGATCAACAAGGAGAGACGACCACCACCCAGGAAGAAGAGGCAGTCTGGGTAAGCCGGCTGATGCTCATTTATTCATTCCACAACTATTTCAAGCACCTGGGATTACGTCAGTGAATGAAACAGAAGAACATGCCCAGCCCTCATGGAATTTATATGCTGATAATATTTCAGACAATACGAACAGATCACATGGATTGAAGAACAGCACATAAGAAGCTCTAGTAGGAAATGGAGCACGTACATCAAGCGCCAGATCACAGAAGGGTTTGACTGACAGCTTTGGTGGCTTGGCGCCATTCTGTGTAACACAGGTTTTCAACTTCAGCAGTGTGGACAGCTCTGGCTGGATGATTCTTTACTGCGGGAGCTGTTTTGTGTGCTCTTCCGTGTGTGTAGCCCCATTGCTGCCTCTACCCACAGATGCCACTAGCATCCTCTCTCCCAGTAGGGATAAACAGAACTATCTCCAGATCTCAACAAAAACCACTCCCACAGAGAACCACTGCTTTACAGTGAATCAGTGAGGGATTTTAATGAGCGATGGAACGACTATATGTTTATGCACATGAAAACACTCCATGCATGCATCATTTGTTTCTAGATAAGTGAATTTGTTTCTAAATAAGTGTGACACAGTCAATTACAGAACATCCATGTATACTTCTGAGAAAGGATTACATTCATGTAGTTACTGCCGCATTTCCTGCAGCAAAGATACCAGGCTTCTGTAGATGGTATCTTTTGGCTCAATATTTCCTCCTCCCTGAAGTAACAGCATTCATTAACATTTTAGGGTTTCTGGGGCAGGGAATGTGGGAGCCTTGGCCAACACCAACATTCTCTAAGTAAGGGTGGAAGGTGCAAGTTCTGAGTTGCCTGTCAACAATCATCTTTCCTTACTGATTTGTGGATGAAATTTCATGGGTAAAGAAGAAAATAAAGGGAAAATGAAAAGTAGAAACACTTTGCAGACACTTTCATGGGATGTTCAGAGCCTGACTTGCATCAATATCCTTTCAACATGCTGTAAAAGCTACAGTAGTCACTCATCACTGTGGCTTTGTCTTCACAAAAGTGCCAAATATCACAGCTAAAGAGCTAACAGGTAAAACTGTAAGTGGTGCAAATTTACCTGATGGTTTCCAAGTTCCCTTAACACTGTCATTAGCAATGGATGAGACTTCCTTCCCCGGGCTGGTTTGTTTGGTTGCTTACATGTTTTCTTTCTCTCTGTGAATGCCCATCAGTCTGCTGGCCCCACACACCATTGCACAGGGAGCTGGCATAGTGTTCTTATCCTTCAAAAGCTGCACAGATGAATCCAGTTGGGAAAATCCTCCCAGCTTTCCACTACCACCAGTAACAAATTCCAGCTCAGAATTCCTGTCCATAAAGAAAGTTACACGCTTCTGGGGTCACACTTTGGAGGTATTCAAAGTGTCTTCATCACACCTTGTCTTAAGACATTTTCATGGTCCTGCTTCCTTCTGGTTTACTTCCTTTAGCTTCACAAGTCTCAGTAGAAGTTTTCATCATCCATGAATTCCTAGACCTGAGAGACTCAGATCACCTCTGACAACCCCTTCTGTTACCTTCCATATCCATTGCACCACAGAGTAATCTGTTATGTACTCCTAAATACATCTTGGATCAGTTTCTTTATTTTCCCACACCTTTTGGCTATGAACTGTGTTCTCAGTTCTTAGACTAGTATTTGGAATAATTAAGCCTGAACAAATACGAAATTACCAAATGAATACAAGACCAGGACTTGGAGTTAGCTTCCTGGCACAGAGGGATAAGCAGCCCACCAGAGCACTGGTTCTAGTGCCATCTTTTCCACTTTCCATCAAGCTTCCTGCTAGTGCACCCCGGGAGGTAGCCAGTGATGGCTCAAGTGCTTATGCTCTGCCAGCCATGTGGGAGATGCAAGAAACAGTATGAATAAAGAAGGCTTGTGTGGGGAGCAACTCGGACTATACTGTTACTGGAATTAGGACTTATTCTATGCATCTGCTCTCCCACAATATGGCGCTGGGAGAGAAGAAAACAGCTTCTACACAGCTGCCTCCAGTTCAGCCAATAAACTGTAGGACTTGCTCCTGATTGGAGGAGAGCAGCGTACTCGGCGTGTGGGCAGCCGAGTTGGGATTGGCAGAGGAGGACTATAAAGGAGGAGAGAGACGGCATGTACCAGGAACATCTAAGAGGAACATCTAAGGGGAACACCTGTGCAGCCCCCGAGAGAGCCGGCCGGCGGTGTGCCGCTTCCCTGCGGAAGTGGGGAATGTGGCAGGGGGAACCGCCCTTCCACGGAGGTGGAAGGGACAGTAGCCAACCCGGGAAGAACCAGCAGCAAACCCGGGGAGGGCCGAGCAGACGAAAGAACAGCGCAGGGTCCTGTGTCGTTCCTCCACGAAGAGGGGGAGCGACATAATGGTGCCGTGACTCGGATATGAAGCCCAGGCAGGGTTTAGTGTCGTTCCTCCATGAAGAGGGGGAGCGATATAATGGTGCCATGACTCGGATAGGAAACCTAGGACGGATAGGAAACTTAGGACAGATAGGAAACCTAGGAGGGAAGAAATGGGAAGAAATGGGAAAATATCGGAGAGAGAGACTAGCAAACAGCCTAGGGAAAAGCCGGACGAAAAAGGTGCCGGAAGAAGCTATTGAAAGCCTAGGCATAGACTCAGATACGGACTACGGGGGGAAGCTGGGAGAAATCTCTAAGGTCGAAAGCGAAAGTGAAAGCTAGAACAAACAGACTCGGATGCGGACTGTGGGGAGAGGCCAGGAGAAATGAGGGAGGAGTATTGTTGGAGGAAAGCTTGGGGAAATATACCGGGTAGAGAAAAATGTTAGGGAAATTGAAGCCGCGGGGGGCAGGCCGAGGCGGAAACGAAAGCCACTTTGGGATTCTCAAGTTAGCCTGGGAATAGGGGGCGAAAAGTTAAAACCAGAAGCGGAAACGTAAGCCCGGTTGGGATCCGTCTGATTAGCCCGGGGAGCAAAGGACAGGAAGCCAAATCGTGGGGCGGAGACGTGAGCTGGGTTGAATTCGCCAGGTTAGCCCAGGGAACTTGGATTGAATGCTAGTGGCGGAGACGTAAGCTACGCTGTGTGACTCGCGGAGGCTGCCGCGCGCAGAGAGAGCGTGCAGGGCTCAAGTAGATAGGGAACGCTGGGCTAGTGAGAGACCGCGGAGTGTGTGCGCGAAGCCGAGCCGCGCAGATGAGAGAGGCACGGGCTGAAGTGGCTCAGAGCCGTGAAGCTGCCGCGGGGCGAGGTGCCGAGAAGCAGCCTCGGGGCGGGCGCCGGGAAGCCACAGGGATAAGAGAAACAGAAGTTTAGAAGTAAAATGAGAGAAATAGGAATGCTGGCAGACAGAAGTAAAATGGGAGAAATAGGAATGCCCGGAGATAGAGAAATAGAGAAATAGAAAGGCCTCCCCACAATACTGCAATGAGAAGGCTTGGATTCGGTCTGCCTGATTAGGAAGGCGGTGAGCACCTGCGGGCGGCTAGCAGCTTATGCGCCGCAGGTCACCGAAGACAGGCACGAATTAACATCAATAAGGCCTCCCCACAACACAGCAATGAGAGAGCTTGGATTCGGTCTGCCTGATTAGTAAGGTGGTAAGCACCAGCAGGCGGCTCGACCAGAGTATGCACCGCAGGTCACCGAAGACAGGCACGTTATCAACACCAATAAGTCACCCCACAACATGGCAATGAGAGAGCTTGGATTCGGTCTGCCTGATTAGTGAGGCGATGAACACCTGTGGGCGGCTAGCAGCTTATGCACCGCAGGTCACCGAAGACGGGCACGTTATTAACATCAATAGTCTCCCCACAATACCGCAATGAGAAGGCTTGGATTCGGTCTGCCTGATTAGTAAGGCGGTAAGCACCAGCAGGCGGCTCGACCAGAGTATGAGCCGCAGGTCACCGAAGACAGGCACGCATCAGCGCCTAAAAACCTCCTCACAACATGGCGAAGAGAGGACCCGGATTCGGTTTGCCTGATTGATAGGACTTGTAAGAACCTGTGGCAACTCTAGCAAGTAGAGCAGAGTGTGTGCCGCGGGACACCGAAGACAGGCGCGTATCAACGCCAAAAAATAAAAAGAAAGGGGGATCTGTGGGGAGCAACTCGGACTATACTGTTACTGGAATTAGGACTTATTCTATGCATCTGCTCTCCCACAATATGGCGCTGGGAGAGAAGAAAACAGCTTCTACACAGCTGCCTCCAGTTCAGCCAATAAACTGTAGGACTTGCTCCTGATTGGAGGAGAGCAGCGTACTCGGCGTGTGGGCAGCCGAGTTGGGATTGGCAGAGGAGGACTATAAAGGAGGAGAGAGACGGCATGTACCAGGAACATCTAAGAGGAACATCTAAGGGGAACACCTGTGCAGCCCCCGAGAGAGCCGGCCGGCGGTGTGCCGCTTCCCTGCGGAAGTGGGGAATGTGGCAGGGGGAACCGCCCTTCCACGGAGGTGGAAGGGACAGTAGCCAACCCGGGAAGAACCAGCAGCAAACCCGGGGAGGGCCGAGCAGACGAAAGAACAGCGCAGGGTCCTGTGTCATTCCTCCACGAAGAGGGGGAGTGACATAATGGTGCCGTGACTCGGATATGAAGCCCAGGCAGGGTTTAGTGTCATTCCTCCATGAAGAGGGGGAGCGACAGCTTGACCCTGCATAGCCCCACCCACACTTTTAGATAGGACATTTAGTGGGTAGTGTAGAAAGGTTTTGCCAGAGCATCCCTGGGTTTATCAGAGCAGCACTGGAGAAGACCAGATGCCCCTTCTAGGAATTCATGGCTCAAGTTTGCATTTAATCGTGCCCTTCCTACAGCCAGAACTATCTATATGCCAAAACTGACTTGCTAGAAGGGAAGGAAGCTGGCACTTGGAAAATATCAAATCAAACTGGATTCAATTCCCCTAAAGCAGCAGTCTTGAGCAGCTCTTCTATAACGAGTACTCTAACAGGCCCTGGCGTTGGCATCACTGTGGATAAAGGAAAAGAGGCTGCGTTCCTTCCTCTAGGAACTCACTAATCCTGGATGAGAAAGGTGCACAGGATAGGCACTCTGGGAGAGGGGGCCCATTGAGGTGTTTAGTTATATCACGGATGACAGGTTAGGGCAGGATTTTTCCATTTCAACATTACTGATAGTTTGGCCTAAAGAATTCTTTGCTATGAGGGATGCCTTGTGCATTGCAAGTTGTTTATCAGTGTCATTGGTCTCCAGCCACAAGATGACTTTCCCCAGTTGTGACAATCAAAAATGTTTCCAGTTGTGACCGGGAGTCCCATGGAGGTGCAGGTGAGTGGGAACAAGGGGGAATGAGGAATCATCTGGGAATGAGACCCCTAGTGCTCAGATGAGTTTAATTCTGCTTACATTGTTGTTAAATTTATCTATTAATTGCAATTTTCACTAATTACTTAATCAATTTTAATTAATTTTAAATTTAATTAATTTTAAATAAATTTAAATAAATTTAATTAATTTTAAAGTAATTTAATTACTTTTAATTAAATACTTAGAGAGGTAGTGGGGATGGGATGGGATGGGATGGAGCGCCTATCTGCTGGGTCACTCCCCAAATGTCCACAATGACCCTGAGCTGGGAGCCAAAGCTGGGATCAAGAAACTCAGCCCAGGTCTCTTGCATGGGTAGCAATGACCCAACTACCTGAGCCAACACCTGCTGCCTCCTAGGGTGTACATTAGCAGAAAGTTAGAATTGGGGTGCAACTTGTACTTGATTGCAGGCACTCCCGTATGGGATGAGGGTGTCCCAATTGGGGTCTTAACTACTATACCAGATGTCTGCCTTGGATGAGGTTTATTCTAACTCAAATGAGGAGAGAGATGCTTTACTTGACATACAAAGTCATGTTTCCTTCTTACAGTACATTTGGAAGAGAAGGGCACTTCTGGAAGGGAGGGGTCACTTGTTGAGCAAAGCTCTGGAGTATGGATTCTGGGAAGGACCGAGAGCCTGGTATGGCTAGACAGGGTGATGCTTTGGTTGAGAAATCTTTCAGGTACAATCGTAAAGAGAGAAACACAGAGTCAACAGTTCTGCATTTAATTCAGTCCTCACAGCTGGCCACATAATGATTTCTATTTTCCACAGAGGTCAACTGAGGCACGTACAGATTAAGGCAAAGTAGGCAGCGGAGGGCTTCATGTTACTCAGGAATAAAAGGATGGCATTGACTGATCCCACGAGGCCCTGGATCTTCTCAGTGCCCAGGTCACAGGAATGCCAGGGCCTGAAAAGAGTGGAATAACCTAGGATGTGATAACAGCAAAACTCCCCCGTGTCTCCTCACACACAAATTTGGGAAGAGACCTCTGTCGGATTGCCCAGAGCCTCAGAGCACTCTTTGGTATCCCGCAGCATCTGCAGAACACACACTTAGTGGAAAATTTTTTCCACTAATGTTGAGAGAGAAAGGGAGGACTCCTCTCTGCGATGCTTATTTGCTAAGTGCCTCCACAGGATGCACATGCTCTAACTCTCTAATGAGGCACAGATTGAAAACGGCTCAACGTTCTTGTTGTGAAACCAGAGTGATGGGGCTCAGAGGTGCTGCAGGGCAATTTCTCTAATTGCAATTCTTAGTTATTATCAACATGGTCCCACACTTGAGGGATAACTTTTGGGGAGTTGTCTTTACTTTTTCTTTGCAGTCTCCAGGTACTTGAGAAATCCAGGGAATTTGGAGCAAATATGAAGTACTGGACCAAGGACCGAGCAGATTTTCTTCAGAATTTGAGTGTTACTCTTGATTATTTGTCCATACACTTTTCTAGGTGGTGATCAGTGTGTGCCAGTCCTTGGGTTAAAATGATTTCTTAGTTTTGTCAGCAATGTTAGTGTAATAATGACTAATGATATTAATTACTAACTGCATGGCATATATTTTGATGCTGATATAATATGCAGTAACAATTATAGTTAACATTTGAGGATGTATTAATTGTAAGCCACTGTTTTTAGATGCCATGCGCCTTAATGTATTGCTTAATTTAGACTTTGCAATAATTGTATGGTGTGAATATTACTTTGAAAACCTATGTGCACATGCAATATAGGCTTGGGAATGTTAAATGACTTGACATTTACCACAACCACGAAGGCAAAAATTAAAAATCCGAAGTTTGGTCCTTTTGATTTTAAATTCTGTGCTGCTGAGGTGGGTGTTTGGTCCCCTCGTTAAGAAGCCAATTAACACACCTGCTCCCCTATAGGCGTACCTGGGTTCCGTATCTGCCCGTCTCCTTTCTGCAGGTCTTTGCTCAAGCAGATCCTCAGAGACAGCAGGGGATGGCTCCAGTGCTTGGGTTTTCTGCCACCCACATGGTACAGGCAAATTGGGTTTGCAGTTCCTTGCTTTGGCCTGGCCCAACTCAAGCATTTGTGGGAACTTGGGAGTGAACCAGTGGATGGTTTTTTTTCTATTCAGGTATCCACTGAGAGGGTAATATATTAAGAAATCTACCCTTTTCCAACTGTTCTGTAGTGCCATCATTTTTTACACCATGTACGTTTGTTCTGAAATCTATTCTGCTCTGTATCTATATTCGTCCTAATAACACAATGTCATGCGTACTGCAGCTTTGTCTGATTGTAAGTCTGCAACGTGGTTCTTGTGCAGGTACAACATGGTGTTTACTGTTCCTTTGCATTTCCATATGCATTTTCAGATCAGCTTGTCAATTTATGTAAAATAAAGCTGGAAATTTGAATAGAATCACCATACTCTGCAGCTCAGTTCAGGTGAAATTGGCTTATTTGTAGTAGTGATTCTTCTTATTCACTTCATTTTATTCTCCCCTGTGTTTTGTAGTGTTGTGATTATAAATGCTGTGTTTCTTTATTATTAGAGTTATTAAGAAATATTTGATATTATAATGCTATTTAAAAATGTATAATGATGTAATTTTAATGAAATACAGAAATAGAATTGATTTTTATGTATTAGTCACCAATGTACTAAATTTATTTCTTTTATTAATTCTAAAGGGCTACTGATTGTGTTTTCTACTTTTGCAATTCTCTCATCTACAAATAATGACACCTTTTTCTATCATTTCAAATATTTTTTATTAATTTTTAACAGATTCAATATAGCTCATACCTTTCAATCTATATATGAAGATAATTCTTTTCAATCTATATATGAAGATAATTCAAAAATCTTGTGAAAATGGAGTTAAAGTACAGTTTTGGGTGCAGGTCTTCTTTTTTTTTTTGTTGACAGGCAGAGTGGACAATGAGAGAGAGAGACAGAGAGAAAGGTCTTCCTTTGCCATTGGTTCACCCAACAATGGCCGCCGCGGCTGGTGCACCATGCTGATCCGATGGCAGGAGCCAGGTACTTCTCCTGGTCTCCCATGGGGTGCAGGGCCCAAGCACTTGGGCCATCCTCCACTGTCTTCCCGGGCCACAGCAGAGAGCTGGCCTGGAAGAGGGGCAACTGGGACAGAATCCGGTGCCCCGACCGGGACTTGAACCCGGTGTGCTGGCGCCGCAAGGGGGTGTATTAGCCTAGTGAGCTGCGGCGCCGGCCAGGTGCAGGTCTTTAACCTAATAGTGAGGCTCCTACTCACCATGCTGGAGTTCCCGGGTGAGTCCAGGCTCCAGCTCCTGACTCCAGTCCTCTTTTGGCCACTGCAGACTCTGGGAGGCCACAGGGGTGGCTCAAGTACTTGGGATCCTTCACCCACGTGGGAGGCCTGGGTTGTTTCTGGCTCTCTTTTGGCCTGGACGTAGCACTGGCCACTGTTGCGGACATTTGGTGTATCAGCCAGATGGGAATGCTGTCTCTCTATCATCCTGTCTCTCAAATCAATAAATTAATTAGAACATTTGCAAGTGTATTTTGGTGCAAACCTATCTTGAAACTCATGCACTGTGCTTTCATAACACATTTCTCATGAATTTTTGAAGTCCCTTCATATCTGCTCTTTAAATATTGTTTCTTTGCACTTGGCAACAGATATTTTGTGGGTATTATTTATTAAGAAAGTTCATTTCTATTCTCTGTTTATTAAAGGTTTTTGTTTTTTTATTGTGAAGTGATATTGGCATTTATTAAAATAATTAGTTTTTCTCCATCAACTGTGATAGTTACACAATGCCTGTCCTTTAATCTTTTAAAACTGTAATAACATGGATACATTTGGAATTACTGAGCTAATTTTACATTTCTGAAATAATCCTAATTTTATTGAAAATCGTTGTGTCCTCATTTTATTATATTTAATTACATATCCATTTTGGTTAATATTTTTAAGACATTTGCATTGGTGTTCATGAAATTCGTTAGCTATTTTTAATTCTTATTACTCCCTTTTCATGTTTCTATATCGATGTTTACCTTGATCTTACTGAGCAAGTTGGAGATTTATTCTACTTCCCATTATCTGGAGAAAAAAGAAATCGTGACATTAGTGTTAGTATTTTTTTTTCCAAATGCTTAGAAGAGTTTATTGGTCAAGGCTTCTGTCGTTGAAGCTTTGTTTACCATGTGCATATTTTAAGTGCTTAATATATATGATTTTGCAGATTCTATTTCATTGTGATTCAGTTTGTAGGAAGGTGTTTTTAAAGATTTATTCAGAGAAAGAGAGAGAGAGAGGAGAGAGAGAGAGGTTTCTTTTGTCCACTGGTTCAGTCCCCAAATGACCATAAAGGCCTGGGACTGAGGCTGGAGCCAGGAATGCCATCCAGGTCTCCTGTACAGGAGGCAGGCACCCAAGTACCATCACTTGCTGCCACCCAGAGTGCATAGGAAGAGGAAGCTGGAGTCGAAAGTAGAACCTAGGCTTGAACCCAGCAGTCTGATACAGGCTGCAGGCATCCCAAGCATGCCTGAACTACTGTGCCAAATGTCTACTCTGTGAATTCAATTATTTGAAAAGATACAGGATAGTCTATTTCATCTTAAGATTCCGTGGTTTGTTTCTTCTAAGGAATGTGTCTGTTGCACCCCAGTTAATGAATGTATAAGTACAGCTTCATTCATTAAGTTTTTTATTACCTATTCATATGTGATAGGTCCATAGAGAGGTCTTCTCTTTAGTTTCTGATATTGCAATGTGTGTTCTCTCCTTAATTCATATTCAGAACATCATTGTTCACCCATCTTCTCAAAGAAACAGCTTTTCTCCTGTTGATTGTATTTGTCTCATTGATATCTTACTATTATTACTCCTCTTTAATTTTTGTTCCTTGGCTTTGTTTCACTTTATTTTTCATGTGGAAGATAACTGACTTGAGAACTCTCACTTTCTTATATAAACCTTACTACTACAAATTTCTCAAAGTCACTTTACTTTGCATCCCATATGTTTTATTATGTCACATTTTAATTTTTAATTTCCATTTAAAAGATTTTCTAATTGTCTTTTTCAAGTTGTGTTTTATCCCTGGAGTTGAATAAGTGAATTGTTCCATTGAAAAAATATTGAAGGTTTTTTCGAAGAGTATCTGTTATTAGTTCTTGTTGCCAATGAATACAGAGTTCTTAAAAAAATTCATGCAAAAAAGGAATTAAAATTAAGTTTATTTTACTGCAAAATACTTTGAAATGCACTTTTTTCATAATATGTACTTTCATACAAATTTGGAAGACCATTTGTATGCATGGATTTCCAAAAAAATTTGTCTTTCAATTGTGAACTTTTTGAGGTACTCCTGTTCCCCCACCCTCACCCCAGAATATGGTGGATGATCCCAGTGCAAAGGGGAAGTTCTGTTGTTGCTGAATATTCTGTGAATCTCAGACAGTACAAGCTGTTAAGTTCTCTGTATTTCTAGGTTCTTTGTTTTGTTCTATTTATTGAGAAGACTGATATTGTGGATTTGTCTGCTTTTCTTATTTTGGAGCTATTTGCTTCATGTATTATGAAGTTGTGTTAATGGATGTATGTAAATTTATTGTCACATCTATTTGGAAAATAACCCCTATATCATTTTACAGTGCCCTGTTCTACCCTGGGGAAAATTCCTTGCTCTCGGGTATGCCGTGTGCATTACCAACACTGCCGCACCCTGGTCCTCAAGTGTGCCATGTGCACTACCCATGCTGCGTGCACCCTGGTCCTTAGGTGTGCTGTGTGCATGAATGACACTGCCGCACCCTGGTCCTCAGGTGTGCTGTGTGCACTACCCACGCTGCTGCACCCTGGTGCTCAGGTGTGCCGTGTGCACTACTGACACTGCCGCACCCTGGTGCTCAGGTGTGCCGTGTGCACTACTGACACTGCCGCACCCTGGTCCTCAGGTGTGCCGTGTGCACTACTGACACTGCCTCACCCTGGTCCTCAGGTGTGCCGTGTGCACTACTGACACTGCCTCACCCTGGTCCTCAGGTGTGCTGTGTGCACTACCACACTGCCTCACCTGGTGCTCAGGTGTGCCGTGTGCACTACCTACACTGCCACACCCTGGTGCTCAGGTGTGCCATGTGCACTACCTACACTGCCACACCCTGGTGCTCAGGTGTGCCATGTGCACTACTGACACTGCCGCACCCTGGTCCTCAGGTGTGCCGTGTGCACTACTGACACTGCCTCACCCTGGTCCTCAGGTGTGCTGTGTGCACTACCACACTGCCTCACCTGGTGCTCAGGTGTGCCGTGTGCACTACTGACACTGCCGCACCCTGGTCCTCAGGTGTGCTGTGTGCACTACCACACTGCCTCACCTGGTGCTCAGGTGTGCCGTGTGCACTACTGACACTGCTGCACCCTGGTCCTCAGGTGTGCCGTGTGCACTACTAACACTGCTGCACCCTGGTCCTCAGGTGTGCTGTGTGCACTACCACACTGCTTCACCTGGTGCTCAGGTGTGCTGTGTGCACTACCTACACTGCCGCACCCTGGTGCTCAGGTGTGCCGTGTGCACTACTGACACTGCCGCACCCTGGTCCTCAGGTGTGCCGTGTGCTCACTGCTGCACAGCTCTGTATGGGGATAGGGAGAGTGAGGATCATGGTAACTCACAATGCCTCACAAAATGCTAACATAGTAAATCATAAATGAACTCTTAGAAATCAGTAAGAAATAGGCAAATAAAAGGGAATTAAAAAGAGAAAACGGGATAGAGGAAAATGAAACAATGCACATGACGAATAGAGTATGAAAGTGATCTAGCTTAACACTAACAGAAAACAAAACAATTGTTGGTATATTATGTTGTGAATCCTAATGTTTGTACAGCTTTTGGAAATGTGGAACTGTCATTCAAACGCAAGGAGAAGTCACTCATTTGCAATAGATTTATTATTCTCCATCCTCCACTACCTCTTCTTCCTCCTTCTCTACCTTCTTCAATGCTTCTTTGCTTTTATTTTTATGTTTTAATGTTCAAAGTATCAGGTATTTATTTGACGGTATTGGTTTCAAACAATTTTGGGGGTGCTACTTTTGAATTTTTTATTTTTAATTTTACAGTTTTTGATAGATCCAATATATTTCATAGATACAATTCTAGGAATATTAATTACTCTATTCCCTCCCTTTCTTTTTTGTTTCTTCCTTTCTTTTGTATTTTTAAGTTTTATTTATTTTTATTTAGTTGAAAGGCAGATAGAAACACACACACATACACACACACACAGAGAGAGAGAGAGAGAGAGAGAGAGAGATCGACAGAGATCTTCCATCTGATCCTTCCCTCTCCATGTGCAGGGCAGAAGCTAGGATCCAGAATGCCTTCTGAGTCTCCCACATGGGTGTTATGGACACAAGTGCTTGAGCCATTACTGATTGCATCGCAAGATGCGCAATACCAGGAAGCTGGAATCAAGAGCAGAGCCAGAACCCAAACCCATGCACTCTGATACAGGATGTGGGCTTCCCAAGCTGTGTCCTAACTGCTATACCAAAAGCCCACCAGCATGTTTTCATACTCAAAGTTTTTTGCTCTTGTTTTGAGGCAGTGTATGGTTTGGCCTTTTTTTGTGATGTCCAAACTTTTGCTATTTTTTTTTTTGACAGGCAGAGTGGACAGTGAGAGAGAGAGACAGAGAGAAAGGTCTTCCTTTTGGCCGTTGGTTCACCCTCCAATGGCCGCCACGGCCGCGCTGATCCGATGGCAGGAACCAGGTGCTTATCCTGGTCTCCCATGGGGTGCAGGGCCCAAGCACTTGGGCCATCCTCCACTGCCTTCCCGGGCCACAGCAGAGAGCTGGCCTGGAAGAGGGGCAACTGAGACAGAATCCGGTGCCCCGACTGGGACTAGAACCCGGTGTGCCGGCGCCGCAAGGCGGAGGATTAGCCTAGTGAGCCGTGGCGCCGGCTATTTTTCTTTTAGTTAATGTTGTATTTACATCATTTCATTTAAGGTAACTATTGATGTAATTTAGTTTAAATATCTCATCTTATTTGTTTTCATCCTGTTTCTTTTCTGTTCATTTGTTTGTTTTTAACTGACACATAAAAGTTGTATACATTTTAGGTTACCACGTGGTGTTTTGATACATGTATATACTGCATAATGTCAAGTCAGTATATCTATCTCCTCAAACATCTACTATTTCTTTATGGTGAAAGCATGCAAAATCCGTTCTATTTAAATCATCTGCTCTTTTTTTGTTATTTTTTGGATTGATTGAAATACTTACAATGTTATTTTCCCTCTATTTTTGGCATTTGGATATGCATTTAAAAATTTTGTAATGTTTTCCTAAGTTTTCAATATGTATCATTAATTCATCACAATCTAGCTTTAAATAATAATATAGCACTTTCCTTAAAGTGTTAACATTTTGTTTTCTCTACATACTATTTGTTGAACTCTTTTTTTAAAGATTTTATTTAATTATTTATTGAGAGGGAGAGTTACAGACAGTGAGAGGGAGAGACAGAGAAAGGTCTTCCCTACATTGGTTCACCCCTGCAATGGCTGCAACGGTCAGAGCTACACAGATATGAAGCCAGGAGTCAGGAGCCCTCTCCAGGTCTCCTAAGTGGGTGCAGGGGCCCAAGGACCTGGGCCATCCTCTACTGCCTTACCAGGCCACAGCGGAGAGCTGGACCAGAAGTGAAGCAGCCAGGATCACAACCGGCACCCACATGGAATGCCAGCACCGTAGGTGGAGGATCAACCTTCTCTGCCACGGCGCCGGCCCTTGTTGAACTCTTTTACTTAGGGTAACATTAACTACACAAGCATTGAGTGTACTAGAAAAAATCATTGTGGAAATTGAGAGTGGGAATATGAGGTGAAGGGGGAGGAGGGTTTGAGCATGGGTAGGAGAAGGGGTGGGGGAGGGAAGTGCCATTCTACTCCTGTAATGGTATGAAGGAAACACATGAAACTTGTATAACTTAAATAAAATATATATAAAAATTTTATAGCCTTCTGACAATATAATTTCAATCAAGCTCATATTTTGTTCTATTTTGGTAATGTACTTTATATTACATAAATTTCTGAAGCCACTGTAGATTGCTACTATTTTTGCTTTACAAAATTATCTTTTTGAATGTTTTAAAGGAAAAAATTCGTATTTATCTTCTTGCAGTTGTTAAATTGCTTTCCATAAATTCCAATTTTAGTCTTACATCATATGCTTCTGTTTGAGTAACTTTATAAAATAAGAAAGATTCCTAGTAACATAGATCTTCTAGTTATATGTCTTTTGAGACTTAATTGATTTGCCCAATTTTTTCTTTCATTTTGAAGAAATTTTTACGGGATTTAGAATTCTGAATTGAAAGATTTATTCTGAACATTAATTGTCTATATATTTATTCAAACGTTGAATCATTTTCCTTATTCTTTGTTCTTTTCTGCATTTTTGTGTTTTTCTCTGGGTCATTTTACTTCTTATTAAGCATGACTTTGGGAAATAATTTAGCACATGTTTTATGGGTATTAAATCAGTTTTTCATTTGCCTTGAAGTTTCTTTATTTGATCTTCTCGATGATATTTTCTTCTGATATAGCATTTTTTCTTCTTGTATTTTAACGTGTGTTCTCTTTCCATTTGGTTTAAATAATTTGTTGGTAAGTTCTTTATCACCATTGTTATAGATAATTTAAGGGATTTTGATCGGTTTTTAATTTATTTTTTAAATGCAGCTGCTTAGAAGCTCACTTCTGTGATTCTCGTTTCCAGCAGTGTGACAAAGATGGCCCTGAGTGTGGTAACTTTGTCTTGGGACTCACAGCAATTCCACAATTTCTGACCTGGATCATTTATTAATTTTGGACAATACTTGGCCCATATCCTTTCAAATATTGCTTCTGCCTTATTTCATTTCATTCTTCCCTTCCAGGGTGTTTATTTCATGCTGTTTTATGCATCACTTGTTCTCTTTTCTGTGTTTTCTCATCCTTTTTGCTCTCCATCATTAACTGAGATACTTCTGACCATCTTCCAGCTCATGGACTTTCTTTACGGTCATATTTGATGTGTTGCTTGATTCATCAATGAAGCAATGCATTTGGTTATGGGGTTTTCTCTTTTACGATTTCAATGTGAGGAGTGAGGGTTGTCATGCAGTCAGTTAAGCCACTGCCTGGGACTACCATAACTCTAATCAGAGTGCCAGCTTAGGTCCTTGTACCACTGCTTCCAATCCAGATTCCTGCTAACGTCTCTGAGTGGCAACAAATGATGACTCAAGTGCTTTGTTCCCTGACACACACATGGGAGATCCGGATGGAATTCTAGGCTCCTGGCTTCAACCTGGCTTAGGCTCAGCTATTGTGGGCATTTGGGGAGTGAACCAGCAGATAGAAGATTCTCTCTCTCTCTCTCCCAGTATCTCTCTCTCTGACTTTCAAGTAGATGAAAAATAAGCAAACATTTTTTTAAAGATTTCAATTTTACTCTTTTTGTACAGATTCTGAGTTTCTAAAGAATTTTCCATCTTGTGATCTATTTTCATTGATAGATGAATCAACTGATTTTTTTTTTTTATTTTGGACAGGCAGAGTGGACAGTGAGAGAGAGAGACAGAGAGAAAGGTCTTCCTTTGCCGTTGGTTCACCCTCCAATGGCCGCCGCGGCTGGCGCGCTGCGGCCGGCGCACCGCGCTGATCCGATGGCAGGAGCCAGGAGCCAGGTGCTTTTCCTGGTCTCCCATGGGGTGCAGGGCCCAAGCACCTGGGCCATCCTCCACTGCACTCCCTGGCCACAGCAGAGGGCTGGCTTGGAAGAGGGACAACCGGGACAGAATCCGGCGCCCCGACCGGGACTAGAACCCGGTGTGCCGGCGCCGCTAGGCGGAGGATTAGCCTAGTGAGCCACGGCGCCGGCCCGAATCAACTGATTTTTAAGTCCATGATTGATATTCCCAGCAGCTAAGCCATCTTTTGGTTTCTGGCATGGGTTCTTTTGGGTGTGGCTGAAATGTCTGCTTACCTTTATGGACACTGGTATATTTCTCTTGAAAGCATTATATTCCCTGTCCTTTGCTGTACAGCAGTGGATCATATCACCCCAAGCCACCTGGGGACTGAGCTGGTTTGAAACTGCCTAGTAGCTCTGTAAGGTTTGACCCTCTTCTGTTTACCACTCCTATATTTTATTCTGTCAGAAATGCTAATTCACACTGGGGGTGCCTCTTAGGGTTCCTACTTATTATTATTATTATTGGGGTCTCCAGTTATGACTTTTTGTTTTCTCAATATTCTGACATTTACAAAAACTCTATTCTGCTTCTCAGTTGCTTTGTTCTGGGCTTCTCAGATTCTTAGGCTGTATGATTTGTTTGGCAAATGCTTCCAGACAAAACTGTGAATGGTTTGGGGGTTGATTTGCTTCCCCTCTTCTCTGCAGGCATCTGATCTTGGAGTTACAAACTTCGGTATTTTCCCTCCAGCTCAGTGACATTACCTAAATTCTAGTGGATTCTCTTTGCCTTTCACAGTTCATCTTCTGCCTAGCTTCTTAGTTTTCTGCCTGAAGATAAGAATCAGAAAACTTCTCAAGAGAAAAACAGCATGAGGATATTGGGCTCATCTCGGTGAGCTTCCGTATTTTTCTCTTAGAAATTTGGCCCTTCCAGTCCTAGCTATTAGCAGCTCACTAAAGCATCAAAAGTATATATTATTGTTATGATTTTTTTATACTTGTTCTTGATGGGGACATGATTTTTGCTGTAACTTACTGTAGTATAGATAGAAGATAGGCATGGTTCAGTTATATAGGCACTTGATATAGTACTCAAAATATGATAAATATAAATGTATTCATTGTTTAATAAGGTGCATCCATCAAGAGAAATAAGCAGTATGATAACACCAAAGAAAGCATGTGTTCAAGGTAGAACTATGGCAAACTGGGCAATGAATAGCTCTATTGGAGGATATGGTAAAATCAAAGCTCATAAGGAAAGATTCTAGGGTTGAATCCTAAAAGATAAATTATAATGTTATCCGACATTTTTCTTTAAAGAACCTCTGTAGAAGATGAAAATTATCTGCAAAACCCAAAGGCTTAATATGCCAATGTGCTTTAAGGAAACTCTAAGTAATTGGATTTGATTTTATGTTCAATGCTGGGTTAATCAATAGTTGGATACCTGAGTAAGTCTATCAAGGGAGAGACTGATTCAAACTTATATGCATGGTTGAGGGGCCAGCATTGTGGCATAGAAGTTTGAGTCTGCAGTGCCAACATCCAATATGGGAGCTGGTTTGAGTTCTGGCTGCTCAACTTCTGATACAGTTCCCGGCTAATGCCTGGGAAAGAGTAGAAGATGGCCCATGTGCCTGGGCTCCTGCACCCATGTAGATAACCAGAAGATCCTGGCTCCTGACTGGCCCAGGTCCCGGCACTGTGGCCCTTTGGGGAGTGAACTAACAGATGGAAGACCCCACTCTCTGTCTATCCTCTTCTCTGTCTGTACATCTGTCTCTCAAATAGATAAGTATATCTTTTTAAAAATTTACATGCATGGAATAAAGTTGAAAAGAAATACTTACTACTTAATACTTACTATTACATGATCAAATGTATGGGTAACTTGGTTATTTTTTTAACTTTTATTTAATGAATATAAATTTCCAAAATACAGCTTATGGATTACAATGGCTTCCCCCCCACCCATAACTTCCCTCCTACCCGTAACCCTCCCCTCTCCTGCCACCTGTCCCCTTCCATTCACATCAAGATTCATTTTCAATTATTTTCAATTATTTTTATAATAATTATGTTCTGATGATGATTTAGAATCTATCAATCAGAGACGCTAACATCTGTGAGAGGCATGATTTGGAGTTGACTCTTGGAGAGTTAGTCCATGAAGACTTCCATTTCACTTGCTACAAGGACAATGATCAAGAAAGCACAATTCTGGACCTCAAAGACAAGGTGAGACTTCTAGACTCACCAGTTTCCTGACTGGGGCAAAGGTCAGATTCCTAGATGGCCCATACAGGATGTTGGCATCACAGGCAGCAACCCAAACCCTGGGTCACTGCGCTGTCCCCCACTTTAAGAGTTTTCCAGGGAGAACCTGTGGTATTTGTCTTTCTGTGTCTGACTTAATTCGCTCAAGACGATGTACTCCAGTTCTAACCAATTTCCTGCAAATGATAGAATTTCATTTTTTATACTTGAATGATATTCCATTGTATATATTTATATATATATTTCTATTCTCTCTCTCTCTCTCTCTCTCTCTCTCTCTCTCCACACACACACACACACACACACACACACACACATTTTATTTATCCATTCATCTGATGATGGATAACTTGGTTGATTCCATATTTAGGCTATTATGAACTGTTGTGCTCTAAAAATGGTGGAACAGCTATCTTTTTGATGCAATGAGTTCATGTGTTTGGGTATTGCAAACCAGGCGAGCACTGGAATGCGCTTCAAGTGACGCTATCCACCACACCTTTCTATTCCAATAAAGAAATTTGTTTTTGAGACATATCTTGGCCCCTCTTAACTTCTGCCATTTTGTGTGGAGTTATATCTTAATCCTACACTGCCTTCCTACCAGTGATAATTTTGTTAGAATGAGATGTTGAATGATAGTGTAGCAATAAATGCCTGCAATATCCTGCATTAATATACACATCTGTGGATGTGTGACCAAACTTGGTGTTACTTTCCACCAAAAGAGAAACTTGCATGCTGACATGGATGTCAATCCAAAGGAAGTAACCTAACATTTATCCAACAATTTCCATGTACCAGGAGCTTCTACAGATAATTTCATTGTATCAGTTACATTCAGGAATCATAATCATAGAGATTGGAAGCTAACGTTTTGTACAACAAGACCATTTGGTTTTGTTGAATGTCATAACAGGATGGGGGTAATCATAAGACAAATATCATTGCTCTCCAAAAGAATTGAGAATTCTATTTATTAAAAGTATCCAGAATTCTGTTTGTGTGTTTGGGGTGAGAGGAGATGAACAATGAGTTTCAAAGTTCAAAAAGATGTATTTTATTTCTTGGTTCCTAAAGCACTTTTGTTCAGATGCTCTCTATTGTCTTGATACATAAGAAGCAATCCTGAATTTTGAGTGCAGTATAAAATTCAAGGATAAAAATCCTGCTTGGGGCCATCAAGTATTGTAGCATTGAGGTGATGAATGATTGAATAGATGGAAAAACATAATTCTCAATAAACACTGAAAATATTGCTTATCAGAGGCTCAAAGCTTGACAATTGAATTTTTAAAAAGCCATATTATTCCTATCTGGTTTTATTTCTTTTCCATCTCAAAATGTAAATAAGACTATTAGAAGATGGAATGCTTACAACACAATTTGGTTTGGATTCTTAGTTCCATGTTTTGCTTTTTTATTTTTCTATATCTTTAATTGCCTATTTCAAAGACATTGTGTGGTCATGCAGCAAACACGTAGTGCCCTGAGGAAGGGAGGAACAAGTTGCCTGTACATAGACCTGGATATTGAATTATCTTTTGCCATTTAGAACTCTGAGGCTTCTAGAAATTCCATTGTGCTTTTCAACCCTAGTTTCCTCATCTTTTTTTTCTTAAGATTTTATTTATTTATTTGAGAAGTAGAATTACAGACAGAGAGAGGGAGATCCAGAGATAAAGGTCTTCCATCAGCTGGTTTCCCCTCTCCAAATTGCCACAACGGCCGGAACTGCGCCGATCCGAAGCCATGAGCCAAGGGCTTCTTCTGGGTCCCCATGTGGGTGCTGTGACCCAAGCAATCTGGCCATTTTTTACTGCTTTTCCAGGCCATAGCAGAGAGCTGGATGGGAACAGGAGCATCTGGGTGGTGTACTGGCACACATATGGGATGCTGGCACGGCAGGCAGAGGCTCAGCCCACTATGCCATAGTGCCAGTCTACCCCAGTTTCCTCATCTTTAAAATACTGATATTTCTAGTTTCAGGGCTTTTGTGACTATTGAATGCAATTATGAATGTAGAGTGTTTGTCAAAATACTTGACAAATAAAAATCAGTGTTTGTAAGCAATAATTTTCCTGCACTGATTCCTTTCCCTGAAATGCAGTCTGCTATATTCACCACGAGCACGTTCCTGTCACAGGAGCCAACACGCTTTCTTTCTTGTCACACCAAACTGGCTCTTCTTCTTGCTTTCTAACTTTTCTATTTGCAGCATAAAAGATTCCACTCTCTGCAGGACTTTGCCCTACTCAGTGCTGAGTCCATGCGTACTGCCTGCCTGCTCTGATCCTTTCTGCAGAAGATGATGCTTAGAAAAGTGCAGTGAGCTATCAGCACCCACAGTGTGAAAGTCCATGTTCTGAACCAGCAACTGGTTCTTCTTCCTCCTTGGACATGGACATCCTGGGGACACAGCCTGCGTCAGAAGACAGGTGACGGGATGTGAGGCTGTCCGGTATGTGGTACTCTGACTCTTGATTGGGTCCACATTTCTTTCTTCTCTCAGCCTTCCCCAGCCTTGCACACTGTTGTGTTCTATTACCTTGGTTCTGCACCCCAGCCCTTCCAGCTCAGGTCTCAGGATGCACTAGAAACTTTTGTAACACCAACCGTGTTTTCCTGACACAGTTTCATTGCTCTAAACTCAGAATCGGTTGTACATTGAATGAACCCTGAAAACCTGCCTAACCATCATGCACAGTCTTTTTTTAAACTGTGAAGTGTGGATGAAGTGCATTTATCACTCATGTCCCCATCACACGCAACTTCTAGGAGAGGGGAGTGGGTGAGGGACGGATACTCAATGAGACCCTTCACATGGAGTCATGAGGAAGGGATACAAAGATTTCTTCACTAAGGAGGAGGAGGAGATGAAATCAAGCTATGCACAAGCAGGTTTTCTCTCAATAACCTCCTATCTGTTAGTTAACTGGTGCTTCAATACCAAGTACAGGATTCTCTCAGACCTTTTGTAGTGACCTTTTGTAGATCATGCCTGGAACAGTTACTTTTTCTTCCACTCCTCAGTACCCCATATTTCTCTTGTTCTCTCTGAATGAGGAGGTTTGGAGGGGCCAGAACAGCCCCAGCTTTTGTGTGAGGTCGCTCTGCACATCAGGCTGGAGGAACATGATGATGTGGGGGAGAAGTGCACCATCTCATTACACACAGGAAAAAGCTGGTTGAATCACCAGACCCTCCTGGCACATTTCTAGAAAAAATAACCACTGTGTGAGATATAGGAGAAGTTCTCAGAGTTTGTACTTTCAAACTCTAATTAAAAACCATGCATAATGACCACGCTGGAGCCCGCTGAGCCCAATGTGGGAGCAGTGAATGTTGGAGAACATCTGTTTCAAACACATCAGCTTCCCCTTCCTTCTCTGCAGGCATCTGGGAAGAGTCAGGGATGTAATAGTCACATCCATCCATATGGGGAGAGAAGAGAAAGGAGCATCCTCCACACTTTCTCTTGTAGAACGTCTTTAATATCTCACTGTGTCTGTGACTGCTACACCTGGGGTGTGTGGATGGGCAGCACAAAATGCCAGAGACTCTCTCCAACAGGAACACGAACAGCCCTTCGGTAGATGTATAAATTTGTCCTTCTTCATTCTTTTTACCTTATACACTTCCAAACATGTGCATGTATTACATGTTTTAAATATTGCATAACAAAATTTCAAAGGGGACAAAGAAGGAAAAGTAAATAATGTGTTCTCAATAATTTTTTTTTACTTGAGAGCTCTTTGAGGAAAAAGCAAAAGATCTTTATAGAAAATACTTGCAGCTTGAATCTTCAGTATGCACTCGGTTCTTCTTGGATATGTTCTTGTTTCAGATAGATCAGCTTCTCCCAGCTGAGTTTGCTCAGAGGTTTCTAGATGTAATTGAGGGCACTCAGCTTCACTGGGACTTGGAGCTGGGATAAAGCAGAGGGCATTATTTACTTGATGTTGATCATGGTGCTTTACAAACTGGTGCTTGCAGGTGGCCCCTGATGGGCAGTCAACATTTTGGTTCTAGAGATTCCTGGTTCTCAATACTCTGATTCTAAAGACTCCTGGTGGTTGAGGGGCAGTTATGCTTGATGAACTGGTTCTGGGGTGAGGTTAGGGACTCATTCCTGGAAGCCCAGTTGGTAGGCTCTGTATCTTCAGCTCTTGCAATAATTCAAGTATCTGCTTCATGCTTTGTAGTAAGTCCTATTTAAGTACCAGGGAGATTCTATTCTGAAAAATAAACACTGGTTGAGGTATTACACAATATATATATACTTAAGAAGGGAAAAAATGGACTCAAACAAGAACACAATATTCTAAGTTAGAGAAGACTGACATTATCAATATCACTGCTTTGGCTTTGACCTTATGTTTTTTTTTAAGGGGGGGCATCCTATATTTATTTCTTTTTCATTTTTAATTTTATTTAATAAATATATTTTTACATAGATACAACTTTAAGAATATAATGATTCTTTCCCCCATACCCACCCCACTCCCATCCCACCTCCCATTCCCTCTCCCATCTCATTCTTCATTATGGATCATTTTTAGTATGACTTTATATACAGAGGGCCAACTCTATGCTAATCATAGACTTCAACAATTTGCCCCCATGCCCACACACAATGTATACAGTATAGTGTGGGGAGAGAATGTGTAGTAGATTCTCATATTACAATTCAATAGGGGTAGAACTGTTGTTCCTTTAACAATTAACACTCCTTTTTTTTGACGTCAGTGATCATCCAAGGCTCTTGTCATGGGCTGCCAGGGCTATAGGGGCCTTTTGTGACCATAGACTCCGTCAATATTTGGACACGGCCATAAGCAAAGTGGATCTTCTCTCCTCCCTTCAGAGAAGAGTGTCTCCTTCTTTGATGACCCTTTCTTTCCTCTGAGGTCTCTGAGAGATCCTCTGTGTAGGATATTTTTTTGTTTCAGCCCCACCAGAAAGCCTTATGGGTTGATTCTGAGGTCAGAGTGTTATTTACTGTGAAAGTCATTCTAAGAGTCTGCTCTGTGGACTGCTTCCCATGTTTTGACCTTACGCTTTTGCAAATGTGGAAATCCTTCCCTCCCTTGGAGTGTGTGAAGCCATAGCATACTGTTCTTATTGGAATGAGTATGAATAAAGTGCCTAAATCCTTGTAAGGCCTTTTTTATGCTCCTATGACCCTCCCTCCAAGAGATTGTTGAACTGCTGCTAGTCTATAGAAGCAAATGTAGCTGCTTCTGTTTTAAATTAAGCCAAGAAGAAAGTGGGAAGAAAGCTCTGCCATTGCTCACTAAATCAAAGAATTACAGCGCCTGTTTTGTCTTTACAAGGGAGGAAAGGGGGAATTATGAGCCGTGTGGGTGGCAGGAGTCTCCCCATGTAACTGTGGGGTGCGATAGTCAGACACCACAGTTTCCAGGTCACAGACTGACACTTCCCTACTGAATATGCAGCCAAGTCACTAGCAATCCCTTGTGCCCAGTGTCTTAGAAATAGAACAGCCTTGAAAAACAAGTGCCATGTTGGAAATTGATGGGTATTCCGAGGGGAATCTGCAGAACAAAGAACACGTGGCTCATTTCTTTATGACTCATGAGCTTTGGAGTAAAAGTGTCTGGATTCAGGTCTTGGATTATGGGTTCTGTTTTTAAAAATATATGCAGATCAACATCCCAGGTATGGGGAGTCCCACCAAAGCACACTGCACATCACTGCAGAACTGCTGTGGTTTAATGTGAGTGTGCCCCAAACGTTCCTGTACTGGTTGCCCTCAGAGGGTACAAAGGTAGTTCTTGAGGCATTTCAATAAAAAGTGCAAGCTCAGCTCCATCCAACTCTCTCTACTTCCTGGCTCTAGATGTCATCACTTGCTCCTACACACACTCCCACCATGATGTGATACCACCTGCTGTCCTGACCAGAGGCCAAACCTCTGGAGACACCCAGTCTTCAACCTTGCACCTCCCAAAATGTGAGCTCATTACACCTCAGTTTTTAAAATAAGTAGCCTTAAGCCAGCGCCATGGCTCAATAGGCTAATCCTCCACCTTGCGGCGCCGGCACACCGGGTTCTAGTCCCGGTCGGGGCGCTGGATTCTGTCCCGGTTGCCCCTCTTCCAGGCCAGCTCTCTGCTATGGCCAGGGAGTGCAGTGGAGGATGGCCCAGGTGCTTGGGCCCTGCACCCCATGGGAGACCAGGAAAAGCACCTGGCTCCTGGCTCCTGCCATCGGATCAGCGCGGTGCGCCGGCTGCAGCGGCGGCCATTGGAGGGTGAACCAACGGCAAAGGAAGACCTTTCTCTCTCTGTCTCTCTCTCTCACTGTCCACTCTGCCTGTCAAAAAAAAAAAAAAAAGTTAAAAAAAAAAAAAAGTAGCCTTGGCTGGCACCGCGGCTCACTAGGCTAATCCTCCGCCTTGCGGCGCCGGCACACCGGGTTCTAGTCCTGGTCGGGCGCCGGATTCTGTCCCGGTTGCCCCTCTTCCAGGCCAGCTCTCTGCTGTGGCCCGGGAAGGCAGTGGAGGATGGCCCAAGTGCTTGGGCCCTGCACCCCATGGGAGACCAGGAGAAGCACCTGGCTCCTGCCATCGGATCAGCGCGGTGCGCTGGCCGTGGCAGCCATTGGAGGGTGAACCAACGGCAAAAGGAAGACCTTTCTCTCTGTCTCTCTCTCTCTCACTGTCCACTCTTCCTGTCAAAAAAAATTAAAAAATAAAAAAAAAATAAGTAGCCTGTCTCTGGCATTTTGTTGTAGTAATGGAAAGGTGATGGGGCACACAGCACATTTTTCTATAACTATGTTTTTAATTCACTGTCTCTCCCACTGACCAGCTTCTTTAGGCAGGAGCTTTTTATGTCCCATTTGTGAAAAAGTGTGGGTTTTAAAACTAGATAAAAACAGATTCCAATTCAACCTTAGCCAGTTCTGGATGCTAGTTTGTCCAAGAGCTTAAATTCTACTTTACATGGTTGCTCCATTAATAAATGGCTACAATAATGAAGCCAGAATGAAAACATGTGCACAAGGCATTTAGGAGAATGTCTGGTCCATGGAAAGCAATCAAACTCCATAGCAAATGTGTGCCATTTTTACTTCTAGGACTGAAGTGCCCAGAAGATCTGAAAAAAAAAAAAACACAAATGTTTAATTTTAAAGATTTATTTTATTTATTTGGAAGGCAGAGTTACAGAGGGAAAGGGCCCTTGCATCTGATGGTTCAAACCCCAAGTGGCCTCAACGGCTGGGGGTAGGCCAGGAAGAAGCCAGGAGCTTCACTCCACCTGGGTCTCCCACAAGGGTGGCAGTGACCCAGGTTCCTGTACTATCATCTGCTGCTTTTCCAGGTGCATTGTCAAGGAGCTGGACCTGAAATGGAGCAACCAGGACATGAACTAGTGCTCATATGGGATGCTGGCATTGCAGGCAGTGGCTTAACCCACTGTGCCACAACGCCAGCCTCAACAAATGCTTATTGATCTTGAGTGCATGTTGAGGGGGATTTGAGTCAGTACAATGCAGTTCAGTTGTGGGGTTTGTTTATCCTGCCAGGGTTGTGTGGCTTTGGACAGCGCCACCTCCCTGCAGAGTGCTTATTTGCAGACACAATAACAGCGTCTTCCTAACATGGACGATACGGTAGCAACTGTCAGTTTGTGGGTAAAGGTTTCATGTAGATCTGTATTAGTGGGCTTGACAAATATCCGGTAAAGTTGATTCCCTTTTGCTGTCAGAATTCCCAGTTGCTGGTGCCCAAATACAGAAACATTCCTAAAGGACCATGTACTTTGGTGCATTTTTAGGAGGAGCAGAAAACATGGAAGATGTGAAGCTCCAGCCGATCTGTGGAAGAGAAGGTCTTCCTTGAGCTGGTGGACATGCTAGGTCAAGAGGAGCACATGTGTGTGTGTCTTCATCCATGAGACAGTGTTGGCATCACCACAGCCCCAGCCCCACGCCAGGACTGTCCTCCCTCTAACGCCGCCCAGGGGCTATTGGATAAGTCTCCACAGCCCAGGCTCCTGACTCTGTGCCCCATGAGGTGAGCTATTTCTACTGCACACAGAAACACACAGCACTCACTGTTGACGGAGCTGTCTTCCAGCAGTGAGTGTGTTATTTGAAACTCCAGATAGATATTCTAATAGATATAATGCAATATATATGGGTCATTTTAATTCATAATTCCATTTAATTAATAATTAATGATGGCATTTGATCCATAATGATGCCATTTTCATTCAGATTACAGCTGGACTCTGTTCAGTCATAATCTGTGATCTATGTCCTAGGAGCCATATGGAAAAGTGGAGCAAGGAGAAATGCCAGAAGACAGTTCTCAAACATTTTTTGATATAAAATTCAACTTGAGAATATTTTTAAATTGGCAAAATTTGCATTTGTGATCTGACTACCTAAGAGACAGATGCAAACATAGAAATGATATGATAAATGAGTTTTGGACCCAAGTGTCAATGTGCTTGGATCCCAATTCTGCTGCTTGTAACCTCGGTGAACTGGAACAACTTACTTACTTTCTCTAAATCATGATCTTTTGATTTAAAAAAAAAAAAACCAGGAATGATGATACTTGAACCCTATTGTTTTCATGGGCCCATTGAAAAGCTCCATGTACAGTTTCTGCAACTCAGTGGACAGCCAGCACATGTCATTTCTCTTTCCCTGTTCTTTGATCTCTCTGACAAGACTGGCATGTTGTCCCCGTGTCCATGTGGCCATGTGCCAGCAGTGTGCTGTATTCCTTCTCACCTCCATGCCTGACTCTAATGACAGCTCTGTCTAGAACTGTGACTCCTGTGGTCACTCATCTTTCCTGTTAATATCTTCTGCCCCACTGTCAAGTTTTGCCTTCCCTTGATCCAACTCTTGCCTCATGGACTGGCTTCAGCATTTGAGCACCAATGTCTTCTAATCAAGTTAGATTTCAACCATTGGACTTCTCTCCTTCTTAGGATGGGAAATTGACTCCTACATTACCTCTGGTTTTGTCTTCTCTAAAATCCACCCGTAGCAGCATTAAAACAAATAAACAACAGAAAACTATGTAAAATAATTGCTAAAATAGTAAAAATAGCAATTCTGATGTTTAAGTATCAATGTTATGTCACTTACATGCTAGACTCTATAAATTTAATTAATTACAAGCCCCTTTAGGTTACTCTCCAAAGTGATAAATATGATCTCATTATAAAAGGGTCAGAATATGTGGTACTTGGTGACCAGGGCTGGACCTACTGGCTCATCAATATGAATGCTTCAATTTGGCTGGGGAACTGTGTACTTCACATTTCAGATACCTTTCTTCTTTTCTCATTCTGCAAACTCCTTGGTATCTAGAAATGTAGAGTTTACCTTCTGGCAGATGGGAAATAGCCCACACTTCCTACTTTCCAAAATGCTTCTCTTCAACATTTCCTTTTTCTTAGGAAACAGAAATGGTACCTGGGTGTATACAATAGATTCTTATATTTCTTTTTTTTTTAAATTTATCTATTTATTCGAAAGTCAGAGTTACACAGAGAGAGAAGGAGAGGCAAAGGGCGGGGGGGAGAGGTCTTCCATATGCTAGTTCACTCCCCAAATGGCTACAGTGGCTGGAGCTGTACTGATCCAAAGCCAGGAGCCAGGAGCTTCTTCCAGGTCTCCCACGCAGGTGCAGGGGTCCAAGGACTTGGGCCATCTTCTACTGCTTTCACAGGCCATTAGCAGAGAGCTGGATCGGAAGTGGAGCAGCCGGGACTCAAACCAGTGCCCATATGGGATGCCGGCACTGAAGGCGGTAGTTTTACCCACTATGCCACAGCACTGCCCCCCTACCCTGACTCTTATATTTCTTGACCTAGGATGAAAAATACATAACTAGAAAATGCATTTAATACAACTAACCTATTGAAAATCTAGTTTAGCTTGGTCTACATTAAATATATTCAGGATATTTGCAACATTAGCCCATTGGCAAAATTATCTCACACAAAGCCTAGTTTATGACAAAATATTGAATATATCAAGTAGTTTATTGAATACAGTACTGAAAGAGAGAACCATAATGGCTGTAAAGGTACACTCTTGCATGATCTTGAAGTTAAGAAATTATGAGTCCAACCCAGCACCCTAAGTCAGGGAATTTGTGTTTATGCACATGTGTATTACACACACACACACACACACACAATCATATTTGTGTACATATATCGTGTGTGTATGTGTATATATATATACACATACACACATATGTAATTCTTGAGAATAGGCCAAAACTAACCTCTAAAGTAGGAAGCATATTTTCCGTTCTCAGTGACTGCAAGGATAGTAAGAGCAATATGGAAAAGGGAAAGAGAACAGGCTTATTTACAGGTACTCGTGGACAGAGTTAGCATCCACGAGAGAAGTTACATGGACACTGTCTTTTTTTTTTTCCAAAAGATTTATTTATTTATTTATTTGAAAGTCAGAATCACAGAGAAAGTTTGAGGGAGGGAGGGAGAGAGAGAGAGGGAGAGAGAGAATCTTCCATCCACTGGTTCACTCCGCAGATGGCTGGGATGGGCCGGGCTGAAGCCAGGATCTTGAGCTTCTTCTGGGTCTCCCATGTGGGTGGCAGGGGCCCAAACACTCAAGACATATTTTGCTGCTTTTCCCAGGCCATTAGCAGGAAACTGTATTGGAAGTGGAGCAGCCAAGACTTGAACCAGCACCCATAAGGTATACCAGTGTCACAGGTGGAGGCTTTATCCTCTGTACCACAGCTCCAGAACATGGACACTTTCTAAACACAGGAGTGTCTATGACATGGATTGGGCCTCTGTGACGAGGAATGGTGACATGCTGATGTCAGAGTAGAGACTGCAAGAGGGAAGGCTGGCATGAATCCATTGTCTTAGGGTGGGGACTCCTAACATCCATGCAATATTTCTTATTCTCCAGAAGACAGAGGGACGTTCCTGGGGAATTGGAAATAAGAATTTCTTAAGTGAAAAAGAATCTAAAGGAACAGCAGAGACTCTTCCTTTGATCAGCTCAGGTGAGCCACACGCATGAGTTTTAGCCACTGGTAGGTAAAAGTTGTCAGGACAGATTGCAAACTGCCCCTCAATCCAAGACAGCCCTGACCTGCTGGCCTGGTAAACTGATTTCTGCACTCTCCTAATCCACTCTTGACATCCGCTTCTCTACCAGATCATCAGCATTACCTCTCCATTCTCCACTGATCGCCTCCACTCCTATTTGGGAGAGAAATGGACACCCTCAGGATGACTACTCAGTCATCTCAGCACATGGGACACAGCTTGAGGGGGTGACTCATAGTACCCTCTGCCCCTTCCAGGCATAGATTGAATTGAGAGATAAACAGGAAAGACAAAGAAGCAAACCCAAGGAACTAGAATATTTGTAATAAGCTACTTGGAGCACATGGTTCCTTTTTTTTTTTTTTTTTTTTTTGACAGGCAGAGTGGACAGTGAGAGAGAGGCAGAGAGGCAGAGAGACAGAGAGAGAGGTCTTCCTTTGCCGTTGGTTCACCCTCCAATGGCCGCCGCGGCTGGTGTGCTGCGGCCAGCGCACCACGCTGATCCGATGGCAGGAGCCAGGTGCTTCTCCTGGTCTCCCATGGGGTGCAGGGCCCAAGCACTTGGGCCATCCTCCACTGCACTCCCGGGCCACAGCAGAGAGCTGGCCTGGAAGAGGGGCAACCGGGACAGAATCCAGAGCCCCGACTGGGACTAGAACCCGGTGTGCCGGCGCCGCAAGGCGGAAGATTAACCTAGTGAGCGGCTGCGCCGGCCAGCACATGGTTCTAAACCAGTAACCTAAGGGGCTTTTTTTTTTTATCACTTTCTACCCCCACAGCCCAGGCACTTCATTTCTGCCCGCCTCTTCACACACCAGCGTTTCCAAATAGAGGGTCCCCAGAGAGGGGAACACATGGGTTTACAGAAGGGACACAGTTGAGTAGGTGACACCAAACTGCTGCTTTTCTAGTCTTGTTGGAGAGAAAGAGTTTGAGCAGGAAGATGGCTGTGTCACTGTTGCATCAGTCTGTTCACATGAAAATATGGTCAAGAGATTGTCTCCTATCACCAGTCCCTCCACACTGGAGCTCATGAGCACAAGGTTGACCAGATGATCTGCTAGCCTATCCGTGCTCCTTACTTTTAATTTTTTCCATAGCAGGGGACACTATCTTAATTTTCTGATAAAATATATATGAATTTGAGACAGGCTATTCTATCTAATAGATGATCAAAATCCTAAGGGGAGAACTTTTCAAGCTAAGTAATATTCTTTAAAGACTTTCCCCTTTGTTTACTAAACATTTAGGGCCACCTCCAACCCAGAGTAATATCACTTGGATGTCATGACTTGATTACATCTACCAAAATCATATTTTCATATAAGGTCATATTCACAAGAGCTGAATTTAGGACTTAATACATTAGAGGTTTTGGTGACACTGTTCCGCCTACTGCAGTAGTAGTTCTTTACTACAGATTTAATGGCTGAGTCTTTGAAGTGAAACAGCATGATTCATTACTAGTATTAATGATTTGTTTCTCTTCTCATTTTTGTCAGTCTTGATAAAATTTTATTAATTACATTTATGTATTTAAGAATTAGCTATTACTGGAGTGTCAAGTTTGCGTGTCTACCTGTTACTAGCTTTCATAATTCTCCTTTACTTGCAACTTGTGTTCCTCCTAGCACTTCCAAGGCTCTTATTTATAATTAGTAGAAGGGGACAGGAAAAATAGAGTGGCATTTGGCTCAGGCTAGAAGAAAATTATTGTTATTTTTACTATGATAAAACTGCATAGGCAAATATCTCAAAGAAAATCTCTGGTTCTGCCCAGATGTTAAATGGAGGCACAAGACTTAGACGGGTGCACTTAACTCCAAGTCCTCTTTTTGTTTCTCACATAATTGTCCATAGTCTCCTGTTATCTCACAGTAAATCCATCTTCTAATGCCCCCTATAGTATTCACATCAGAATTTTCAAAGCCTCCCGAGAAGGAAGCAGGCTGGTGAGAGAAGGCTAGCGTTACAGTGAGGACCGAGGATGGCCACAAGCTCATCCAAGGGGAGTATTGTCAGCTCTGCTGGTACCTAAGAAATGGCTTTTTCTAAACATCTACATGGGGAGGCTACTTAATATGCAACACACTGTCCTCATTTGGAGTGAAAATATCACAAGTATTAGCATCGGTTGCATAAAGTACAAGGGTTCAGAATGAGTCCATCTGCTTGCTAGGTCGCCAGGAGCCCCTGGCTATTTGGGTGAGACCCTCCCTCCTTTTATGCAGGCTGCCCGCTGTGGTTCTGCACTTGTTGACTTCCTCTTCTACAGTATCAGCATTGACTGCTTTCTAGTACTACACTGAAAGCTTGTGTTTGTTTTTCCCATTAATTACTTAGTAGATTCAGCTTCTAGAAATTTGGATGAATGTTTATTGTGAATGGCTTGGCTAGAAAGCTGGTGTAGAAAGTGGGGCTGTGGCCGGTGCCGCGGCTCACTAGGCTAATCCTCCGCCTTGCGGCGGCAGCACACTGGGTTCTAGTCCCGGTCGGGGCGCCAGATTCTGTCCCGGTTGCCCCTCTTCCAGGCCAGCTCTCTGCTGTGGCCAGGGAGTGCAGTGGAGGATGGCCCAAGTGCTTGGGCCCTGCACCCCATGGAAGACCAGGAGAAGTACCTGGCTCCTGCCATCGGATCAGCGTGGTGCGCTGGTTGCAGCGCGCCGGCCGCGGCGGCCATTGGAGGGTGAACCAACGGCAAAGGAAGACTTTCTCTCTGTCTCTCTCTCTCACTGTCCACTCTGCCTGTCAAAAAAAAAAAAAAAAAAAAAAAAAAAAAGAAGTGGGGCTGAAAGCAGGAGCTGGGTGCCCAGGGAGACCTGACGGTGAATCCTGATCCTGCTGTGAGACTGCACGTGAGCAACACGGCACTGAGCCCAATTCTCTCCTCCATGAACTGGGGATAACTAATATCCTGCTCACTTGCCTGGAATCGCTCATCTATTATTCCCATAGGTGGGTGTGCAGGAAGCTGAGACCTGTAGGATGAGAGGAGAGATTTGTCTACCTTCTGTCTTCTCCTATCCATGTCCTGTATAATTGACTCCTTTCTGTTTCCCTTTCTCATCTCCTTGTGTAATTGGAGAAGATCCCCTAAAATTTACACTAAAATGTGGCCCCTTAAAGTTCCCCAGAAGTGCTATCTGGGGTGCCACATGTGCTACCAGAATTTGGGATGCCTTATGAGTTCACTATATGCTTATTACTAAATCCCTAAAATTAATAAGCCCAAGAGGATTCTTGCCTAATATTTAGAGAAGAATTCTAAATACTGGCACAGATAAACAAGGCAGCATGGTACATTTTAAGCTTTTATTTAGTGAGAAAGATGCATAGGAGAGTGAGAGCTTTATTTAAGAGAGAGAGGTGAATAGGGGTTCATACCAAGCACCAGGAACCAGCCACATGGATAAGCATCTAGGCCAGGAAGCCTGGAGCACGTGGCCCAAAGGCCACACATCCTGGAGGCACAGGGCTACAGCAAGCCCCCTCCTGGCAAGAGGCCAGGGAAGAAGAGAACAGCCCGGGCCACACACTGTGTCCTGGCTTCTAACCCACTTCCAAAGGGGCATGGTTAGTTAACCTGATTGACTGGTGGGCACCCAGGTGTGGCCAGGTAGGGGAAGGAGGCCACACAGGGGCGTGGCGAAGGCGTGGTCTTCCAGTTCACACATTTAATCTATTGTAGCTTGTATGTCTGCCTACTTCACTTGGACTTTTCCTTCACCATCACCCTCCTCATTTTTTCAATACTCCTCCCTGTTCCAACTTCTGCCTCCCTTCTTCTCTTACCCTCTTCTTTCTGCTTTTCCCCACTCTACTTCTTCCTCTCACCTCCTGCCTTTTTTCTTTCTTCTTTAAAACTTTTGTAAAATATACAATTGTTTACTGACAATAAAATTGGGTGTATTTAAGGTGCATAATTTGATATTTTGATATACAGGCACAGAGTGAAGTGATTACTACAGGCAAGCTAATTAGCATAGGCAACCGCTCACATACTTACCATGAGTGTGTGTGTGTGTGTGTGTGTGTAGAGCTCCCAGTCATCTCTCTTAGTAAGTCTCTAGTCTATTACCCCACATTATTAACTATAACCATCATGCTGTACAATAAATCTGTAGACTTATGCATCACACACAACTGCAGCTTTGTACCTTTCGACCAACATCTCTTCTTTTCCTCTGTCCACTCATCCCTGGTAACTATCACACTATACCTGAGACTTCACCCCACATCTATTCAGATGAATATCACCAAAAAAATTTTCAAAATAACATGTATTAGTAAAAATGTGAACAAAAGTGAACTCTTGTACATAGTTGGAGGAATGTAAATTGGTACAACCATTATGGAAAACATTATGGAGATCTCAGAAAAAATTCTAAAAATGAGACTAGCAAATGATCTGACAATAAATCACTCTCCTGGGCATGTAACCAAAGGAAATGAGACAGTATCCCCAACAGATGGCTGTACTCCTATGTTCAGTATGGCAGCATTCATGACAGCCAAGATATGGAAACAACACAAGTGTCCAATAGTGGTTGAATGGATTAAGGACACTGTGGCATCTTTAACTCTGAATAATGTTATTGGGATTTATTTATCTACAGATATCAGAAATTTTGCACTGACATAAGCTCACCTTTTATCTTTTTAAAAGTTTAAAATAATTTTTCTTGATTTGAGAGGCAGAGACAGGGAGAAAGAGAGGGAGAGAGAGAGAGAGAGAGAGAGAGAGAGAGAGAGACTTCTCCATACGCTTGCTCACAGTGCCTATAGTGGCTCCGACTGGGCCAAGTCAAGCTAGGAGGTGGGCACGCAATCTGGGTCCCACAGGCGAGTGGCATCTCCTCCGTTTTCTCTCCTTCCCTCCCTTCTCCTCCGGCTTCTGCTCTCCCTCAGCTCCTCAACCTTGACAACATGAAGTGCTTCCTGGTCACTCCCATAATGTGAGGCAGAACAGAACCATCAGCATGCACTTGTTTCCAGGTTCTTTCCTTCATGGAAAGATTAGTCTAAATATTTCCCAAGAAAAAAGACACATCCAACAACCTGCTTCCAGATTTCTTTTCATCAAGTTCTCAAATAAAGTAATCAGAATGCAGCTGACTGAAACTGCCCTTAATAACATTCTGTGGTTAGTTAGGTGGTGGTGTAACCCTAGCACACTTGGTGTAAAACAAAGGAGGGTAAGTAGAACTAAATTGAGATTCATAGTCATGGCAGATAAAGTAATAAATTGGCTCCCTTTCAAAACATTTGCACTTTCATTTGAAGTAAATGCCTGAAGAATTTGTGGGAGAAGATGTAGTAGCAGAGAACTCTGTGAAAAATATTTATGTTTATATATATATATATATTTAAACAAAATTGTTTTAAAAATTTACTTTTTGGGGGCCAGCGCTGTGATGTAGTAGGCTGAGCCTCTGCCTGAAGCACTGGCATCCCCAATGGGTGTTGGTTGTGTCCCAGCTGATCCAGCTCTCTGCTTTTGTCCAGGGAAAGCAGTGGACTATGGTCCATGTGCTTGGGCCCCTATACCCACGTGGCAGAAATGGAAGTGGCTCCTGGCTCCTGGCTTTGGATCAGCTCAGCTCTGGTTGTTGTGGCCATTTAGGGAGTAAACCACCAGATAGAAGACATTTCTCCCTGTCTCTTTCTGTAACTCTACTTCTCAAATAAATAAATAAAATCTTTAAAAAATTTATTTTTTGTAAAAAATTACAGATTTCTCGAAAATGCTGTGTTGAAAAATTTAAATGAGCATATTACATCATTTGTTTTTTCAGCACTTTGTTGGGCATAAAGTGTATAGGAAAGTTGGTGGTGTATGAGCAAATATTGGAATGATGTAGGGAATGAAATACTATGACATCAAGGAAAATAGAATTACAGATAGGGAATAAAAGAGACACCAAAATCCGTGGGATAAGAACATACTTGAGGAGTGTTTGGGAAATGAAAGGTGGAAGGGCTGGGAGAGAAGTGATAAGAAGTTGAGTGGGAGAGGTAATTAGGGCCATAAGATACTGGTCCTTGATGTCCTTGAATCTTGGTACAGATATGCAGATTGATGGAAGATTCTGATCAAGGGAGAAAGAGCATGGTTTGCCTACATTTTTAAAAGCTTCGTTTTGAGACTCACGTGGAGAACACAGAAAGCTGGGTCAAGAATCAGAGCAGGGGGCCTATTTAGAAGTTGTAAATATGCATGCAGCGTCTGTACAATGTGGAGGTGGGAACTGGAGATTCAGTGTGAATGTCTGATGTGGCAGGGCTTGATGATTGCTTGAGTGTATATCTCAGAAAGAGAAAGGTCAGGATCTAAGAAAGATTGGGCACTATGCTCTCTAAAATGTCAACAGGAAGAAATTGAGGAGGAGAAGAAGCATCAGAGGAAACAGAATCTTAAGTTACATTTTGTTCAGTTAAACTTTAGATGTTTGTTAAATATTCAATAGTATATCAAGATAATACAGATTGAAAAATTCACAGACAATGTCATACATATAAATTTACATGTAGTTAATTTCAATCCCTAAGAAGTGGTGTGGCAAAACTAACTGCTTTACTCCTATTTAAATCAGAATTTCCCAAATCATTTTGACATCAAAACCTTTATTTTTTACACTTGATGTTAGCCAAAGGCTGAGAAGCAATGAAACCTTTATTTTTTATGATGTGTGGGTGTGTATTGGGGAATGAGTATTCCACCAAATGCATTTTGAGAAAAGCTGGCAGATACATCGCAGAATGGAGAACTAATAATTACACGTCTTTGGACACTGCTGCATTTTTAAAACAAGAAGAAAAGCAATTGACCTTGTGTATGCATGGAGGCAGTCTCACAGAATCAGTACTACGCAATGCTTTTCCTGGCCGAGTTCGTCGTGTTAAAATTAGTGAAAAGTCATCAGTAAGGGGAAAATATATCTGAATACAACAGAGGCTGGTAACATTCACTTCTCCTCCTGCCATCTTATAAATATGTCAAAACTCTCAAGGGCTGAAGCAATTTATTCTGAAAGCTAGAGTGGAGTAGCACGAAAACACTTGTCAGGTTGTTTTCAATCTCTCACCCTTGTGTTGTAGGTTCATAAAGCATATGGGCATTTTATTCAGCAGGGTTTTGCAAATTATGAATATAAAGACATCAATGTTTATTATGTATTCAGTGGGTTTGAAAACACTGTTTTTAATGCAATGGAAAAATGCCCCAATATCTAAGGGAATTAAGTAAATGAGAATTAAAAACATCAGAGCCCATGCTAGAGGAAGGGTAAATATTATTTCTTATATTTTTATGTCAAGTTTGTGTGTGCACATGTGTGTGCAAACTCATTCATTTTGCAGTGGATCATGATGCACATTTTTTTTTGCTAATGAATTCTAAGATTTTATTTATTTTTTTAAATTTTATTTAAGTTATACGAGTTTCATGTGTTTCATATGTGTAGGTTTAGGAACATAGTGATACTTCCCACTCTACTCTCCTTCCCATCCACACTCCAACCCTTTTTCCTCCTCTCTCTCCCCTCATTGATATACATTATTACAGAGGGTCTCAGTCAATATGAAATATAAGAAGATAGACGGATGACATCATTCATGATTGAAAAGATGGAGTAGGATTAAAGAACTAAGACTGAAGACTAAGGTTAGACAAGTCCATGGTTAAAAATGATCAGATTCGAGAGTCAGTCAATAATGTTTGCCTCAGGACAGCACTTTAATCATGTGTAAGTTTCTGTCCAGTGTCCATGGTGAATGTCTCTTGAAAAGTTCTCTTACCTGTCGTCCTAGGCTGAGCTTCACACTTTCAAAAATATTTTATTTATTTGAAAGGTAGAAGAGAGAGAGAGAGAGAATCTTCCATCTGCTGGTTCACTCCTCAAATGGCTGCAGTGGCAGGAACTGGACCAGGTTGAAGCCAGGAGCTGGGGACTCTATCTGGGTCTTCTGCATGGATGGCAGGGGTTCAAGCACTTGGGCCATTTTCTGCCGCCTTCCCATGCACATTAGCAGAGAGCTGGGTCGGAAGTGGACCAGCTGCGACTTGAACTGGTGAACTGGAGTCGTAAGTGGCATCTTAACTTGCTGTGCCACAACCATGGCCCCTCATAATATTTTTAAAAGATTTTTTCTATTTACCAGAAAGAGAGTTATAGATAGAGTTAGAGAAAGAGAGAGAGAGAGAGAGAGACAGAGAGAGAGAGAGAGAGAGAGAGAGAGAGAGGTCTCTGTCTGCTGGCTCACTCCCCAACTGAGTGCAAAGGCCAGAGCAGAGCTGATCCAAAGTCAGGAGCCAGAAGCTTCTTCTGGGTCTTCCACATGGGTGCAGGGGCCCAAAGACCTGAACCATCTTCCACCACTCTCTCAGGCACACCAGCAGGGAGCTGGATCAGAATTGGAGCATCAGACACTGGAACCGGCAGCCCTGTAGAAGGCCAGCGCCTCAGGCCAGGGCTTTGACAAAACTCTGTGGAAGAGCACAGGCCCCATCCTCACAGTTTTTTAAATGAAGTAAAACAATAGTACTTAGCTGATCTTTCTTTTTTTTAAAGATTTATTTATTTATTCAAAAATCAGAGTTACAAAGAGAGAGGAGAGGCAGAGAGAGAGAGAGAGAGAGAGAGAGAGAGAGAGAGGTCTTCCATCCAATGGTTCACTCCCCAGATGGCTGCAGCGGCCCGAGCTGCGCCGATCCAAAGCCAGGAGCCAGGAGCTTCTTCTGGGTCTCCCACGCAGGTGCAGGGGCCCAAGCACTTGGGCCATCTTCCACAGCTTTCCCAGGCCACAGCAGAGAGCTGGATCGGAAGAGGAGCAGCTGGGACTAGAACCGGTGCCCATATGGGATGCCGGTGCTTCAGGCCAGGGCGTTAACCTGCTGAGCCACAGCCCGGCCCCGCCTGTTTCACTATTAATCTGAGTTAACCAACTAATGACCCAGAACTGCTCAAGTAATTATGAAGTGCTCCCCAAAATCTGCTCCTCAGCTAGGAAATGGCAACACAGTGGGAGACCCAAAAGACAGTTTCACTTTTGAAAAAGAAAGAGCTAAGTAGTGTTGGGGAGATGGAAGTAAGGCATATACACTTTGAAAAAAGATGATATCAGCCATTGAGGTCCCTTAGATTATGTAGTTAACTGCTTGGCTTCATAAGTGGGATGCACTTATTCAAAGGAAGTCTACGATCATCCACCAAGCACCAGGAACCAGCCATGTGGATGAGCATCTGGGCCAGGAAGCCTGGAGCACTGGCCCAAAGGCCATGCGCCCTGGAGGCACGGGGCTACAGCAAGCCCCTTCCTAGCAAAAAGGCCAGGGAAAAAGAGCTAGCTGATCTTTCTTATTCTTGCACCCTCCAGTATATCCTCCAGCTAGTTACCTTAAAATTATAAATATAATAAAATCTCTCTCTTACACACACACACACACACACACACAGAGATTTTTTAACTTACTTTGTATCATCTTCAGAATAATATTCAGAATATGTAGACTCACCTAAAGGTCCCTGACTTTTGCCTTCAGTTTGGGCTCCTTTGTCTCCAGTGGTCTCCTGCTGCCTCCACTTCACCAGTTCAGGACAGCTTACAGGTTATCAACTGCTAAATGCTTTCCCTCGTCTCTGGTTCACTTTTTTTTTTTTTTAATTTAACTCTGAAATATTTCTCTCTTAATTAACATACTAGATCTGTTCAATTTCAGGTAATTATATATTGATTTATTATTCAGTTACTTGTTTTGATTTGTTGTCTCTATTTCTTGCTTTTCTGTTTTGCATTTTTTGTCTTTGTGTGGACCACTCTTTTTTAGGATTTTGTGTTGATTTACTTACAGTATTGTTGGGTTATCATTTTGCACAGTTTTCTTAGTGGATTTTGTAATTATCACTATATATATACTTCTCACAGTCTACAGATAGATATGTTGATATTTTACCACTTTGAATGTAGAAAATTTTCTCATTTATAACTCTTTTTTTAAAGATCTATTTTTTATTTATTTGAAAGGCAGTAGTACAGAGAGAGCAAAAGAGAGGGAGATAGATCTTCCATCTGCTTGTTCGTTCCCCAGATGGCCTCAATGGCTCGGGCTGGACAAGGCTGAAGCCAGGAGCTAGGAGCTTCTTCTGGGTCTAGAGTGCAGAGGGCCAAGGACCAGGGCCATCTTCCACTGCTTTCCCAGGTGCATTCGCAGGGAGCTTGGGGCAACAGGGACTTGAACCAGTGCCAACATGGGATGCCAACCCTGCAGCTGGCAGCTTTACCCACTATGCCAGAATGTCATACATCTCATTTACAACTCTGTAACCCCCCTCAGTTTTTAAAATACAATTGTGTGAACACTTCCTCTACATAAATTGAGAGCCACATCCATGCTATTATAATTTTTAATTCAATTAAATATTATTTATTTCAATTAAATATGATTTATGAAACTCAGGGGGAGAGGATGGTCAATTGCATTTACAGCCATTTTTACAAACCCTGCTATCTGCTCCTTTCTGAAGTCCTAATCTTTGTTTTTTTCTTATTTTTGGCTTGTGTTTAGAGAAATTCCTTCATTCTTTACTTGCATGTTTGTAAGCAAATCAGTCTCTCAGTTTGTTTTCATCTGCATGCCTTATTTTCTTTATATTCCTGAATGGTCACAGTTGACAGTTCTTTTGTTTTAGTGCTTTGAAAATTCTGTGCCACTTCCTTCTGGCCCATGGTTTCATCTAAGAAGTCTTCCATCATTTGAATTTGTTTTCCCTTATAAGTAAGTAGTGCATCATTTCTCTCTGGCTGCAATTAAAGATAACTTTACTCTGCTTTTGTTTTCATGAGTTCTTTGTGATGTACATTGCATGGGTTTCTTTTTGTTTATCCTGTTAAGTTTCTTCCAGCTTTCTGGGTCTGTAGATTTATACCTCTTGCCAAATCTGGGACGTGTGCAGCCTTTGTTTGTTCCTATATCTTTTAATTTCTAATCTTTCCATCTCTCCTTCTTATGATATTCCAATGATACAAATGTTAGCCTTTTTGTGACTGTCCCATAAGTCTCTGAGCCTGTGCAGTCATTTTTCCAGTTTATTTCTTATAGTTTAGATTGTGTAAATTCTCTTGATCTAGTTTCAAGTTCACTGATTGCATTCTTGTCATTTCTACCCCACTGTTAAGCTCATTCAGCAAATTTTTAGATTCCTTTTTTAAAAGAATTTTTTCATCTTCTAAGTTCTTTATTATTCTTTTACAGAACATCTGTATCTTGGGGCTGGCACTGTAGTGTAGTGGGTAAAGTTGCAGCCTACAGTGCTGGCATCCCACGTGGGTGCCAGTTAGAGTCCCAGTTGCTCCACTTCCGATCCAGCTCTCTGATATGACCAGGGAAGGCAGTAGAAGATGTCCCGGGTCCCTGAGCCCCTGCACGCACGTGGGAGACTGGAAGAAGCTCCTGGCTTCTGGCTTCAGATTGACTCAGCTCTGACTGTTGCAGCCATCTGGGGAGTGAACCAGTGGATGGAAGACCTCTCTCTCTCTCTGCTTCTCCTTTTCTCTATGTAACTCTGACTTGCAAATACATAAATAAATCTTTAAAAAATTCTCTATCTTTATTGAGATTTTCTGTTTTTCGTTTACTTCAAGAGCTTTGGTAATTGCATGTTGTAACATTTTTCTGATACCTGCTTGGAAATGTTTGTCAGATAATTTCAGCTTCAGATTCTTTTCAGTGTTTGCCTCTGTTGGTGATCTTTTCTCATTCAAATTGTGACTGTCCTGATTCTTGGTATAACTGACTTTCAAAATTGCATCCTTGACGTTTTCAATACCATATCATGACACCCTAGATCTCCTTTAACCTTTTTTAGTAAGCATTCTTCGAGATGCGCAGCATGAGGGCTAGACTAGATTTCTTATTGGAATCGTTCAACAGCAGGAAGCTTGCCTTAAACTGCCCTCTGTACGTGAGTAGTTTGGCCCAAAGCTGTCTCTGCCACAGTGAACCCTGACCTAGCTTCTGTGTAAACAAGTGGCAACCTAAGCTAAGAGTATACCCTTGTAACCAGCAGAAGTGTCTCAGCCAATCATAGCAGTTGAGCTTCAGCCAATCACAGGCTGCCAGCTCATCACACCATGTCCCTATAAGGCAAATGCTGACTGCAGCCCATCAAATGTTCTTCTATGTCACTTCTTTTTCTCTGGCTATAAATGCAAGCTGCACATGTGGAGGGTAGTTCTGAATCATTTTTGGTCTGGAATGATGACTGGTTCTAGAGCCTTTGCCTTTTTCGAGTGCATTTTGTTGAACTTGACTGGTCTTGGCTTTTCTTTGAACAGGACCCACTGTCATGACCTAGCAAAAGTGGGGTGTTGACTCACTCCTGCTTGCATCAGGTCGGTGGGACAGAAACAGCTTCTCCCTCTCCTCCACTCACCCCTTCCTCTGCACACTACTTCAACTCCTCTTGTCCCTTAGTGAGAATGGAAGCTTAGATGTCCACTGGGCCTTCTAATTGCAGGGTGAGGGACAGAGAAGCTGATTCATAGCACCCTGATGCTGAAAGTGGGCAGGTGGCCAGCTCCCTCTGGGTCCAGATCACACCAAGGCAGGGGAAGCATGGAGTGGAGTGCTGAGTTGTCTCTCTTCCCAGTTCTTATTCTCATCTCATAGATGATGGACGGGGTACAGTCCCAGATCCCCATGAAGTCCCAATGACGTTGTGCAAGTGGGTAGTAGATATGTGACTGGTCCTGTCTCACAACCCCTCATTCACCTTGCTGTTCCTGGATGGAGTTTCAGGCTAAGCTTTACATTGGACCACACCAATAGGATCCTGACAAGGAACTCAGACTAACTATCGGCTTCCATAGGATGGAGTATGGAAGTCAGCTCCAATTCACTGTTAGATACCTGCCCGGTAGGTGAGTCAGGGCACGTGCTGCTTGCATGGGCTCGGGGTTATAGCAACAACTCCACATTCAGGACCCTGACACTATCCTACCAGAGGATCTGGAACACTGCCTGCTTCTGTGAGGTAGAAGATGAAAGATTAGCTACTTGACTGTCCTTGCAAAAACCACTGGGCAGAAGAACAGGAGTGTTGCTGTGTCTTTTCAGACCCTGAACAATCTGTGCATGTGTGCATATGACTCTGCGTGTGTGTGTGTGTGTGTGTGTGTTAGGGGTCATGTTTTGTGGTTCCCTTGATGTTTGTTTGCCACAAAGATTTTCTGTTCTGTTGGCTCTCTTTTTGCAGTCCTTTGTATTGGGTAGTGGTGGGGAAGAGGATCCGTGCCTATTGGTGGTTCTGGGTTGGAGGCTTCCACTCTTTCCTGTCTATATTCTAAACTGGAATTCTTAGATAGACTTTTGAGTTCTTCACCATTCATCATTATAATAAATACTTATTGTTTGTTTGTAGTGACTGTGCTTGGGATTAACAAGTAGATTGTCCTATGTTGATGCTTTCTGGTTTCAATGACAGTTTAATTTTCAAAATTTGAATGATTTATTTTGATCTTTCTGATTTATCTGGGGCTTCTGTTCTCCCATGGTCCTTTCTGGTGTGGTCTGAGGGTCAGGATGCTTTATCCTCAGGCTAGGCTTCCAGGGAGCATTTGGTGTGGCACACGAGGAGCAAGAAGCCCCTTGTGCTGAGTCCTTTAGTTGTTGTTTTCTCCTCTCAGTGTCTTCTGGGAGATAAACAGGAATTTCAGAAAGATGGACATTTCCTGGCCATGCCCAAGTGTGGCAGGATTCACTTATTTGGGTGGATGAAGAGGGCTCCAAGAGCCAGGTGCTTGAGTGCTGGTAGCCCTTCACTTGTATCCCCTTTGCACGTCCAAACCTCCCATCCCAGGGCCTGGAGGGAGTCCCGCATCAACAGGGATGAAGACACTTCCTCATGCAGGCTGCCCTCCTGGCCGGATCTCTCTTGCTGGCCCTGTTTTCAGGAAAGGAGGTAAAAAGCTTCAGATCCACTGGAGAAAGATAAGGGCCAAAACCAGTATTAATAGCAAAGGTATTGATAAACTTGGACTCTTTGTTGGTGTCAATGTGAATTGTGCAGCCACTTTGGAAAACAGGTTGGTAGTTCCTGAAGGTATGAAAAAGAGTTAACATATGACTTACCAATTCAACTTGGAGGTATATGCTCAGTGCAAATGTTAACATATGTCTGTACAAAAGCTTGTAAACAGATGTTATAGCATCAATATTCACAACAGCCAAACACTGGTTTTCTACTAATTTAACATATTATTTATTTGAGATAGACAGATGGATAGAATACTCAAAATGGTGATTGACTCCCCGGACATCCACAATGATTTAGACTAGTCGGGCAGAATCTGGGGGCTGGGAACCCAGTCTGGGTCTCCCAGTGGGCAGCAGGAACCCCCACTACTTGAGCCATCACTGATGCCTCCCAGGGTCTGCATTAGCTGGAAGCTGGAGTCAGGAACTGGAGCCAGGCTTTGAACCCAGGTACTCTGAGATAAGACACAGGAATCTTAACTGCTAGGCTGAATGCCTGCTCCTACTGAATTTTTGATTGCTAAAAGAGGATGCTTTAAGTTTCCAAAATAATTTTATGTTTTCTATTTACCCTCTTGGTTATGTTTTTGTTTTGTGTATTTGAAGTTCTGTTATTAGGTTCCTACATATTTAGGATCATTATGCCTTATTGTGGCTTACCTTTTTAGTTATTGTATAACATCTTAATTTTTCCTGGTAACCTTTTTTCTCTAAAGCATACTTGATCAGATATTATGATAGCTAACCTAGATTTCTTTAAATTAGTGTATACATGGAATATTTTTTGTAGTTTTAAAAAATCTCTTAAAGATTATATATATATATATATATCTACATATATATGGCTTTCAAGTATTTTCTCCCATTCTGTAGGTCCTTTGTTTTATTGTTTCCTTTGCTGTGCAGTTCTTTAGTTTGATAACATCCCATTTTTGGTATTCAAATCTCGTTTTGCTTTTATTTCCTGTTCTTTGGGCATATGGTTTTTTAAACACTACATATTATTCAAGTAATATTTTAGGTGATTATTGGTGTCAGCTGGAACTAAATGTTTAGCCCAATAATCTTTACATTAATTCCATGAAGTAGTTGTTAACACCAGTATGGCTTTTTATAGGTGATTGTTCTCACCACTTTAACAGATGTGAAAAATCAGGTTTAGAGATTCTAAATGCTTTGTCTAAGTTTACACAGCTGGGTGGCAATGTCAAGATGTCGTTCAGCTTCCAGATAGGCTCAAAGCATGCAATATTAACCATGTCCTCTTACCACCCCCTATATGAAAGTATTTGAGGACAATGCCAAAACTGGAACACTGGTCAAGAGGAGATGGTTCTGTACCAGGAAACAGGAGACTTGGCTGTGCCACAGAGAGCTCTAAATTCAGACACATCTTTGCACCAATCCGGGGCTCCTTCTTTGTTTGCAGAAGGCAATGGCAATAATTTCCTAATAAGTTTGAAGCTCAAGCCCTATGAACTGAAGGTTGTCCACTGCATTTGCTTATGACTATTTTAGTTTTAAGAGAATATAGAGACCATTGTGTCCTCAGGAAAAAAAGTGACAGAAAATCCAGTTTGTTCTGTTCTGTCACTGGTGTGTTTCAGAAAGCATTGATTCCAAATGACTTGTGGATGGGAGGGAGGGTCTTAGAGTGGTGTGGTCGAGAGAGCAACACCTTTTACTCCCCTTTAGATATTAAACCTACACTTAACCCATAATATCCTGGAAGTAAAAATCCGTTTAATTTACATCATTTTACCATTTTTCCTGCTGAAGCCTATTTTCATGACAAATCCTTCTGACATTCTTTGAGAAAACTTGTTTGGGATTTTTTTTTATAGTTTGACTATATAGGGTCTAGACATAAAGAGGGCACTTCAAAAATGTTGTGGAAAAAATTAATTAAAAGGCAAGTTTATTGTGATACAGAAAAAGTTTTGACAATCATGCATACATTTTCCAAGAATGCTGGAAAGATCTCTTGTGTCTCTCTGGAACTACCCTTCTCATAAGATTCTATGAATGTAGACATAGAAGATGATGTTGTCAGATGCTATTTTATTTCTGATTATCTACTTGCAAGAGTAGATATGATATGGCGAAGGTAAGTAGGGCATTTGGTATGAATAAATGAAGTTGGAAGTATATTTTTTCATAAGATTTGTGCAGCCCTGTGTTGTAACTCCACCCTTTGCCTGTCAATCCAGTACACCCACTTTCCCATGATGCAACTGTGTTCCCTTTGGAACCAGGAAGAAGGAGATGGCATGATGGCAGTGTGGAAGTTAAGCTGCAGGTAGCAGCACAGTGAAACTCCCAGAAATCCTCCCAAACACTAAAACTCCACCCTGTTTGTGCATTCAATTAGGGCATCCCCCCTACATCATAAATGGGACTGATACACATGGAATGGCCCTTTTTGCTTTTTGGGTTCTGGACTTGGTTTATGGGTCCTCACCTGACCTCCTCCAGTCTCTTCCCTCAAAGGCACCTCTCTGTTCCCTTCATGATGGGCATTTCTCCCGGTGGTGGAGTACATGTATTCTCTCCCTCTCTCTCTTCTACATAAGGCCTGCTCTTGTGTGTTCTGCTGTGAATCCTTATCTCTGCAGGGGCGAGAACCTGGAATAGAAATGAAGAAATATGCACCCGTAACAGAGAGACCACCATGCATTTGGGGGATGATCACCAAGGAGGGCGTTTCCTGTGTACCCATAACAGAGAGACCACCATGCATTTGGGGGATGATCATCAAGGAGGGCGTTTCCTGATTTCTGCATGAGAATGTGCTTCCGTCTGCTTGATGAAAGAGGCTCTATTCTGTACACCCACTGTGTGCAGGGGAAGATGCTAATAACAGCGAGATAATAAATGTGAGCATGCAAATTAAATAATTACAGCCAAACTGACCTCTTTTCCATCCTCAGAACCAAACGCTTTTGTCAGCGATATTCCTGGAATTAATTAGGAGCTTTCACTATCACAAGAGGATGGCCTTTTCATTCGAACACCATTGTCTGCAGCCCTGAGCCATTGCTACCCCGTGCGTGGACAGGCATATCTAGGACAATGGCTGTCTCGTCAAGTTCCTGCTCATTTGTTAAAAAAAAAAAAAAAAAAAGAAAAAACTCATTCCTAGTAGCTTCATTTTCCTACTTTAAAATACTTGGAAATTCTATATCAAGCATTCAGAAACAGTTTTAAGAATTTCCTCAATTTCCTATTGAAAGGGCTGCGTGCAGGGCAGGACATGCAGGTAGGGCAGAAAGATGCCTCGCCTCACACAGTCGGCTTTGGACGCATGCCTCTGTGTACTTTGAGCTGGCCTCTGTATGAGGCCACATTTGGAGTGTTCTGACACCGGGCAGTGATCGGGCCTTTCTAGAAAGTCCATGTGTGTGAAGACTTGCTCAGGCTCTTGCATGTGTGTGTTCCTTCCTGCGTTAGTGCCCACAGTGCCCGTGGCCCGGGTGTCCTTCTGTTTGCAGGCATTTCAGGTGTGCTCCTGGCTCCAGCACTTGCACAGAGCTCTCGTCTTCTTTAAAGCTCTACCAGACCAGTGCAGACAGAATGGCAGCCTGCCCCTTACTCTCAGAGCACAGCGTCTCACTGCACTTATTTTCCACGTTGTAATCTGCTTATTGCTGGTCAGTTCCTCTTCCATCTCCCAGACCTTGTGGCTGCCATGAATCTTCCCCATAGTGAGGACAGATGTGGAGCCCCTATTGGGGCCCAGTGTGAATGGGCAGCAAAAGAGCCGTGCACTCGAGCCAGGTGGGCAGCATGGACAGAGGTGACTGCTGTCCTTTTGTGTCCTGGGGAGGAGTCTTATGACTGGGCTTCACAGGCGAGAATGTAGCGGGTATATCAGATTCATAGAGATGGGGAAGGCATCTGGGGGAGACACAGCGTGCTGTTTTAAGAACCTCTCAGGAGGCCAGCGCTGCGGCTCACTAGGCTAATCCTCCGCTTTGCGGTGCCGGCACACCGGGTTCTAGTCCCGGTCGGGGCACCAGATTCTGTCCCGGTTGCCCCTCTTCCAGGCCAGCTCTCTGCTGTGGCCAGGGAGTGCAGTGGAGGATGGCCCAAGTACTTGGGCCCTGCACCCCATGGGAGACCAGGATAAGTACCTGGCTCCTGCCATTGGATCAGCGCGGTGCGCAGGCCACAGCGCGCCGGCCGCGGTGGCCATTGGAGGGTGAACCAACGGCGAAGGAAGACCTTTCTCTCTGTCTCTCTCTCTCACTGTCCACTCTGCCTGTCAAAAACAAACAAACAAACAAAAAACAACAACAAAAAAAACCTCTCAGGAGTCAGAGTGTGTGGAATAGAATGGTGAGGGTGAAGAATTTGTCACAGAGACCAAACCACACAGAACCCTTCCCCAGTCTGGGCCCAGGTGTCTCATGTTTCACATTGCTGTGACAAAAAGCCTGAAGCCAGGGACTTATGAAAAAAGAGAGCTTTCATTGGCTCACAATTCTGCAAGCAGGAAAGTCCAAAGAGCACAGTGCAGGTGTGTGGCCAGTCCCCTGTGCCTACACCTCCCAGCAGCTGCATCACAAGATGATTGCCCACTAGACAGGGAAAGAACCGTATGCAAAAGTGGTCAAACATAGCACTGAGTGTCCTTGCTTCAGAGCAACCTGCTCTGCTGAGATTTACGGGTGGTACCGCCACTGTATCATCACCTCTCTCTCCCCACTCCTCAGTGCCACAACACTGGGAACCAAGCCTTCAGCATACGCACCTCTAGGGGAACAACCATATCCAAACCATGGCAAGGTGCCTGGCAAATATTTGTGAGAAAATGCATATGGGGAGACAAACACTGCTCTGGTAACACATTCTTGTTGGTAAGGTGGGTGGTTGAAAATAAAAGCAAGGCCAGAAGGGTGCAGAGCCCGAGGCAAGAGCAAGCAAACCTGGGTGAGGAGTGAGTGAGTGCAGGGTGGTGAGAGGCCAGCCTAGGACACAGAGTCGCAGCAGCCTGTCAAAGCTGGAGTCTAAGCACCCAGCTGTACCTAGACAGAGATCTGGGGTGGGAGGAGCACTAGGAGGACAAGGGACAGGGAGATGGAGATCCTCAAGGGATGGGGGCTGCTGGGCTCAGGGAGCTGTGAACTCCAGGCGATGGCTAGAAGGAGGTGGTGTGCAGGGAGCACCCGAGGTTTTCCACTGGAAGAGTTGTCAGATCCTGGGTGTTCACTGGCCCTGTCAGGAGGAGGTAAGGAGGTGGAGGCACACTCAGGAGGAGAAGGCTGAGAGTAGCTTGGGATGAGGAGGTGATGGAGAAGGAGAGGGTACCTTCACCACAACGTCCACCTTTGCCTGGTGGTCCCAGCCCCATCCTATTTTTTTTTAATCTTTTATTTAATGAATATAAATTTCCAAAGTACGACTCATGTGTTACAATGGCTTCCCCCCCATACCGTCCCTCCCACCCACAACCCTCCCCTTTCCCACTCCCTCTCCCCTTCCATTCACATCAAGATTCATTTTCGATTATCTTAATATACAGAAGATCAGCTTAGTATACCTTAAGTAAGTATTTCAACAGTTTGCTCCCACACAGAAACATAAAGTGAAAAATAATAGATGATTTTTTTTAAATGATGATGAAATCAGATCAGACCTATTGTCATGTTTAATCCCAGTGAGAGTCAAGTTGGGAATTGATAATTTCTTTCTTTCTTTCTTTCTTTTTTTCTTTTTTTTTTTTTTACAGAAGATCAGTTTAGTGTACATTAAGTAAAGATTTCAGTCGTTTGCACCCCCATAGAAACACAAAGTGAAATATACTGTTTGAGTACTCGTTATAGCATTAAGCCTCAGTGTACAGCACGTTAAGGACAGAGATCCTACATGAGGAGTAAGTGCCCAGTGACTCCTGTTGTTGACTTTACCAATTGACACTCCTGTTTATGGCATCAGTAATCTCCCTATGCACCAGTTATGAGTTTCCAAGGCTATGGAAGCCCCTTGAGTTCTCCGACTCTTATCTTGTTTAGACACGGTCATAGTCAAAGTGGAGGTTCTCTCCTCCCTTCAGAGAAAGGCACCTCCCTCTTTGAAGACCTGTTCTTTCCACTGGGATCTCACTCACAGAGATCTTTTTGCCAGAGTGTCTTGGCTTTCCATGCCTGAAATACTCTCATGGGCTTTTCAGCCAGATCCGAGTGCCTTTAGGGCTGATTCTGAGGCCAGAGTGCTATTTAGGACATCCGCCATTCTATGAGTCTGCTGAGTATCTCACTTCCCATGTTGGATCACTCTCCCCTTTATTTATTCTATCGGTTGGTGTTAGCAGATACTAGACTTGTTTATGTGCTCCCTTTGACTCTTAGTCCTTTCATTATGATCAATTGTGAACTGAAATTGATCACTTGGAGTAGTGAGATGGCATTGGCACATGCCACCTTGATGGGATTGAATTGGAATCCCCTGGTATGTTTCCAACTCTACCAATTGGGGCAAGTCAGCCCGAGCATGCCCCAAATTATACATCTCTTCCCTCTCTTATTCCCACTCTTATGTTTAACAGGGATCACATTTCAGTTAATTTTCAACACTTAAGAATAACTGTGTGATAATTACAGAATTAAACCAGTCATATTAAGTAGAACAGACAAAAAAAAATACTATGAGGGATAATGTATTAAGTTGTCCATTAGCAGTCAGGGCTATGCTGATCAAGTCACCATTTCTCATAGTGTCCATTTCACTTCAGGAGGTTTCCTTTTTGGTGTTCAGTCAGTTGTCACCGATCAGGGAGAACATATGGTATTTGTCCCTTTGGGACTGGCTTACTTCACTCAGCATGATGTGTTCCAGATTCCTCCATTTTGTTGCAAATGACTGGATTTCGTTGTTTCTTACTGCGGTATAGTACTCTAAAGAATACATATCCCATAATTTCTTTATCCAGTCTACCATTGATGGGCATTTAGGTTGGTTCCAGGTCTTGGCTACCAGCCCCATCCTATTAACTCTCCCCAGGATGCACCATTCTGTTCCGTAGTTGGTCCTCTGCTCACATGGGCCCCACAGGATTGTTCTTGCTATGCTTTCTGTTAGTGTATGATTCTCATAGAGACTCCCCACCTGCCTCTCTTTCACACACACACACACACACACACACACGAGCACATGGGCTGATGGACTTTTTTCGACTGGACATTCAGCACAACCAGCGTGGGGGTGAAACATGGGACACTGGCCACCTGCTCCTCCTCCCCTCCTTTTACCACCTTCTCTACAGTCCCTGACCACGAGACTTCCGGCAGTGCAGAAGAGTTCTGCCCACGTACTGCCTATACAAATACAACACAGAGGGCTGTGTTTTGCTGGCCTGGCCTTTGCCCAATCTGCAGTGTGTTTGTGAGATCTGTGTGTGCCGTTGTATATGAAGTCCTTTAGAAAACAGAAGCCACCCTCTGTTCCTCCCCCTGTCCAGACCTTCTCCTGGCTTGCTTCCACTTTCAGAGTAAAACCCTTACCTCAGCGCACAGTGCTTACAGCTTCTTCCTCTGATGCTGTGCCTAAAGTGCACACAGGGATTCTCCACGTTGCAAAGTCCTTGTCTGAGGCTGGCCTTAGGGTGCTCAGTTTTCAAGTGTGCCTGGCCCTGGGCCGCAGAGTCAGTAAATGAAGAGCAGTATTCAACCTCAGGTCTGTGCCCACCACCCCGAGTTCTCTCCCTGCCTGCACTGTTTGACTCCAGCAGTCTACAAAGAGTGTCTGCTGCTCTCCACTGCCTCTCCTTGCACAGAGTTAGTGACCCAGCCTTAGTGACCCAGCCCCCCCACGTGCCTGTTGTTCCTGTGTTCTCTTCTGCCCTTGACCCCCATGGCTGTACTTTGCCCATCTCACTTCCTCCTCCTGGATGCTCACCCATGCTGGTGCCAGCTTCACCACCGTGGACTCCACCACTGCTGCTACAACTCCGTCTTGGAAAATCCAGTCCACTAGATAGAGGATTGGAGTGAGGCCTGCCCTTATTTTGTAAAGTGAGAGATGGCAACTTTTTAAAAAAATATATTTTATTTATTTATTTGAGAGGTAGAGTTACAGAGAAAGGAAGAGACAGAGAGGTCTTTCACCCTCTGGTTTACTCCCCACATGGCCACAACAGCTGGAGCTGAGCTGTTGCAAAGCCAGGAGCCAGGGGATCTTCTGGGCCTCCCACATGGGTGCAGGCGACTGAGTACTTGGGCCATTTTCCACTGCTTTCCCAGAGAGCTGGCTTGGAAGAGGAGCAGCTGGGACTTGAACTAGTGCCCTATGGGATGCCAGTGCCACAGGTGGGAGCTTTACCCACTATACCTCAGTGCCTGCCCCAAGAGATGGCAAGTTTTTAGGAAATAGGATCCATTTAATGCTGATTTTTTGAAAATGGTCCTGGTCTGAATACTTCTAGAGGTTTCGGTTCATGTCTCTGAATGGCTCCTCTCACTGCAGCCATTTCAGCTGTGGCGAGGCTGGCAGTCCAAGCCCAATGGCGTTCAATAGCAGTAATTGAGCTTTGGTTGGTGCCAGGAGGCCCTGTGGCCAGTTAACCAATTAAGCTGTAACAGATTAACTAGCTGGCTGGGTTGATCAATAGGCTGTATCCAATTACAGTGCTATGCCTCAGTTCCAGTTGCTATGGCTCACTTGTAGTTTTTTCTTTTTTTATAAATGCCGTCAAATAACATTCTTGATTGGAGTTCTGAGAACAAATCATGTTTGTTTTGCTTTGTTTTGATTTGATTTGCTCAAAGCAACTCTACTTGACTTAAAAAAAAAAGTCCTGTCCATTAGTCAAGGTCCTTTGGGATGGAATTAGCTTCTGTCAGGGGGCATCAGGGCATGTGGTCTGGGAGTTGGATTTTAGTGCCTCCCAGGGCACTTCCTGTCTTTCATTTGAAATGCAGAATGCTGTTAGCCAGTGGTAACCAGCACGCAGGTGGCCTGGGTGTGAAGCCAGCTTTCCCTGCATGCTCCCTGTGTCTGCGTGAGGACCGTGGGAGCAGATGCATCTAACAGGGTGAGGACAACACAGAGCTGACGGCGCTCACCACTTGCTGCTCGCTGCCTGGAGGGCCCTGGGCTGCTCCCTTCTCCAGGTGGCCTGCTCCAGACTCTGTGGCCCCAGAGCACTCCCTGGAAGCTGGCATGAAAAGCCACAGATCATTGTGGACACGTCCATCTCTCCGAGTAGACGTTTTACTTCTTGAATCAGGAAGGTTTTTTTTTTTTTATTTTCATAGAACGTTTTTGGATTGTCGGATCACTATGAAGATGGTACAGGGTGCTCCCATATGCCTCAGTGCAGCTTCCTGTATTGATGTCCAAAGTTTAACCGGCAACGAACCATTATCCATACATCAGCATAACTGGAATCCATTCTTCTTACATTCCCTTAGTTTTTACCTAACATCTTTTTCATTCCAGAAGCCCATCCAGGGCACCACGTGACAGTTCACGGACATCTCCTCTGTTGTGTTTTTTTATTTTTTTTGATGGGCACGTAGTGTCTGCACCTCTGTATGAGGTTAGATGTGATGGTCTGATTCCTGTCTGTATTGGAGGATGATCCACCCAGGGTACCCAGCACATCCATCACCTTCGCAGTTACTGCTTCTTCATGGTGAGTACAAACTTCTCCACCTTCCTCATCTTGAGAAATACAATGTATCACCCCTTCATTCTATTCTTCCTGTTCTGCAGGGCATCAGGGCTTGTTTCTTCCCTCTAATTGTAACATTCTACCCACTGATCCCTCCCTCTCCTCGCAGTCCCCCCTCTCGCGTGCTCCCTGGCCTCTGGTGACAACTGTTCTGGGCTTTTTCCTGTCCTCTGTGCCTGGCAAAGGCAAGGTATTTAGTTGGCTTCATTTTTCGACTATGGAAAGGAAATGAGTAAGAAAATCCAAAGATGCCCACACGATGGCGCTGTGCTTCCACAGTCACAGTGGACAGGGACTCAGGAAAGGAGGCGCAGCCGGCAGCACCAGTCCTGAGCCTGGCACGCGGCGCGGGACCTGGGAGACCGGCTGAGACCCTGTTCACATCCGCAACAAGCCCATCTCCTGGGGTTGGGGCAGTCGATGCTTGTAACTTACACAGCTCCTATACGAATCATCTCACATCGCTTTTTTGTTCTTCATAAAATGGAGCTTTCTTTTCCCTGGTTAGGGGGAAGCTCCCAAAAAGCCTGCGGAGGAGACAGTGAGCCACTTTTTTTTTTTTTTTAACCCAACTGAATGACGTTCCATGCGTCCACATAGTTTTGTTTGGTGGCTTCTGGATGCATGGATCCTTACAACACAGCACTTTGCTAAGTGTACACCTCCTCCCTGTTTTATGACGAGCACAGTGAGGTTTAAGAGGTTCAGATGCTGGCCAACCTTCGCCTGTACCACTCTCCATACTCCCAAGCTGAAATTCAAATTCTGCTTCTTCCAAGTTTCCAGAGGGCAGCTGAATCCTAGTGCCTGCCTCTCCAGGAAATGGAGGATGGGGCACTCACCCATCTGTGTTTACCGGTGTTCCCTCCGTGGAGCGGGGGATGGGTGACGACATGCATGTGCTGCTCAGCCGCCATGAATCTGAACTTTTGAGAGCTGTCACCACGTGGTTTTTATTACAGACCCTGCTGTGTTGATTTAGTTTGTGCACTGGATATCCTCCTGCGTTATTACAGAGGTGGGTCTGCCTCTTGATAGAAATGCCAGATTAACTGTGACTGGCGTACTGCAGACAGCAGCAGGCTGGCGCTCAGGGGACTGTGCCCATGTCTCTCTTCCTCCTCAGTTTGCTGCGTGACCCCAGGCCAATGTCTTACCTTCTCAGAGCCTCAATCATTTATTTATTTATTTATTTTACTTCTGAGATGAGTTAGGTGAGGAAGACCTCTTTGTTCCTGGATATTAACTGCCATGCTGTATTTTTTTTTTTAAATAAGGCCAACATTCTGGACATCCCATGACCAAGGTCACTACGACAGTGTTACAGTCCTTTTGTTCCAGGTCCCCAGATATCCTGTAGCCCTCATTCTTGGGAACACATGTCTCTGTGCCAGCTGGCACGAAAGGAGGCAGTGAATATGGGGAGGGCAATGAGGTCCCTCTCTACAGCACTAACCAGGCAGGTCCACCTGTGTTCAGCAGTCTGCCTCTGGCCAGCGTCTATGCAATGTGAGGGCTCTTGGTCCCTGCTCAGCCATCAGAGACCACTTCCACCAGGGGCTTGTCCTCAGCTTCGTTCTTAACCAGGCTGCCCTTTCCTTCCAAGGGGGGGGGGGACCACTGCCTTCTCTTCTTTTATTACTCTTATGTTAATTGTAAATCTGCTACTGTAACAAATTTCCACCAACTTTGTAGTTCAAAATGAGATGAACGACACAAATCTGTCATCTAGCAGTCCTTTAGGTAGAGTCTGACATGGGTCTCCTTGAGTTAACCTGAGGATGTAGGCAAGACTCTTCTGTTCTGGTGGCTCTAGGGAAAATATGTTGTTTTGCTTTTCCCAACTTTGGTTCATAGCCATTTCTGTTTCAAAGCCAGCAGCCTTGCATCTCTCTTTCTCTCTGGTCTTTTTTTTCTAAGATTTATTTATTTACTTGAAAGTCAGAGTTACACAGAGAGAGGAGAGGCAGAGAGAGAGAGAGAGAGAGAGAGAGAGAGAGAGGTCTTCCATCCTCTGTTTCACTCCCTAGCTGGCCGCAACGGCTGGAGCTGCGCCGATCCAAAGCCGGGAGCCAGGAGCTTCTTCCTTGTCTCCCACTTGGGTGCAGGGGCCCAGGCAACTGGGCCATCTTCTACTGCTTTCACAGGCTATAGAAGAGAGCTGGATCAGAAGTGGAGCAGCTGGGACACAAACTAGCACCCATATGGGATGCTGGCACTGCAGGCTGTGGCTTTACCTGCTATGCCACAGCACCAGCCCCCTCTGGTATTATAAGTCACCTGTCCCTGCCTACACTCATGAAGATTCTCTGCTTGACAAGTTTGGGCACACCTGGCTACTCCAGAGTAATCTCCCCAGCTCAAGTCCCTTAAGTTTTGAACACATCCTCCAGGTCCCTTTTGCCATGTAAGGTAATGTGCACACCCATTCCAGGGATTAGGATGTAGGTATCTTTAGGGGACCTTGACTCCATCTACCACATCATCCCAAAATGAGTGGAATTGTAGGTTTGTGCAGAAATCCTTGATCTGCTGGTGCTGTGGTGCAGTAGGTTAATCCTCAGCCTGTAGCGCTGGCATCCCATTTGGGCGCCAGTTCTAGTCCTAGCTGCTCGTTTTCTGATCCGGCTCTCTGCAATGGCCTGGGAAAACAGTACAACATGGCCCAAGTGCTTGGGCCCCTGCACTCATATGGGAGACCTGGATGAAGCTCCTGGCTCCTGCCTTTGGATCGGCTCAGCTCTGGCTGTTGCGGCCATTTGAGGGGTGAACCAGTGAATTGAAGACTTTGCTCTCTGTCTCTCCCTCTCACTGTAACTCTACCTCTCAAATAAATAAAATCTTTTTAAACAAGAGAAGTCCATGTTCAGTTTCCCTTTGCCATGTCTAGAATCAAAGGGAAACATTTCATCTTCAGCTGTACAGGAACATATACTGCAAACAAATAAGCTAAAGAATTGGAGAAGTACTCATTTTACTTAGTTCAGATGTGTAAGTAGTGTATGAGAATGGTCATGGTGAACTTGGCCTACCTTGCTCGGAAGCAGAGATGTTAATCTGTGAATATCTTCTCTTCTTGGGGGAGGGGACAAGGAAGAGGAAGAGGAGAAGGAGGAGGAAGAGGGAAGGGGGGGAATTAGAAGGCAGGAGCTACGGGCTTTAGGCACATTTGGAGAAAAGTTGCCATAAAGGATTAGTATTTTCTCAGGTGGCTTCTAATTTCCAAACAGTACTACTCTGCTCCTAGGTAACCACGCAAACTGTAGATTCGTGATAACAATGAAGAGCCTAATTGAATATAAGATTCTAACTGCTGAGATGTGAACAGTCCCTGAGATGCACAGGCTCTCCACATTCCTCTATGTGAGATTTAATTAGGAAGTTAGTCCTCTGTGAGAGAGAGAATAAAGCGTGTTTATTACCCCTGCATTCATTGGACAAATAGTTACTAAGTATCTGCATGAGACAGACCAGGTATTCGAAACCTGACATGGAAGAGAAGAAAATACCTTGTTTCCGTTCTAAAGAATTCATAGGCCAGCACAGGGTAGCCTGTAAGAAAGAGAGCTGGAGGGACAGCGCACTGCAAAGAGAAATGCACTTAGGTTGGTGACAAGGGCAGCGCAGGAAGCCATGGAGGGACACGGTGTCAGGCGCTCTCAGTGAGGAGCATGGGAGGTAGACGGACTCCAGAGGAGACAGTGGGCTGAGCTGCTGAACTGCTTCATCACACTGGGCATCTGCAGTTCGCACAACCTTTTGTTTTGTCCTCTCCCCTTCTGGGACACAGCTTCTGTTCGGGACGGGGTTAAAAGCGGAGACACTGCAGTCTCATCCTAGCCCTAAACAGGGTCCCAGGCTCTGACGTGGGGCCAGCTGGCCGCGGTGAGTGCAGCTCTGTCTTTTGACAGAGGTCCTTTCAGCCCGGCTCCGAGTCCTCCTGCTAGAAACGATGACATCATGAAAGACATGCGACTCATCTTTTAATCTGCACATCATGGAATCATGCTGCAACTCATTATGAATTTTGGGTAAGGAGATAAAGGAAAGAAAGAGAGAACAACTTTGTTCCCTCCTGCTCCCTCCCTACCCTTAACCTGAAAAATAGAGGCTCTCCTGACATGTTCTAAAAATAAGTTTTCTGGGAAGTGGCTGTCAGCAAAAAAATAGACTTGGAGAAATGAGGTGCTCCTAGGAGAATCGGTGAAGATGTATTTAGTCTAGAAAAAAATAAATATTTCCATGAATACCCACAAAAGGAGCGTAAGCCAGAACAGAAGCATCCAACAACATTCAACAAAGAGGAACCAAGACCACATAACAGAGATTGTTGGGAGAGATGAGGTCACAGAAGGGTTGAGGCATTGTCTCTGCCCTCAGAGAGCTTGAGATATGATTACAGAAACAGATACCTTAAAGAGGCAGGCATATCACTCACATATAGTAAATTTTTTTAAGTTGACAACTTGATTATTGTTCATAGCCCTTGTCTATGCGCTTGCTGATGAGTGGTCTTTCTACTTTTTACTTGTGGAACTGTTTAGTGGAACCTTAAGCCTTCAACTAGAAAGTAAATTAAAAATATGTTATCACAAAAATTAAAAAGGAAAGGAAGGAGAGGGAGGGAATGCAGTTTCATTATATTCTTAGAATTGCATCTGTAACTACATGAAATGTGTTCTGTTTACATGAATAAAATGTAAATAAAATTTTTAAAATAAAGTCAGGCATGCAGACACTGAGCTGCAATGGCCTGGGCATAGGAAAGGGCCTTTGGAACCCACAACGTCAATGATTGCCTTGCTGAGCAGACAGAGGGGTTTTGCTGATGTTTGAAATGAGGTTTGAAGGACAAGCAGGACGACTTCATGTGGAGGAAAGGAAGAGGGGCACTGCGGCACAGCAAACAGAACACAGCAGTCAGGGGCTAGGGCACTCTGCACGGCTGGATGTGCCTTGTGAGGCACTTGGGGTGCAAGTAAGCTCAAAGCATGACCACAATCCTGAAGATCCTTGGGATCTAACAGGGCAGAGAGCTGGAGAACCCAGCCCATTTAACTATCAATAGAGAGTGAGCTCAAGAAGGAATTTAAAGGAAGGATGGCTGAAGAAATCAAAGACAACTTAATCAAAACTGTTTTGTAGGACAAGCATTTAGTCTAGTGATTAATATCCATTTAAGGGACCAGCACTGTGGCGTAGCAGGTAAAGCTGCAGCCTGCAGCATCGGCATCCCTTATGGGCACCGGTTAGAGTCCCAGCAGCTCCACTCCTGATCCAGCTCCCTGCTGTGGCCTGGGAAAGCAGTAGAAGATGGCCCAAGTCCTTGAGCCCCTGCACACATATGGGAGACCCAGAAGAAGCTCTTGGCTCCTGGCTTCAGATAGGCACAGCTCTGGCCATTGCAGCCATCTGGGGAGTGAACCAGTCAATGGAAGACCTCTCTCTCTCCCTCTCTCCCTATCTCCCTCTCTGCTTCTCTCCCTCTCTGCCTCTCTCCCTCTCCCTCTCTCCCTCTCTCCCTCTCTGCCTCTCTCCCTCTCCCTCTCTCCCTCTCTCCCTCTCTGCTTCTCTCCCTCTCTGCCTCTCTCCCTCTCTCCCTCTCTCCTTCTCTCGCTCTCTCCCTCTCTGCCTCTCTCCCTCTCTCCCTCTCTGCCTCTCTCCCTCTCTCCCTCTCTGCCTCTCTGTCTCTCTCCCTCTCTCCCTCTCCCTTTCTCCCTCTCTGCCTCTCCCTCTCTCCCTCTCCCTCTCCCTCTCTGCCTCTCCCTCTCTCCCTCTCTCTCCCTCTCCCTCTCTCCCTCTCTTCCTCTCCCTCTCTCTCCCTCTCCCTCTTCCTCTGTCCCTCTCTCCCTCTCTCCCTCTCTCTCTCTCTCCCTCTCCCTCTCTCCCTCTCTCGCTCTCCCTCTCCCTCCCCCTCTCCCTATCCCTCCCTCCCTCTCTCCCTCCCTCTTAAATCAATAAGAAAAGATGTGTATGGCCACTTCAGTGTGATCTCTCCTTTCCAGGAGCTGGAGATACACAGGCAAATGGGAGAGACAAGGTTCCTGCTGTGATAGAGCGTATCTTCAGCAAGGGAGATGAAACCATCCAGTAAGCTAAAGTAAATAAACAAAAATAAACAGGCAAAAAATAACAGAGGAGGTTCAGGTAATTAAAATATACTGACGTGATAAAAAGTGACTTTCATAAAGCAATTTTGGGTTAGAGGTCAGGGAGGATTCACAGAGAAGATAATTTTTCAGCTTAGTTCTCTTTAGTAAGTAGGAGCAGGACACAAGAGGATTATGGAGTAACAGCTAGTAGAAACCCACTGGCCTATGCTGAGCAAGCATCTGAGAAATCACAATGAAGAAAATAATGGATGGGGCATAGTGGGAGGTGAGAAACTGGAGATGAGGTCTAGGAGGTACCACAGAGGGGACTTAGGGATGTGCAACTCTCGAGCAAGGTGATTACATGGAAACATTCATTTGTTCAAGCTGCTTGGGCCGCTCCATGGACACTGGATGGTCAAGAAACAAGCAGAAGTAGAAGAAGAAAAGAGGCTACAAGGTAGCTCGGAGTAGAGTGTTTGTGTTGCAACTAAGAGAAAATAACGGATGCAATGATTTGCCAGAGAATATAGGAAGAAGGTGAGCAAAAGTGAATGACCAAGAATAACCCTCAGCTGTTGGCGAGAACGGTCCATTTGCCTAGATGGGGAAGGTTGAAGAAGCAGCAAGTCTTCAAAACAAAACAAGAATTTTTTTTTTTTTTTACAGTTGTTTCTTTTTTTTTTCTTTCTTTCTTTTTTTTTTAACTTTTATTTAATGAATATAAATTTCCAAAGTACGATTTATGGATTACAATGGCTTCCCCCACATACCGTCCCTCCCACCCACTACCCTCCCCTTTCCCACTCCCTCTCCCCTTCCATTCACATCAAGATTCATTTTCGATTATCTTAATATACAGAAGATCAGCTTAGTATACATTAAGTAAGGATTTCAACAGTTTGCTCACACAAAAACAAAAAGTGAAAAATAATAGATAGATGATTTTTTTTAAATGATGATGAAATCAGATCAGACCTATTGTCATGTTTAATCCCAGTGAGAGTCAAGTTGGGAGTTGACAATTTCTTTTTTCTTTTTTTTTTTTTTTTTTACAGAGGATCAGTTTAGTATACATTAAGTAAAGATTTCAACAGTTTGCACCCCCATAAAAACACAAAGTGAAATATATTGTTTGAGTACTCGTTATAGCATTGAATCTCAATACACAGCACATTAAGGACAGAGATCCTACATGAGGAGTAAGTGCACAGTGACTCCTGTTGTTGACTTTACCAATTGACACTCCTGTCTATGGCATCAGTAGTCTCCCTATGCTCCGGTCATGAGTTTCCAAGGCTATGGAAGCCCTCTGAGTTCTCCGACTCTTATCTTGTTTAGACAAGCTCATAGTCAAAGTGGAGGTTCTCTCCTCCCTTCAGAGAAAGGTACCTCCTTCTTTGAAGACCTGTTCTTTCCACTGGGATCTCACTCGCAGAGATCTTTTGCCAGAGTGTCTTGGCTTTCCATGCCTGAAATACTCTCATGGGCTTTTCAGCCAGATCCGAATGCCTTTAGGGCTGATTCTGAGGCCAGAGTGCTATTTAGGACATCTGCCATTCTATGAGTCTGCTGAGTATCTCACTTCCCATGTTGGATCACTCTCCCCTTTATTTATTCTATCGGTTAGTGTTAGCAGGTACTAGACTTGTTTATGTGCTCCCTTTGACTCTTAGTCCTTTCATTATGATCAATTGTGAACTGAAATTGATCACTTGGAATAGTGAGATGGCATTGGTACATGCCACCTTGATGGGATTGAATTGGAATCCCCTGGTATGTTTTTAACTCTACCATTTGGGGCAAGTCAGCTTGAGCATGTCCCAAATTATACATCTCTTCCCTCTCTTATTCCCACTCTTATGTTTAACAGGGATCACATTTCAGTTAATTTTTAACACTTAAGAATAACTGTGTATTAATTACAGAGTTAAACCAGTCATATTAAGTAGAACAGACAAAAAAAACTACTAAGAGGGATAATGTATTAAGTTGTTCATTAACAATCAGGGCTATGCTGATCAAGTCACCGTTTCCCATAGTGTCCGTTTCAGTTCAGGAGGTTTCCTTTTTGGTGTTCAGTCAGTTGTCACCGATCAGGGAGAACATATGGTATTTGTCCCTTTGGGACTGGCTTATTTCACTCAGCATGATGTGTTCCAGATTCCTCCATTTTGTTGCAAATGACTGGATTTCGTTGTTTCTTACTGCGGTATAGTATTCTAAAGAGTACATATCCCATAATTTCTTTATCCAGTCTACCGTTGATGGGCTTTTAGGTCAGTTCCAGGTCTTAGCTATTGTGAATTGAGCTGCAATAAACATTAGGCTGCAGACCGCTTTTTTGTTTGCCAATTTAAATTCCTTTGGGTAAATTCCAAGGAGTGGGATGGCTGGGTCGAACGGTAGGGTTATCTTCAGGTTTCTGAGGAATCTCCAGACTGACTTCCATAGTGGCTTGACCAGTTTGCATTCCCACCAACAGTGGGTTAGTGTCCCTTTTTCCCCACATCCTCGCCAGCATCTGTTGTTGGTAGATTTCTGAATGTGAGCCATTCTAACCGGGGTGAGGTGAAACCTCATTGTGGTTTTGATTTGCATTTCCCTGATTGCTAATTTGTTTCATATCTATGATTTTTGAGAGGTACACTGGGACTTTTACATAAAAGTCAGTAGTTACAGATGGGGTTCAGGAATGTGAATATAAAGTGGGAGTGTGTTTCAGGGCCTGTCATTGACTGCTAGCAATAGAGATTAAAATAGTGACTTAAAAATAAAATATAAAATAGTGACTTAAAAGGGAAACTTACTATATTCTTACATTAAAAAATACTGAAAGCTAGGAAGTCTGGAGCTGGTTTAGTGGTTCAATATCATCAAAGACCTAGGATCCTGCCATCTTTCTGCTCCGCAAATCCGCGACTCAGTGGTTTCAACCATGAAGCTGCCTGCATGGTCAATGATGGTTGCTAGAACTCCAGAACCTTTAACATATGTCCAGACTGGAGCCACACCAAGAAAGAAGGGAACACAGAGTTAAAGAGGGTTTCCTGGAAGCTCAGCCCAATAATCTTTTCTTTCTATTTTTAAAAAAGATTTATTTATTTATTTGAAAGTCAGAGTTACATAGAGAGAAGGCAAGGCAGAGAGAGAAAGTTGTCTTCCATCTGCTGATTCACTCCCCAACTGGCTGCAATGGCCTTATTTGTGCCCATTTGAAGCCAGGAGCCAGCAGCTTCCTTCGGGTCTCCCACGCGGGTGCAGGAGCTCAAGGACTTGGGCCATCTTCTACCACTTTCCCAGGCCATAGCAGAGAGCTGGATAGGAAGTGGAGCAGCCGGTACTAGAACTGGCACCTGTATGGGATACCGACACTGAAGGCAGCGGCTTTATCCGCTACGCCACAGCGCTGGCCCCTTTTCGTTCTATTTTTACCTTGTAACCCATGCCTATCTGCACGTGAAGCTCAGAAACACAATTAGAAATTTGAGTATGTTGTCACTCTAAATAAAATGAAGATTCTATTGTACATAGCAGTGGGTGGGAGTATTGGCTACTGAGTAGATAATCAGCAGTTTCCACAGGTGACTCTAAAAGCGAAGGGAGTAAATGCAATAATCTCTAGAGAGTTGGTAGACCATGTAGACTAGGGGATGCAAGCGGAGCTTTGTGCCCACCACCATGTAGAGAATGGAAGGAGAAGGTGACAGCGACAGTGGGGACCGAGGAGCGTCAGGCAATGAAGTAAAGAGAAAAGGTAAAACAGTTTTCTGTGGAAGCCAGGAAAAGTGTTTCAAAGAGGAAAACATAATCAGCTTTTTAAAATGCTGCTTAATGGTCACGTATCATAATATAGATGGTCACTGTTGAGTAGACAGTAGTTCTGAAGGTGTAGATGCAGAGAAAAAGAGTTAAAGGATGTCGCTCCCCCTCTTCGTGGAGGAACGACACAGGACCCTGCGCTGTTCTTTTGTCTGCTCGGCCCTCCCCGGGTTTGCTGCTGGTTCTTCCCGGGTTGGCTACCGTCCCTTCCACCTCCGTGGAAGGGCGGTTCCCCCTGCCACATTCCCCACTTCCGCAGGGGAGCGGCACACCGCCGGCCGGCTCTCTCGGGGGCTGCACAGGTGTTCCTTCAGATGTTCCCCTTAGATGTTCCTGGTGCATGTTGTCTCTCTCCTCCTTTATAGTCCTTCCACCAATCCCAACTCTGCTACCCACACGCCGAGTACGCTGCTCTCCTCCAATCAGGAGCAGGTCCTACAGTTTATTGGTTGAACTGGAGGCAACTGCGTAGAAGCTGTTTCTCCCTTCTCAGCGCCATATTGTGGGAGAGCAGATGCATAGAATAAGTCCTAATTCCAGTAACTTAGTGTAGTCCGGGTTGCTCCCAGTTGCTCCCCACAAAAGGATAGTGGATGTTAGGGTGACTAGACTGGAGAGTAGGGCTTGCGCATGGAGAGAAGAGATGATCTGGGGGTTGGAAATATTAATACAGGGACTGCTCATGAGGGTCAGACTGCTGAGACAAGAGTTTAAGGTCACCATTCCCGATGGAGATTGCAGCCCTCATCCTGGGATTTGTTTTCAAGTTTGTGGACTATAGAGAAGTCAGGGAGGGTGGGAAGAGCATGGTTCTGGCTTGATGTGACTGCATGAGCATTGTCTTCAGGGAACTGGAAGACATTAAATGTGGTTGCCACCAAAAGGAAGGAATCAAAGCTTACTGTGTAAATTTCAAATCTAAATGTTGCAGAAGTAGCCTTTTCATGAATGTAGACAGGGAATTCACTTAGGAACCAAGTTTAGCTGGGAAAACAAAGCCAATTTTAGAAACATTGGGTATGAGATATCAAATAAAGGACATGAATACTAGATACTTCACAAAGAATAAAAAATGAGGTGTGAAATTAAGATGATAAAAGGGACTGATGCTTGAGTAAAGGGTCAAGAATTTCCTTTGTCAATCATTTAACTTGAAATATTACTCCAGATATTTGTCTTGAATTATTCATTAAATAAATGTTTACTGAATATCTACCACATCCTGGATATCATAAAATGTAGTGGGGATCTGAGTTGAACATAATAGGATCCCTAGTCTCAAGGATGTCACCATCTAGGCTTGGAGAAATAAATATATAATATACAAGCAATGCAGTGAGTTCATTAACAGTTATATTTAAGGAAAGACATGAGGACTTGAAGGAATTTCACACAGGTTTTTACTGTGACTTCTCTTAGTAGAGTTACTTATACAAATAAAGACATAGCCATGAAACAGAATGGAAATAGAAACAGTTAATACTTTAAAGGCCATGATTTATTAACCATTTATGTTTTTAAAATGTAAGGAAATGAAAAGAGATTTTACTATGCAAATGATATGCATGCAATAATTTCACATTCATGATTTGATGCAATATTTGCAACAATGGTGGTTCTTCATTTTCTCATATGTAGAAACTGGGTCTCCAGGAAGAGATTATTGTTTTCAAGATCACACAGCAAGTAAGTGGTAGACCTGAGATTTGAATACAGGTGCACCTTGCCCCCAAATTGGTTTTCTTTCAGCTATCTTATGTTAATTGTGCCACAAATTTCCTCGACCTCTGGACTATTGACATTTGCCACTGAATAATGATCATTTGCGTATTAGAGGGTGATTTGCAATATTCTTGATCTCTCTTTCTTCCTACTACATGCCACCCTTGGCAGCCAAAACAGCTCCAGATCTCTAGACTTTACCAAATGTCCCTTGAGGGCCCAAACTGCTGTGAGTTGGAAGCTAAGAACCACAGCTCTAGAGTGTTCTTTGATCTCTCACTCCCCGCCCACCCACAATTCCCTACGGAATGAAATGTTTCCATCTGATAGTCCCCTAGGCACTCGTTATCCTTTCCCTTATATCATCTCCTGTAGCACAATACATTCTGTACAAGCACATGACTATCCATCCATCACACAGAACAGAAACTTGGGAGTCATCCTCGACGCCTCCTTCTACTTTCCTCTCTACAAGAGATCAGACGTTTGCTTCTGAAACCTCTCTCAAGGCTTATCATTGACCCCATGATTCAAGATTTCAGAACAACAGGCACAGAGAGAACATCAGCACACACCCAACACCCTGCTCACCCTACAACCACTGAAGCTCTTGGGAGTCCTTCCGATGCTTCATTCCCTTTCAGATCAAAGGAGTTCCATGTATTGTCCACTATCATTTCTCAAATTGCATTCTGATCCCCCTTTTCCACCTCAATAGTTTCCAAGCACTGTTCTAAGGATAAATAACCACCCCTGATGGGGTTCTCACTGATCCACAGTAAAGTGAGGGAAAACAAAGGAAAGAACTGTCCTTGGAAAGATGACTGTTTCCCCTTCTGATGTCCTGTCACTGCCATCTTTTAATCATTATTTACTTTTTTGCATTAGGAAGGATAAAAAATGGTTTTTTCTTTTAATAACTACTTTTATTTATTGATAATAGTTTCCCATTCTTTAAATTTACCTAACATGGTAAACTTAATTTAAAAAATCATATGTTGTTATTGTTTGAAAATATATTGGCCCATGAAGTTGCATGTTTTACTATCATCATTTGATATTTTTGGTTAGGTCTCCACAGACGCTTACCCCAAGAAGAGGATGAAGGCAAATGGTTATTTGAGGTTATTGATACAGTATTTTATAAGAATATGGGGTGATTCAGGCATGGGAAGCCCATCAATAGGACAGCGAAACAAGTTAACCCTATGAGAATGAGGACCCACCACACAGGAGAGCTCCGAGAACTTGTTAGGCACACACTGCCACCCCTGCGATTAACTAAAAGTCATTTCATCCTTTTTAACTTATTTCATGAACTCACCCCAGCAGTCCTCCCAGCCACCCCCAACCATGCCCTGATTTAATTTCTCCTCCTCTTGCCCTCTTTAAATATATATAAAATGTGTATTATTCTTTAGTTTTAAAATCAAACAATTTTTAACCTTTTCCCACTTTCACTTCATATGTAGACCTTATATGCTGTTTTTTTTCCTTGAAAATAGAGACATTAATACCACAAACTGGGGGATTCATGACAATGATCGTGATGTAGTATTCATGGTAGTATTCATGAAGCAAGTATTCTACCAAAGGATATGACATACATACAGTTTGTATATTCTCTCTCTATCAACTTCCACAGAGAAAACACGTGATATTTGTCCTTCTGGGTCTGACTTACTTCATTTAGCATAGTTATTTCAAGTCAGAGAGGTTGCCTTCTTCATTTTATTATCATCAATGTCTATCATGGAACTGTCAATGAGAAATAGTCATTAAATATTAACAGAGGGAATTCTTGTATCCCTGAGTATAGTAAACCATGAGAAAATGAGAAGTGCTAGTTACACTTTGATGCTTGTTTCGTGGAAAACACGATGCTATTTTGCTTTTCTTGGTGAGACTTCTTGAGGGTGAGTGCATGCTGTGGCATGGCCGTGTCTTCCAGACAGGTGAATCAGTTAAGACATGATTGCATGTCACTGTCACACTCAATAGAAGATGCCAAGATGCTTTTTTGACATTTTGATTCCAAATGCTTAACAGCCTGGAGTTAGTGTTAGTAGCCATTATGCTTCAGCAGACTGATGTTAAAGGGTAGGAGATGGGAGAGGGAATGGGAGGTGGGGAATGGGAGCGAGGGAGTATGGGTGAAAGAGCTGCTATATTCCTAAAGTTGTATGTATGTAAAAATGCATTCATTAAATAAAAATAAAATAAAAAAGGGAATATAGTTTGGAATTGCATTAAGCAATATAGTTGCCACATGTGTCTATTTAAGTTTAAACCTGAATTCACTAAAATAAAAAAAATCACGTCTTAAGTCTCATCAGTTATTTAAAGGGATTAATAGCCACAAAGAACTAGTAGTCACTGAGTTGGTCAGGACAGAGAGAGCACATTTCTATCACCAGGGAAATTTCTGTGGGATAGATCTAATCTAGAGGACAGGGCATGAAGTGTGCATGTGTGAGTGGGTGCACCTCTAAGGCTTCCTAAGACATGGGACACAGGCGAGGAAAGGAAGAATGTCCTATTTTGTTCAGTTCAGGGAACTTTGAAACTATTATTTATTTCTTTTATTTTAAAGGCAGAGTGGCAGACAGAAACAAAGAGGAAACCAGGCAGAGAGAGATCACCCTTCTGCTGGTTCACTCGCTCCCCAAATTCTAACAACAGCTGGGGCTGGACCAGGTTGAAGCCAGGAACTCAGAACTCAATCCAGATCTCTACTATGGGTGGTGGTAGGGAGCAGCCACTTGAACAGTTCACATTAACAGGAAGCTGCAAACAAGAGCAGAGCCAATACCCAAGCCCAGGCACTCTGGTATGGAATGTATCTCCCAAGTGGAGCCTTAACCACTAAGTCAAATGCCTGCTCTTAGTGAAATTTTGTATATTCTTTAGCTATGAAATTCCCTTGGAAAGACTTCTTGGTCCTATGTTAGATCTAAACTGCAAATTTTTATTATAATATTTACAAAGCTCTTCTCTTAAATGGTATCTCTGTTACAATTGTACATATGTATCATTTTTTTTTTCTTTTTTGACAAGCAGAGTAGACAGTAAGAGAGAGAGACAGAGAGAAAGGTCTTCCTTTTCTGTTGGTTCACCCCACAATTGCTGCTGCGGCCGGCGCTCTGAGGCCAGCGCACCACGCTGATCTGAAGCCAGGAGCCAGGTGCTTCTCCTGGTCTCCCATGCAGGTGCAGGGCCCAAGGACTTGGGCCATCCTCCACTGCACTCCTGGGCCCCAGCAGAGAGCTGGACAGGAAGAGGAGCAACCAGGACAGAATCCAGCGCCCTGACTGGGACTAGAACCCGGGGTGCTGGCGCCACAGGTGGAGGATTATTTTTATGTAATTTTTGACTATCTCTTTCAGTTAGCTGTGTACTCAACTACTCAACAAGATCATGATCTAGATCTGCTTTTTCTTAATATTGCATGTTTCTTGATGCAGAGCATATATGCAATAATTGTTTACTAAGTAATTCAATGTATTGAGATTTACAGCCCAAAATGCAATGGGACACATTTTATTAAAATTACCTTTTTATGTTTCCTGTCATATTTTGAGTAGTAATGGTAAACTCATTTCAGAGGAAAAGAGACTGGACTTTAAAGAAGTTCAATGACTTGACCTTTGTAATCAACAGAGAGCAATTATAAAGTGTGGGAGGTCATTGCTTGAGGGATATATGATTCTCAACTTATCTTCAACAAAGGAGCTAAAATCAATCTCAGGAGCAAGGACAATCTCTTCAACAAGCGGTGCTGGGAAAAATGGATCTCTGTATACAGAGTATGAAGCAAGACCCCTACCTCACACCTTACACAAAAATCCATTCAAAATGGATCAAAGAAAAAGCTATACCTGGTACCATCAAACTATTAGAAAACATTGGGCCAGTGCCACAGCTCACTAGGCTAATCCTCTGCCTGCGGTGCTGGCACCCCAGGTTCTAGTCCCGGTCGGGGTGCTGGATTCTGTCCCAGTTGCTCCTCTTCCAGTCCAGCTCTCTGCTGTGGCCCTGGAAGGCAGTGGAGGATGGCCCAAGTCCTTGCGCCCTGCACCTGCATGGCAGACCAGGAGGAAGCACCTGGCTCCTGGCTTAGGATTGGTGCAGCGCACCAGCTGTTGCGGTCATTTAGGGGTGAACCAACAAAAGGAAGACCTTTCTCTCTCTCTCAGTGTCTAACTCTGCCTGTCCCCCCCCCCAAAAAAAAAGAACGAAAACATTGCATTGGGAAAACCCTACAAAACATTGGCATAGGCAAAGACTTCTTGGAAAAAACCCCAAAGGCTCAGGCAAGCAAAGCCAAAATTGAGAAATGGTATTACATCTAATTGAGAAGCTTCTGCACTGCAAAAGAAACACTCAGCAAAGTGTAGACACAGCTGATAGATGGGAGATCCCAACAATAAGTAGATATTGATGAAATTAAAACTGAAGCAAGAATACACATGTTGATGAAGACATGGAGGATGTCTCAGGAAGACTGAAGCACATGAAAGGTGAAAATAAAAATCTATGAGTGTTCTATCTACTGCAAGCCCAGAGTAATATAATAAGTACTTTGAAGGGGTATTGTGGGTAGAGTGTTCCCTGACTGCAAAGTGTAGGCCAGGTACCTCCCCCAAAGTAATTCTTGCCTGATTATAAAAGGCAAGCATGTGATTGGCAGATAAATCATTGTGGTGCAAGCATTCCATTCAAGGAACCAGATGGAGAGGAGTGTTAAGGGTTATATTGTGTTGGAGGAATGACCTGCAGCTGAGTTGTGGATTGTATGCAGGCAAGAAGATGGAGGTGGTTAACTCCTGGTGCTTTGGGGATCTGACCAACTTGTTGGCAATGGGAAATCATTGACCTGTAATTAAGAGCCAAAAATTGAGCATGAAGTGAGGTAATTAAATGGACGAAGAGTGGGAACCTTCTACAATGACTTTTAAGTCAAGTGAGACAATGTAAGGTACAGGAGATAGAGTTCAGATTTCGGGGGATAGATGAGAGGTTATGTCTTGAATATACTGAGGAATACATGACCATAATCTGTCCACATGGAGCTCGCCCAGTCCCATACTGTATCTAAGCATTGATGGAATGAATGAAAGTCAGTAAGGAGAGCAACCAGAAGACTTGATTGACCAAAGGGTGGCAAATGCACTCCTCTGTTTCATATCCTTTCCTTTGTATCGCATGGTAAAGATGTTCAATTGCTGAACTCCCAAGGATAAAATTCATTACTCTCCAATCCATGCCCTGTCCCTGGAAATGTGCCTGCAAGTTCACCACGTGAACACGGTGTTTTAATGTTGAGATTACACACTGACAGACATTGTCCTTCAAGTTAGGTTAACTCAATCAATATTCAGCAAAGGTCAGTCAGGTTAATGTAGTTAATAAAGTAGCTTCCATCAAGAAGAATAATGAAACTTAAAGTTCAAGACTTCTAGCTTTCAATAGTTTATGATGTAATTGGAACAAAAAATACAGACAGTGCAAATAATTTGTCTTTTAATGGAATGCATTGTATATGGAACACATTTAAATGACTGTTGTGCTATTACTTGGTAGATTTAAGTTTCTGGCAAAATTTTCTAAGGTCAGTAAGGTTTTACTAAGGATTTCCATTACAAGCTGACAAAGGTGTCCTATTTGGGATATATTTTTGTGGCACTGCACTTAGTAAAAAACCTTCAGGAAGATGATTTAAGAGACTATTGATGTTTTGTGTTGGGACAGTCACCTCCTCCAGCAACTCATTCCAATACTTCCTCAAAAATCTCCAACTCTGCTGTCTTTCACCATGTGTGGTTTCCTACATTGGAGTAAAGGTTTGGGACGAACTCACTGAAAGCTGGAGCATGAGTAGACCTCTGAAGAATGGAGTGTCCCTCACCATCCCCTGTGGACATGAAGCCAAAGTAATGATCCTTTGTTTTTAGATAGCTGGGCTTCCGAGTAAAAGCCAAATGCATTCCCTACCCAAGATGCAAGGAGAATTTATTTGTTGAATCTTATTCTCTCTGGGGAGACAAAGAATTCTGAACAACTCCTTCAGAGGTTCGTACCCTCTTTCTTAGAACAGCAAAGGTGCTGCTGTGAAAGCTGAAATCAGTGAGACAAGGATGAAAAGGAGTTCCGTGTGCTTGAATCAGAGGTGGGCACAGCTGTGATTTCAGGGAGAGCTGCAAGAAATGATCCGTATCTCACACGGTCAGATTTGCTCTTCCCCCCAGTGACGAAGGCTAATCTTCACAAGTGGGTCATGGACAATTTTATTATAATGTCAACTTTGCATTATCTCTTCTTGTTTGGGGGATTTTCATTCCCCAGTGGAGCAGAGTTGTGAGGTGTGAGGAATCCTGCTCCCCCAAATACAGGTAAAAAGGGAGAACTGTCAGGAGAAGCCCACCCTCACGCAGGGGTCAGAACGTCTCAACATCACACATCAGAACTGCATGTTTCTCATACTGACCGTGACAGAGACCATCGATGTGGTGTCTCTGTGGATTGACCATAATTGTCATCATTTTTAGAGGAAATAACAGGTAAAGAATTCTTCTTCAGATTGAAAAAAAAACCCAGTAGGGCCTTGGGGTATCTTAGGGGGCGTCCCAAACATGAGAGCAGGAGCCTTGACATCACCAGAGGGATTGACACTTAGATCTTTTAAATGAATAAGTGAATGAAACATAGCTTGATTTTGTACCAGAAGCTGGCAAACATGACCAAACTGGTTACACCAATGATTTTGCTTGACTCAAACTGTCTTGAAGGTGTGACTTCCACTGACTCCAAATAGAAAGTGAGGGTTTGCCAGTGTAACAGGAAGGTGGTGGGTGGTCACCAAGGCCCTGCCCAATAGGAGAAGGAGGACAGGGACAGAATCAGAGTGTGCTTCTCCCCTCACTTTCAGATCCTACCTCATTCTTAGCTTTGGTTTTTGCTCAGTTGATTGGTTTAATGTAACTCCTGGACTCTACCTGGTGTTATCCACAACGCCAAGGATACCAATAGGAAGTAGGTGGTGTTTAGGAATAGTACACTTGACATCTTTTCATTGTATGGCATTATCTAAGACTTGGAGTAATCAGAGTCATATTGCACTTGAAGAATTCAGATGAGCTATCCAATTCAATCAGATGCTAGTGTTCAGTAGAATGCTAAACGGAAAAGGCTATCTCTACTTTTTGCTCAGGGAAGAAAACCCTCTGGCCTATGGTCCAGAATGGTGGATTTGTTTTCCATTAGAGTGATCAGCTAAGAATGTGATCTGAATGAGAATTATGCATGATAATAAGTGAGATAATTACTTTTTCTAAATTGTATGAAAATCAAGCAATTGGAAATCTTGTAGTTGTTTTAATAGAAAGAGGCTTTGGCTGGCAGTGCATTCATGTATTTGATATTTGGACACAGATTTCCTGGGGCTCGCTGAGGCCTGAGGTCCAGTTGCAGTGAGGGATCTTCACTTCCTGGCTTTCTGACTGACACAAGTACGCTAGGGTATTCTTCGATCATGCACATATGAGAGCTGCGTGAACAACCAGGGGCTTTGGGAGGTGGGCTTTGTAATATCAAGAGGTTGGGACATCCCTTTCTTTCCATGAATCATTCCGGAGGCTGACAGGAAATGGAAACCAGTCACTGAGACCTGAGCAGAATTGTGTTTGGTTCCTTAGACACAGAGGGTTATTTGGCAAGGGGCCTTACCCATGGGAACAGAGTGGGGAGAGGGTGTGTGATGAGGTCACCTCACTAGATGTCACTTTGAGCCTTGATGTTAACATCTCACACCACTACCACCACCGCCATAAAGATGTCGGACTTCCCTCCCTTCTCTGTGGTTAGCCTGTTTTTCTCATGGTAAGTGGTCATTACTTTCTTACAACATTCAAAGTCTGTTTCTGACCTGTATTCCATTTCTTACAGAATCTTCCACATTCATCGTTTCTATTAAAACTTTTGAAGTACAAGTCACCTTTATCTTACAAATCCAGAAAGCCTGGACCTCTAGCTATGTGTCTGTTCTATGTGTGTGCCTGTTGGTTTAACTGACATGTGGAATGGCAACCCCTTCTGCCTCCTTTAGAAAGCTCTCAGATCCCACAAGACACTGTCATCATTACTGTAATTATTTCGCAATATCTATTGTTTCCAACTCTATCATGAAAACAGGATATTATGCCAACTTATCAGGTGATGAAACAGAATCCAAAGAGAGTAATTAACCTGTCCAAGGCTACATTGCTGGTAAGAGTTCCATCATAATTATAAACCTTAATATAACCTCTATTGTATGAATTGTTTGCACCCTTGTCTTCCTCACTTACAGCATGTCTCTTAGTGATGGAAGCTGTATCCTGTTCATTTTGTATCTATTGCAGTAGTTTCTGAGTTGAAGCAAAATTAATACCTGATGAAAGGAACTAAGCTTTGCCATAACAACATTGAAAGGGAGCATGTTTTAATGGGACTGAAGAATTATGTGAAAGGAGACATGTTTTAACGGGGGCTATGTATTATGTAATGGTAATACTCTAAAGATACACTTGGATCCTTTTGGTGGTTGAAATGCCTTATAATTTCATATTATTTTTGCACATGTTGGAAGTTTGGTGATGTCCAGTGACTCAGGCTCCCTTCTTCATTTCAAATTCTTAACAGTTGTGGACTGACACAAAGAGTCCTATCACATATAAAGAGAGTAGCACACTCATCAATGATAAGACTGTCTTAGACTTTGACATTAGACCTGTGATTTTCAGTGAACCTAGACTTTGGAACAGACCTGTGTGAGATGTGGGTCCACAGCCAGACCCTCAGTCACCTCCTTCATGGCTCAGCCACCAGCAGAATAGAGAGCAACACGGCTGTGCTGTCTTCCGATGCAGGGGGACATGCAGTAGAGCAGAGGCGGGGCACTGCAGGTGCTTGATGTGAGTCATGTCCCCACCTCTCCTAACAACTGTGGGAGAAATGCCCACTCTCCTCTTCAGGCACATGCCAATAGTCCTTCACTGACTTCGTGGCTAAGCCATCGGAGAGTCTGAGTTCTTGGCTTATTGTCATGTCCTTCATAAGGAGCCTATGATAGCTCCACTGAAATTCATGGGGTCACACGAGATGGGACAAGGAATACAGCACGGAGGAAGAGCTGGAATTCTGCTCTTCAGATCGCACAGCCAGAAGGCCAGATCAAGCATCCTCTTGCCCTTCTCTCCTTCCTGTTCCCCAAGGCCACAAGCAGGTGCAGATGCCGAACGCAGGACTGTTGAAGGGTCTTCCACCAGAAGACACTGTCAGCTATGTTTTCCTGTCTATCTAATTGGGGGTAGGTTTTGAAACTTGCAAAAGATTATTGAAGAGTTTCCGAATGTGTCACTGAAAGCCTCAGACAGCTGCATTGTCAGGGAGATGAGCAAGCAAGGAGGTCTTCCTGCAGATGACATAGTTGGAGCTTCCTTTTCCCCCAGCCCTTTGCATTCTACCAGAAATGACAGAAGACTTGGGCTTCTGAATTAGACATCACAGAACATGCGTGCTCTTGAGATGAGGCACTACAAATTATCTCACTTGGAGAGACTTTCCGGTCCGAGATTTACCTGCTGACTTAATGCTGCTTCATGCTTGAGGTGCAGAGTTTGTTTCTTTGTTGACAGTGGCATTATGTCCACAGCGAGAGGCTGTGTGCACGGCTGTGTCATGGAGGGAAAGTGACATATGGTTCCCTTTGGGCCCAGAGTGCTCAGGGGAAGAAAGTATGAGCTGGATGCCTGCAAGGTCTTTCTTCCTCTCAATCTCCTCAGGAAAAAGGCAAATTAATTGCCACGCACCCCAGCAAGAATCATTAAAAAGAAGAAAACCATTTTAAACTCTCCCCAAATTAAAATAGTTTTTTCTTCCTGGAGGCTAGATTACATTGTGATATTTTAAAAAGATTTATTGTATTTATTTGAAAGGCAGAGAGAGAGAGAGAGAGAGAGAGAAAGGAGAGAGATATCTTCCATCTGCTGGTTCATTCCCCAAATGGCTGCAATGGCTGGAGCTGGACTGATTCAAAACCAGACCAGGAGCTTCTGGGTCTCCCATGTGGGTACAAGGGCCCAAGCACTTGGGCTATCCCCTACAGCATTCCAGGGCACATTAGCAGGGAGCAGAGCCAGTGCACACACTGAGGGAAGCATACATCTGCCACTGAATTCAGAGTCACTGCCGCTTGTCATTATTTATGGGCTTTGAATTTGGCATGTGCTCAGGAGCCTCTGAGGATAGCTACACATTAAAGAGTTACTTTTTATAAGTCCTCGGTTTTTGTTCCCATCTTAAACACAGCACTGAGATTGATTTACACAACCAAGAGTCAGGGCAGAAAACAAACTATTGGTGTTTGGTGGGGGTTTTTGATGGGACCAACATGGTGTTGACAGTCTTTCAAACACAGCCTGATGGGACTGGCATTTGGTGTAGCTGTTAAGATGCCACCTGAAATGCCAGCCAGCATCCTATATTGAAGTGCTTGGGTTCGAGTCCCAGGTTTGCTCCCTCGCAGCTTCCTGCTACCAGGTACCCTGAAGGGCATCAGGTGATGGCTCAAGTGGTTGGGTTCCTGCTACCCATTTGGAAATTCAGATGAAGGTTCAGGCTCCTGGCTTCAGCCTGGCCCACTCCAAGCTTTTATGGTCATTTAGGGAGTGAACTAGTGGATGGGTTCTGTCTCTCTCTGCCTAGCTCCCCTTCCAAACAAATGAAAATAAATAAATAAATATTTTTTTTTTGTAAATGCAGCATGTGGTCAGTTTGAGTATTCAGTTCTTGCTCCTCTGTTTTTCCCAGGCAGAACCTTAAGCGCTGTGAGCTGTTGGTTTCTGAGGGCTGCTGGAAGGAGCTGAGCTGAGTGAATAATAGGTCCCCTGACTCCAGGCTATTTTTGGCCACTATGGACAAGGGGCTAAACAGAGAAGCTCTTGCTTATTTAGGGATTTACGCATAGATCCTCTATCACAGAGGCTGACTTCTCTTTCCTTGAAGTCTGTATGTTGGATTGTAAAGACAGCCAAGGAAGGAGCTGTGACTGAACCTACTGAGAAATTACCACACCCAGGCGCTATCCAGCAATTCTCTTTCCTTTGTTATTGAACCAATAAACAGTTGCTGAATCAGCCCATTTTTTTGTCTCTGGCAAGGTGTACCTGAACACTTTAAGCTTGCATTAGGGACCCTTTTCTGCTCTTGTAACATCATGTATTCTCCTTATATATCCCCCATTTGCTTTATTGTAGGGATTTGTCTTGTGAATTTTTGCCTTGCTTGCTGGTTTTGGAAGGCAAGGGCTGGGGTCTGTATAACCAGTACATCCTCTGTGATGAGCACTGGGACAGCCCAGTGCTCATTTATTAAGTGGAGATCACGCTATTGACTTTAATGAGGAAGAAATTGAGATCAGAAAAGTCAAGGGACCAGTAATGAGACAGCTAGGCTGGAGACCTGCCCACATCTGAGTCAAAAGCCTGTGCTCTTTATGACATCACACCATCACCATTCTGTTCACTTGGTTCTTACGTATTTTCAACGTGGATCAAACAGTGTGACAAGAGGTATATATATATATATATATATATATATATATATATACATACATACACAGAAACTGGCAGTATTAATGGGTTTCCTCCAAGGAAATGACTTAATAGGTGGAAGGGAAATTTATGTATCTATCTATCATCTAATCTATTAATCATCTATAATTTATCTACCATCTATCTTTTGTCTGTCTGTCTGTCTATCTATTCTTTGCTATTGAATTCAGTTTTCATGTATATGTATTATTACCTAAGTGCATATGTTCATACACATACTAAATCCACAAAAGTTATTTTGGTAACAAGTGACTACAGTACAGGAAAGTGTCTACTAAGGTGCAAATGTCAGTAATTTCTCTAAAGTGGCCCTGAATTTCCCTGTTATAAGGTCTTTCCACAACTGTAGAGATCTAGACTTAATTAAAGAGTTCACCATTACTTTTTAAAAATAATATACTGTTGTACAGAGAACTCTGGTGATATTGTCCTGATTCTTCCATTGACAGCCACCCTCTGATAGGTTCTGATACAGCTCAGGTAGCTTGTGCACACTTCCCCTGTACCTCTATCTATTGCCACAGTGACATTGTGTAACTGCAGGTTCTCAATACATTCATCAATGGGCATTGTTTGATCATCTTGGGTCAGCTGGTTTTGTCTGTATTTACAAGATGTTCCAGGTTGGCTGGCTGTCTACTGGGTAAGGATGCGCTTGGCTGAGGCAACCAGCCTGACTCAACTCTGCTCCTCCTATCCTTCTTCTTTCATCAGATTACTCCCAGTGTGTACTCATGACAGGGACCCCCAAATAGCCAGGTAGCTTTCACAACTCTGCTTGCATTGTATCCACTAACATCCCATTGGACAAAGCTATGCACATGGTCAGACTATGTGTCAGGACAGGTACCCTGCAGAAACCTTGCTAGTTTGGCTACTTTTAGGATTCTGCAGACACATAGAACATACTCACATGAGACTAATATTTAAAGACAGCAAATACAGTGCAACGAGGGAAAGGAGAGCAGACGGGCATCAGCAGTCAGAGGGACTTCCCAAATATGTTGCATGAGTACTTGTTGTGGCCTCTGCTCCTTGAGACCCCTGGAGCTGCCAAGGTTGCTGGATCATAAGGTTTTGAGTGGGAGGGTAGCTGGTGTGTTCCAGGATAGGAATGTTGTTTCTGAAGGTACCTGAGGTACATGGTGAGAATTCAATCAGGACAGTGAGAGTCATTAATTAAAGTCAATATGAGGGGCTGACATTGTGGCACAGTGGGTAAAGACACCACCTGAAACGCTGGCATCCCATATGGGTGCCAGCTTCAAGGCCCAGCTGCTGCACTTCCAATCAAGCTCCCTGCTAATGCTCCTGGGTAAGCAGTGGAAGATGGCTCAATTGGGCCCCTGCCACCCATGTGCGAGATGTGGATGAATCTCCTAGCTTCAGCATGGCCCAGCCCTAGCCATTGTGGCCATTTGGGGAGTGAACCATTGGTAAGAAGAAGGATCCCTCTTTTATTCTGCCTCTCCCTGTCTCTCTGTAACTCTGCCTTTAAAATAAATAAATAAAAATCTATATGAGGGTACTTCAAAGAGTTAATGGCAAATGAAATTAAAGCATAAGTTCATTTTGGTGCAAGTTTTTAAAAAAAAACCCATGCATATGATAGAATCCTTTAAAGGTTGATGCAAATGCATATTTGAAAACTATGCATAGATTTAAAAGTGTTTAGATTTTCTGACACCTTAATGCTAACCCTTAGACTCACTGTGGGAGCCATGTATCTCAGATTATAAATAGTAGGGAGGGTAATGTGGAAAACTTAAGAGATGGGGACATTAAGGAGTGGGATACAAATTCTGGAGTCAATTTTAGGCAGTCTTCCCAGGCAATAATCAAGACATGTGGGGCCAGAATTATGGTTCAGCTGATTAAGTCACTACTTGGTCACCAGAATCCCAAATGGAACTGCCGGTGCAAATCCTAGCTATTCTACTTCTTCCAATCCAGCTTCCTGCAAATGCACCTGGAAAGGCAGTGGACAATGGCACAAATACTTGGAGACCTGCCACCCATCTGGGGAACCCAATTGGAGTTCCTGGCTTGTAGATTCAGCCTGGCCCAGCCCTGGCTCTTGTAGGCATTTGGGAAGTGAACTAGCAGATACCAGATCTCTGTGTTTCTCCTTTTTTCTCTCTTTCATTCTTCCTCTCAAATAAGTACATAAATAATGCAATAAATTTTAAGAAAAAGATATGTTCCTTTCTTCTTTCCTCCTCAGATGCTGGAAGCCACACTGGAAGACCTTAGAAACATCAGTTATTCTTAGGTGTTTAAATTTTAACTGAAAAGTGATCCCTGTTAGGAATCTGGAAAGCATTATGCTGAGTGAAATAAGCCAGTCCCAAAGGGACAAATACCATATGTTCTCCCTGATTGGTGACAACTAACTGAGCACCAAAAAGGAAACCTGTTAAAGTGAAAAGAACACTATGAAAAACGGTGACTTGATCAGCCCTTGCCCTGACTGTTGATGAAAAAATTAATACGTTATCCCTCTTAGTATTTTTTTTTGTTTGTTCTACTTAATACTTTTGGTTGAATACTGTAATCAATACACAGTTATTCTCAAGTGTTGAAACTTAACTGAAAAGCGATCGCTGTTAAATATAAGAGTGGAAACAAGAGAGGGAAGAGATGTCAATTCCGGACATGCTCAAACTGACTTGCCCCAAACAGTAGAGTTAGAAACATACTAGGGGATTCCAATTCAATCCCATCAAGGTGGCATGTTCCAATGCCATCTCACTAGTCCCAGTGAACAATTTCTGTTCACAATTGATCATAATGATAGGACTAAGAACCAAAGGGATCACATAAACAAGAATAGTGTCTGCAAATACTAGCTGATAGAATAAAAAAGGGAGAGAACGATCCAACATGGGAAGCGAGATACACAGCAGACCCATAGAATGGCAGATGTCCTAAACAGCACTCTGGCCTAAGAATCAGCCCTTAAGGCATGCAGATCTGGCTGAAAAGCCCATGAGAGTATTTCAGGCATGGAAAGCCAAAACACTCTGGCAAAAAAACAAAAAACAAAAAAAACAAAAAAACAAAAAAAAAACAAAAACAAAAAAAACAAAAACAGCCAACAACAAAACCTACATGAAAGATCTCTGCGAGTGAGATCCCAGTGAAAAGAACAGGTCATCAAAGAAGTAGGTACCTTTCTCTGAAGGGAGGAGAGAACTTCCACTTTGACTACGACCTTGTCTAAATATGATCAGAGTTGGTGAACTCAAAAGGCTTCCATAGCCTTGGCAACTCATGACAAGAGCCTAGGGTGATTACTGATGCCATAAACAAGAGTGTCAATTTGTTAAGTCAACAACAGGAGTCACTGTGCACTTACTCCTCATGTAGGATCTCTGTCCTTAATGTGCTGTACATCGTGATTTAATGTTATAACTAGTACTCAAACAGTATTTTTCACTTCATGTTTCTGTGTGGGAGCAAACTGTTGAAATCTTACTTAATATATGCTAAACTGATCTTCTGTGTATAAAGAGAATTGAAAATGAATCTTGATGTGAATGGAAGGGGGGAGGGAGAGGGAAAGGAATGGGTTGCGGGTGGGAGGGAATTTATGGCGGGGGAAGCCACTGTAATCCAAAAGCTGTACTTTGGAAATTAATGTTTATTAAATAAAAGTTAAAAAAAAGAAACATCAGTTATAACAGCAAACCACTGAGTTATGTATTTTTTTAACCCAAGCATTAGAATCCTTATTCATGCACATATGTACCCTTTCTGTTCTAGCCCCCTGTAGTTCATGCAGGAAAAAGAATAAGTTTCCTTTTAGCTTTCCTTCTGATTAGCTAGAAAAAAAAATCTGCCCTTTCACCTCACCATGTGGCTCCAAATCGGTTACGACTTCTCAGCCCAACCCTGTGCATTTGTGCTCACACAGCAGCTGTTGTGCCAGCCTTGCCCCATCCTGCTTGCTCATATATTACTGAAAGGACTTGATTGTTTTCACTCCATTCCATGCACCGCCCTGCAGTGCATTCCATCCTTGGTGGTGTGCAATGATCCACAGAAATAGAATGAAGTCTGCAGCATCTGTTTAATGCACAAGTGGCCTCTGCTGCTGTGTGTTGTGATCACGAAGGCAGGATCTGTCTCCAGGGAAGAGGGATGGTGGCCACCTAGAGCATAAGGTGCAGGCATTAGTTGGAATGCTTATAAAACATATTTTTCTCTATAATGCGTAGGAATACTTCTACTGGCTTCATTCGCCTTGTAGTTTTTAAAGTGTCAATGCTGCACCCTGATGTTCTGCTTTTCAACTAGCCTGACTCAGCTGTTGGCCTTTTAGCCACAAAAGCACCCTAATATGTTCATAGTAATTGTCCCAAAGGTCTCGAGTCCTACCTCTCTAAGCCTTTTTTGGTTCCTGGATTTTTTTTCCCAGTCATGGACTCTGCTCTGCTTTGAGGTCTTACTGTTCTTATGCATTGTATTTCCCCCATGTAGGGGTTGGCTTCCTCTTGAGGAACTGGATAAAATGGATTTCTCTCAGATGAATGTAATATATCCGGACTGTGCTGAATGTTGTTATTCTTCTATAGAGTATGGACATTTAATCCAAATAGAAAAGAGTTTCATCTTGGCCTGGACCCCTGTTTTCCATTTGCATTTTGACCATTCACTTAACATCTCTGAGCTGTTTTCTTTTCTGAGAAATGTCACTTACTAAGTCTGACCTGGAGCAAATTACTTAGCTTGTTTGTACCTCAGAAGTTTATGATTGACATGGGGATAATTCCAGAACCAATCATGACCATCTCAAAGGGTTGGTGTGAAGATTCAGTGAATTTAATCTGCAAAGCGTTCAGTATCCTTCCTAGGGCAATGCCTGCTCAACACATGCTAGGAGCAATTGTTAGGTAGCTCAGACATTATGCTCTTTGACTCTGTGCCTCCAGGCTGGCCTGAGACCAGGTTACAGCTAACACCCTACAGTGGTAAGTAACCATTCATGAATTCAACAAAGGGCAATGGATGTTGAGTGCTCCTAAGGCCTAGAGATGTTGGCCAGTTGTGGGTACTTTGGTCTGTGCTCAAGTTGCCAATTCTGCATGAGAGGCTGTGGAACTCAGCTGCTCCCTTCCCAGTGCTCATTCACATTCTCCGTCATCTGAGTACCCCCAAATGCAGGAATGTTTGTAGATTCCTGGCAGTCTAGGTCTGAGAAGGGAGGTAAAGCCTCTCTTTCCAGAACTTATTTGTTGGATTTCATAATGGATTGAATTAGAAGATGCAGATTGGGGGCCGGCGCCGTGGCTTGCTAGGCTAATCCTCCGCCTTGCGGAGCCGGCACACCAGGTTTTAGTCCCGGTCGGGGCGCCAGATTCTGTCCCGGTTGCCCCTCTTCCAGGCCAGCCCTCTGCTGTGGCCCGGGAGTGCAGTGGAGGATGGCCCAAGTGCTTGGGCCCTGCACCCCATGGGAGACCAGGAGAAGCACCTGGTTCCTGCCATCGGATCAGCGCGGTGCGCTGGCCGCAGCGTGCCAGCTGCGGCGGCCATTGGAGGGTGAACCAACGACAAAGGAAGACCTTTCTCTCTGTCTCTCTGTCTCTCACTGTCCACTCTGCCTGTCAAAAAAAATAAAAAATAAATAAATAAATAAAAAGATTCTGGTTTGGGCTATTTGCACTGTTGTTAATTCCAGTTAGTAGACTGAAGACGAGAGAGTAGATTCAAGGCTTCAATGAGTAGAGCTCACATTTATGCTTGGGGCAGGAGTTGTCCATTGGTGTTGGAGGAAATCGAGACCTTTTTTTGATCTTATAAAGAGAGAGATGAGGGAATATTCTCACAGAGTGTGTATATGGGTGGGAACTGGCATGGAGAAAGATAAGAAGACTTTTGAGAATAGGAAAGGCTTGTCCAAATCAGTGAGTTTGAAGGCAAGTTCAGAGCATGATCAAGTCAATTAAAATCAAGACCTGAGAAGGCAGGGCTTCTCCTGGGTACTGAAATACTGGAGATGATGGCAAGAGTTGAAGTCAGAAACTCCGTGCTGGGTACTATGTACAGTGTAGAGGGAGAGCACGCACCGTGCTATGGGCCTCTTTCACAGGGCACACCAAACTGTCCTAGAGCAGTGTCATTCTTTGGCGGGCACCTCCCAGGTACAGCTTCCAGGTACAGCTGGCCACTCTGCACGCCGTTCCCAGCTGAGGCATTTTTTGCTTCTTTTTGTCCAGGAGGAAGCCTGGCTAACTCTGCGGTCCCATTTGAAGTGCATTAAAGCACGACCTTGTATCTGCCTTCCCACCTCCTTGCTTCAAGTTGCTCCACTTAAATCGACCCTTTCAAGAGGAGATGGGAGCAGGACTTCAGAGCAGCTGCGTTGCTGGTTCTTGTGATCCAGAGATCAAAGGAAGGAGTTGGTAGCCTGAGTGTTGGGATGAGCTTGGCGGGAAGTTCAAGTTGCACGCAGTAACGTTGGCTCTAACGGACAGCCTTGCCCTCCAGGGTGAGGGAAGAACAGTGGCAGTGGCACTGAAGGTGCCATAAGAAGAGATTGGGGTTCTGATCCTAGCTTCGTTGCTTTTAGTCTTTGTGACCTTGGGCCGAAAAGATATCATGTCACAGCTCTATGCTTTAGCTGTGTGACAGGGAGTCAGATTGCTTCTAAGATCCCTTTGGCTTTAAAGTACCTTCTTTTGACAAGTGCACCACAGTGAAAAGAGCGTCAGTGTGGAATCTGGGTTCAATGTGTGGGTTCCCATTTCATCACCACGAGTAACTACGAGGTTTTCAGCAAGTTCTCAACCTCTTTGCCCATGCATCCTTGCCTGCGCAATGCAGATGGTATGTAGATTATGGTTATTCTGACAATTAAGTAAATTAAAGTGGGGTGCAAATAATTTTGAGGTAAACAGCAAGTGCTTAATTAGTGTGTATCATCCCCCTGTGTGCTTCTCACAGCTATTCATGAAGGATGACTCAAAATCATGGGCATTTAGTCACATGAGTCGTCTTATTTGTGCATGGCCTGTGTATATGTGGACCCGGAGAAGGCCCTAGGCTGATAGCAATATAAACACTAATATAAGTAACAGCTCCAATCTCTACTCCTTAAACTCTTTCCACCAACTCTCTAAGTGGTTGAAATGCCACCACCTGAGGCAGAGTTCTCTAAAGTCTGCAGGAATTCTCTTAAATGAAATATCTTAAAGTGGGGAACATGCTGCCTCTGAGAGACAGCCAATCAGCGCTGAGAGGGGTGATTTTGTAAAGGCAGCAGGAATGGCAGACTAGATCCCGGCCTCAGGGCTGACCTGCATGCTGGCAGAAAAGCCTCAGTTGGGTTCCTGAATCTACTCTCAACCCTTGAGCTGGAAAACCAGGGGTAGGCATTTTTGCACAGCCTTTAAGACCCACCTTGGGATGCCCATATCACATATCACAGTGCCTGGATGCAGGTCCTCCCTCCACTTTCAATTTCACCTAGACATCACACCCACTAGGAGGCAGAAATGATGGATCCTTGCAACTCCAGCGGGAGGTCCAGGCTGAGTTCCTAGCTCCTGGCTTCAGCCTGGCCCAACGCTGATTGCTGCTGGGATGTGGGAGTAAACCAGTGCATGGGAGATCTCTCTATGTCTGTCTGCCTTTCAAATAAATAAAAATAAATCAGTTTAGAAAAAGAGTTGAGAGCCTCCTTCAGTACTGTCATTCTATGTCAGGTGGACCTCGGTTCCCCCTTCAAGGGAATTGGGAGATGAGCACTAAGAGAGGCGGAGGTGGCCTAGGAGAGGAAGGGTTCAGACAGGGCTCAGAAAAGAGTGGGGCCACACAAAGCCTCATAGGGCAGCTCAGAACCCGTACCAGAGAGCAAGTCAGATTGTTGTCATGGAATAAAGCGAAGGTATTTTTAAAGGAAGAGAAAGAAGGAGAGATCAGAGGGAGCCTGGGAATAGTTTGTTTTCATTTCTTGAAAACAACACAATTTTCCTTGAAATTAACACAAAGCCTGCATCTGCACTTTGCCTTAGCAGGTGCTGAGGGGTCATCAAAGAAAGTGGGTGTGGGTGATGGTGCCTCCACTGTGAGGCTTGGGAGTTATCCACTGACCATGGCAGGCTGACCCTGCACAATGTCCAGCAGCATCTGCCCACTGGCTCTGCACCTTGGGTAACCAGGAATCTCCCCTGCACTTCCTCACCAGCGTTCCTCAACAGCAAAGAGGCACATCACAGGCACTCAGAACATCGGTCCCAGGGCAGAGTAATGGGGAGCAAAGGAAGGGGCGGAAGGGGCCTGTGTCCTGACCTTCCTTGCTGTGGTCCTGGTCTCAGGCGACCTTCACTCTTTATGGACAGCTAGAAGAGTAGAGTGTGTTGAGTTTGGTCCAAATTCAATGCTATGGATTTCTAAGCAGTGGTGGATTTGCTGAGAGGGGAGGAGAGTAAAACATTCCAAATATAATGCTGTTGCCCAAAGCCCTGGTCCCATTGCTCAGTATCAGATGCAGAGAACAGCAGCATCTCAGAAGTACCCATGACATAAGTAAAAAAAATATCCTACACGGAGGATCTCTGTGAGACCTCAGAGGAAAGAAAGGGTCATCAAAGAAGGAGACACTCTTCTCTGAAGGGAGGAGAGGACATCCACTTTGCTTATGGCTGTGTCCAAATACCGATGGAATCTGTGGTCACAAAAGGCTTCCGTGGCCTTAGCAGCCCATTGCAAGAGCCTCAGATGATCACTGATGTCATAAATAATAGTTGGCCGGCGCTGCGGCTCACTAGGCTAATCCTCTGCCTTGCGGCGCTGGCACACTGGGTTCTAGTCCCGGTTGGGGCACCAGATTCTGTCCCGGTTTCCCCTCTTCCAGTCCAGCTCTCTGCTGTGGCCAGGGAGTGCAGTGGAGGATGGCCCAAGTGCTTGGGCCCTGCACCTGCATGGGAGACCAGGAGAAGTACCCGGCGCCTGCCATCGGATCAGCGCAGTGCACCGGCCGCAGCATGGCGGCCACGGCGGCCATTGGAGGGTGAACCAACGGCAAAAGGAAGACCTTTATCTCTGTCTCTCTCTCTCTCACTGTCCACTCTGCCTGTCAAAAAATAAAAAAATAAAAAAATAATAGTGTTAGTTATTGAAAGAACAAAAGAAGTCACTGTGCTCTTGCTCCCCAGGTAGGACCTCTGTCCCTAATGAATTGTACTATGAGAATGAACTGCAAATTTTCTTTCCAAACTGTACTCAATATGTTGTGTGTGCATGGGTGTAAATTGTTGAAGTCTATGCTTAGAATGTAATTGGTTCTCTGTATACAAAGTCGAACTAAAAATGAACCATAATGGAGAAGGAGATGGGAGAGAGAGAGGGAGGTGGGATGGGAATTGGGGGGGTATGGGGGGAAGGACCACTATATTCCTAAACTTGTATCTATGAAAAAATGCATTCATTAAATAAAAACTTAAAAAAATAAAAAAGAATATAGCCTAAGTGATGCTGAATTAGCTAGAACTCCAGTTGCTGTAACTGAAGATGCCACTTAGCCCAAAGAGACAGTAGTCAGAACAAACAAAGGAAAAAACCCCCTGCATTCACATTTCAGTTTCCTCCTGAGAAATCAGGAAATCTTGGCTCTAAATCCCTTTATCTGTCGACATGAAGCTCCAAATCCCTTTCTCTCTGTGGATATGAACACTTAAAGCAAGTATTTAACATTTTGATGCCTTTCAGACCCCCTAATTTAGGAAATGGAAATAGTATCCAACTCAGAAAGGTATTATAATTAAAAAATTAAATAATCTACTTGAACAATTGGTAACAACATTTGTTCCTCTTCTTACTGGTAAATGACCATAATGATGACTGTAAAAGTCTGTTTCTGAGTTCACTAATTATGTTTTAGTTGCCCAAGATTCACTCACAATTTATTTTACAAAACTAGGGGGAAAATCTCTAATGAAAACCTTGTGTGAATCTGTAGCACCTGAGAGACGTTTTCCTAGGAGGGAAGATAGAGTCACATATCCTTGGGGATTTCCTGTGGAGGCACACAGCCAGCAGGCTCTGGGAGTAGAGCACAGATATTTAGAGTCTCATCCCTGGAAATTCACCCCACACCAACAATGCACAGCCTCCCCTGGGTCAGCAGGCTTAACAATGGATAGGGACGATGCAAAACCAAGTTACAGGAGTGGGGGTATATGAGCATAGAGGGACACATGAGAGAGAGAGAAAAAAATAAAAAGGACACACCTGCAAAACTAAAAAGATTCTCATTTAAAACATTTGTTAGATAGGATTGCAAAAGAAATAAAATGTTAAATCAACCTAAAAAAATCAGCAGTTAGATTACAAATGTGTTCTCTGACAAGACATGATTACGATGCTCAGAAATACATAGGGGTAACTTTCATTAAAAAGAGAAAATCAACACAAATAATGAAAAATTAAATATAAAAGCATATGTATAAATGCATATTTCTGGAGAAAAATCCATTGAAATAAAATTTGCAATAGACAGCAAAGTGATAGACTTCCAAAACATAGTTGAATGTACGCCACTGATAAAGTCTTTTACTACTCAGCAGAGAGACAATAAGAAATTTGAAATTCCAGTTAAATGATATGGGCAGATAGCTTTGGGGTAAGAAATGGGCATCAAATAGTTTCTTTTTTAAAGATTATTTATTTATTTATTTATTTGAGAGTAGAGTTACAGACAGTGGGAGGGAGAGACAGAAAAGTCTTCCTTCTGTTGGTTCACTCCCCAAATGGCCGCAAGGGCAGAACTGTGCGGATCTAAAGCCAGGAGCTTCTTCTGGGTCTCCCACACGGGTGCAGGGGCCCAAACACTTGGGCCATCCTCCACTGCTTTCCCAGGCCACAGCAGACAGCTGGATTGGAAGAGGAGTAGCTGGGACTAGAACTGGCTTCCATATGGGATGCTGGTGCCACAGGTGGAGGGTTAACATACTGCGCCACAGCGCTGGCCCCTCAAATACTTTCAAAAGAGAATGTTAAAGACACAAGAATTGAAAGGAGAGTGGCTGCAAAATCCCCAGACTCTAACACAGGATGGGAATTATTGTACAGAAGTGGCGACCACGGAAATGGATGAACGCCCAGTAAAACAAATCCAGTAGTGCATTCAGTGCACTGGCCCCTACAGCACATGCATCGTGCCAAAATAGGGCACAGAGCAGCAATGCAGGGATCTCTTAACATTATAAAAATGCAATGCCATAGTCAAATGCTAAGTTATATGTTCAGGAGCTGGTGCTGTTGTGTAGTGTTAAAGTCGCCTCCTTCAGCGACTTCATCTCATATGGGCACCGATTCAAAGACCCAGCTGCTCTGCTTCAAATCCAGCTCCCTGCTAATGTGCCTGGAAAGCAGCAGAATATGGCCCTAGTGCTTGTATCCCTGCACCCATATGGGAAACCCAGTTGGAGTTCCTGGCTCTTCACTTTGGCCTGGACCATCCTTGGCTGTTGCAGCCATTTGGGGAGTGAACCAGCAGAAAGAAGGTCTTCCCCTCTCTGCCTCTCTCTGTCTCTCTGTCTCTCTCTCTGTAACTTTGCCTTTCAAATGAACAAATAAGTCTGAAACATAATTCGATAAAATTAAATTTCCATTCATGACTTAGATAGTTAAAGTCTAGTTAGAAAACTTTTATTTGCAGTCAGGATCACAAAAACCCACTATGAATATTTCTACTCAGTATTGCTGAGAGGCCCAAAGCAACAAAATCAGAAAAAATAAATATATTCAATAAATTGAAAAGAGGTAGATTGAAAACTACCTTTGCTTAATGATGACACAATTTTCTCTAGAGATGACGAAAATAAATCCCAAAATATTTGTAATGAATAACAGAATCCAGCAGGATTTCTGAATATATGTAATTTACACAAATGCTATCCAGTATGCCATAGAAAGCCACATAGATGCGGCATATGAATAGAAATGGACAAAAGAGGAGAGGGAGAAGGAGATGGATGCATGTACACACACAGAGAGAGAAGGAGATGGAAGCACACACAAACAGAGAAGAGGATGGAAACATTCACACACACACACACAGAGAAGGGGATGGAAACATTCACACACACACACACAGAGAAGGGGATGGAAACATTCATACACACACACACACAGAGAAGGGGATGGAAACATTCACACACACACACACACACACAGAGAAGGGGATGGAAACATTCACACACACACACACACAGAGAAGGGGATGGAAACATTCACACACACACACACAGAGAAGGGGATGGAAACATTCACACACACACACACAGAGAAGGGGATGGAAACATTCATACACACACACACACAGAGAAGGGGATGGAAACATTCACACACACACACAGAGAAGAGGATGGAAACATTCATACACACACACACACACACAGAGAAGGGGATGGAAACATTCACACACACACACACACAGAGAGAAGGGGATGGAAACATTCATACACACACACAGAGAAGGGGATGGAAACATTCATACACACACACACACACAGAGAAGGGGATGGAAACATTCACACACACACACACACAGAGAAGGGGATGGAAACATTCATACACACACACAGAGAAGGGGATGGAAACATTCATACACACACACACACACAGAGAAGGGGATGGAAACATTCATACACACACACACACAGAGAAGGGGATGGAAACATTCACACACACACACAGAGAAGAGGATGGAAACATTCACACACACACACACACACACAGAGAAGAGGATGGAAACATTCACACACACACACACAGAGAAGGGGATGGAAACACTCATACACACACACACAGAGAGAAGGGGATGGAAACACTCATACACACACACACACAGAGAAGGGGATGGAAACATTCACACACACACACACACACACACAGAAGGGGATGGAAACACTCACACACACACACACACAGAGAAGGGGATGGAAACATTCATACACACACACACACACAGAGAAGGGGATGGAAACATTCATACACACACACAGAGAAGGGGATGGAAACATTCACACACACACAGAGAAGAGGATGGAAACATTCACATACAACCAGAGACACAGAGAAGAGGCAAAGGGATGGAAATGAAGGAAGAAGGGGGTGAAGTCTTGGGTGGGGGACAGAAGGAAGATAGGAAGATAGGATTCTACCCAAGTAGGAACAAATATAATAAAATACCCAGAAATAGACCTGAAATATATTTAAAACATCAGTGGAAAATATCCAAGTTATTTAAAGGGCATTTAGTTCTGGGAATGAGGAAGTAGTTGAGCTGTAACAATAGCTGAGAGTGCTACTAATTTAATGTTGAGAAGAGAGACCAAATATCCTCCAGTTGTCAGCAGGGTCACTCATGGAGTCACCTAATGTGAGTTTGCGATGGTCTCATTCTACTGAGAAACAGATATAAATAAATAGAAAATACTCACCTTCACTTTATAGTTCATAAATAGACTATATTATGAACTAGTATAGTTTGTGAAAATACTGCAAATCATGAAGATGTGAGCTTTCTCCAATTTAATTGTAAATTATCCCAGTTGAGAGAATTGGGAAAAATTATGCCAGGGTTTATCATGGAAGGAGATTTGTTAAGACTCTTTTTTGATTTCATTAATGTTTCCTTATTTTCTCTCTCACAGTTACCACAAAAGCGAATTTTCCTCTTGGTGAACACACTGAAGTTGGATAAGGGGTGGTTCTTGTTGTAGATATCTGAGATGGTGTTGGAGCCCCCGGGGGCCTTGCAGAAGCTGAGAATAGTGGAAATGATCTAGCACTGCACTTGGACTCTGACAGTTCACACATTCAGAGTGCTCGCTTGCCCATCAAATTACCTGTGTGACCACTTAGTCTCACCTGAAAGACTTGGACTTGGCTTTATTCGATTACAAAATGTCCTCTATTTGTTGCTTTAATACTAGTGTAATGAGAAAACTGGGTATTTTGCTTTTTCAAGCATGTAAAAATATCAGCAAAAAGCATATTGAGAAGTTTTACTTTATACAACTTAAATAGGAGGGAAAATAGCCAACTTTTTTAGGGGATCAATTATATTCCAATGTCCTGGTGCAATTGTGTATGCACAGGGTGCAAAGATCATTAAATCTCACAGGTTCTAGTACTAAAATAAATGCTTGCAAAAACTTACTAAACAATAAAAATCATTGGAAAGAAAATATTTTTGTAATATAAATGATTATTTGTAATATGTGGTGTCTTTTCAGGTGTCATCTGTGAGGGCCTCATTCCTTTGGCCTTTCCAGGTAGGAAAATCAAGATGCTGGGTTTCAGAGAAAAAATGAGGTTAGAAAACAAGGAAAGAGAAATCTATTGAAGACAAAATGTGGTCCATATTGCACACATATTCTTTAGTTGTGCTTTCTCAAGTGCTTCTAGTAGTCATCACTATTCTGATAAGTGATTTAGGAAAATAGCAAAGAGTAGCTATCCACTGAAAGGCCTAGACACAATTCAAAAACACTAGGAATGTTGGTATTGAAATCCACACCCAATCTTTCCTTTAATCCCAATAGGAAATCTCTTGACTCCGGAGTTTGGCAGTTTCACTAGGCTGTCTCCTTTTTTAATATATAAATTTGAATTTAAATTATATATATTTGTTTTTTTTACTGCAGTATAGTATTCTATAGAGTATATATCCCATAATTTCTTTATCCAGTCTACTGTTGATGGGCATTTGGGTTGGTTCCAGGTCTTAGCTATTGTGAATTGAGCTGCAATAAACATTGAGGTGCAGACAGCTTTTTTGTTTGCCAATTTCATTTCCTTTGGGTAAATTCCAAGGAGTGGGATGGCTGGGTTGTATGGTAGGGTTATATTCAGGTTTCTGAGGAATCTCCAGACTGACTTCCATAGTGGCTTGACCAGTTTGCATTCCCACCAACTGTGGATTAGTGTCCCTTTTTCCCCACACCCTGCCAGCAGCATCTGTTGTTGGTAGATTTCTGAATGTGAGCCATTCTAACTGGGGTGAGGTGAAAGCTCATTGTGGTTTTGATTTGCATTTCCCTGATTGCTAGTGATCTTGAACATTTTTTCATGTGCCTGTTGGCCATTTGGATTTCCTCTTTTGAAAAATGTCTATTGAGATCCTTGGCCTATCACTTAAGTGTGTTGTTTGTTTTGATGTTGTGGAGTTTCTTGATCTCTTTGTAGATTCTGGTTATTAACCCTTTATCTGTTGCATAGTTTGCAAATATTTTTTCCCATTCTGTTGTTGCCTCTTCACTTTCCTGACTGTTTCTTTTGCTGTACAGAAACTTCTCAATTGAAATCCGGCCATTTGCAACAAAATGGAGGAATCTAGAAAACATCATTCTGAGTGAAATAAGCCAATACGGAGGGACAAATATCATATGTTTTACCTGATCTGTGACAATTAACTGAGCACCTAAAAGGAAAACTGTTGAAGTGAAACGGACACTATGAGAAACAATGACTTGATCAACCCTTGTCCTGACTGTCGAGGAACAACTTACTATTTTATTCCTTTTAGTATTTTTTTCTCTACTTAACACCATTGGTTGAACACTTTAATTAACACACAATTATTCTAAGGTGTTTAAATTTAACTGAAAAAATGATCCCTGTTAAATATAAGAGTGGGAATAAGAAAGAGAGGAGACATACAGTTTGGCACATGCTCACTCAGACTTACCCCTAATGACTCAGTTAGAAACGTGCCAGGGGATTCCAATTCAATCCCATCAAGGTGGCATGTACCAATGCCATCTCACTTTTCAAAGTGATCAGTTTTAGTTCATAATTGATCATAATGATAGGATTAAGTGTCAAAAGGATCACATAAACATGACCAGTGTCTGCAAATAATAATTGATAGAATTAAAAAGGAGAGAAAGATCCAAAATGGGAAGCGGGATACAAAGCAGACTCATAGAATGGCAGATGTCCTAAACATCACTCTGGCATCATAATCAGCCCTTAAGGCATTTGGATCTGGCTGAAGAGCCCATGAGAGTATTTTAGGCATGGAAAGCCAAGACACTGTGGAAAAAAAAAAAAAAAGACCTAAATCAAAGATCCCTGTGAGTGAGATCCCAGTGGGAAGAACAGCCCATCAAAGAAGCAGGTACTGTTCTCTGAAGGAAGGAGAGAACTTCCACTTTGACTATGGCCTTGTCTAAATAAGATCGGAGTTTGTGAACTCAAGAGGTTTCCATAGCCTTGGCAACCCATGACAAGAGCCTAGGCTGATTACTGACACCATAAACAAGAGTGTCAATTGTAAAATAAACAACAGGAGTCACTGTGCACTTACTCCCCGTGTAGGATTTCTGTCCTTAATGTGTTGTATTAAGTGAATTAATGGTAAAACTACTACTAAAACTGTACTCTATACTTTGTGTGTCTATGTGGGTGCAAACTGTTGAAATCTTTACTTAGTAAATACTAAGTAGATCTTCTGTATATAAAGGTAATTGAAAATGAATTGTGATGAAGAATGGAATGGTAGGCCAGTGCCACTGCTCACTAGGCTAATCCTCTGCCTGCGGCGCCGGCACCCTGGGTTCTAGTCCTGGTCAGGGCGCCAGATTCTGTCCTGGTTGCCCCTCTTCCAGTCCAGCTCTCTGCTCTGGCCTGGGAGTTCAGTGGAGGATGGCCCAAGTCCTTGGGCCCTGCACCCACATGGGAGACCAGGAGAAGCCCCTGCTCCTGGCTTCAGAACAGAGTGGTGCGCCGGCTGCAGCACGCGGGCCGCAGCGGCCATTGGAGGGTGAACCAATGGAAAAGGAAGACCTTTCTCTCTGTCTCTCTCTCTCACTGTCCACTCTGCCTGTCAAAGAAAAACAAAGAATGGGATGGGAGAGGGAGTGGAAGATGGGATGGTTGTGGGTAGGAGGGTGGTTATGGGGAGAAAAAGCCACTTGAATCCAAAAGTTGTACGTTGAAAATTTATATTTATTAAATAAAAGTTAAAAAATTATATATATTTATAATATGTAATATGTAGTTATATAATATATATTATTACATATATTATTATAACTAATGTATTTATATTATATATAATATATATATTCACACACATATTGAGGGACACAAAGATTGTGAGAGAGAAATACAAATTTTAGAAGAAGAGTGAGAAGAGAGACAGACTCCTGTCTACTAGCTCCCCCCTACTCTCTGTTGCCCTTACTAGCTGGGCCTGTGGCAGGCTGAATCTGAAATCCAGAGAGCCCAATCCAGGTCTCCCGTGTGGGTGACGGGAACTCAATTACCTGAGCTATCACTGTCGCCTCTTTGGGACTGCATCAGTAGGACTGTGGAATCAAAAGCTGGAGACCCAAACCGAGGCACTCCAACAAGGGGTTTGGGCATCCTCTCTTCTCAGCCACTAAGCCAAACACTCATCCTTGTCCTTTCCTGAATTATCTGGCTATGTAACTTGGATAACGCGGGCTTGAATCGCCTAAGAAGATTGAGATTTATTTTATGGTTGAAGTACAATTGTTGAAACGTGGAATTGCAGTGTTTGATCAATATTTCAATCATTCTTGAGCCCTTAACATTCTTACATTTGGCAAATGCCCCCTACCCCTCCCTTGAGCTGCCCCTTGGTTTGATCTAAGGCACAAGCCTGAGGCTGTGTTCAGGTCTTGCTCTGTGATTCTTCTCTGCTTCCATCTGTCCTCTCCCACCATAAAAATTAGTGTGAGCACAGGTACTTGCTTTAATTTTTGTTTTTTTCCTAAGGCCAGGACTCAATCTCACAATCTGTCGACTCACTGTGTACAGCAGAGATGGGTGTTAAGGGAGTAGATCCTGCACTCAGTGCCATTTTCTCAAGCCCACAAGCCCGGCTCCTCCACAGGCAGCATTGCTCATATCTGGCTGTGCGTTCTGCTTCTGCTTCAGCCAACGTTGATCTCCTCACACGAGCCCTGCTCCAAAGGAGATGGATCAGCGTAGCCACTCCCCCACGACGGGAGTGCAGTTAAGTATGCCTCTACTTTGTAGGATTCAAAACCAATCCTGACATCTGGAAATGTTACACAGACTCTCTCACACCTACTCTTGCACCTAAAGGTCAAATCCACCTCATTTTTCTCTTCCAGATCTGACTTTTCCTTGGAGCATTTGGGAATGAAAATGCAGGTCCCTTCAGGGAGCTTCCATCGCCACACTGCAAAGTCTGCCACTGATCCTAGTGTCCCAGTAAAGTTGCTTCTCATTACCATCGTCTGTTCATTGCTGTGACCATCAGAATCTGGGGGATTGATACAGAATGACCTCAGGTTTAGTTCAACAACAACCTGTTTCAGGTTTTTTTTTTAAGATTTATTTATGCTCTTGAGAGGCAGAGTTACAGAGAGGCAGAGGCAGGGAGAAAGAGAGAGAGAAAGAGAGAGAGAGAGAGAGGTTTTCCATCGTCTGGCCCACTCCCCAGATGGCCGCAACGGCCCGAGCTGTGCTGAACCGAAGCCAGGAATCAGGAGCTTCCTCCGGGTCTCCCAGGGGCTTGCAGGGGCCCAGGGACCTGGTCTGTCTTCTACTGTTTTCCCAGGCCAGAGCAGAGAGCTGGATTGGAAGTGGAACAGCCAGGAAAGTAACCGGCGCCCACATGGAGCTACGGAGCTGCAGACTGGGATTTTAACCCGCTGTGCCACAGTGCCGGCCCTGTTTCAGGTTTTTTTTTTTTATACACACCTGCCTCACTTTTTTCTATAGCCTCTTCTCTGTGTTGAGTAAAGATTAGGTCCACAGGCCTCTCTCTCCCTCCTCTGGGTTCCTGCCCCCAATCAATTGTTAACAAAAGCAGGGGAAAACAAATTGCACAACCAAAGTACTGTCCCCATGTAGATTAGGGAAAGAGACATTTCTTTTGTAAAACATCCTGTAAACAGGAGCCTCTGTGAAAGGCTGAAAAGACAACCTCTTTCCTATTAAAGATTATTCACACAGCTCGTGATCAAAGGGCTCAGCCCTGTTCATTATCAAAGACAGCCCTTGATCTTTTGGTCTGCTTCAATGATTTTCATAAACCAAAGAGAGGGCTCGTTTTAGGGAGGAAATATAACTCTCATTCTTACCAACAGAATGGCTGTAATGATAATTTTAGAGAATTTTCAAGTTCATTCATTCTACAAATGTTAACTGAGTGTATCCCTATTATGTGATCCGGATAGCTCCCATACTGCGGTAGACAGTGAAAGTGTTTGTCAAGGTCCCTTATGCCAAGGGGCTTACATTTTACCAAGGAAAAATGGAAAATAAAAGAGGGTCCTGTGTCTAGAAATGTTGCTCCTGGGTATATACCTCAAAGAACTGAAAATATACAAATGCTCATACACAAATACTCACAGCAGCACTTTCAACACTATCTAAAAATGTAGAAACAACCAAATGTCCATTGCTGGACGAATGGGGAAACAGAATGTGCTATATCTACATAAAGAAATAATTTTCAGCCATGAAAAGGAATAAAATACTGATACACTCAACAAAGGAAGAAAACCCTGAAACATTACGCTGACTAACCGAAACAAGATCTAGATATGGGGCCACAGTAGTGGTGCAGCAGGTTTAACCACCATCTGTGACACCTGTATCCCCTATCAGAATGCGGATTTGAACCCCAGCTACTTTGCTTCCTATCTAGTTTTCTGCTAAGGTGCCTGGGAAGGCGGTGGAAGATGAACAAGTAATTGCCTGGGCCCCTGTCTCCAATGAGGGTGACTAGAAAGGATTCCCTGTCTGCTGGAGGTGACAGGGCCCAGATCTGGCTGTTGTGGCCATATGCATGGTGAATCAGTAGATAGAAGATCTCCCTCCTCACTCTCTCTCTCTCTCCTGTTGTCCTGCCTTTCAAATAAATAAATGAATCAATTGATAAATCTTATTTTTTTTTTGACAGGCAGAGTTAGACAATGAGAGAGAGAGAGTCAGAGAAAAAGGTCTTCCTTTTTCTGTTGGTTCACCTCCCAAGTGGCTGCTACGGAAGCTGGCTTCCGAAGCCAGGAACCAGGTGCTTCCTCCTGGTCTCCCATGCAGGTGCAGGGCCCAAGGACCTGGGCCATCCTCCACTGCCCTCCCGGGCCACAGCTGAGAGCTGGACTGGAAGAGGAGCAACTGGGACAGAATCTGGCATCCCAACTGGGACTAGAACCAGGGGTGCCAGCGCCGCAGGTGGAGGATTAGCCTAGTGAGTCACAGTGCCAGCTGATAAATTTTATTTTTAAAAATGAAGTGAGACACAAAATTTCTCATATTGTATGATTACGTTTCCATCAGTTATTCAGAATAGATAAATCCAACAAGAGTATGGGCATTTGGTGAAAGGGTTAGGATGCCACTTGGGATGTCTACATCCCATATCAGAGCATCTGGGTTCGATTCCCAGCTTCACTCTTGATTCCAGTTTCCTCTTAAACTGTACACTGGGAGGCAGCAGGTAAGGACCCCAATACTTGGGTACCCAATCTATGTGGGCAACCCAGACTGAATTCTTATTTCCTGACATGGACCAGGTTCAGCCCTGTGGTTGTAAGGATTTGGGGATTGAACCAGTAGGCACAAGCTCTCTTAGCACTCTCCCCCCCACCAATAAAAGGAAGATAAATCAATATTCTTCAAAAAGATAAAACCCTAGAGGTCAAAAGCAGATAAGTGATTTCCAAGGGTGGACAAGGATGGTTGGTTAATTGAAAGGGGCTCTCTCTGGGGGCAGTGAAGAAGTGAAGATATTTTGGAAGTTGATGGAAGTAGTAGTTCCACTAAATGTCACTGAATTGCACACTATAAAATGGTTTAATGTAAAGTGATGTGGATTTCACTCCTGTTATTAACATTTCTAAAAGTGTGCTGGAATGGAGGTAGAGTAAGTGACAAATAGATAATCGCTTAGGAGGCTGCATTCATGCTGAGATGGGAGTGACTAGCATGATTGAATCACTTGACAATCTGGGAGGAAATAACAAACATTGTGTGAGCTGCTCAGTGCCTGGTCATTAGGGAACAGGCACCATCAGTGTGTGGGAGAGAAGTCTGAGATGGGGAGGGTGTTGACTAAGGTGTCCTGAGAGGACTTCACTGGGGATTTTTGACCCTGGTGCAAAGTTGGCTTTTATTATTAATGAAACAGTAATCTAAGTAGAATTACCTTAAAATATTGTGGGAAAATGGAATTGAACAATAAGTTTATGGGGCTGGTGCTATGCCACAACAGGTTAAAGCCCTGGCCTGCAGGGAGTCCCAGTCGCTCCACTTCTGATCCAGCTCTTTGCTATGGCCTAAGAAACAGTAGAGGACCGCCCAAGTCCTTGGGCTCCTGCACCCATGTGGGAGACCCAAAGGAAGTTCCTGGCTCCCGGCTTTGGATCAGCGCAGCTCCGGCTGTTGTGGCCATCTGGGGAGTGAACCAGTGGATGGAAGTCTCTCTCCCTCTCTCTTTCTCTCTCTCTCTCTTTCTTTTTCTCTTTCTTTCTCTCTCTCTCTCTCTGCCTCTGCCTCTCTGTAACTCTGCCTTTCAAATAAATATACAAATCATTAAAAAAAAGATGAAGAAGAAAGGAGGAGCTGTCTGTGTCCTACACTCATCAAGGTCCATGCACCTGTCAGTTTTACTATGATTTCGGTTGAGTAGAATAAGCACAATGATAAAGACGTCAGAATAGATTCAGAGCAACCATGTGATGATCTTTCATCTTGAATGGAGGTGGGGAGGACTTGCCTGCAGATCAAAACATGAGTGTTGTCAATCATCTAACAAACAGAAGGTTCTTGTTCAAGGGTTTTACCATTTCTTCCTTATATCCTTTATCTTTGCCTCTGTGGTTTAACTTGACCTAAGCACAGAGTCCCTGTTACCATCACCATCTACCCTACATACCTTTCCCTCTAATATTTACAGATTTGTTTTTCAACTCATTCATGAAGGTTAACTTCAAGGTTTTATCCTACTTTGGACTTGGAAGGGAACCCATTTCAAATGTTCTTTATTCTTTAAAATGAGTAAAAATCAGTCTTAACAGAATTTTAATCAATTTCACGACACAGAAGTAAACAAAGAACTATACAACTAGAATACGGGATAGAAGCCTACATTCTGTCCATGTTTTGGGTTTTCTCTTTGCTTTCTATTTCTTGGGAGGAAGTACCAGGTGACATACTTAATACTTATGGACAACATACTTAATACATTAGGTTATAATGATTTTATTTTTCATGCACATTTCCAAAGAACATTGCTTATCAAACTTAATAGCTTTTACTGAATTTTATAGCTGCAGAGTATGTGCTCAGATGTGTTGTGACTACAAACCTCAACTCCTTTTTATTCTAGTTAGAGCACTGTAATATGGAAGTTTTACGTAAAAATAATGAAGATGGTAATTTCTAAACGTAGCTGTGCTTTATAGAGGTGTGTTTCAGAATGTAATTTTTAAATATAGTAATCAAGCATTTACTATTTGGTAAATAATTTGTGTGTGCCACATCATTTAACTTGGACAACATAATTATGGAATAGCTATCACAATATCAGTTTTATAACTGGGAAAACTGAGGTGCTGGGCACTGATTTTCCAAGGAACACTGAGAATAAATAAAGACAGTGGGACTAAGACCTTGGTCTTTGCAATCTTAAATCTCTGAGTTTTCTTGTAAGGTGCACTGACATTCTCTCCTTATGACACATGTTTTAATGGATTGATATGTAGCACCCCTGCCCCCAGTTCATGTTTTGAATCCCTAACTCTTCATGTGGCTGTGCTTGGCAAGAGGATCTTCAAAAAGCTAATTAAGTTGAATGAATGAGGTCATAAGGGTAGGGTCCAATCCAGCAGGAATGGAGTCCTCAAGAGAAGAGGTAGAGACAGAAGAGTAATCCCTCTCCATGCACAGAGAGAGAAGAGGCTTTGTGAGGACACAGCAAGGTGGCTGCCTGTGGCTGCCATGCAGGACGGGAGCCCTCACCAGGAACCTAATCTGCTGGCACCTGGTCTCAGACTTCCAGTCTCTAGAATGTCCATTGTTTAAGCCACTCTGTTGGTGTTACTTTGTTGGGTAGCAGACTTATAAACACGTAGAATCCAATTTCTTGTCCTAGATGTCAAAAAGCAGAAGTTGCTCTAAGGTTCCATGAATTATCCCTCCCAAGTTTGGTGAATATTTTATTCATATCAATTAAATTAATTACTATTTAAACTAAATGCTTATGCTTTTCTAGCAGTCCTGTTTTTCCATCCTGTACCAGATGAGAGAAGAAATGATTTTCCTGAACAATTCTGTAATGCACTATACTTTTACACTTGCCATTTGAATTTTACTATGGCCTTGAAAATTCTCTAAAAGTTATCACAATTTTTCAAGCTTGGCAATTGAGCTTTAGAGAGGTTGAGACGCTTACTCAACCACCCTGACTCCACATCCGATGTCATTTCTTTAATTTCTTTCCTCACAATTTTCATGGGAGCTGGGGTCACTTTCAGGGTTTCTTTTCTAGGCCCACAACAAAAGAGAGCAGTGGGAAGTCAATGCCCTACAGAGCTTGATGACTTCCTGTCATAACAGTGCCTAAACCTGTTAGTTAGCTTTGGGTTTTCCATGCCTAGGGGCATTGAAATGTAACGCAGAAGATTGTAACCCTCCTGGCAGAGAGAAGTGACCCAAAAGGAAAGGAGAGGCTATAACACAAGGAGCTGTAACACAGGAGCTGAGTGGTTTCTTTCCTTTTCTTCCTCTTCTTTAAGATTCACTTACTTATTTGAAAGACAGAGTTACAGAGAGGGAGAGGCAGAAGCAGAGGGAGAAGTCTGCCATCTGCTGGTTCACTCCCCAAATGGCCACAACAGCCAGGGCTGGGCCAGACAGAAGACAGGAGCCAGAAGTTTCTTCCAGATCTCCCATGTGGATGCAGGGGCCCAGGGACTTGGGCCATTCTCTGCTGCTTTCCTAGGCAGGGAACCATTTCAGAAGTGGGGCAGCCAGGATTCGAACACCTGCCCATATGGAATGTCAGCCCTGCAGGCAGCAGCTTAACCTGCTGTTCCACAGCATCAGCCCTTAGCGGAGCTGTTTGTAAAGAATCAACAAAAAGAGGAATCTGCCACATTTCTTGGAGATGAGAAAGACCCAAGTGATCGGAGCTCCTCCTGCCGCTTCTCCTGCAACACATCCACAATGATACAATGCTTAGTTATTAACACACTAAATGCTATTATTCATGTGCATGGGTTATTAGTATGCTGTAGGTGAAAAAGTAACTGTAGTCAGAATATTCAGGGTTCTTTCCGGCATCTACTGTTAAGCAACTGTATTTAAGGAAGTTTTGGGTCCCTCGAATATTCCCTGGGTCTTTTACAACACCTGACACAGAGTTCACATGTAATGATGTCTTTTGGGGGACTTGGCCTTTAATCCATGAAATGGGAATGATGACAGCAGTAAAGTTTTAAAGAAATTGAAATGAGGCAACATATGCAAAATGTAAGCCACTTCATCTGAGTAATATTTATTATTTCTGCTTTTAAATTGGGTTGTGTGATTAAAATACAAAATATTGAAGAGGAAGAAGTAGAAGTCTTACTGAAAACCATCAAGAAAGGCCTTTCCCTACTTGGAATTAGAATATGGGACACCAGAACTCGAAGTTATTCCTATTCAGAGAGCAAGATCCATTGTAAAATAACCATCAGTTAATATTGGATAACTGGTGTGTAAGCACTAAAAGTAGGCTTGATATTATAAAACAGTCACGTACAGAATACATAATTTCTAGTTTTTGTTCTTGAAAAGCTTTGCTGTCACTTTTAGGACTAACAGCAATTGTTTTGTAGGTAGACTAATGGGAGAGCAGGTTGATGCGCTTGATTGAGGTCAGACAGTGGGAAGCTTTAAGAGTCAGTACTGATGTCATAGCTGAAAGAGAAATAACAGAATGTTTTTAAGTAAAGGTATGATTGTCTTTTTGCTCTCTGGAGGAAATAATGCAGTTTCTCGTTAGTACATAAAATCATCCACCAGAATTTTTCCACATCCAAATCCACTTCAAGATACACAGATGGAGTAAGAATATGGTGTAAGAATACAGAGTAAGGATACGGTGAAATGTCAGTGTTAGGTCAGGGACCTGGAGTTGATCGAAGCACTCAGTGTCTGGGACAGCGAGAGTGGCTAAGTAGAATGTGAAGCACTGCAATGAGACGCAGGCATGAAAGATACCGTCCCCTCTTTCCCAGCAAGGAAGGGCCCCCAGGAAGAAATCAAACACAATAGAAGCTCCCTCAATGCAACTGGAACCACACAGCTCCTGAAGATTTTAGATGTGTTTCAGTCACCGTTGGAGCAGCGCTCTGGTGGGTTTCTTGGAACGAAGCCAGGATAACTATCGGAGTGGAAGGAGCTCTCCCAAAACGGAGAAGCAATTTCTTACTTCATTCTATCTGCACGTAATTCCTGAGGCACCGTGGGATGCTGTGTGTTAGTCATTTGGAAACATATTTCAAAGACACACTCCAAATCCATCTGTCTTGCAGGGTCTCAGGTGGCCTTGGCAGTAGGTGTGATGTGCTCAGCAGCACAGAGCCATGTTGGACGACAGAGTTAGTTTTTTTGTGAGTACACTGAGGGAAACCAGTGGGATGCATTCAATTGGATAGGAGAGACAGCTCTACCTTTCCTCCCAGGATTGACACACTGTTTAAGCTTCAAATGGACCAAGTGCTCCCCAGTCTCTGGTAAAAGCCTTCTCAATCACTTAAGCACGCCACAAACACGAGGCCCCTGTCCTACACCTGTGAGTTCCACTGCCCTGATGTGCATTTGGGTGACGATTTTCCACAAGTAATTGGCTGTATAAATACAATGTCTTACAATAAGGCAAAATGTTCATATACAGTATTTAAAAGGGTGGCATTTATATCTTTTCATTAAATCGTTTTGAAATTAACCTCTGAATCAACACTGTATAAAAATATCACCAAATTATTCAGTTTTCTAAGCACAAGATAATTCTCTGTCTACAAACCGTGAGTTGTGAAGAATTGTGTGGTATTGGCACCATTATTTCACCTGGTTTCTGAGAGTTTAGGATTGCATTTTTGTGTCTCAACATATTTTGGTCATGTAAGAACTCAATTTTATTAAATTCAGATTTTATTAATAGGCTAGTATCTCAATGTTATCTATTTTTTTCCTGGTCAGTTATCTCGTCTACTCCCCAGAACTAATCTTAACTTCTTCATACTTCTGAAACCTCTTTGTCATTTTGTACACTTTCAGCAAATAATCTCATCTTTAATTTTGCAAGGGAAAAATCTATTAACTACACATCATTAACCTAGGCTACCCATCCCTACTTCTGCTTACAAATTATTCTTTCTTAAGCAGTATTTTTGAGGCTTAATTGATGTACAATAATCTACACAGCTCCAGTCCTGGGAGTTAAAATTTAAAAAAGAAAAATAAAAAAAAAATCTAAAACAAAAACAGCAAAAACATATCAGTATTTCTGCAAATATTATTTTACAAAACTCTGTGACTCTTTCTAAGAAATAAGCCTTGTTTTTAAAAAATGAGACTTTCAAAATATTGAAAATGTGTACTCTTAAAAATTATGCATGCATTTTAAACTTTATCTTTTTCCTTTTTAATATTTATTTTATGTATTTATTTGTTTTAATTTTAATTAGTTTTTAACAGATTCAATGTGTACAAAATTCACATTTTGTAGATTCTAAGAACATAATGATATGTCATTTGACTCATTTATCTAATAATTCTTTTTGATAGTGGAATAATAGTCCTTGTGTACATCTACAATTTCTTTATTCATTCATCTGATGGTGGACATTTTGGTTGATTCCAAATTTTGGTTATTGTGAATGGTGCTGCTGTAAACATGGTGGAGCAGTTATCTCTGATACATTGTGTTCAAGTCTCTTGGGTATATACCCATTGGTGGAATTGCTGGATCACATGACAAGTCTATTTCTAGTTTTTAAAGAAGTATCCAGGGGCCAGTGTTGTGCCCCAGGTGAAGCCACTAACTGCAATACTGGCATCGCATATGGGCACCAGTTCGAGTCCTGGTTGCTCCACTTCTAATACAGCCTCCTGTTAATGTGCCTGCAAAAGCCACAGAATATGCCCCAGTTGCTTGGGCCCTCACCCAGTGGGAGACATGGAAGAAGCTCCTGGCTTGAGCGTGGCTCAAGCCTTGGCTGTTGCAGCCATTTGGGAAGGAAACCAGTTGCCTTTCAGAATTACACAGAGAGATGAATGAATAAATATACCTTTTTTAAAGAGAGGAATATCCACAGCATTTTCCACAGTGGCTGCACTAATTTACATTTCCACTAACAATGTATGAGTTCCCCTTCTGGGGCCAGCACAGTAGGTTAAGCCTCCACCTGCAATGCCAGCAGTCCATATGGGCACTGGTTCATTTCCCAGTTGCTCTGCTTCTGATCCAGTTCCGTGCTAATGTGCCGGGGAAAGCAGTGGCAGATGGCCCAAATCCTTGGGCCCCTGAACCTATGTGGGAAATCTGGATGAAACTTTTGGCTCTTGGCTTGGTCTGGCCAAGCTCCAGCCATCGTGGCCATTTGGGGAGTAAACCAGCAGATGGAAGACCTCTTTCTCCCTACCTCTGTCTCTCCCTCTCTGTAACTCCACCTTTCAAGTAAAATAAATAAATCCTTTTTTTTAAAAAAGAGTTCCCCTTTCTTTACATTCTTGCAAACATTTGTAAAAATTTTTCTTCACTGAAATAAACTCATATTAACTTATGTCCACAAGTCTGAACAAGATGCAGTTTAATGCACCAAGAAGGAAAAGATATCAGTTTGAAAAGAGCCCGTATCAGAGCTACATGAGTTCTACTAAAATTGATACAAAATATACATTAAATTGATGGTGCAGCCTGGGTGGCACAAGAGATAAATTGTTAATAAAAACTTTAGGGGGAAAACCCTCCAAAGCAATTATCAGTTTACAAACGGATGACTTGTTTTAGGAATGGACAAGATAATGTTGAAGACCATCCATGTTAATTTACAAGGAAAAGATTGATTTTTTTCCATGTCCAAACTGAAGAAGGATGCCAAATCACACAGAAAAAACAGCCAACACCACAGCTCTCTCACTGGTTCATCTTACTCAATTATAACTGAAAAATCAAAGTGGAGTGAACTTGCTGCTCTATGGATGCCAGAACTGTCCTGGCAGATCATCTACTGACAAGAGCAGAGCTTTGGTTGGAAATTCTAACCAAGGGGGAGTAAGCAGCACTTATTTACAGGATCTTCAGCAGGAGGTGAGACATGGCTTTGCCAGTGTGATGCTGAAGACAGCACAATCGAAGTAACAGCATCCAAGACATGGACGTGGTCCAGCCATGGCCAGAGCTGCAGGTCCCAAGCAGAGGTTATGGCAACAGTTTTGTGGGATGCTCAGTGCATTTAGCTGATTGACTCTCTGGAGGGCCACTGAACAGAAACACCTGCTTACCAGGAGGGTTTTTAAGAAACTCAGCCATAGTTTTAGCAGAAAATCACCCAAGAAAACTTCATCAGAGTCCTTCTCCACCATGAGTGCTCCTGCCTGTTCCTCTCATCAAACAGGGCAATTTTGCAAGTTTCAGAGGGAAAAACATTAGGCATCCACTCTCTCCTGACGTGGCTCCTTTTGACTTTTTAAAAAAAATTTCTTTTTTTTTTTTTAAACTTTTATTTAATGCATATAAATTTCCAAAGTACGACTTATGGATTACAATGGCTTCCCCCCCATACCGTCCCTCCCACCCACAACCCTCCCCTTTCCCACTCCCTCTCCCCTTCCATTCACATCATGATTCATTTTCGATTATCTTAATATACAGAAGATCAGCTTAGTATACATTAAGTATGGATTTCAACAGTTTGCTCCCACACAGAAACATAAAGTGAAAAATAATAGATGATTTTTTTAAATGATGATGAAATCAGAGCAGACCTATTGTCATGTTTAATCCCAGTGAGAGTCAAGTTGGGAATTGATAATTTCTTTTTTTTTTTCTTTTTCTTTTTCTTTTTTTTTTTTTACAGAGGATCAGTTTAGTATGCATTAAGTAAGGATTTCAACAGTTTGCACCCCCATAGAAACACAAAGTGAAATATATTGTTTGAGTACTCGTTATAGCATTAAATCTCAATGTACAGCACATTAAGGATAGAGATCCTACATGAGGAGTAAGTGCACAGTGACTCCTGTTGTTGACTTTACCAATTGACACTCCTGTCTATGGCATCAGTAATCTCCCTATGCTCCAGTCATGAGTTTCCAAGGCTATGGAAGCCCTCTGAGTTCTCCGACTCTTATCTTGTTTAGACAAGGTCATAGTCAAAGTGGAGGTTCTCTCCTCCCTTCAGAGAAAGGTACCTCCTTCTTTGATGGCCTGTTCTTTCCACTGGGATCTCACTCGCAGAGATCTTTTGCCAGAGTGTCTTGGCTTTCCATGCCTGAAATACTCTCATGAGCTTTTCAGCCAGCTCCGAATGCCTTTAGGGCTGATTCTGAGGCCAGAGTGCTATTTAGGACATCTGCCATTCTATGAGTCTGCTGAGTATCTCACTTCCCATGTTGGATCACTCTCCCCTTTATTTACTCCATTGGTTAGCGTTAGCAGGTACTAGACTTGTCTATGTGTTCCCTTTGACTCCCAGTCCCTTCACCATGACCAACTGTGAACTGAAACTGATCACCTGGAACAGTGAGATGGCATTGGTACATGCCACCTCGATGGGATTGAATTGGAATCCCCTGGTATGCTTCCAACTCCACCACTTGGGGCAAGTCAGCCTGAGCATGTCCCAAATTATACATCTCTTCCCTCTCCCATTCCCACCACCATGTTCAACAGGGATCACATTTCAGTTAATTTTCAACACTTAAGAATAACTGTGCATCAATTACAGATCTAAACCAGTCATATTAAGTAGAACAGATAAAAAAACTACTAAGAGGGATAATGTATTAAGTTGTTCATTAACAGTCAGGGCTATGCTGATCAAGCCACCATTTCCCATAGTGTCCACCTCACTCCAACAGGTTTCCCTCTTGGTGTTCAGTCAGTCGTCACCGATCAGGGAGAACATATGGTATTTGTCCCTTTGGGACTGGCTTATTTCACTCAGCATGATGTGTTCCAGATTCCTCCATTTTGTTGCAAATGACTGGATTTCGTTGTTTCTTACTGCGGTATAGTATTCTAAAGAGTACATATCCCACAATTTCTTTATCCAGTCTACCGTTGATGGGCATTTAGGTTGGTTCCAGGTCTTGGCTATTGTGAATTGTGCTGCAATAAACATTAGGGTGCAGACCGCTTGTTTGTTTGCCAATTTAAATTCCTTTGGGTAAATTCCAAGGAGTGGGATGGCTGGGTCGAACGGTAGGGTTATCTTCAGGTTTCTGAGGAATCTCCAGACTGACTTCCATAGTGGCTTGACCAGCTTGCATTCCCACCAACAGTGGGTTAGTGTCCCTTTTTCCCTACATCCTCGCCAGCATCTGTTGTTGGTAGATTTCTGCATGTGAGCCATTCTAACCGGGGTGAGGTGAAACCTCATTGTGGTTTTGATTTGCATTTCCCTGATTGCTAATGACCTTGAACATTTTTTCATGTGCCTGTTGGCCATTTGGATTTCCTCTTTTGAAAAATGTCTATTGAGGTCCTTGGCCCATCTCTTAAGTGGGTTGTTGGTTTTGTTTTTGTGGAGTTTCTTGATCTCTTTGTAGATTCTGGTTATTAACCCTTTATCTGTTGCATAGTTTGCAAATATTTTTTCCCATTCTGTCGGTTGTCTCTTCACTCTCCTGACTGTTTCTTTTGCAGCACAGAAACTTCTCAATTTGATGCAATCCCAATAGTTGATTTTGGCTTTGACTGCCTGTGCCTCCCAGGTCTTTTCCAGAAATTCTTTGCCTGTGCCAATATCTTGAAGGGTTTCTCCAATGTTCTCTAGTAACTTGATGGTGTCAGGTCGTAGATTTAGGTCTTTAATCCATGTTGAGTGGATTTTTGTGTAAGGTGTAAGGTAGGGGTCTTGCTTCATGCTTCTGCACGTGGAAATCCAATTTTCCCAGCACCATTTATTGAATAGACTGTCCTTGCTCCAGGAATTAGTTTTAGATCCTTGATCAAATATAAGTTGGCTGTAGATGTTTGGGTTGATTTCTGGTGTTTCAATTCTGTTCCATTGGTCTATCCATCTGTTTCTGTACCAGTACCATGCTGTTTTAATTACAACTGCCCTGTAGTATGTCCTGAAATCTGGTATTGTGATGCCTCCGGCTTTGTTTTTGTTGTACAAGATTGCTTTAGCTATTCGAGGTCTCTTGTGCCTCCATATAAATTTCAGCACCATTTTTTCCAGATCTGAGAAGAAGGTCTTCGGTATCTTGATTGGTATTGCATTGAATCTGTAAATTGCTTTTGGGAGAATGGACATTTTGATGATATTGATTCTTCCAATCCATGAGCATGGAAGATTTTTCCATTTCTTGGTATCCTCTTCTATTTCTTTCTTTAAGGTTTTGTAATTTTCATCGTAGAGATCTTTAACGTCTTTGGTTAAGTTTATTCCAAGGTATTTGATTGTTTTTGTAGCTATTGTGAATGGGATTGATCTTAGAAGTTCTTCCTCAGCCATGGCATTGTCTGTGTATACAAAGGCTGTTGATTTTTGTGCATTGATTTTATACCCTGCTACTTTGCCAAACTCTTCTATGAGTTCCAATAGTCTCTTAGTAGAGTTCTTTGGGTCCCCTAAATACAGAATCATGTCATCTGCAAAGAGGGATAGTTTGAGTTCTTCCTTCCCAATTTGTATCCCTTTAATTACTTTTTCTTGCCTAATAGCTCTGGCTAGAACTTCCAGAACTATATTGAATAGCAGTGGTGAGAGTGGGCATCCCTGTCTGGTTCCAGATTTCAGTGGAAATGCTTCCAACTTTTCCCCATTCAATAGGATGTTGGCTGTGGGTTTTTCATAGATTGCTTTGATTGTATTGAGGAATGTTCCTTCCAAACCCAGTTTGCTTAGAGTTTTCATCATGAACGGGTGTTGTATTTTATCAAATGCTTTCTCAGCATCTATTGAGATAATCATATGGTTTTTCTTCTGCAGTCTGTTAATGTGGTGTATCACATTGATTGTCTTGCGCACATTAAACCATCCCTGCATACCAGGGATAAATCCCACTTGGTCTGGGTGGATGATCTTTCTGATGTGTTGTTGCATTCTATTGGCGAGAATTTTATTGAGGATTTTTGCATCTATGTTCATCAGGGATATTGGTCTGTAATTCTCTTTCAGTGCTGCATCTTTCTCTGGCTTAGGAATTAAGGTGATGCTGGCTTCATAGAAAGAATTTGGGAGGACTCCCTCTTCTTCGATTGTTCTGAATAGTTTGAGAAGAATTGGAGTTAGTTCTTCTTTAAACGTCTGGTAGAATTCAGCAGTGAATCCATCTGGTCCTGGGCTTTTCTTTGTTGGGAGGGCCTTTATTACTGTTTCAATTTCTGTCTCAGTTATGGGTCTGTTTAGGTTTTCGATGTCTTCCTGGTTCAATTTAGGTAGGTTGCATGTGTCCAGGAATCTATCCATTTCTGATAGGTTTCCCTGTTTGCTGGCATACAAGTCCTTGTAGTAATTTCTGATGATTCTTTTTATTTCTGTGGTGTCTGTTGTTACATTTCCTTTTTCATCTCTGATTTTATTGATTTGGGTCTTTTCTCTTCTTTTTTTAGTTAGTTGGGCCAATGGGGTGTCAATTTTGTTTATTTTTTCAAAAAACCAGCTCTTCGTTTGGCTGATTTTTTGTAATGTTTTTTTGGATTCAATCCTGTTGATTTCTTCTCTGATTTTAATGATTTCTCTTCTCCTACTAGATTTGGGTCTGGTTTGCTGTAGGTTTTCTAGATCCTTGAGGTGAATTGAAAGCTCATCTATTTGGTGTCTTTCCAATTTCTTGATGTAGGCATCTATTGATATAAACTTTCCTCTTAACACTGCTTTTGCTGTGTCCCATAAGTTTTGGTATGTTGTGCTGTTATCCTCATTTACTTCCAGAAAGTTTTTGATTTCTCTTTTGATTTCTTCTATGACCCATTGTTCATTCAGGAGCATGTTGTTCAATCTCCATGTGTTTGCGTATGCTCTAGGGATTCCTGAGTTACTAATTTCCAACTTCATTCCTTTATGGTCTGAGAAGCTGCATGGTATGATTCTAATTCTTTTGAATTTGCTCAGACTTGCTTTATGGCCTAGTATGTGGTCAATCCTAGAGAAGCTTCCATGTACTGCTGAGAAGAATGTAAAATCTTTAGCTGTAGGATTGAAAGTTCTGTATATATCTGTTAGATCCATTTGGGCTATAGTGTCGTTTAAATCTACTGTATCCTTGTTGATCTTCTGACCGGATGATCTGTCTATTTCTGAGAGTGGAGTATTGAATTCCCCCAGTACTACTGTATTGGGGTCTAAGTCTCCCTTTAAGTCCGTTAATAAATCTTTTAGATAAACTGGTGCCCTGTAGTTAGGTGCATATACATTGATAATTGTTATATCTTCCTGTTGAATTGATCCCTTAATCATGATATAGTGTCCCTCTTTGTCTCTCTTAACAGTTTTTGTGGTAAAGTTTATGTTGTCCGATATTAAGATGGCTACGCCCGCTCTTTTTTCATTTCTGTTGGCATGGCATATCTTTTTCCAGCCTTTCACTTTCAGTCTGTATGGATCTTTGTTGGAAAGATGTGTTTCTTGTAAGCAGCATATAGATGGGTTTTGTTCCTTAACCCAATCAGCCAATTGGTGTCTTTTAACTGGACAGTTCAGGCCATTCACGTTCAAAGTGACTAATGATAAGTGGTAACTTTGCCCTGCCATTTGCCAAAGATAAGTTCTAATATATGCTTTGAATTCCCTGTGATCTTTTGCTGTGAGGTTTCCTTCCTTGGTTTCCTTCCTTTACCTTCTTTCATATTGATGACCGTGTTTCTGTGTTTCTGTGTGTAACACATCTTTAAGCATCTTTTGCAGGGCTGGACGAGTGGCAACAAATTCTTTCAATTTCTGTTTGCAATGAAAAGTCTTTATTTCACCTTCATTCACAAATGATAGCTTTGCAGGATATAATATTCTGGGCTGGCAGTTGTTCTCTCTTAGTACCTGGGCTATATCTCGCCATTCCCTCCTAGCTTGTAGAGTTTCTGATGAGAAGTCAGCTGTGAGTCTGATTGGAGATCCTCTGAGAGTAATCTGACGTTTCTCTCTTGCACATTTTAGGATCTTTTCTTTATGTTTCACTGTGGAGAGTTTAATTACAACGTGTCGTGGTGAGGATCTCTTTTGGTCGTGTTTATTAGGGGTTCTGTGGGCTTCCTGTACTAGGATTTCTCTGTCCTTCTCCAAACCTGGGAAATTTTCTGCTAATATCTCACTAAAAAGGCCTTCTAATCCTTTCTCCCTCTCCATGCCTTCAGGAAGTCCTAGAACCCGAATGTTGGGTTTTTTAATAGTATCCTGAAGATTCCCGACAATATGTTTCAGATTTCTAATTTCCTCTTCTTTTCTTTGGTCTGACTGTATCCTTTCCTGTTCTCTGTCTTCTAAGTCCGATATTCTCTCTTCTGCTTCACCCATTCTGTTTGTAAGGCTCTCTATTGTGTTTTTCATTTGATCTATTGAATTCTTCACTTCAGTCACTATCCCAGTTTCCTGTTGTACTAGTTGTTTCGTTTCATTTTGATTCCTCCTTAATATTTCATTTTCACGAGAGAGATTTTCTATCTTGTCCATTAAGGATTTGTGTAGTTCCAGAATTTGTTTTTGAGAACTTCTTAATGTTCTTATCAATTTTTTGAGATCTGCTTCTTGCATTTCTTCTATGTCATCATCTTCATAATCTTGAATTGGGGTGTCTTTTTCATTTGAGGGCGTCATGGTGACTTCCTTGTTTTTATTACCTCGGTTTTTGCGTTTGTTATTTGGCATATTGGAGATATTTGGTTTCTTCACTGTGGTGCTTTTTCTTGTTATACTATGACTCTAGATTAAGTGGACTATCTGTTTTTGATGGAGCCTTAGGGCTTGAGATGGGTGTGGCCTGAGAGCTCTGTTTGGTGTGCCAAAGGTGACACTCCCAGGTTAGGCGTGGTAAATCTCTCTCTCTCTCTTTCTTTTTTTTTTTTTTTGATTCAAAAGGGAAGTAATTCCGCACAGCTGAATGAAGTTGGAGGTAGTTAGCAGGCAAATGATATACCCACAGGAGCCAGAGATCGGAAACTCTTTCCCAAGTTCCCCACAGGGAATCTGTTCGGCCCTCAGAGTGGGCTCAAATTCTCCTTCAGCCTCCCACTGGGTTGCCAAAGTTACGGAATTGTAGCGTCTCTGGAGAGTGCTCACGTGAATTCCGTGAGTTCTCTCCCCCACCGTCTCTTTTTTCACAGTCTCAGTTCAGTAGCACCACAAATTTACTAGGTCCTAATCTCCTGTTAATTCGCCCCACCCAGAGTCAGGTTTTTCTGCTAGGCTCAGGGCCGGTGCAGACCTGAGGTCGCTCTGCTTATGACGTATGTCCAAGATGGCGCCTGCTCTTTGTCTTGCTCGCCCTTGAGAGGTGAGCGGAGAGAGAGAAACCCGTGTCCGTACTAGTCACCCTTTTTTTTTTTTCTCTCTCTCTCTCTCTTCCAGTTAGCCTTGTGAACTTCCCCCCCCGGGGGGGTCGTTCCCTCTAGTCTCCTCTCTCCGCTTGCCTGCCGGTGTCTCGGGCTATTGAGGTTCGGCTCACCTCGCGTTCCAGCGCTGGTGTGTTGAGTCTGCCGCTGATGTCCCAAACTGTGGGCTCCCACGCTGTCCACGCAGGTCCGCTGTGAGTCACGCGTTCCGGAAGAGTTTCTTCTGCTGTTGCCTCCCCTACTCTTCCTTGAACCTGCAGTATCTCCACTTTTATTAAACTATCTCTCCCCAGACTATCAGTGTGCTCCCTTCCTATTCCGCCATCTTGCCGGGAGACCTCTTTTTTTTTTTTTTTTTTGATCAAGACCCATTTATTCCAATGTCTCAGTGATATTTATACATAACTAGCTGCAGAACACAGAAGCACAAAGAAGCACAAAAGATAACAACATATGTAAGCAATGTATCGGGGCCTCTGGGAGCACAGATAATTTTAACAGGGTGTTGTTCTTTTTTTTTTTTTTTTTTTAGAAATTTTTTTTTTAAACTTTTATTTAATGCATATAAATTTCCAAAGTACGACTTATGGATTACAATGGCTTCCTCCCCATACCGTCCCTCCCACCCACAACCCTCCCCTTTCCCACTCCCTCTCCCCTTCCATTCACATCAAGATTCATTTTTGATTATCTTAATATACAGAAGATCAGCTTAGTATACATTAAGTATGGATTTCAACAGTTTGCTCCCACACAGAAACATAAAGTGAAAAATAATAGATGATTTTTTTTTAATGATGATGAAATCAGAGCAGACCTATTGTCATGTTTAATCCCAGTGAGAGTCAAGTTGGGAATTGATAATTTCTTCTTCTTCTTTTTTTTTTTTTTACAGAGGATCAGTTTAGTATGCATTAAGTAAGGATTTCAACAGTTTGCACCCCCATAGAAACACAAAGTGAAATATATTGTTTGAGTACTTGTTATAGCATTAAATCTCAATGTACAGCACATTAAGGATAGAGATCCTACATGAGGAGTAAGTGCACAGTGACTCCTGTTGTTGACTTTACCAATTGACACTCCTGTCTATGGCATCAGTAATCTCCCTATGCTCCAGTCATGAGTTTCCAAGGCCATTGAAGCCCTCTGAGTTCTCCGACTCTTATCTTGTTTAGACAAGGTCATAGTCAAACTACATTTAAAGAACACCCATTTTTCTTCAGCTAATATTTTAATAAATACTACATTCCAATGTTTTAATGTCTAAACCTCATGGACTCAGTGACTGATATCATCACTTACAATGTCTTGAAGTTGGTGGACCTTTGATTGTGAAATGAAGTTTAGGTTCTTTATTTTTAATTCCATTTTCAAGTGCCCTAATATTGTTTATTCTGTTATAAAATGCAGTTGTTTGACAAAGTGATCTTGCTTTTAAAGATTTGCCAAGCACAATAGGAACAGTATTTAGTCTCTGGCTAATGTCCGTTCACTGGGAGAGTCAATCCTGTGTTTTCTCCCCTGTGACTTTGCTGTTGAAGTTTCATGGTCTGGCTATGGTACCAGGATTCTTCCTTGCCCTTTAGGGATGTCAGTCACTATTACTTCTTACTCCTTTTGGATGGGTCCTTTAATATCCTAGGGTATTGTCTTTGCATGCATTCATCGATCAATACCCTTCTGAACAGGTGGGGTCCCATCTGCATATCTCTGGAGTTGTCTTTCTGCGTACCTCTCTCCTGTTCAGTATTCTAGTCTTTGTACTACAGCTGTCTTTTCTTGTCTACATGCTCCTCTCTCACTCTCTTCAGTTCCAGATGTCCTCATGCCAGCCCCTTTTTCCTGCACTGAATTCTGGAAACTCTCTCAAGCAAGTCATATGTGGAGAAGTGGCACAGCATTAAGATGCCACTTGGGAAGACTGAATCCCCTCCTAGTTTGAGTGCCACCTTCAGATTTGCTTCCTGGTAATAATCATCTTGGAAAGCAGGTGTTAATGTCTCAAGTATTTGGGTCCCTGCCACCCATGTGGGAGACCCATATTAAGTTCAAGGTTCCTGGTTTTTGCCTGGCCCAGTCCTGGCTATTTTGGTCATTTGAGGAGTGAGCCAGTGGGTGGAAGATCTCTCTTTCCCTCCCTTCCTCCCTCTCTCCCTCCCTCCCTCTCTCTCTCTGTCTCTCTCTCATTCTCTCTCTCTTTAAAATAAAAGGAAAATAAATTTAAAAGCAAGTGATATGGGACAATCACAGTGATAAAATAACCACAGTTTCCTCTCAGGGATAACAGCTTTGCATTGCTTGCTAACCAGTATCTTGCTATCTACCATTCTGCCTTGGCCGTTCACCTGAGAGGGTCAGCCCTGGGCCTACTGCTACTTTTTCACTAGAAACAGAAGCCCTTTGTTTAGCCATGCCATTCTTGATTCCTTTAGTTTAGTCTCCAGGATATGTTGTGCTTTTTTTTTCTAGTGTTGTGATTTCCGCACCCGTTTCCTTCTTAACATGTTTAGAACATGAATTATTCTATTTCTCTTTTTTTAAAGATTTATTTATTTATTTGAAAGAGCTACAGAGAAGGCAAGGCAGAGGCTGAGAGAGAGAGAGAGTGATAGAGAGAGAGAGAGATGAAGAGAGAGAGGGATAGAGAGGGAGAGGGAGAGAAAGAGTGATAGAGAGAGAGATGGAGAGAGGGAGTGGGAGAAGGAGAGAGAGGGAGGGAGGGAGAGAGAGGGAGGGAGATAGAGGGAGGGAGAGAGAGGGAGGGGAGGAGAGATCAAGAGAGATCTTCCATCCTCTGGATCACCTTCCAAATGGCTGCAATGGCTTGGAGCTGGGCCAATCTGAAGCCAGGAGTCAGACATCCATATGGGATGCCAGCACCGCGGGTGACAGCGTTACCAGCTGTGCCACAATATTGGCCACTTCCTTCTATTTCTTTTCTCTGGTGTTTCCAACTTCTCACTTAGCTAAAACCTTTTCAGCACTCAGGAATCTGCTCTTAAAGGAGTGAGGAGGTCTTTAATGATTGCAAACCCCTCAAGCTCCAGCTACGACCCTCCTTCACTGACCGCTTATCTCTCATTACACTCACCAGTACGCATTCTGTCACCAAACTCAGGCAGCACTTCCTGAGTTCCCTCCTTCTCAGCCTCTCTGTTGCTCTCTGCTGGGTGCAGCCTGTTCTTGCCCTGACTTTGCTGAGTCAGCTGTCTTGTGGCTCTGCACCTGTGTCTGATCATTATCGTGTCCACTTGCAGACCCATTCTTTCAAGGTTCAGGCCAAGCCCACTCCTCTTTCTATTCTAGGCTCTCTGCTAGTGCATCCCATTGGTATGCATTGCCCCAACGCACCTGTGTCAGATGACTCATTACTATCTCAGCCCTGCATCTCTCAACTTCTCAGTCTAGACCTTCACAGCCAGCTGCCTTCTTACACCTCCACTTGAATGTCTCAAAGAGACTTTTTTTTTTTTTTTTTTGACAGGCAGAGTGGACAGTGAGAGAGAGAGACAGAGAGAGAAAGGTCTTCCTTTGCCGTTGGTTCACCCTCCAATGGCCGCCGCTGCAGCCGGCGCACCGCGCTGATCCGATGGCAGGAGCCAGGATCCAGGTGCTTTTCCTGGTCTCCCATGGGGTGCAGGGCCCAAGCACCTGGGCCATCCTCCACTGCACTCCCTGGCCATAGCAGAGAGCTGGCCTGGAAGAGGGGCAACCGGGACAGAATCCGGCGCCCCGACCGGGACTAGAACCCGGTGTGCCGGCGCCGCAAGGTGGAGGATTAGCCTAGTGAGCCGCGGCGCCGGCCGAGACTTTCAACGGTGTGGAGCTGGGAGCATCCAGCTCTCTCACTCCACCTGGTCTGCTCTTAGGACTTCATGGATGGCCACAGAAACATATTTATTAAACAATGACCCTACCAATTTACCAGCATAGGCTTCATTTAGCTATTTGGGTGGAGTATGGTTTTAATTGAATGCTTTTAAGGCTTACAGTGCCACAGTTTTTAAGATGACACATAACCATTGACAAAAGAAACTTTTCAGGTTATCTTGTGAGCTTTCATATAACTAGGCTTTTCTGTGTTTCTGCTGAATTCTTTTTTTTCTTCACTTTTTAGCTTTTAAAAAGAGCCTTATTGAGACTTGATTCCTGTATCTTATGATTTGCCCATTTACAGTATACAATTTAATACTTCTTATAATGTTCATAGAGTTTTGTAAATAAATCACCATCCATTTGGGAACATCTTAGTCATATTAAAAAGCCTCCATAATGTTATTCTTGATTTCTTCCTTCCATCGCATATGCTATCCCACTCAATCCCTATAAGAGTCTCCCCTAACTCTTTAATAAAAGGTATAATAACTTATATTGTATGGGCTGGCTATAAGAGATTTAACACTTTTGCATTTTTTATTTTGACAGATTTCATTTTTTATTCATAGAAGAATTTTAAAGATAGACAAGGACAAAGCTTTTTATGGTAAATAGAGAAATCTAGAGATTAATCAAAGCATTCAAATGTATTATTTATGTATATGTATAAAATTGCAACCAGGAAACTAAAATGTATAATTTCTTTGGTCATGTACTACCCAGAGAATCCTTTTCTTTTATTAACCTATCTTGGGCAATTATTGTAATGCCAACAGTGCTGGCATTGGAATAAAGCTAACTTCCTAATTATCTGCACTCCTTCCCTAACAAAGACACTGCACAGAAAGGGAAATGAATATATTAAGTGAATTTAAAGGGAGAATTTCAGTATGTAGTTACTTATGACAGCTCCAGCTTTTGACACACAATTTTTTAGCAGTCAAACTCACGCTTGTCTTTTAAAAATCTTGAAAGAACTATGAAAGTTTTATGCCAATATTTTCTTACTGAGTTCACATTTTCATTCAATGACATTAGAGTGCAGTGATAGTGATTTGAATAAGCATAAAGATTTCCCTGAGTAGGTATAAGATAAGGACCAAAACACAGATGTCCTTTCACCGTCCTATTAGCTCCCTGGGGCAGCTGTAACAAATTAGCACCAAACAAGTAGCTTAACATGCAGAAATTTAGTATCTCACAGTTTGGAGGCCAAAAGTCTGAAATCAGTTCTACTGGGTCCTAATCAAGGCATTAGCAGGGCTCTGCTCCCTCTATTCTATAGATAATTCATTCCTTGTCTCCAGCTCTAGCAGCTGCCAGCTTGGCTTGGCTTGTGGCTACTTCCCCCCCCATCTCTGTTCCGTTGCCTGCATTGCTGTATATTCTGTGGATGTCAAATTTCTCTTTGACTCTTTCTTATAGGAATAAATTAACTTCATTAACATACTCATATCTGTAGTCTCCCTTTAAAAAAATAAGGTAACATTCACATATCACGGGAATTTAACGGATGGGGGAAGGGACTCATTATTCAGCTTACTACAATATGAAAGAAGATATAAATAATAAAAATGAACATATGATGTCCACTCTTGCCTCTCTTATTCAATATAGTTTGAAAGTTTTAACTAGAGTCATTAGACAAAAGGAAGAAAGAAAAAATGGAGTTAGAAAAAGAGGAAGTCTTGCTATTTCTGTCTGATGAAAACATGATTCTGTATAGGCAGAAATCTGAAGACTCCATGAAGAGACTATTAGAACTGATACTGATATCAACTTTGGCAACCCAGTGGGAGACTGAAGGAGAATTTGAGCCCACTCTGAGGGCCGAACAGATTCCCTGTGTGGTCCTTGGGAAAGAGCTTCTGATCTCTGGCTCCTGTGGGTATATCATTTGCCTGCTAACTACCTCCAACTTCCTTCAGCTGTGCAGAATAACTTCCCTTTTGAATCAAAAAAAAAAAAAAAAAGAAAGAGAGAGAGAGAGAGAGGTTTACCACGCCTAACCTGGGAGTGTCACCTTTGGCAAACCAAACAGAGCTCTCAGGCCACACCCATCTCAAGCCCTAAGGCTCCATCAAAAACAGATAGTCCACTTAATCTAGAGTCATAGTATAACAAGCAAAAGCACCACAGTGAAGAAACCAAATATCTCCAATATGCCAAATAACAAACGCAAAAACCAAGGTAATAAAAACAAGGAAGTCACCATGAAGCCCTCAAATGAAAAAGACACCCCAATTCAAGATTATGAGGATGATGACATAGAAGAAATGCAAGAAGCAGATCTCAAAAAATTGATAAGAACATTAAGAAGTTCTCAAAAACAAATTCTTGAACTACAGAAATCCTTAATGGACAAGATAGAAAATCTCTCTCGTGAAAATGAAATATTAAGGAGGAATCAAAATGAAACGAAACAACTAGTACAACAGGAAACTGGGATAGTGACTGAAGTGAAGAATTCAATAGATCAAATGAAAAACACAATAGAGAGCCTTACAAACAGAATGGGTGAAGCAGAAGAGAGAATATCAGACTTAGAAGACAGAGAACAGGAAAGGATACAGTCAGACCAAAGAAAAGAAGAGGAAATTAGGAATCTAAAACATTGTCGGGAATCTTCAGGATACTATTAAAAAACCCAACATTCGGGTTCTAGGACTTCCTGAAGGCATGGAGAGGGAGAAAGGATTAGAAGGCCTTTTTAGTGAGATATTAGCAGAAAATTTCCCAGGTTTGGAGAAGGACAGAGAAATCCTAGTACAGGAAGCCCACAGAACCCCTAATAAACACGACCAAAAGAGATCCTCACCACGACACGTTGTAATTAAACTCTCCACAGTGAAACATAAAGAAAAGATCCTAAAATGTGCAAGAGAGAAACGTCAGATTACTCTCAGAGGATCTCCAATCAGACTCACAGCTGACTTCTCATCAGAAACTCTACAAGCTAGGAGGGAATGGCGAGATATAGTCCAGGTACTAAGAGAGAACAACTGCCAGCCCAGAATATTATATCCTGCAAAGCTATCATTTGTGAATGAAGGTGAAATAAAGACTTTTCATAGCAAACAGAAATTGAAAGAATTTGTTGCCACTCGTCCAGCCCTGCAAAAGATGCTTAAAGATGTGTTACACACAGAAACAAAGAAACACGGTCATCAATATGAAAGAAGGTAAAGGAAGGAAACCAAGGAAGGAAAGCTCACAGCAAAAGATCACAGGGAATTCAAAGCATATATTAGAACTTATCTTTGGCAAATGGCAGGGCAAAGTTACCACTTATCATTAGTCACATTGAACGTGAATGGCCTGAACTGTCCAGTTAAAAGACACCAATTGGCTGATTGGGTTAAGGAACAAAACCCATCTATTTGCTGCTTACAAGAAACACATCTTTCCAACAAAGATTCATACAGACTGAAAGTGAAAGGCTGGAAAAAGATATGCCATGCCAACAGAAATGAAAAAAGAGCGGGCGTAGCCATCTTAATTTCAGACAACATAAACTTTACCACAAAAACCGTTAAGAGAGACAAAGAGGGACACTACATAATGATTAAGGGATCGATTCAACAGGAAGATATAACAATTATCAATGTATATGCACCTAACTACAGGGCACCGGTTTATCTAAAAGATTTGTTAACGGACTTAAAGGGAGACTTAGACCCCAATACAATAGTACTGGGGGACTTCAATACTCCACTCTCAGAAATAGACAGATCATCCGGACAGAAGTTCAACAAGGATACAGTAGATTTAAATGACACTATAGCCCAAATGGATCTAACAGACATATACAGAACTTTCACTCCTACAGCTAAAGATTTTACATTCTTCTCAGCAGTACATGGAAGCTTCTCTAGGATTGACCACATACTAGGCCATAAAGCAAGTCTCAGCAAATTCAAAAGAATTAGAATCATACCATGCAGCTTCTCAGACCATAAAGGAATGAAGTTGGAAATTAGCAACTCAGGAATCCCTAGAGCATACGCAAACACATGGAGATTGAACAACATGCTCCTGAATGAACAATGGGTCATAGAAGAAATTAAAAGAGAAATCAAAAATTTTCTGGAAGTAAATGAGGATAACAGCACAACATACCAAAACTTATGGGACACAGCAAAAGCAGTGTTAAGAGGAAAGTTTATATCAATAGGTGCCTACATCAAGAAATTGGAAAGGCACCAAATAGATGAGCTTTCAATTCACCTCAAGGATCTAGAAAACCTACAGCAAACCAGACCCAAATCTAGTAGGAGAAGAGAAATAATTAAAATCAGAAAAGAAATCAACAGGATTGAATCAAGAAAAACATTACAAAAAATCAGCCAAACGAGGAGCTTGTTTTTTGAAAAAATAAACAAAATTGACACCCCATTGGCCCAACTAACTAAAAAAAGAAGAGAAAAGACCCAAATCAATAAAATCAGAGATGAAAAAGGAAACGTAACAACACACACCACAGAAATAAAAAGAATCATCAGAAATTACTACAAGGACTTGTATGCCAGCAAACAGGGAAACCTATCAGAAATGGATAGATTCCTGGACACATGCAACCTACCTAAATTGAACCAGGAAGACATCGAAAACCTAAACAGACCCATAACTGAGACAGAAATTGAAACAGTAATAAAGGCCCTCCCAACAAAGAAAAGCCCAGGACCAGATGGATTCACTGCTGAATTCTACCAGACATTTAAAGAAGAACTAACTCCAATTCTTCTCAACTATTCAGAACAATCGAAGAAGAGGGAATCCTCCCAAATTCTTTCTATGAAGCCAGCATCACCTTAATTCCTAAGCCGGAAAAAGATGCAGCACTGAAAGAGAATTACAGACCAATATCCCTGATGAACATAGATGCAAAAATCCTCAATAAAATTCTCGCCAATAGAATGCAACAACACATCAGAAAGATCATCCACCCAGACCAAGTGGGATTTATCCCTGGTATGCAGGGATGGTTTAATGTGCGCAAGACAATCAATGTGATACACCACATTAACAGACTGCAGAAGAAAAACCATATGATTATCTCAATAGATGCCGAGAAAGCATTTGATAAAATACAACACCAGTTCATGATGAAAACTCTAAGCAAACTGGGTTTGGAAGGAACATTCCTCAATACAATCAAAGCAATCTATGAAAAACCCACAGCCAACATCTTATTGAATGGGGAAAAGTTGGAAGCATTTCCACTGAGATCTGGGACCAGACAGGGATGTCCACTCTCACCACTGCTATTCAATACAGTTCTGGAGGTTCTAGCCAGAGCTATTAGGCAAGAAAAAGAAATTAAAGGGATACAAATTGGGAAGGAAGAACTCAAACTATCCCTCTTTGCAGATGACATGATTCTTTATTTAGGGGACACAAAGAACTCTACTAAGAGACTATTGGAACTCATAGAAGATTTTGGCAAAGTAGCAGGGTATAAAATCAATGCACAAAAATCAACAGCCTTTGTATACACAGACAATGCCATGGCTGAGGAAGAACTTCTAAGATCAATCCCATTCACAATAGCTACAAAAACAATCAAATACCTTGGAATAAACTTAACCAAGGACGTTAAAGATCTCTACGATGAAAATTACAAAACCTTAAAGACAGAAGTAGAAGAGGATACCAAGAAATGGAAAAATCTTCCATGCTCATGGATTGGAAGAATCAATATCATCAAAATGTCCATTCTCCCAAAAGCAATTTATAAATTCAATGCAATACCAATCAAGATACCGAAGACCTTCTTCTCAGATCTGGAAAAATTGGTGCTGAAATTTATATGGAGGCACAAGAGACCTCGAATAGCTAAAGCAATCTTGTACAACAAAAACAAAGCCGGAGGCATCACAATACCAGATTTCAGGACATACTACAGGGCAGTTGTAATCAAAACAGCATGGTACTGGTACAGAAACAGATGGATAGACCAATGGGACAGAATTGAAACACCAGAAATCAACCCAAACATCTACAGCCAACTTATATTTGATCAAGGATCTAAAACCAATTCCTGGAGCAAGGACAGTCTATTCAATAAATGGTGCTGGGAAAACTGGATTTCCACGTGCAGAAGCATGAAGCAAGACCCCTACCTTACGCCTTACACAAAAATCCACTCAACATGGATTAAAGACCTAAATCTACGACCTGACACCATCAAGTTACTAGAGAACATTGGAGAAACCCTTCAAGATATTGGCACAGGCAAAGTGTTTCTGGAAAAGACCCGGGAGGCACAGGCAGTCAAAGCCAAAATTAACTATTGGGATTGCATAAAATTGAGAAGTTTCTGTACTGCAAAAGAAACAGTCAGGAGAGTGAAGAGACAACCGACAGAATGGGAAAAAAATATTTGCAAACTATGCAACAGATAAAGGGTTAATAACCAGAATCTACAAAGAGATCAAGAAACTCCACAAAAACAAAACCAACAACCCAATCAAGAGATGGGCCAAGGACCTCAATAGACATTTTTCAAAAGAGGAAATCCAAATGGCCAACAGGCACATGAAAAAATGTTCAAGGTCATTAGTAATCAGGGAAATGCAAATCAAAACCACAATGAGGTTTCACCTCACCCCGGTTAGAATGGCTCGCATTCAGAAATCTACCAACAACAGATGCTGGCGAGGATGTGGGGAAAAAGGGACACTAACCCACTGTTGGTGGGAATGCAAACTGGTCAAGCCACTATGGAAGTCAGTCTGGAGATTCCTCAGAAACCTGAAGATAACCCTACCGTTCGACCCAGCCATCCCACTCCTTGGAATTTACCCAAAGGAATTTAAATTGGCAAACAAAAAAGCGGTCTGCAGCCTAATGTTTATTGCAGCTCAATTCACAATAGCTAAGACCTGGAACCGACCTAAAAGCCCATCAACGGTAGACTGGATAAAGAAATTATGGGATATGTACTCTTTAGAATACTATACCGCAGTAAGAAACAACGAAATCCAGTCATTTGCAACAAAATGGAGGAATCTGGAACACATCATGCTGAGTGAAATAAGCCAGTCCCAAAGGGACAAATACCATATGTTCTCCCTGATCGGTGACAACTGACTGAACACCAAAAAGGAAACCTCCTGAAGTGAAATGGACACTATGGGAAACGGTGACTTGATCAGCATAGCCCTGACTGTTAATGAACAACTTAATACATTATCCCTCTTAGTAGTTTTTTTGTCTGTTCTACTTAATATGACCGGTTTAATTCTGTAATTAATACACAGTTATTCTTAAGTGTTAAAAATTAACTGAAATGTGATCCCTGTTAAACATAAGAGTGGGAATAAGAGAGGGAAGAGATGTATAATTTGGGACATGCTCAAGCTGACTTGCCCCAAATGGTAGAGTTAAAAACACACCAGGGGATTCCAATTCAATCCCATCAAGGTGGCATGTACCAATGCCATCTCACCAGTCCAAGTGATCAATTTCAGTTCACAATTGATCATAATGAAAGGACTAAGAGTCAAAGGGAGCACATAAACAAGTCTAGTACCTGCTAACACTAACCGATAGAATAAATAAAGGGGAGAGTGATCCAACATGGGAAGTGAGATACTCAGCAGACTCATAGAATGGCAGATGTCCTAAATAGCACTCTGGCCTCAGAATCAGCCCTAAAGGCATTCGGATCTGGCTGAAAAGCCCATGAGAGTATTTCAGGCATGGAAAGCCAAGACACTCTGGCAAAAGATCTCTGCGAGTGAGATCCCAGTGGAAAGAACAGGTCTTCAAAGAAGGAGGTACCTTTCTCTGAAGGGAGGAGAGAACCTCCACTTTGACTATGACCTTGTCTAAACAAGACAAGAATCGGAGAACTCAGAGGGCTTCCATAGCCTTGGAAACTCATGACTGGTGCATAGGGAGACTACTGATGCCATAGACAGGAGTGTCAATTGGTAAAGTCAACAACAGGAGTCACTGTGCACTTACTCCTCATGTAGGATCTCTGTCCTTAATGTGCTGTGTATTGAGATTTAAAGCTATAACGAGTACTCAAACAATATATTTCACTTTGTGTTTCTATGGGGGTGCAAACTGTTGAAATCTTTACTTAATGTATACTAAACTGATCCTCTGTAAAAAAAAAAAAAAAAAAAAGAAATTATCAACTCCCAACTTGACTCTCACTGGGATTAAACATGACAATAGGTCTGATCTGATTTCATCATCATTTAAAAAAAATCATCTATTATTTTTCACTTTATGTTTCTGTGTGGGAGCAAACTGTTGAAATCCTTACTTAATGTATACTAAGCTGATCTTCTGTATATTAAGATAATCAAAAATGAATCTTGATGTGAATGGAAGGGGAGAGGGAGTGGGAAAGGGGAGGGTAGTGGGTGGGAGGGACGGTATGTGGGGATGCCATTGTAATGCATAAATCGTACTTTGGAAATTTATATTCATTAAATAAAAGTTAAAAAAAACTGATACTGATATCGCTTCTCAGCGTTTTGGCTATAATCAAGTGTATTAGTACTGATAAATGAATTTACTAAAGTTGCAAAATACAAAATCAATGCAAAAATCACTATCATTTTTGTATTCCAACAACAAACTCACTGAGAAACAAATTAAAAGAATAATCTCATCCAAAATGGGTTAAAAAATAAAATTCCTAGGGATAATTTTAAAATTTAAAAATTTTTATTAATATGTGAAAGACCACTGCAGTAAAAGTTACAAAATACTTTTGCAATTTAAGAACACACACACACAGACACACACACACACACACATTTCCTCTTTCACAGATTGGAAGAATCAATGCTATTAAAATATCCAATAAATCCCTGCCAAAATACCAATGACTTTCTTCACAAAACTATGAAAAATAATCCTAAAATTCATAAGGAAACACAAATCCCAAGTAGCCAAAGGAATCCATAACAAGACAACAAATCTGTAGGCATCACAATACCAGATTTTAAGATATACCTCAGAGTTATAGCAACCCAAACAGCATAGTATTGGATTTAAATCAGGTACATAGACTAAGGGAGCAAAACAGATGTTTCAGAAGGTAACCCAATCATCTATAGCCAGTTATTCTCTGGACAAAGGTGTCAAAAGCATATACTATAGAAAGGGCAGGCTCTCCAGTAAATGGTTCTGGAAAACTGTATATTCATATACAAGAGCCTCTGACCTTACAAAAAATCAATTCAAAATGGATCAATGATCTAAATGTAAGACTCAAAGTTATGGAACCACCAGAGGAAGCTATAGGTGGAAAATTCCTAGAAATTGGTATAGGGGCAGACATTTGGCATAGTTGTTAAGCCACTATTTGTGATGCCCATGTTCCATATTGTAGTGCCTGGGTTGGAGTCCAGGCTTCACTCCTGACTCCAGCTTCCTGCTAATATGCACACTGGGAAACAACAGGTGATAGCCCAAGTACTTGGGTCCCTGATGCATGTATGGAAGCTTGGACTGGGCTTCCAGCTTCAGGACATTTGGGGAGTGAAATGCCAACCAGCTTGTTGGTCTCTCTCTCTCTCTCTCTCTCTCTCTCTCCCTCTCTCTATGTGTGTGTGCCTTGCAACAAAACACATCGTTATAGACAGAATTTATTCTTTTGGATAAGACCAAAAAAGACAAAACAAGCAATAAAAGCAAAAATAGATCAATGAGAAAACATCAAAGTAAGAAGCTTCTGCACAGCGAATGAAAGAAAAGAGTAAAGGAGACAACCTATAGAATGGGAGAACTTATTTCCATACTATGCATATATCTGATAAAGGATTACTACCCAGATTATTCAAGGAACTCAAGAAAGCCAGTAATAATCCAGGTCAGAAATAGGAAAGTATATGAATATATTTATCAAAAGAAGAAATAGAAATGGCCAACAAAAAATGATCTGGATCAACAGCTGTAAGGGGTATGCAAATCAAAACCATAATGAGTATAATCTCACTCCAGTTACAACAGCTTTTATCAAAAAGACAAAAAATAACATGCTGTTCAGGATGTTGAGAGAAGGTAACCCTTAGACACTGTTAATGGGGATGCAAATTCGTATAGTCACAGTGGAGAACAGTCTGGAGATTTCTCATAAACTGAAAGTAGATCTACCATATGACTCAGCCATCCTATTTCTGGGTATATTTCCAGAGAAGTGAAGTCAACCTATCAAAGAGATGCTTGTACTCTCATGTTCATTGTAACTATTCACAATGGCCAAGATATGGAATCAACCTAGGTGTGCATTAATGGATGAATGGATGAACAAAATGTTGTCTACATACAAAATTGAATGTTATTCAGCCATAAAATGAATGAAATTCTGGCATTTTGATAAAATGGATGGAACTTGAGATCATTATGCTTAGTGAAATAAGCCAGACACAGAGAGACAAATTCCATATGTTCTCTCTCATTCGTGAAAGTTAAAAAAAATCTAACTAAACTTAGCATTGTGGTTACTAGACATTGGGAGTATGAGAGATAAAGGGAGCTTGGATAAAAGTACCAAAACACTGTCAGATGGAAGGAACAAGTTCTAGTTTTCTATACCATGGTGGGGCAACTCTAGTTCACAATAATGTATCATATTTTATATAAAGAAAAGGAATAAATGAGCTATTAGGTTCCAGACACAAAGAAAGAAAAAGAAAATGGAAAGGATAGTTGCTTCAATTGATTGGTTCATGCCATGTATTTATGTTGAGATGTTGTACTGCCCCCTCAAAAATAGAGTATTATATGTTAATCAAAAATTTTTTAAATGAGAAAAAGCAGCATATCATAGGATTATGCCAGTCAATATGAACTAAAATATCCTCATTAATATTTATTTTTACTTCAATACAGAATAATTATTTATATGCATATATTTATAATTTTAGACCAAATCACCTATCACACTTAGGTTTTGGTAAAGAGGTGATTCTTACAAGTGCCATGGAAACTAATCATCAAAAGCTGCAAACATTTTCAAAAGCTACTAACAATAATAAAAATAAATACATTTTGTAGAATGTGGAATAATTAAAATAAGCGCATTCTTGGCAAGCCATAAATTTGGCTAATTGGGACCTTTCCCTCTCCTAACCCTTCTCATGCCCAGCGGTCCTGACTGGTCAGTCATTTTCCTGCCTCCACCTCACACAAAGCATTAGCAGTCCTGTGAGCTCTCCCTGCTCAACATCTCTTTCAGATAATTCCCTTCTCTCTCCCTGCCCATGCCCCTGTCTGAATCACCGCCTTCATTTGCCTCTTGCTTTATTCTAAAGGTCTGGATGCGTCTCTGTTGCCTTGAGTCCATTTTTGCTCTGGTGGTGAGAGACTGGGTGAGGGAGGCTTTTTTCTGAAGTGATAAATGTTGATTAGATCAGATCAGTTCCTTTCCTTTAGTAAGTGTCCTGTGATTTCTCTGTGGCACAAGGAGACAAACGCTGTGGGGCGGGTCTCATCTGACTTTTCTTTACACTCTCCAACCTTGGGCTGGGCTATTCTTCTGTCTGTTCTCCTTAGCTGACTCCTACAAGTCATTCAGATGTTTATTGAAGAATAGCAGAAAATGTTCTCATTTTAGCTGAATAAAAGTTTTAAAAATAACAGATCACAATTTGTTTCCTTTTTATTCTGCAAAAACATACCTGAGAATCACTCGACCTTTTCAATGATTCAAGGTTCTGATATGTAAGGTACTCTTGGCTGATCATTTCTGAAGATCTATTATTTGAATTCATTCTTCAAATCAAGTTATATGAGAGAATTTAAAAATTTTCATAGTTAACGATATGCTCTGCTAATTTCTGATTTTACCGTTTTGTGGTTGTAAGTATTCCTATCTTAGTTACAATCAAGGTGACTTTACCCATTTAAATTGTTAATAAGCAATATAAGAATGAGAAGGTGTTTCTCCCTTTTTGATTGTTTGTAGAATGAAGATATAGTGGTGGATTTATTTACATAATAGATTACATATAAATATAATTTTAAAGTATCCACTAATGAAAGAAAATGCTTTTTCATTATATTACCATTAAAGTTGCATATTTAAAAATGTTTGAAAACTACAAATATTTCCACTTTTCTAAGTTCTTTATTAATATCCATGTCCATTTGTCTCCTGAGATCTTGGAACTCTTTTGTTTATTGATGTTTGAATTTTCTCATAGTAACGCTCATATTCTTTTGGGAGATTACTTACTGAGAATTCTAGGGCATCTTTTTCTTTTAATTTATGTTACTTTGTGTTGTTGTTAGAAGAATTGTAAGTTTTATGTATTCAAATATGTCCATTTTACTTGTGACTTTTTCTCTTTTTCTTAAGATTCAGGAAGTCAATTCTTACCCCAAGGACTTGGTGAATTTTCAGTTCTGTTTTCTTTGTTTCTCTAAGATCTATGATGTGACGTTTTACCCGTAGTTATTGAGGGATTTATTCTGATATATGTGGGAAGGTGAGAATGCAGAGTAATTATAGTTTCCCTAAATATTTGATTATTGTTTCCCAATCTCTTCACTGGAATTAGCTATCTCTTTCTTTGTCATGTTAAAATCTTCTTCTTGGAAGATAATTCATCTATTTTATTTCATAATTCTATTTTTTGCTTAAAAGGGATAACCTATTCCATTACAGTTTCATCTTTTCAAAGATCTCAGAGCCTACCAGAAAATGGCCAAGTTTCTGGGAAACCCACCACAGTTAACTGTTTACAAACCACAGCCCTATAAGATGTATAATCACGCTACAAACTGATGTGGTTTGAGCTCCCGCATCACTATGCATGATTCTTGTCTCACCAATGCAATATTTTTTCATCACAGTGTTTCAAGTTGCTGTTAGGCAGGTCCTGACTCAACCAAATTTATATTTTTTTAAATAAAAAACCACTGAAATATAAAATTATGAGTATTTATGGGATATTGTGTAATATTTCAATACATGTGTATGCTTTGTAATGTATAATCAGGGAATAACACCTATTTATGGTCAAAAGAGTCAATATCCTTCCTTCTATATTTTTAGTGTTTATTTAGAGAAATACACAGAGCATTATCATTATCTGTAGTCACACACTCTGAGGGAAGACATCAGGATTTCTGTCTCCTATCTAACTATAACCTAACACCCATTAAGCAACATTTTCTCATCCCTTCCTTCCCACTGGTCTCCTCACCTCTAGTGACCATTGTTATATCCGAACTTCCATGAGATCAACTTTTTAAAATTCCACATGAGTGAGATCATGAGGTATTTGTCTTTCTGTGCTTGACTTTCTTGACTTGTTTTATATTTATATATATATATATATATATATTTATTTATTTATTTGACAGATAGAGTTAGTGAGAGAGAGACAGAGAGAAAGGTCTTCCTTCCATTGATTCTCCCCCCTGTGGCTATGGCCAGAGCTACGCCGATCCGAAGCCAGGAGCCAGGTGCTTCCTCCTGGTCTCCCATGGAGGTGCAGAAGCCCAAGCACTTGGGCCATCCTCCACTGCCTTCCGGGGCCAAAGCAGAGAGCTGGACTGGAAGAGGAGCAACCGGAATTAGAAGCCAGTGCCCATATGGGATGGGCGCTGCAGGCGGAGGATTAACCAAGTGAGCCACGGCACCGGCCCTGACTTGTTTTATTTAACATAATGACCTACTGTTCCCTTCATGCTGTTGAAATGAGATTTCCTTCATTTCAGGACTGAAAAGTATTCTGTTGTGTGTATGTGTCACATTTTCTGTTCCATCACCAAATGATGGATACTCACAGTACTTCCATTTCTTGGCTATTGTGCATAGTGCTGCAATACATCTAGGGGTGCAGGTATCTCTTTGACAGATTGTATTCTTCTCAAATACAGTAGTAGAACTGCTGGATCACATTAGTTTTATTTGTAGTCTTTTGAGGAATTTCCATAGTGTTTCTACAATGGCTGCACTAATTTATACTCTCACCAACAGTGTGCATGGGTTACCTTTTCTCTACATCCTTGGGAGCACTTGTTATCTTTTGTCGTTTTGATAATAGCTATTCTAAATGGAGTGAGGTGATATCTCAATGCGGTTTAGGTTTATATTTCCCTGAAGTGGAATGTTTTCTTGTGCTTATTGGCAATTCGTTTGTCTTCCTTTGAGAACTGGCTGCTTAGAACTACTGTTCATTTTTTTAACTGGATTATATGCTTATTGCTACTAAGTTGTTAGAGGTCCTTATATATTCTGGTTATTGACCTCCTGTAAGATGCATAGCTTGCAAATGTTTTATCCCAATCCACCAGCTGTCTCTTCACTCTGTTGACTGCTTCCTTTGTTCTACAGATATTTGCTGGTTTGATGGAATCCCATTATTTTTATTTTGTTTCCTAGGCTTTTGGGTTCTAATGCAAAAAAAATCTTTGCTTGTACTAATGTCCTGCAACATTTATCTCAATAATTTTTTCTAGTTTCAAGGTTTCAGATATTACATTTGGGTCTTTAGTCAGTTTGGGGTTGATTTCTGTGTAGTAAGGGAGGTGGCAGCCTAGTTTCATTCTTCTGCGTGTTGATATCCACTTTCCCCAACTCTATTTACTAAAAAGATTGTTCCTTTTTCAGTATATGCCAATGATCAATTATCTGTAAGTGTGTGGGTTTACTTATAAAGTCTCCACTTTTCTGTATTAATCTCTGTGTCTGTTTTTATGTCTACTCCGTGCTGTTTAAATTACTAGTGCTGTGCATTATATTCTAAAGCCAGGTAATGTAATGTCACCTGCTTTGCTCTTTTAGTTCAAGATTTCTTTGTTTATTTGGCAATATTTGGTGTTTCATATACATTTTAGAAGTGCTTTTTCTAGTTTTGTGGAAAATGTCATTACATTGAATCTGTAAATTGCTTAGAAATATATGCAGAATTTAGCAATATTGAGTATTCCAGGTCATAAACAATGCTTTCTGATTCTGACTCTCAATTTTTTTTTTACATATTACAAACTGTGCAACTATGGGATATTATCTTAACCTCATCTATAAAATGAGTATAACAGCAGTTATCTGACAGGGTTATGCTAAGGGCTCTAAGAATAAATAGATTAACACCTCTCTGAGAAAGCAATGTTTAAGTTGAAACCTGATTCTCATGCTTTAAAATCAAGCCAACCATCATAATTAGAGATGATCTGATAAAAAAATAACCAACACTTTGGTCAAAGGCAATCAGGACAAAAGCAGATGGTTCAAGAAAACAGTTTAGTAAAACTGAAAAACTATTGTCCATTCCTATAAATGGTTTTCAAATATCAATGATTGTTTTGTGCTAGAGTAGCTTTGAAAACTTTGGTAGACATTTGCACATCTGGCAACAATTCAGACCCTATTCCCCATCCCAGACCCTGCTACCAGGGTTAAACCTGTTGCATTCATTCTTTTTTTTTTTTTTTAAAGATTTATTTATTTATTTGAAAGGCAGAGTTACAGGGAGGCAGAGGGAGAGAGAGAGAGAGAGAGAGAGAGAGAGGTTGTCTATCTGCTGGTCACTCCCCAAGTGGTCACAACAGCTGGAGCTGGGCTGATCTGAATCTAGGAGCCAGGAGCTTCCTCCAGGTCTCCCACATGAGTGCAGGGGCCCAAAGACTTGGGCCATCTTCTACTGCTTTCCCAGGCCATAGCAGAGAGCTGGATTGGAAGTGGAGCAGCTGGAACTCGAACTGGCCCCCATATGGGATGCCAGCACGGCAAGCAGTGGCTTTACCTGCTACACCACAGCGCCAGCCCCAGCATTCTTAAATATTTCTATCTGTACAAGTTCTACTACTCCAGTGAAAGTCACTATAACCTTTTTCTGAGTAATTTACCAAAGTCACACAGTAAATGGTAAGTAAAAGATTTGAGATTCAAACCAGAAAGCCGTGTTCATGCATTGGAAGAAGCAGCATTGTAAACATGTCAATATTTCCAAAAGCAATTTATAAATTCCATGATAAATTCAAAATACCAATGAAATTTTCCACAAAACTAGGTGCTCCATTCATCTCAAGTGGATTGTTGGCACACGATCATGCATCCTCCAGAGCCTCATTGGCTGGGGCCCAGATTTTTGTGGCCACAATTTATTGAAGTATAATTTACATACAATAAAATTACTTCATTTCAAGTGTGGCCTTGGACTTTTAATTCTGCCATTAAATGAGTTTTGGTAAACTTCACCATCACGGCAATCATGTTTGAAAGCACACACATCACTCAAAGTGTTGCTCCATGGCGTGTTTGTGCTCAGTCTCAGTCCCATGCTCTTCCCTAGGCAACTGATCCACCTGCTTTCATTGTTTGAACTCTGGGATCTTTTTTAACCCAAGTTTCCAGATTTCCCTGACCCCCACCCCCAGCCCCTTCCCTGCTTTATCCTTTCACACTCCTACTCTCTTATTTTATTCCAAGCTTGGAGTAACCCTGACTGGTTCTGCCTCAAGTCTTGGTGGAAGGATCCAGGCATTAAGGCTTTAGCAGTTCTCTAGTTGGTGCATATTAATGTGATTCCTTGGGTACTGATGCTGAAGTTACTGCAGTATTAAGACAGCCATCCGTCTATTCAGCTGCTTGGTTTTGGTGGGGGATTTTGCAGCTCAGTCCCCAAGGGACAAATATCAATGTTCTCCCTGACCTCTGATAAATGACTGAGCACTTAAAAGGTAACCTACAGAAGTGAAATTGATACTTTGGGAAGCAATGACTTTGAACAGCCCTGGTCTCAACTGCTGAGGAATTTTTTTTCCATACTATTTGTTGAACAATTTACTTAACATAGAGTTAATCATGTGTGTATAAAGTTAATGGAAAATAGGTCTTAGTAAAAAGTAAGAATGGGGATAGGAGAGGAAGGAGGAAGAGGGGTGGGAGAATGGGTAGGAGGGCAGGTATGGTGGGAAAAATCACCAAGTTTCTAAAGTTGTAATTATTAAATGATTGAAGTTTTTATTCTTTTTAAAAATATTTATTTTATTTATTTGAAAGGCACAGTTATAGAGAGAGGTAGAGACACAGAGAGAGGTCTTCCATCTGATGGTTCTCTCCCAGGAGGGCTAAAACGGCTGGAGCTGCGCCGATCCAAAGGCAGGAGCCAGGAGCTTCTTCCAGGTCTCCCACGAGGGTTCAGGGGCCCAAGGTCTTGATCCATCTTCCACTGCTTTCCCAGGCCCTAGCAGAGAGCTGGATCAGAAGAGGAGCAGCTGGGTCTAGAAATGGCACCCATATGGGATGCTGGCACTTCAGGCCAGGGCTTTAACCTGCTGTGCCATAGCGCCAGCCCCTGAAATCTGTATTCTTTACATAAAAGGTTTTTTGGGGAAAAATGAACAACTTGCCAGCATTCACAGTGCTTCTGGTCTTGTGACCAAGAACTGAGTCCCAAGAATTTCTGAGGTTGAAGCACAACCTCATTGTACTTTCTTCTCTTTTGGAACTTGTCAGATCAGGAACCTCTACCCCTTAACCTGAACTGTGCCTTTCTAGGATTTCTGCATATGTGTATTGCTTATTTCCCTTTAGAATTGCTGGCTTTCTCTTTCCTCCCTCCTTCCCTCTCTCTCTCCCTCCCTCCCTCCCTCTCCCTCTCCCTCCCTCCCTTCCTTCCTCTCCCTCCCTCCCTCCCTCCCTCTCTCTCTCCCTCCCTCCCTTTCTTCCTCTCCCTCCCTCCCTTTTTCCTCCCTCCCTCCCTTCTTTCCTTCTTGTCTATTTATCTAATATGCAAGTGAGGAAGGAAGCAAGCAAGCGAAAGAGAGACACATCTTAAATCTGCTATCTCACTTCCTAAATGCCTCCAACAGTTAGGGCTAGCCCAGGCTGGAATCAGGAGCCTATATGTCTATGTGCTTCACTCAGATGAGTGGGCAAAAAGTACCCAAATCATCGTCTGATTCCTCCCAGGGTGTGTAGTAGCAGGAAGCTGGATCCACAGCAGAGTAGCTGGATCTTAAACCAGGAACTCTGATGTGGAATTCAGGCATCCCAAGCAGCAGTTTAATCCTTGTACCACTATGCCAGCCCCTTTGTGATGTTACGATTTTAAATAGCATGTTTTACTATATTAAGAGGAAAAAGGGAAGAAAATTTCTTCTGAGCCAGAGCACTGAGGACACTCTTTATAAAAGAAAAAAAATGGTATAACACTATTTTGAGTGTGAGTGAAAGGTTATCAAATTTTTGGCGACAAATTTAGGAAAATCTATTCATTTCTAGGGTTACAAAAGACCTTTCATATCTTTTATAATAAAAGTACCAGGAAGTTGGACTTCCTGAACAGTCATTTTAACTAAGATGCAATGCAAATTAAGAAAAGCTATATTGAGAAAAGCTCATGATAAAATAAATTTCATGTTTGATGGAGGCAGGGAAAATGTAATGAATTCAAGCAACTTCAGTGCTAGGTCTTAAATGATGAATAGGGATTTTTAGGATAGGAGTAGAAAGAATTTTCCAGGTAGAACAGTGAGTTAAGATGTACAATTGGAATGTGCTCAGAGATCTGTATAGTATTGATAGGTGTCTGGTGTTGTTGGTCATGACATGTTGGGCTTCAAATTAGTGAGCTTGGAATTGACCCTCTAAATTACAGGAAATCAGCAATAGTTGTGATATAAAACTTTAGAATTTTAATGTTTCATAATTTGTACCAGGCACTGCTTTAAATAACTTACATGAGCTAACCTATTTAATACAACACTGCTATGGAATTGATGTTATTATTATCTCTAATTCTTTTTTTTCATTTGAAAGGCATATATATATATATATATGCCTATATATACATATACATATACATATATATATATATATATATAGAGAGAGAGAGAGAGAGAGAGGAATAGGGAGAGAGAGAGAAAGATCTTTCATCCACTAGTTCACTCCTCAAATGGCTGCAATGGCTGGGGCTAGGCCAGGCAGAAGTCAAAATCCGGGAGTTTCTTCTGGGTCTCCCACATGGGTACAGGGGCCCAAATACTTGGGTCGTCTTCCACTGCTTTCCCAAGGCACGTAAGCAGAGAGCTGCATAAGCAGCTGGGACTTGAACTGGTGCCCATATGGGATGCCAAAACAGCAGGTGTAGCTTTAACCCTCTATTCCACAGAATCAGACCTTCCCTACTTATTGATCATTGAAGAAACTGATGTACAAAGTAATAAAATATTCCACCTTGTCCAAAGTTTCATAATATTAAGTGGCAGAAACTGTATTTGGATCCCGAGGTTTGGATTTCAGTGCCTGCATAGCCCTCATGAGTTTATCTTTTTCTCTCTCTAGTGTCCCCATCCTCCTCCTTCTTTTTTTTTGAAGACAATTTTTTAAAGATTTTATTTATTTATATGAAAGTAGAGTTACACACAGAGAGAAAGAAAGGAGGAGAGATGGAGAGGGAGAGGGAGAGAGAGAGAGAGAGAGAGGTGTCTTCCATCTGCTGGTTCACTCCTCAATGGACTGCAACAGCCAGAGCTGCATGAATCCAAAGCCAGGAGCCAGTGGTCAGGAGCTTCTTCCAGGTCTCCCACATGGGTGCAGGGGCCCATCTTCCACTGCTTTTCCAGGTGACAGCAGAGAGCTGGATCGGAATTAGAGCAACTGGGTCTCCATCCAGCACAGATATGGGATGCTGGCACCGCAGGTGGTGGCTTAACCCGCTATGCCACAGCCCTGGCCCCTTTTGAAGAAATTTTACTTAAGGAACACAGCTTCATGCATGCATTTCATATATACAAATTTAGGAACATAGTGACTCTTCCCACCCTACCCTCCCTCTCTAATGCATTCCCATCCTTCTTACTCTTCTCCTATTCCCATTCTTAATTTTTTAAAAAATATTTATTTTTAAATAAAAGTTAAAAATATTTATTTATTTATTTGAAAGTCAGAGTTACACAGAGAGAGGAGCGGCAGAGAGAGAGAGAGAGAGAGAGAGAGAGAGAGGTCTTCCATCCGATGGTTCACTCCCCAATTGGCCGCAATGGTCTGAGCTACGCCAATCCAAAGCCAGAAGCCAGGAGCTTCTTCTGGGTCTCCCATGTTGGTGCAGGGGCCCAAGGACTTGGGCCATCTTCTACTGCTTTCCCAGGCCATAGCAGAGAGCTGGATTGGAAGTGGAGCAGCTTGGTCTCAAACTGGTGCCCATATGGGATGCCAGCGCTTCAGGCCAGGGCGTTAACCCGCTGTACTACAGTGCCAACCTCTCTCTCTCTCTCTCTCTCTCTCTCTCTTTTTTACAAAGATCTATTTTCAGCTTCATTTATACTCATAAGATTAATCCTACAGTAAGTAAAGAGTTCAACAAATAGTGTGAAGAAAAAAGAAACACTCTTATTCAATAGTAGAGATGAGGGCTGTAAACAATCATTGAACCTCAAAATGTCAATTTTACTCTTATACATTACACTTTAGATATTCTGTTAGTTACTACAGATCAGGGAAAACGTGTGGTATTTATCATTTTGGGACTAGCTAATTTTAACTTTGCCTGATTAGGGGAATATATATATATATATATATATATATGTGTGTGTGTGTGTGTGTGTGTGTGTGTGTGTGTATGAGAGAGAGAGAGAGAGAGAGAGAGAGAGAGAGAGAGAGAGAGAGAAGAGAGGGAAATGAGGAGCCACGTTGCCATTGCTGTTGTCTGGAATTACAGTGATGAAGACGTGAATTCCGTAAGAACAGATTCCCCAGCACATCATTCAGGCACACAGGTTGGTCCGTGCAGTTTGCCAAAAGCTAATTTCTTCCCAATGATTCATTTTCTCTTCCTGTCCTTCCTGCAAGCACTCCTGGTGTCCTTTGGAAAAGCAGTCATGCAAAGGTAAATAACACTTTGTGAGTATTTGGGGATTTCTTTCTGTCATCTCAAATTTCTGTCAAGTCCAGTGTTACCTTGATCCATTAAGACAGATCAGATGAGAAATGTTAACTCTATCAAAATTATAATTTGCAACCTGCTGTTTTTGCTGGTTTGTGGAAGGAGCCGATGGTTTGGGGGACGGGTCTAATGCTGGGCTCCCAAGGGGCTGTGGAGAGTTGTGTGAGGCTCTCCCCAAATGAGCACACCTGCTCTGCAGACTGAGAGTCGGTTGTGCAGCCCTTCCTAAGTCAGCAGTTTCTAAGTCATTACGATTACTTATATTTGACTTGTTCCAATTTTCCTGGGTTCCTGAACTTGCCTAGAACTTTTAACATCCCTCTAACATCACTCTTATTTGCTGCTTCTAATCATATGTTGTGTGCCAGAATTGTTATATGTCAGTTTTCACATTCTTTGAAGGAAGAGCCTTGGGCAGAACCTCAGGGTTGGGAAACTGCACCTTACTTTTATTTTTTTAACTTTTATTTAATAAATATAAATTTCCAAAGTACAGCTTTTGGATTACAGTGGCTTTTCCCCCCCATAACCTCTCTCCCACCTGCAACCCTCCCATCTCCCACCCCTTCTCCCATCCCATTCACATCAAGATTCATTTTCTATTATCTTTATATACAGAAGATCAATTTAATATATACTAAGTAAATATTTCAACAGTTTGCACCCATACAGAAAGCCTATGAGCTAAGAGGAATTTTTACATTTTTTAATGGTTGGGAAAAATATGAAAAGAAGCATGATATTTCATGACATGTGAAAATTATATAAAGTTCAAATTCCAGTGTGAATCAGTACAGATTGATTGGAACAAAACCACCTTCACTCATTTGTGTATTAGCACAGCCACTCTCTGCTGAAAAGGGGAGCTCAGTAGTTAGGCTGAGACCCTATAACGCGCATGCTTACTGTATTTATTACCTGATGCTTTGAAGAAAACATATCTTGTCAATCCTTGTTCCTGCTCACATTTTACTTCAAAGGTATCCAGTCCATATTGTTCACAAAGATTTGATGGTCAGGAAATGTCTGTTGAACCTTTCTTTGCTGCTGTCCTGGACAGTCTGTCTCCACTCCCACCCCCTTCTTATTCCTTACGGAATAGCTCCCGACTTGCTATCTGCATCATCTTTCTTAGTGAATGCTGTGTCCATGGAGATGGCCCCCTGACATCCTGCTCTCAGTCCTTCTTTCTCATTAAGATCTAGTGCTTGACCTCCCTACCACCCTGTTCTGTCAACCAGCCCAGTGGAGACTGGACATCTTTAAGAGGACAATGGACATTGTCCTTCCCATTGGCTTTATTTATTTATTTATTTATTTTTTATTTTTATTTTTGACAGGCAGAGTGGACAGTGAGAGAGAGAGAGGCAGAGAAAAAGGTCTTCCTTTTGCTGTTGGTTCACCCTCCAATGGCCGCCGTGGCCGGCGCACCGTACTGATCCGAAGTCAGGAGCCAGGTGCTTCTCCTGGTCTCCCATGGGGTGCAGGGCCCAAGCACTTGGGCCATCCTCCACTGCACTCCCTGGCCACAGCAGAGAGCTGGCCTGGAAGAGGGGCAACCGGGACAGAATCTGGCGCCCCGACCAGGAGTAGAACCCGGTGTGCTGGTGCCGCAAGGTGGAGGATTAGCCTAGTGAGCCATGGTGCTGGCCCCCATTGGCTTTAATTCCTGCTTTTGCTCCCCATTCCTGGCAATCAAACCCCAGCACTGCTTGTGTATCCAGGAAGTGGCAGTTCCTCCCCATTGCACAAACTCATAGAAGAAGAAAGCAGATCCTTAGTTCCCAGAGGCCGATGGGGGTCAGAGACTGGGAGATGTTGGTCAAAGCACAAAAAATGCTGGTTAGACAGGAGGCATGTGTTCAGGAGCTCTTCTGCACAAAATGATGATTACAGCCAATAATCACATTGTATGCTAAAATTTTGCTAAGAATTTGATTATAGGTGTTCTCACCACCAAAGAATGGTAAGTATGTGAGATAATGGATATGTTAATTAGGATGGTTTAGTCATTGCACAATGTAGACATATACAAGGGTACATCAAAAAAGTTTATGGAAATAAAAAAATTCATTTTGGTGCAAAAATTTTTGAAATCCATGCATAGTTTTTTTCCATAATACTCACTTTCCATGAGCTGTTTGAAGACCAATCTATTCATGGATTTTAAATATTTTTTGAGCCAAAAAATCTTTTGCACTCCATTTTCCTAAACAATTTGAAGTATACTTATATTAAAATAGCATGTAAACCTATATAATTCTTGTCAATTTAAAAATGCATTTTTTCCAGCATGCATTCATCCAGTTGCTAGCTTTGTCTTGTCTCCTGGGAGGTACAAACACTAGCTGTCTGCTCCGTAAGCCTGGGACCCAGCTCCAGGGGGCCAGTCCCTTTCTGTGGGGACAGAGGTGCAAGTCCAGCTCAGTGGTGCCCCTCCTGGCATTATTAAATTTAAGCCCCCAGCTCCCTCCCTCCAAGTTTTTCAGATTTTGATTTCCAACCATTTCCCTTTTTCCTCCCAGCCCTGGGGAGAAAGCAGCTTCTTCCAGACTCTCTGATTCCTTAGCATTTCCCCCTTCTCTCTTTAAGCTGCTGAGTGCTTGTGCAAGGATGCCTGGGACCCCATTTTCTCTGTTTAAATGCTCTCATTGGATAAGATGGTCAGTTCCTTTGCAAGCTCATTGTTCAAGACAGTCTAAGTCTACTCTGTTAACCAGGTCATCCAGTGTTCTTTTATTATGAATCCTCCTATATAACCACTAAACGTCAGCACATCTCAGGACTCAATAATAACAGTTTATTTGTTTCCTTTACTTAGGCTCACTCAGTTTGTGTTTTCATACCATGTCATGACTTTAAATACCACCTAGATCCTAATAAATTCAAAACTTCTTTTGCTAGGAAGACCTCCATCCTGAATTCAGTTCTGGTACTCATCTCTAGCTGCCCAGTTAAAAATGTAGGTGTTTAATCAAGAAGTATGAAACAACACATTCAAATATTCTCCTGAGATTCCCTCCCAAGTGTGTCCTTCCTGTCTCTGTATTGAGAAATCGGTGCTGTATTCTCCTTTTGCTGACCCAAGTGGTGAGTTCCAATAGGCAAACACTGTGGGAAGATGTGGTTTGGTGCAGATCGTGTGGGTTTTGCTGTGCAATTGCGGCAACATAATTTTTCCTCTCCTTATCTTACTGTCCTAGTTTTATGTTTCTCTGTCTACAGTTGGAGTACTTAGCACTGCAGTATTGCTAATGCAGGTTAAGCCCTAAGGTGATAGACCCAGGAGATTATCCTGCCTTAGGCCAGAATCCCAATGGGTTATTAATAATGTTAGATTTAAAGGGCTTATAGTAGCTACCTGAGTGATTTCCATTGTGTTCCAGTCCTGGCCAAGGTGGCTAAGTTTTGCAGTTATCATCCCTGTGTAATCTCAGTGTTCCCCCTTTCTTATCCAGTTATTTAACTCTTTTAGCAAAATCTTATTTGAGATAATGTCTCTGGAAATTGCTAATGTAGTTTCTGATTGTTTGCATGGCACCTGGCTGATTCCTCTGGGGATGGGGCCCTAGTGTCCCAAGCCTCAGTTCTGTAATATCTCACTAATTGCTGTGAAATATTTCCCATGTGTATTTTCCCCACCTGATATGTTGTAATTTCCCTTAAGGCAGAAGCAAGATATATGTTTCTCTTTTATGTCTCATAGTATTGCCTGAATATTATTTGATTGACTTAACAAAAAAAAGAAAATATGCACAGTTCAAAAAACTGTATTGCATCAATGAACAATTCTGAGCAAATGCAAGTTTTTTCTGGTGTGCATTCATGCGTGTGTGTGTATGTGCATGACGTGTGTAATTACATCTACACTGAGGTTGCATCAAAGACCAGAGGATAGAAGCTGCTTTCATTTGGGGCTTCCAAATTTCTTCTTTCAGAATTCATCCTCACTAATCCAGGTTTGTTGTAAAATACTGAACCAAACTGATGTTAGGAGTTCAAGATACTATTTCTAAAGAAATAATTGAAGTGAAGCTTATTACATACTGAGATTAATGGGATATTGTGATGACCTAGAACAGGAAGTGATTGTGTTGTGGGCTGGGAAGGGGTAGCTTGTCAGCAGAAAGTGAGGGAGAGCAGAGTTGGCAGCAGGTGCAGCCAAGGTGGGGTGAATAATGAAACGCTCGACCATATACTTGGGAGCTGCACTCTCCTTGCTGAAGGCCCTAAAATGCTTCTAACCAACTGCCTGCTGCATAGGAAGAATAGGCTGTTGTGTGGGTGATCCTGTGACTGCCTGCCTAGCCTATGCAGTTAGCCTGACTGCTGGCAGGTGGCAGGAGCCCCGGGCACATTTCCCCGACCCTTCTGCCAATCAAATGTGGCCCAGGCCCATCAGGAAAGCTACCGTAGCCTATGTGACCCTCAAGCTGATTGGAGAAGCATACTAGTGCCAATATTGGCTCTATCCTATAGATTTAGTGTTGCCCTGAATTAGCTATGCCCCTTCTGTCTGCCCTTTGCCCCCTGTGCCTACCCTGTAAAGGCCTGCTCATTAATAAAGTGTACATGTTCACCAAAACTTGTCTCTGGTGTTTCTTGCCGAAGGGTGCTGTCACCCCACCCATGCCAGCAGCACCGGCCTCGCGAGATGAGCCTGCACTGCTGCAATTTGATGATATGTTAGAGGTACTGAAAACCTCCTTTCCTTCTCCCAAAATATCTTGGTTATCAGGTTTTTGCTTTAGCTGCTGCTTGAAATATTTTTTCTTGTAATCTTTCTATTTTGTGTTTTTTTAAAAACAGTTTACAAATGAAATAGGTGCTCCCAATTTGAAGTAACTCTAAGGAGTATATTTGTCAAGACTTTTTATTGTTGTTGCTGTTTTGGGACATGAGATAAATAGAACATAATGAAAATAAACTTAAGCCAAATGAAAATAACTTGAAAAATACTCAGGGTTTTTAGAAGTCTCAGTAATGGAGATGCAAGTGGGCTTTAAGAACCTTCTGAAATCAGGGTTCTGAGCCTGCCAACTCTTTCTTCTGTTCTCTTTCTCTCCTATCTCTCAAACAACTTCTTTCCAAATAACTTTATTTCAATCAATTTCACATAATCACAACCATAGACTGCCTGAGTTACACATACTACAACTTTAGTCACCCAATTAATTAATCCTACTAAGTTTTAGTTCCAAAATTATGGGGGAAAAAAGAGAGCCCCGTCATATCAGATACACGGACCTGAATAACAAGTGTAGCTAGTCACATTGCAATACCTGTAGAATAGCAGTTTCCACAGTTGTCATGTGGCTGTCATGTGGGTGGGGGTAGCTGCAAGAAAATTGAATGTTCTGGGAAGATACAACGTTAGCTATCCACCAAACTAGCTGCATCAGAAGACTTTTGTCCATGATGTTGAGAATGGGAATTTTGAGGAAGTGCCAGTGAGCTACAGTTGATCATTCTTTCATTCATTGAATCATTTGTGGCATAACCTTGCCTTGCTGAATGTTGCTGACTACCAAATATGTCAAGACAGATGAGGGGCAGCCCTATCCTTTCGAAGCTTGTAATTTGGTTTGAAGGTGTCCTAAGCTTCACATTACTAAGCAAGAATCACCAATGGGCCAGCGCCATGGCTCACTTGCCTAATCCTCTGCCTGCAGCGCCAGCACCCCAGGTTCTAGTCCCTGTTGGGGCGCCAGATTCTGTCCAGGTTGCTCCTCTTCCAGTCCAGCTCTCTGCTGTGCCCTGGGAAGGCAGTGGAGGATGGCCCAAGTCCTTGGGCCCCTGCACCCGCATGGGAGACCAGGAAGAAGCACCTGGCTCCTCGCTTTGGATTGGTGCAGCGCTCTGGCCGCAGTGCGCCAGCTGTAGTTGTAATTTGGGGAGTGAACCAACGGAAAAGGAAGGCCTTTCTCCCTGTCTCTCTCTCTAACTCTGCCTGTCAAAAAAATCACCAATTAACACATTTTGAAAGAAATAGACAAAGATATTGCATCAACTAGTTCACTCCCAATGCCTGCAACAGGCAGGACTGAGTCGTAATGAAACTAAGAGCCTGCAACTCAATTCAAGTCTCTCATGTGCGTAGTACGAACCCAGGTTCCTGAAACATCAGCCTCTGTGTCCAAGAGTGTGAATTAGCAGGAGTCTGGAATCAGAAGCAGAACAAGTATTCAAGCCCATGCCCTCTGAAATGAAATGATTGTTCCAACAGGCATCTTCACTGTTTCTCTTCAGAATCCTCATTTTATGTTATTTTAAAATTTATTGCACTTTTTATGATATTAACAAGTTACTAATTTTCGTGGTATATATTTCCACAAGGCTAATGAAATCAAGTGTCTCAATGAGAACATCAGATAATTGGATATTGGCTTTGATTTGTTCTAATGATCTCTGCCTGTAGTTGAAACGTTTCTATTTAATATTGTTATGGATCTAGTTGTGTAAGCAAAAGCTCCATCCCTGTCCCTGTTGCTGAATCAATATAACAAGGACAGGGTTTGAGGGTAAAGGAAAGAGAAATTTAATCCATTGATAAACGAAGGGGTAACAGGCTTCTGAGTCTCAAGAATGTCCATCCACCTGGATGAAGATGCTTCGGGGTTTTTAAAACTGTTACAAGGAGTGCAAGCTGGGATTAGGGGCACAGGGGTAGACAGCTGCACGTTGGCCACTGGTCCAGCGATATGAGGCTGGTTGGAGTCAAAGTGGTCATCTGGTCCCGCTACATGTTCAGCTCATGTCCGAGTTCCTGGTTGATCAGCAGTGCTGTGCTTTTTGAGGAAGGGTTTTGATGGCCACGTGTGCTTCAGTGCTGCCTCCCCTGAGTCTGGAATTCCCCTTCCTGGACCTGGAAATCCCCCTAAACAAAGCCCTCTAGATTACAGCCACCAAGGTGTTATGTGATGGTAACCTCTGAAGGCTGGCTGTACTACACCCTCAATTCAGGAATTAAGCTTAGGCATAGTGGCTAAGAGACTGCGCTTAATGGGATCCAGTATTCAAAGCATTGTCTAGAGGCTCAGTCTCAGTTAGATTTAAGTCTACTATTTGATTACTTATTTCAATTTGTTCTTTCCAATTTTTATTCAATGTTCCCTCTTTCTTTCCATTTTTGAATAATTTTCTATTTTCTTATAGAATTTTACTTTAACTATTTGTTTTTATTTTCTTCACTTTTCATTTTTTAACTTTTATTTAATAAACATTAATTTCCAAAGTACAGCTTTTGGATTACAGTGGCTTTTCCCCCCATAATTTCCCTCTCACCCACAACACTCGCAACTTCTGCTCCCTCTCCCATTCCATTCAAATCAAGATTCATTTTCAATTATCTTTATATAAAGAAGATCAATTTAGTATATACTAAGTAAAGATTTCAGTGTCCACACAGAAATACAAACTATTTAGTACTATTTAAGTACTAGTTATAGCATTAGTTTACATTGTACAACACATTAAGGACAGAGATCCTACATGAGAAGTAAGTACATAGTGACTCCTGTTGTTGATTTAACAAATTGACACTCTTGTTTATGGCATCAGTAATCAGCCTAGGCTCTTGTAATGAGTTGCCAAGGCTATGGAAGCCTTTTGAGTTCGCTGACTCTGATCATATTTAGACAAGGTCATAGTCAGAATGGAATTTCTCTCCTCCCTTCAAAGAAAGGTACCTCCTTCTTTGATGACCTGTTCTTTCCACTGGGATCTCACTCGCGGAGATCTTTCATTTAGGGTGTGTTTTGTTTTTTTTTTTTTTTTTTTTTTTTTGCCAGATTGTCTTGGCTTTCCATGTCTGAAATACTCTCATGGGCTTTTCAGCCAGATCCACATGCCTTAAGGGCTGATTCTGAGGCCAGAGTGCTGTTTAGGACATCTGCCATTCTATGAGTCTGATGTGTATCCCGCTTCCCATGTTAGATCATTCTCTCCTTTTTAATTCTATCAGTTAGTATTAGCAGACACTAGTATTATTTATGTGATCCCTTTGACACTTAATCCTATCATTATGATCAGTTGTGAACTGAAATTGATCACTTTGACTAGTGAGATGGCATTGGTACATGCCACCTTGATGGGATTGAATTGGAATCTCCTGGCATGTTTCTAACTCTACCGTTTGGGGCAAGTCAGCTTGAGCATGTGACATACTGTACATCTCCTCCCTCTCTTATTCCCACTCTTATATTTAACAGGGATCACTTTTCAGTTAAATTTAAACACCTAAGAATAATTGTGTGTTAATTACAGAGTTCAACCAATAGTGTTAAGTAGAACAAAAAAAATACTATAAGGGATAAAGTATTAAGTTGTTCATTGACAGTCAGGACAAGGGCTGATCAAGTCATTGTTTCTCATAGTGTCCCTTCCACTTCAACAGGTTTCCTTTTTTGTGGTTGGTTAGTTGTCACTGATCATGGAGAACATATGATATTTGTCCCTTTGGGACTGGCTTAATTAACTCAGCATGATGTTTTCCAGATTCCTCCATTTTGTTGCAAATGACCGCATTTCATTGTTTTTGACTGCTGTATAGTATTCTATAGTGTACATATCCCATAATTTTTTTTTTATCCAGTCTACTGTTGATGGGCATTTAGGTTGATTCCAGGTCTTAGCTATTGTGAATTGAGCTGCAATCAACATTAAGGTGCAGACAGCTTTTTTATTTGCCAATTTAATTTCCTTTGGGTAAATTCCAAGGAGTGGGATGGCTGGGTTGCATGGTAGAGTTATTTTAGGTTTCTGAGGAATCTCCTGACTGACTTCCATAGTGGCTTTACCATTTTGCATTCCCGCCAACAGTCGGTTACTTTACATTATTTTTAAGCACTTTATTTAGGGATTATGTCATGTATTATTCTTAAAAGGCTTCACGTACTTAGAATTAACATTGTATCACTTCACACAAAATGTACAAACCATGCAGACGCACACAAGGACACTCCAAAATGTTCATGTAATATGGAATTAAAAGATAATCCATATATATGAGAGGACTTCAGAAAGTTAATGAAAAATGAGTATAGTTAAAAAAAAACACCATGCACAGACTTCAAAATTTTTGCACAAAGATAAACATCCATTTTGCACAAGTTTTTTGAAGTTCCCTGATATGTGCAAATGCCCCCCTCTCCATTATTTTCTGGAGTAATTTTATCTTCGCAGCTAAAGTGAGCTGTAGGAAACAAAACTTTGGAAATACTTCTGACCACACTGTCATTGCCTCCCTCATTCTCAACATCCCCTCCCGAAGTGATGCAATTGTCCATATTAATGAACCTACAATAGCACCTCATTATCACTGGATGTCTGTGAGCTTTTCTGCTGAAGTGCATCCTAGAGGTTTGGGCAGAGATACTCTGAATGTTCCAATCATTGCAGTACCATACGGAGCATGTTACTGCCCTGAAATCCTCTGTGCCCCGCCAGTTTCTGTCCATTCTGTAGGTACTAGAATTGCCATTTGTATGTTTACATCATTATGTTCCACAAAATAATATTATGATTTTATTTTGACTTTACCCTATATTATGAAGAATGTAAGAAGGAAAGCAATTTATCTTTATTTTATATTTAACCCTTCTGTTTTCCTTTTTTTTTTTTTCAAATTTCATTCTCGATCTCTGAGTTCCCATCTGGTAGTTTAAGCACTTCTTTTAGCTTCCCTTCTGTTGCCGTTCTTCCAGAGATGAATATTCTGAGCATCCTTTTAGCAGAAAATGTCTTTATTTCAACTCTGTTGCTGAATGCCATTTTTGGTAAACATACAATTCTGGTGTGGCAGTTCATTATTCTCCACTTTAAAGACACTGCTTTCTGATCTCCATACTTTCTCATAAGAAGTCAGCATTAATTTGAATTATTATTACTTTCTAATAAATGAGTCATTTTCTCTAGGACTCCCAAGATTTTCTCTTTATCTTTGGTTTCAATAGTTTACTATTATGTGTATAAGCATGTTCATTTTTTCTTCCCATCTTTCCTGCCTGTGGTTCACTTAGCTTCAGGATTCTATAAATTCAAGTATTTCAGTAAATTTGAGGAAGTTCAGCCATTCAATCCTCAGCTGTATGTTTTACCTGTTTCATTATCTCTCTGCTACTTCTGAGACTCTTAGCACACATATCTTGAAACCCTTTTTATTGTCTGATATGCCTCTAGGCCTACCATCCTCCTTTTCAATTTCCTTTCTTCTTCACGTTGGGACATTTCTGTTGATATAACTTCAAGATCACTGACTCTTTATTCTAGCATTGCCATTCTGCTGGACAGCCTAGCTAATGATTTCTCTCTCTCTCTTTTTTTTTTTTTTTACTTTGTTTCTTTTTTATGATATTGTGATTTTTTAGCTCTGGACTTTTCATTTGATTCCTTTATTATAGTTTCTATGTCACTTATGAGGATTTCTTATCTTGTCATTTATTAAGAGCATTGTGCTGTATTTAATTGAACATAATTACAAAGCTGGATTAGGGTCCATAAGTGCTTGCCATACCTAGTTTTGTTGTTTGGATTCTTGGTTGTTTGACTTTTCCTTGTATCTTGGTTTTATTTTGCTGATTATGCCAAGTGCATTGGATTTTAAGCCTGATCATTGTGCATGTTACGTTGTGATGTTTTTGAACTCATTTGTGTTTCTCATAACTGTGTTGTTATTTGTGCTTTAATATTAGATCACATGATTTCATGAAATATCAGCATGGTCTAGTAAAAATATAAAGATTTTGATGTCTAACAGGACACCACTCTGATACATTAAAAAGCATCAGAAATTCTTTTAACTACACCAGATATTAAGTTCACAAAACCATAAAATAGAAATTAATAAAACATATCTACTTCATGGAAATCGTGTTAAACCTAAATATTAATAATGCATGTAAATCAAAGACAACATGTCTTCAAAAGACATGAAGGATCTTCACAAATTTTGGAGAAAATGCATATTGTGAAAACTCCATACATGAATTGTAAACTTGCTTTGCACCAAAATAAACAGGTATCTTACTTCCATTTCCTTGAAATGGTTAAAGTACTATTATATTATTAACTTTATTATTACTACTCTTCCATGGATTCAATAAACATTCTGGTTGGGGACATCGGATTAATTAAATATAGTTGAATAATGGCATCGCCCTGAGGTACTTTACAGACTTGGGGGTAATACAAGTACACAGGAAACTTATTTTACTATTTCCCAACTGCACATGTACAAGGATGCCCAATGTATTAAGGAAGCATAAAGAAGTGGAACCTAATGCAGACTGGAAGAGTTAAAGAAGGCTCCTTGGATAATTTACAAGTAAAGACAGAGCTTCAATTATCCAGGCAAGGGAACAGTGTTTCCTAGCAGAAGAAAAATGCCTGGGCAGAGACCTACTCATGGAAAATATGGAGACTGAGAAAGTCAGGGTGCTTAGAACTAAGACTCAGCGTTTGCTAATAATTAAGGGTGAAGCATGGGAAAAAGAGGGGAATCCAACCAAAGGCCATCTTGGAGAAAAGTAAGAGAGGACATCTGAAAATTAGGAAAGTGTGGGTTACACCCAGGAAAAGAGAGGAAAACACATGAGATTAAGATTCCCCATATTTATATATAGATAAGGAAAAGATGTGTCAGCTTTTGGATAGAAGAGCTCTTGAGAATACTGAGGTTTAACCAGTGATGCAAAGGCCAGGAGAAATCCAAGACTCATTTGCAAAATGTCCATCAAGGGAACACAGGCAATGGTGACTACAAAAAACAAAAGCAAAAACAGATGCTTTTCCAGCAGGAAAGGGTGTTCTGTGTGAAATCCAACAGAAAGGTGGGGGAAACTGTCATTGGATTTTTTATTGGATCTTTGATAACTTCATTGATATCACCATTAGAAAACCAGTGGAGATGTAGATGGAGTTGTGATGCTACCCATCACAGGCCTGGAGTGTGTACACAGGGAAGGAGGAGGCAGTGGATCCAAAAGTAAAGAACAGTCTACGTTCACGACTCACGTGGAGGGACCCAAGTCTGGATATGTGCTTTCTCTGGCTCACAGGGACTCCTCAGTTATCCACCAGGCAAGCACTTTGATCTAGCACATGTGTTCATGTTCCGGAGGTAGAGCAGCAGTGAATGATGCAGACTGTAAAGCAAGATTAAGAGTTCAAGTTCCAAGTCTGTCACTTTCTAGTGGTGTGAAACCTTCTCTGTGTTTCTGCCGCCTTATTCGTACAGAGGGTACAATAGTGCCTAACTTGTAATTATTACGAAGATTTACCATTTTTAAGGGGCCGGTGCTGTGGCACAGCGGGTTAAAGCCCTGGCCTGAAGTGCTGGCATCCCATATGGGCGCCAGTTCTTGTCCTGACTGCTCCTCTTTCGATCCAGCTCTCTGCTGTGGCCTGGGAAGGCAGTATAAGATGGCCCAAGTCCTTGGGCCCCTGCATCCATGTGGGAGACCTAAAAGAAGCTCCTGGTTCCTGGCTTCGGATCAGCACAGCTCCGGCCATTGCAGCCATCTGGGGAGTGAACCAGCCGATGGAAGACCTCTCTCTGTCTCTACCTCTCTCTGTAACTCTACCAAATAAATAAAATAAATATTTTTAAAAAAGTATTCACCATTTTTAAGCACCCTGGCACAATAAAGCACTATCTAAATATTCATTGAACACATTTTAAAGTCCTATTCGCAGAAATACTCCATTAGACTGAATCTTACTATAGAATGTCAACCCCATAATAAGAGTATGAGTAGAGGACAAGGTGTTCTCAGGGAAGCAGGAATATCTTTGTATGTGACTATGTATATGAAACCAGGCCATGTGAAGCTTATTTCTAGTATGGGACAGTGCAGAGGCCTTATTTCTCACCTCTGATATTCCCCTACACACCCATTCTACACATTTTGTCTATGTTGCAATAATATAATGAGCTTAGCATAATAAAAGTACTTATTTTAAAATCTTATGCTATTCAGACAGCTATCCAGAGAAGTTCTCCACTGTGCAATCAGTGGAAAACACACACCAGGCTTGTGGCTGCCCCCACATTGAAATGACACACATCCTTATTGGGATAAAATTGTATGGGATAAAACTGAATGGCTCCAACGTAACTGCAAACATTCTGTAAGCATACTCTTCCTATCATATGTTCTATTCACTTTTCCTTTGTTCATTCCTTATTACTGGTAGAATCATTGGAGAATGTAGGAAGGGAGGAACTAATGATACACATCATTTTCTTGCCTTTTAAAAATATTTGTGTATTTATTTGTTTTTTTTTAAAAAGATTTATTATTATTTGAAAGAGTTACACAGAGAGAGGAGAGGCAGAGAGAGAGTGGGGGGGGGTCTTCCATCTCATGGTTCATTCCCCCAATTGGCCGCAATGGCCGCAGCTACGCCGATCTGAAGCCAGGAGTCAGGAGCTTCTTCCAGGTCTCCCACGAGGGTGCAGGGGCCTAAGGACTTGGGCCATCTTCTAATGCTTTCCCAGGTGATAGCAGAGAGCTGGATCAGAAAAGGAGCAGCCTGGACTAGAACCAGCGCCCATATGGGATGCTGGCGCTTCAGGCCAGGGCGTTAACCTGCTGTGCCGCAGCGCTGGCCCCTGTGTATTTTTTTTTAACTTTTATTTAATAAATATAAATTTCTGAAGTACAACTTTCAGATTATAGCAGCTTTTCCCCCAATAACCTCCCTCTCACCTGCAACCATCCCATCTCCCACTCCCTCTCCCATCCCATTCACATCAAGATTAATTTTCAATTATCTTTATATACTAAGTAAAGATTTCAACAGTTTGCACCCACACAGAAACACAAAGGCAGAGTGGCAGAGAGAAGAAAGATACAGAGAGATCTCCTAGCCACTTGTTCACTCCCAAATTGGCTACAACATCAGGGCTGGACAGGGAGAAGCCAGGAGTCTGGAACTTGATCTAGGTCTTCCATCTGATAGGCAGACGCCCAAGTACTTGAGCCACCATGCACTGTGTCCCAGGTACATTAGCAGGGAGCTGGGTCAAAGCAGAGGCAGGACTCAAACCAGGCACTCTGACATGGGATGAAGACATCTCAAGTAGCTGCTTAACCTGCTATGACACAAAGTCCAGCCCTGCATTGGCCTGCATGAGGCTGTAAGTTTGAAACTGGTTTGTCTCATATGTAACATATTATCTGAATGTCTTTTCTAGAAAAACTTCACACCAAACTCCACAGATAAGAACAGAAAGCTAATTAGTGCTAACATTCTCTTTCTTCCAAAATTTTTTTTCCAGTCATGTGTGGTAGAAGAGCTACAACTTTGAAGCTAGAAGAGTGATGCATGTTACAATGTGTCCTTTCCAGGAGGGCGGTATTAGAATTGACAGAGTTGAACCTGAGATCAGCAGCTGCTCACATTTGGACATTTCTGAGAGTGAAAAATGAAGTAATAAATGTCTGAAATTAGAGTGAGTCTATACAAGGTCAGCAAGCAGGTAGTCAAAGGGATTAAGGCAGGAAAGAATCAGAGCTTGGGGAAAATTCAGAAATGTGCTCCAGATAGGTAGAATGGAATCAAGGAGAGAGGGCATGGGGGAATGGAAGGATTATGACATGCAAATGCAAGACACAGAAGAAAGTCTGCAGGGGCATTTCGAGCACTCTTTTTCAATTACCTTTTTTTCTGCCTGTTTCATGTTTTTAAAAATTTAAGGATTCCTGGCCTGAGGCAGAAGTCTCTGTTCTGGGACTTGTGTAGGCAGAGGTACTTTAAAGAAGAGGTTTAGAGAGAGAAAGAAACTGGTTACTGGCATAGGAGGTAACAGTTGCTATTTTATTCTTTCTCAAGCCAACACTCAAAGAACCTGGAAGGGAAATCATTCAGAAAGAAGGATAAATTTGTAGGGCGGGTGTTGGGCTGCTACCCCAAATCAGGGTGCCTGGGGTTCATACCCACTTCCAGCTCCTGCTTCCTGCTTTTGCAGACCTTGGAGACAGCGGCGAGGGCTCAGGCAATTGGGTTTCTGTCACACGCACATTGGTGGCTTGGTTGAATACCCAGCTCTCAGGTTTGACTTCAGTTCAGGCCGGCTGTTGTGGGGAGTCTATCAGTGGGTGGGAGCTTTTTCTCTCTCTCTACCACCTGGCTAAAACAGGAAATAAGAAAGAGAAGTCTTCTCAGCTGCGTGACTAGTACAAGAATTGAGCACGCCACCCACATATTTTCCCCACTAATTAAATAATTCATTCATTTGGCACTCAAGATAGAGTACCTAGTGTATGTTAAGCTCTTGCTAAAAACTTGACCCTGCCCTTTAAGGACCTATTGGATACAGAGCAGAAACTGAGAAAAGGATCTCAAATATGTGAGAGATGAACATAGAGAAATGCCTGGTTTAATAATGCTGTGATTAGGGAAGAATATAGCAGAGAGTTGTTAAACAAATTGTGTGATGAATAGAACATAAAGAAAACGCTTTGGATCCCATTTTCTGATATTCATGCTTCCCAAGAGGTGGGACTCTGATTTGCTTCTTATCAACGGAATGTGCAACTAGGACAGGATGCCCCACTTGTGATCAGGTCACAATACATAAACCTCTGACCTATCAGAAGCCTCTTGTTGAACAGCTCTGGCCACTGTGGCCATCTGGGGAGAGAACCAGCAGATGGAAGCCTGCTCTCTCTCTGCCTCTCTGTAATTCTGGCTTTCAAATAAATAAATAAATAAATCTTAAAAAAGAAGCCTCTCTCTGGAGTCCTGTTCTCCTCACTAGTTTGGAGGAGAAAGTTGATAAGAATCTTACAGCTATAAGGAGACATTCTGCCAACAACCTGAGGGAGTTTGGAGGTGGTCCTTCCCCCAGGTGAGTGAGCCTCTGATTAGAATACAGGCTTGGATCATTTCTTGATTACAGCCCATGAAGGTCAAAGCAGGAGACCCAAGTAGCCCTGCCTGGACTCTTGACCCACACAACCTGTGAGGTGTCATGTGCAGATTTAAACTACAAGGTTATACAGCAATAGAGAACTCACATGACAGCTATGTTGAATGCCTACTTTGTGCTAGGCACTGTGTGATGGACCAGGAAACTGATAAAGAGGTCGGGAATCTGCACTCTCCAACGTCTGTCCTGCTTCTGGCTTGCCGTCTGCATTGGCCATGCCCTTGTGAGTGGGATGACAAGACACTGGGAGAAGATCTGGCTGTTTTATGGCAATTTGGAGGCAGGGGCTTCCACCTGTGCTTTGTGGGGACCAGGTAGGCTCTTGCTAGAGAAGACACTGAAGTGAGTCTTGGAGAGGGAGGAAATGTTTTCCAGAAAGTCCTGGGTCTGGAGGAACAGCAAGTGGCATAGCACCTGTGAAGGCTCAGCAGTGTTGAAGACTATGTACTTCTCTACCCTCTTCCATCATAGGGGAAGAAGGAACCCAAGAGGTCTCCGAGAAGAAGATAAAACACAACAGCCCTTACTTATTGAATGGTTGTGTGTATTAAAACCAAATAAAACTACTTGGTTATTCTCCATCTAGTCTTGCTCTCCTGTCTGAGTTACATACCTTCTGTCAATTTATGGCACTGTGGACAGAGTTATTATCTAGCTTAAAATTACCACCTCCCACAATGGGGATTTCTGCTGTTATAAAACAAAAGCAAACGTCAAAAGGGTGGGAGCAGAGTGTGTATGAAAGAAAGCCTTTTGCATCTTTTTTCCTGGCAATGTGCTTTTTATGCTAATATCTCATAGTTGCCTACCTTAATGGCCCCATTAAATGCCAGGAGAGTATTTGCAAGAGAAAAGTGTACCTGGAGATGAAGATGTAAAGTTGCTAAGTGTATTTGGAGGAACGGAGAAGATTTCTCAGTAAAGGAGTTAATGTTCCAAAGAAAGCTTTGTTTATCCGACAGACTTTATGACTGCACTGCTTTCTTCACTCCGCACCTTAATTCTCAACCACCATAAGGCTGTCCAGATGTTTAAAATAAAAAGCCCATTTGGGTATTATCGGAGATTACTGGGAAGAGAGAGACTGACACGGTGTTTAGCTATGCAACATAAATTCCCTGAGACTGTGCCATCCAGCACAGTCTGTATTCTCACCCTGCTGAAAGACTGAACTAATAAATCATAAAAACGAGACTCAGGGTCCCAAACACAATTTACCTCCAGCCAGCTGCCATCGCTCTGAGGGAGCCATAGAGGTGGAGATGCGGAATGTGGATAGCGTGGTGTCTTATTCGCAGAAGGCCTGGTGGGCAGGATTTGTGCTTGAAGACTCTCCTTTCTGTTCCTGACCTCCCTGTTTGTTCTAACAATCAGCCTTTATTAGATACATATTCTGCTCCAGTCCTGCCAATTTACTGATCTCTGGCCACTTTTTCTCATTCCTACTCCCTAATTTATTCCATTTCTTTTTCCAGCTATGCCTGTCTTCCTAACTAAATTCCACTTATCCTTCAAGCTCTGACTTGAGACCTCATCTTTCTGGACAACTTTTGAATTGCACCAACCAAACAGAATCTCTCCAGCATTCCCATGCTGCTAACTCTGAGTCACATTTAAGGTTTTTGCAAACTAGTCTTTTTGTTGGTGGACAACACTACAATAGCTAGGGTAGGGCCACACCAAAGACAAGAGTCAGGAACTCCACCAGGGTCTCCCATGTGGGTGACAGAGACCCAACTACTTGGGCCATCACCAACTGCCTTCGAGGTGCATTAACAGGGAGCTGGTGAGAAGCTCAGGTGACATTCAATCCCAGGCACTCTGATAGAAGATATGGGTGTCTCATGTTGCAGCTTCTATGTTGCACCACAATGCCTACCCCACTACTTAACACGATTAAACTTCATAAAAACATAAATCTAGTCTTTTTTTGATAGAGCTCCGATAATGATACCAGTCATAAAAAATTTGTGATATTTTAATTATCACTGTAATTTTAAGAGGTAAATAATGTACCTTAAATATTTATTTATTATTTGACAGGTGAAGTTACAGAGAAAGAAGGGAGAAGTGAGGGAGAGTGAGAGAGAGGAAGTGAGAGATGGAGAGAGAGAGACAGAGGGAGAGAGAGAAGCTTTTATCTACTTGTTCACTCCCCAAATGTCCACAGCAGTCAGGCAGTCAGGGCTGGGCCAGATTGAGGCCAGAAATAAGGAGCTTCATCTGGGTAGAGGTTCAAGGATGTGGGCCCTATTCCACTGTTTTCCCAGGAGCATTAGCAGGGATTGGAAGTGGAGCAGCCAGGAATAGTGCAGGCGGCCATATGGGATACCAGTGCTGCAGACCCCAGCTTAACCTGCTGCACCACAGTGCTGGCCCCTATTGTTTCTGTTTTATAGGTAAGAAGACTAAAATCTGCAGACAATAAATGTTTTACCCAGGGCCACATGGATAGTGAAGAGCAGGACAGAGACTAGAGCCCAGTGTGCTACTCACACATTTTACCACTGGAACTCCCCAAACCACAGTGCCTTCAACGTGGCAATGAAAAACAAAAAGTTTCTATGAAGTGAATGAGAGTGTGAGGTAGGCAGGCATAAATGGATACGCACATGAAAAATTCATTTGCTTTCCTCTGGTGTGGTATGGCTCACCATCAATTATCCTGTCTCTCAATGTTTTGATCACTGCCTAGACTAGTTGTTGCTGTTGATCAGTGAGTGGTCCAGAGAACCATCACCCCAGGTTGTATTCTGGTCCTATACGGCCTTGGGAAAGTCACTGGGCTCCACTGGGTCCCATCTTGGTAACTAGGAAAGTAGGGTCCTCAGCCCTGGGCTTATCCAACAATCAATGCTCATCAGCATGATGAATGCTAGAGACAATAACAAGAGAGGATAATAGGGAGAAAATGACTTACATTCACTGAAGAGAAGCACTATTCTTCTTCTTTTTTTTTTTTTGAGAAGCATTATTCTTAGAGCAGAACAATTAAAATGAGCTGACCAATTACAATGATGCTGCTCTTTGGAAAGACAAGGTGGTCAGCCTGGATCCTTGCTTGGATAACTTGAGAGCTGGCTGCTAACACCACTGAACAGATCCAGTGGACATGGCTCTGTTTAGCCACTCAGGAAGGAAAGGTTGGAGAAAGGAAAATAAATTTCTGGTAAGGTGTCTGATAAAATGTGGTGAGGTACTAGCACAGATCTACTACGAACTAGCTCTGTGACCTCTTCATCTCAGAGTTACCATCTCTTCATCCAAACAATGGGGAATTCTATGTTTGTGTAGATTCACTGTTGGGTTCTTGGGTAATATGCTATTGCTAGCATAGAGAGAGGCCTTTACAAACAGATGGCCACTAATGAGAATGTTCCTGTCCCTTACCTGTAGTTCCTAATTATACAGCATAAATACAAATTTGGCTTTAATTCAATTAAGTGGTAATGAGGTGAGAAAATAAATATGTGAACATATTACTGCTGTTCAGGTTGGTAAGCAATGGACAATAATATTTGTGTTCCATTATATACTATGAGGTGTTTTCAAAATTATTTAAAATGGTCTTTGTAATATTCTAGCTATAACAGCTTATTTAACTCAGAGGAAAGTACTCAGAGTAAGATAAAAATCTTAGGGGGATCTAAATTGAAGTCGCTTTTTGAGCCTTAAGACACCAAGCAATTTTATACATGAGTTTACTAGTGTTTGCATACACTCACACACACACACACACACACACACACACATATACATACATATAAACAGATCTCTCTCTCTCCCTCTCTCTCTCTCTATATATATATGTATATATATACACACACACACATATATACATATAAATAGATTTCTCTCTCTCTCTCTCTACACACATACACATACTTATATATAGATCTCTCTCTCTCTCCCTCTCTACAAACACATCCACCCACACACACATATAAATAGATTCTCTCTCTCTCTATCTAGATATGTATACACACATACAAAGAGACACACACACATTTAAACTTATGGAGGCTTTGGATAATATTCTTCATTTTCTGCAGAGTCATTTATTTGAATATTTGTTTCATCTATAAATAAATAAAATAGAGCATCTAGAATATTTCTCCCCTTTCTTTCATGAACATGTGGCCAACTCCAATTTTCTGTGATAGCCTTTGGCACTGCAGTGATTCCAATGTGCCCTTTCTAAAGTCATTGAAACTTAATCCTCAAAGCACCAGTGTTGAGAGGTGTGGCCTTTGGGAGGTGATTGTGTCATGAGGGCTTCTCCCACCTGAAGAGGATTAGTAGGCTTATGAAAGAGCCCTAACTTGAAGGTCGCCTCTCTTGACTTCCATCCCTCTGTTATGTGAAGATGCCGTGTTCATCCCCTCAGGGAGAAGGCAACAAGGTACCATCTTGGAGGCAAAAGCTGCCCTCACCAAACATCTGCTGATGCCTTGATCTTGACTCCGCTGCATTGAAGAAGGTGAGAAACAAACATCTAATGTTTACACATTTCCCAGCCTATAGGATTCTCTCACATGGCACAAAGAGACAAACAGAGATCCCAGGATACAGCTTTGCTGACTCAACTTTGGGCAGGTGTTGTGTCTACCATTGGTTCAGTGGCTAAGTATAGAATAGAACCATGTGGCACGGAGGATAGTCCCTTCTGGGTATGTGTGCTTCCAACTGAGTTAAAAGGGAAGTCAGATCTGCCTGGAAAATACATTTGGAATGGTCATAACAACATCCATTAAATATTTAATTTTTTACATGCATAGTGAGATAGCATTATACTCACCTTTCGCTGAGTTAGCCATGGAACTCCTGGTCAGGGCTTAGTATTGATTGCATACTCACTAATCATTTCCTCCCCTTGAATTGAATGATTACATAAACAAGGAAAAAATTCCCGACAAGGTGAACATTTTAGGTGTTATAAACTGAATTATATCCTCCCAAAATTCATATGTTGAACTCCTCACCTCCCATATGACTCTCTCAACATATAGCCTTTTAAAAGATAATTATGTGGTCTGTGGGTGACAAAACACAATACCATACCTGGAGTGCCTAGGATAGAGTCTTGCTTCCACTCCAATTCAGCTTCCTGGTAATATTTACGCTGAGAGGCAGCAGATCATGGCCCAAGCACATGGGTCTCCATCACATACATGTGAGACTGGGATGGGTTTCCTGGTTTCTGGCTTTGGCCTGACCTGGCCCAGCCCTGTCTGTCGTGGACATTTGAGGAATGAAATAGCTGATAGAAGGTTCTCTTTCTCCACCCCCCCCTCTCCCCACTTGCCTTTCAAATAAATAAAAATAAGCCAATAAGGTTTAAAAGTAATTGTGGTTAAATGAGGACTTGAGGGTGGAGGTCTCATTGAAAAGTTCTGTTGTCCTTTCCAGGAGAGGAAGGAAGAGACCCAGTGGTCCACACCCACATAGAGAAAGGTGACAGCCAGAGTGTGCCTGTTTGCAAGTCAAGCAGGGGGATCTCCTCTGGAGATTTTTTTTTATAAATTTCTTTTTTTTAAAAACTTTTATTTAGTAAATATAAATTTCCAAAGTAAAGTTTATGGATTACAATGGTTTTTTCCCCCCATAACTTTCCTCCCACTCACACCCCTCCCATCTCCCTCTCCCTCTCCCATTCCATTCACATCAAGATTCATTTTCAATTATCTTTATATACAGAAGATCGATTTAGTATATATTAAGTAAAGATTTCATCAGTTTGCACCCACACAGAATTAAAGTGTAAAATACTGTTTCAGTACTAGGCTCCAGAACCCTGAGGAAATGTCTGTTATTGAAGCCATCCAACCTGCAGTCATTTGTTATGGTGACCTTCATGAACTAATCTACTAGATAGCAGGTAAGGCTAACCATGGCTCATTAACAGATTTTACCAGGTTGAAAGAGAGGAGAGGAAAGAGCCATATCAAGACCACCCTCCATAGCCTACTTAGTGACTTATAATTTGAGTAGAACAGCAAAAGCATATGTTTGGAAGATGATACATTGATACATTCATTTGCTCAAGAAAGAGTCACTGTGCAGCTGTCTGTAACAAGCCAGAAGAATCAAGCTTCCCCACCAGATGTGAATGATCTAGGCAACTCTGAAATCTGGTGGCGAGGGTCCCTGCTGGTCTTCTGTCAGCCCCCCCGCCCCAATGACTGAAGACCCTGCTCCCAGTCTTCCTCCCACAGGACATCAGTGGAGCCCACATGCCCACTGTTGGTTCCTCACTTTACTCCACCCCAATGATCTGCCCTTTCATTTGTATTTAGTTACACACCCCCATCTACATCAATGTGTCATGTAGAATTCCTGATTCCTAGAATGGTGAACAGATTTCTACCTTCCTTGCCTGTCCCAAGAACAAGGAGCATTTAGCTGCATTTTTTCTTGCTTTCTTCTTCCTGGAATCCTGCCCCTAAAATCTTTTCCTTTCTTCCTATGCTGAAGCTGAGGTCTTTCACCTGCACCATGTACTTGCTCTCTAACCCTCTTCTCTTTCTCAATATTAGTTTCTTTCTGTCTTAGCTGCTCTGTAAAATTCCAAACACAGGTCAATAACAAAACACATTTTTTATGTGTTTCAAGTCAATGGCTGCCGCAGAAAATAATGCAATTCTGGATATTGATGCCAAACAAAGGTATAGCTTAAATCTCCACTGAGTTCTCAACTATGCATGCTTGCATAAGCACCTGCTCACCCCAAGGAACCTTCACACTGCTGTAGTTCATTTCTCTGGAAATGAGCAGAAATCACCTGATCACAGGGAATAAAGTGAGTCATTCTCCGCTTTCATCTTTCTTTTACTTTCTCCTCCAATATATCAGCACTCTCTTGGATACTTCCAGGGCCAACATTTATGAGCCACTGTTACCTCCTGCTTGAATTCTGTAATATCCTTCTCGTTTATCTCTCTGTCCTCACTCATGCTCACACAGAGCCAAGGCACCCAGCAGTGGAGAGAGTGACTCAAACACGAGTCATCTGTGGCCAATCCTCTGCTTCTTCTCCACTCCAGTGCCTTCCTCCTGTACTTTTTCACTTGAGGTATTATTTTTTCAGGCCTAAGAAAACTATACCTTTCTACATGATTGGCTCCCAATCTATGCCGTAATCATTTGCTCCAGTACTTCCTTTTTCTGTTTTGCTCCTGAATGTCTATTTTTTATGTGACTTACTATTTTTTTTTCATTCTCACTTCAGGAAAATTACCATTGGCATTCATCTGACTATAAGTCTTGTTTTCTCTTTACATGGCCCATTCTTTCATGTATTTTAAATCTCAGCTTGCATTTTACTTCCAGACAGTGGTCTTCCTAGGCTACCCTACTTGAAGAGTCAATCATTCTGATTTCTCTATCTGGATTCTCTTTTGTGTTTTCTTCTTATGTCTTCTATGCAATTTATCTGTTTGCCTGCTTTAATTGCATGCCATACTAAAGTGTAAATTTTTAAATAATGGAAAGCTATTTCATATTCTGTGCTATTATTTCTTATTTTTAAGATAATGCCTAGCACAACTGGAATTTGATGTACCTTTACTGAAAGAATAAGAGACTAAAGGTAGAGGAGAAGGTAGAGGAAAAAGGAGGAGGAGGAGAGTCAAGGGAGAAAAGAAAGAGGTGTAGGGGGAGGAAGGAGAAGGAGACAGAAAAGAAGGGGGAATAGCAGGGGAATAAGAGGAAGCAGGGAAAATATCTTCATCACACAGATGAAGAAGATGAAGAACGCTTGGAGGAAGAGAGATGCAATGTGTTATTTCCAGGGCAGAAAAAAAGTTAATGACTTTAAGAGTCTTATATTTCATTTGGGAAGTCTTTGCATAACCAATCTTTACCCATTGAGCTCGTTTGACAGTATAGAAGTATCCTGCTTGAGCTGAGTTATTCTCACATAGAACTCCATCCCTCCACCCCCACCTGCAATCACTACAAGACTTAATACACAACAGAGTGGGAGAAATCAAGCCTGGCTTCAAAAGCAAATAGTTTTTTTTTTTTTTCTGACCACATGTCTTTTATTAATCACTTGAAACTCAGCAATACACACCTTAAAAAATGTCTCTATGTTCTGACACAGATTTTTGTAAGAAAATAAAAGAAAGATACACTTTCCTTTATAAGTAAAAGTGAGACTTTTTGATGAAATACTGACAGACATTGATGATAGGTAAACACCTTTGCAAGTTTTTCAGTGTAAACAATCCTTGCAACATATTTGCTCTAGGTTTTTGTTTTTGTTTTTGTTTTTTTTTTAATATTTCATATTTATTTTATTAGCTGAAATTTTTTTTAAACTTTTATTTAATGCATATAAATTTCCAAAGTACGACTTATGGATTACAATGGCTTCCCCCCCATACCGTCCCTCCCACCCACAACCCTCCCCTTTCCCACTCCCTCTCCCCTTCCATTCACATCAAGATTCATTTTTGATTATCTTAATATACAGAAGATCAGCTTAGTATACATCAAGTATGGATTTCAACAGTTTGCTCCCACACAGAAACATAAAGTGAAAAATAATAGATGATTTTTTTTAAATGATGATGAAATCAGAGCAGACCTATTGTCATGTTTAATCCCAGTGAGAGTCAAGTTGGGAGTTGATAATTTCTTTTTTTTTTTTTTACAGAGGATCAGTTTACTATGCATTAAGTAAGGATTTCAACAGTTTGCACCCCCATAGAAACACAAAGTGAAATATATTGTTTGAGTACTCGTTATAGCATTAAATCTCAATGTACAGCACATTAAGGACAGAGATCCTACATGAGGAGTAAGTGCACAGTGACTCCTGCTGTTGACTTTACCAATTGACACTCCTGTCTATGGCATCAGTAATCTCCCTATGCTCCAGTCATGAGTTTCCAAGGCTATGGAAGCCCTCTGAGTTCTCCGACTCTTATCTTGTTTAGACAAGGTCATAGTCAAAGTGGAGGTTCTCTCCTCCCTTCAGAGAAAGGTACCTCCTTCTTTGATGACCTGTTCTTTCCACTGGGATCTCACTCGCAGAGATCTTTTGCCAGAGTGTCTTGGCTTTCCATGCCTGAAATACTCTCATGAGCTTTTCAGCCAGCTCCGAATGCCTTTAGGGCTGATTCTGAGGCCAGAGTGCTATTTAGGACATCTGCCATTCTATGAGTCTGCTGAGTATCTCACTTCCCATGTTGGATCACTCTCCCCTTTATTTACTCCATCGGTTAGCGTTAGCAGGTACTAGACTTGTCTATGTGCTCCCTTTGACTCCCAGTCCCTCCACCATGACCAACTGTGAACTGAAACTGATCACCTGGAACAGTGAGATGGCATTGGTACGTGCCACCTCGATGGGATTGAATTGGAATCCCCTGGTATGCTTCCAACTCCACCACTTGGGGCAAGTCAGCCTGAGTATGTCCCAAATTATACATCTCTTCCCTCTCCCATTCCCACCACCATGTTCAACAGGGATCACATTTCAGTTAATTTTCAACACTTAAGAATAACTGTGCATCAATTACAGATCAAAACCAGTCATATTAAGTAGAACAGATAAAAAACTACTAAGAGGGATAATGTATTAAGTTGTTCATTAACAGTCAGGGCTATGCTGATCAAGCCACCGTTTCCCATAGTGTCCACCTCACTCCAACAGGTTTCCCTCTTGGTGTTCAGTCAGTCGTCACCGATCAGGGAGAACATATGGTATTTGTCCCTTTGGGACTGGCTTATTTCACTCAGCATGATGTGTTCCAGATTCCTCCATTTTGTTGCAAATGACTGGATTTCGTTGTTTCTTACTGCGGTATAGTATTCTAAAGAGTACATATCCCATAATTTCTTTATCCAGTCTATCGTTGATGGGCATTTAGGTTGGTTCCAGGTCTTAGCTATTGTGAATTGAGCTGCAATAAACATTAGGGTGCAGACCTCTTTTTTGTTTGCCAATTTAAATTCCTTTGGGTAAATTCCAAGGAGTGGGATGGCTGGGTTGAACGGTAGGGTTATCTTCAGGTTTCTGAGGAATCTCCAGACTGACTTCCATAGTGGCTTGACCAGTTTGCATTCCCACCAACAGTGGGTTAGTGTCCCTTTTTCCCCACATCCTCGCCAGCATCTGTTGTTGGTAGATTTCTGCATGTGAGCCATTCTAACCGGGGTGAGGTGAAACCTCATTGTGGTTTTGATTTGCATTTCCCTGATTGCTAATGACCTTGAACATTTTTTCATGTGCCTGTTGGCCATTTGGATTTCCTCTTTTGAAAAATGTCTATTGAGGTCCTTGGCCCATCTCTTAAGTGGGTTGTTGGTTTTGTTTTTGTGGAGTTTCTTGATCTCTTTGTAGATTCTGGTTATTAACCCTTTATCTGTTGCATAGTTTGCAAATATTTTTTCCCATTCTGTCGGTTGTCTTTTCACTCTCCTGACTGTTTCTTTTGCAGTACAGAAACTTCTCAATTTGATGCAATCCCAATAGTTGATTTTGGCTTTGACTGCCTGTGCCTCCCAGGTCTTTTCCAGAAATTCTTTGCCTGTGCCAATATCTTGAAGGGTTTCTCCAATGTTCTCTAGTAACTTGATGGTGTCAGGTCGTAGATTTAGGTCTTTAATCCATGTTGAGTGGATTTTTGTGTAAGGTGTAAGGTAGGGGTCTTGCTTCATGATTCTGCATGTGGAAATCCAATTTTCCCAGCACCATTTATTGAATAGACTGTCCTTGCTCCAGGAATTAGTTTTAGATCCTTGATCAAATATAAGTTGGCTGTAGATGTTTGGGTTGATTTCTGGTGTTTCAATTCTGTTCCATTGGTCTATCCATCTGTTTCTGTACCAGTACCATGCTGTTTTGATTACAACTGCCCTGTAGTACGTCCTGAAATCTGGTATTGTGATGCCTCCAGCTTTGTTTTTGTTGTACAAGATTGCTTTAGCTATTCGAGGTCTCTTGTGCCTCCATATAAATTTCAGCACCATTTTTTCCAGATCTGAGAAGAGGGTCTTCGGTATCTTGATTGGTATTGCATTGAATCTGTAAATTGCTTTTGGGAGAATGGACATTTTGATGATATTGATTCTTCCAATCCATGAGCATGGAAGATTTTTCCATTTCTTGGTATCCTCTTCTATTTCTTTCTTTAAGGTTTTGTAATTTTCATCGTAGAGATCCTTAACGTCCTTGGTTAAGTTTATTTCAAGGTATTTGATTGTTTTTGTAGCTATTGTGAATGGGATTGATCTTAGAAGTTCTTCCTCAGCCATGGCATTGTCTGTGTATACAAAGGCTGTTGATTTTTGTGCATTGATTTTATACCCTGCTACTTTGCCAAACTCTTCTATGAGTTCCAATAGTCTCTTAGTAGAGTTCTTTGGGTCCCCTAAATACAGAATCATGTCATCTGCAAAGAGGGATAGTTTGAGTTCTTCCTTCCCAATTTGTATCCCTTTAATTTATTTTTCTTGCCTAATAGCTCTGGCTAGAACCTCCAGAACTATATTGAATAGCAGTGGTGAGAGTGGGCATCCCTGTCTGGTTCCAGATCTCAGTGGAAATGCTTCCAACTTTTCCCCATTCAATAGGATGTTGGCTGTGGGTTTTTCATAGATTGCTTTGATTGTATTGAGGAATGTTCCTTCCAAACCCAGTTTGCTTAGAGTTTTCATCATGAACGGGTGTTGTATTTTATCAAATGCTTTCTCTGCATCTATTGAAATAATCATATGGTTTTTCTTCTGCAGTCTGTTAATGTGGTGTATCACATTGATTGTCTTGCGCACATTAAACCATCCCTGCATACCAGGGATAAATCCCACTTGGTCTGGGTGGATGATCTTTCTGATGTGTTGTTGCATTCTATTGGCGAGAATTTTATTGAGGATTTTTGCATCTATGTTCATCAGGGATATTGGTCTGTAATTCTCTTTCAGTGCTGCATCTTTCTCTGGCTTAGAAATTAAGGTGATGCTGGCTTCATAGAAAGACTTTGGGAGGACTCCCTCTTCTTCGATTGTTCTGAATAGTTTGAGAAGAATTGGAGTTAGTTCTTCTTTAAACGTCTGGTAGAATTCAGCAGTGAATCCATCTGGTCCTGGGCTTTTCTTTGTTGGGAGGGCCTTTATTACTGTTTCAATTTCTGTCTCAGTTATGGGTCTGTTTAGGTTTTCGATGTCTTCCTGGTTCAATTTAGGTAGGTTGCATGTGTCCAGGAATCTATCCATTTCTGATAGGTTTCCCTGTTTGCTGGCATACAAGTCCTTGTAGTAATTTCTGATGATTCTTTTTATTTCTGTGGTGTCTGTTGTTACATTTCCTTTTTCATCTCTGATTTTATTGATTTGGGTCTTTTCTCTTCTTTTTTTAGTTAGTTGGGCCAATGGGGTGTCAATTTTGTTTATTTTTTCAAAAAATCAGCTCTTCGTTTGGCTGATTTTTTGTAATGTTTTTCTTGATTCAATCCTGTTGATTTCTTCTCTGATTTTAATTATTTCTCTTCTCCTACTAGATTTGGGTCTGGTTTGCTGTAGGTTTTCTAGATCCTTGAGGTGAATTGAAAGCTCATCTATTTGGTGTCTTTCCAATTTCTTGATGTAGGCACCTATTGATATAAACTTTCCTCTTAACACTGCTTTTGCTGTGTCCCATAAGTTTTGGTATGTTGTGCTGTTATCCTCATTTACTTCCAGAAAATTTTTGATTTCTCTTTTGATTTCTTCTATGACCCATTGTTCATTCAGGAGCATGTTGTTCAATCTCCATGAGAGAAACGTCAGATTACTCTCAGAGGATCTCCAATCAGACTCACAGCTGACTTCTCATCAGAAACTCTAAAAGCTAGGAGGGAATGGCGAGATATAGCCCAGGTACTAAGAGAGAACAACTGCCAGCCCAGAATATTATATCCTGCAAAGCTATCATTTGTGAATGAAGGTGAAATAAAGACTTTTCATAACAAACAGAAATTGAAAGAATTTGTTGCCACTCGTCCAGCCCTGCAAAAGATGCTTAAAGATGTGTTACACACAGAAACACAGAAACACGGTCATCAATATGAAAGAAGGTAAAGGAAGGAAACCAAGGAAGGAAACCTCACAGCAAAAGATCACAGGGAATTCAAAGCATATATTAGAACTTATCTTTGGCAAATGGCAGGGCAAAGTTACCACTTATCATTAGTCACTTTGAACGTGAATGGCCTGAACTGTCCAGTTAAAAGACACCGATTGGCTGATTGGGTTAAGGAACAAAACCCATCTATTTGCTGCTTACAAGAAACACATCTTTCCAACAAAGATCCATACAGACTGAAAGTGAAAGGCTGGAAAAAGATATACCATGCCAACAGAAATGAAAAAAGAGCAGGCGTAGCCATCTTAATATCGGACAACATAAACTTTACCACAAAAACTGTTAAGAGAGACAAAGAGGGACACTATATCATGATTAAGGGATCAATTCAACAGGATGATATAACAATTATCAATGTATATGCACCTAACTACAGGGCACCAGTTTATCTAAAAGATTTATTAACGGACTTAAAGGGAGACTTAGACCCCAATACAGTAGTACTGGGGGACTTCAATACTCCACTCTCAGAAATAGACAGATCATCCGGTCAGAAGATCAACAAGGATACAGTAGATTTAAACGACACTATAGCCCAAATGGATCTAACAGATATCTACAGAACTTTCAATCCTACAGCTAAAGATTTTACATTCTTCTCAGCAGTACATGGAAGCTTCTCTAGGATTGACCACATACTAGGCCATAAAGCAAGTCTCAGCAAATTCAAAAGAATTAGAATCATACCATGCAGCTTCTCAGACCATAAAGGAATGAAGTTGGAAAAAAGCAAATAGTTTTTCATAACATTTCTGATACCGCTGCAATGTGAAGTCAACACAAAGTCAGAATTATATTGCCGTAATATCCCTGTTCTCTCCTAAGGCTGCACTTTTACAACATTGGGCTGCTCTTCTGCCACCTCAGTTTTTTTCTCACATGAATTATCTAAATGTCAACTTTTTTTTTTCTTTTCCTGTTTTTCGCCAAGACGAGGCAACATTGTGACTGAAACCAAGGCTGTATATGTTTACATGGTGATGATATTCTAGATGCTGGTATATGGGTAGTCAAATAGAGAGAGAGAGACAAACTATTCAGAACAATCGAAAAAGATGGAATCCTCCCAAATTCTTTCTATGAAACCAGCATCACCTTAATCCTTAAGCCAGAGAAAGATGCAGCATTGAAAGAAAATTACAGACCAATATCCCTGATGAACATAGACGCAAAAATCCTCAATAAAATTCTCGCCAATAGAATGCAACAACACATCAGAAAGATCATCCACCCAGACCAAGTGGGATTTATCCCTGGTATGCAGGGATGGTTCAATGTGCACAAAACAATCAATGTGATACACCATATTAACAGACTGCAGAAGAAAAACCATATGATTATTTCAATAGATGCAGAGAAAGCATTTGATAAAATACAACACCCGTTCATGATGAAAACTCTAAGCAAACTGGGTTTGGAAGGAACATTCCTCAATACAATTAGAGCAATTTATGAAAAACCACGGCCAACATCCCATTGAATGGGGAAAATTTGGAAGCATTTCCACTGAGATCTGGTACCAGACAAGGATGCCCATTCTCACCATTGCTATTCAATATAGTTCTGGAAGTCTTAGCCAGAGCTATTAGGCAAGAAAAAGAAATTAAAAGAATACAAGTTGGGAAGGAAGAAGTCAAACTATCCCTCTTTGCAGACTATATGATTCTTTATTTAGGGGATCCAAAGAACTCTACTAAGAGACTATTGGAACTCATAGAAGAGCTTGGCAAAGTAGCAAGATATAAAATCAATGCACAAAAATCAACAGCCTTTGTATACATAGGCAATGCCACACCTGAGAAAGAACTGCTAAGATCAATTCCATTCACAATAGCTACAAAAACAATCAAATACCTTGGAATAAACTTAACTAAGTATATTAAAGGTCTCAATGATGAGAATTACGAAATCTTAAAGAAAGAAATAGAAGAGGATACCAAAAAATGGAAAAATCTTCCATGCTCATGGATGGGAAGAATCAACATCATCAAAATGTCCATTCTTCCAAAAGCAATTTATAGATTCAATGCAATCCCAATTAAGATACCAAAGACATTCTTCTCAGATGTGGAAAAAATGATGTTGAAATTCATATGGAGGCACAAGAGACCTCGAATAGCTAAAGCAATCTTGTACAACAAAAACAAAGCATCATGCTGAGTGAAATAAGCCAGTCCCAAAGAGACAAATATCATATGTTCTCCATGATCAGTGACAACTAACCAACCACAAAAAAGGAAACCTTTTGAAGTGAAAGGGACAGTATGAGAAACAGTGACTTGATCAGCCCTGGTCCTCACTGTTGATGTACAATTTAATACTTTATCCATTTTAATATTTTTTATTCTAGTTAATACTATTGGTTGAACTCTGTAATTAACACACATTTATTCTTAGGTGTTTAAATTTAACTGAAAAGTGATTGCTGTTAAATATAAGAGTGGGAATAAGAGAGGGAGGAGATGTACAGTTTGGCACATGATCAATTGGACTTGCCCCAAATGATGGAGTTAGAAACGTTCCAGGGGATTCCAATACAATCCCATCAAGGTGGTATGTACCAATGCCATCTCACTAGTCATAGCGATCAATTTCAGTTCACAATTGATCACACTGATAGGTCTAAGAGTCAAAGGGATCACACAAACAAGACTAGTGTCTGCGAATACTAACTAATAGAATGAAAAAGGAAGAGAACAATCCAACATGGGAAGTAGGATACACAGCAGACTCATAGAATGGCAGATTTCCTAAACAGCACCCTGGCCTCAGAATCAGCCCTTAAGGCATTTGGGTGTGGCTGAAGTGCCCATAAGAGTATTTT